>NC_140593.1:396061019-396661019 GCF_964204655.1 Triturus cristatus
GTAATGTAGGGGGTGTGGCTAGCGCCCACGGAAGATGGCGGCGTTTCCGTGACTCGCCTGAGGAAGCGGGGCAGTCCGATTTATAATACTTTGATATTTTGCTGGCTACTTCATGTTTTTGGCTGTTGTGAATTGAATCTATCTTACTGGGGAGCTTTTGGTTGTTCATTTCTGAAGAGATATCTCACTGTTACATAAGCTCGCACAGGGACATTTTCAACCTCTCTCCTTTTGGGTTGTAGGTTATTATTTGCATATTTCTTCTGTTTTTATGCTGTTTTGAGTTACTTCATTACGACAAGTACGACAAGCTCCTCAGTCCGTTCTTTTTCCATTATGGTGTATCCTATATATAACTATTAGTGGATCTGCTCATTTAAATGGCATTTTGCGGGTTTCTTGAGTAAGGTTCTAATTTTTTCTATCGTTTATGGACAAGTCGAATAAGGTACTTCCAGTGCAACAATCAAGAATTCGTGCGTATATTGTCCGCTCAGGGCTCGGTACTCATTACGCCGAAATGGAGATTTCCTTGGTCTCGTCACCAAAAACAGCTACATCTCCATTTACTGTCAATGGTTCCTCTGCAGTCAACAAGGCACCAACTAAACGCTTAAAAAAGGGTTCCCCTTCTCCACCGAAGAAACTCTCGTCTGTCTCCATGGATCTTCTTCTGGAGGAAATCCGTGCCCTACAGCAATTTGTTGAAGAGACAAATTCCAAAATACAAATCCTAACAGATGGTTGGGGAAAATTGGAAGAAAGAGTTACCAAGGTTGAACATAACGCATCTTACGTTAAAGTTTAAGCTTTTCATTCCCAACTCACATCTCTACAAAAACAAATCGAAAACCTTGAAAACAGGAACAGGCGAAATAATCTTCTTATTTATGGCCTATCAGAAGGTTCAGAGGGGCCGGATCCTATTTCTTTCTTCAAAACATTATTGCTGACAATACTAAAATTACCTGAGGATACTAATCTCAACATTCAACAGGCTCATAGCCTTGGCCCACCACATTCAACATCCTCAAGCATGAAAAGACCGAGAGGTGTTGTATTGTATTTTTTGGAGTACACAGATCTTCTCAAGGTTTTATCCGCAGTCAGGCGCCTAAAGCGTATATCATTCTCAGGTTACCAATTTTTTTTTTCACAAGACTATGCTAAACTCACCGCGGACAGACGTAAGGAGTTCCTTGCCATGGGACCAGCGCTATGCTCTAGAGCTCGGTTTGGATCATTACATCTTTGCTCATTCAAGGTCACCCATAACAACAATACTATAACTTACGAAGATCCAACAAGGCTGAAGAGCTTCCTCAACCCACATTGCCCAGAACAGATGGACACTTCCAGCAAACGTCTTAAATGAACCTTTTTATCTTGACCTTTTACATGAGTTTCAGATACTAAGTTTGTTGCTCTACTTGCGAGATTATAATTTGAACTATGTCGCAGTTAACTGGTTTATATGTCTTCATTAACCTTTCCATTTCAGATTACAACCAAGTGACATTTAAATTTTGAATATGTACTGTCACAATCTATTTTCATTGTACTAATCACTTCTTTTCACAGCTTCCAACCTCGTGTACCTGACCTGTTCGTTTTGTATGTTGTTTACATCCCGAAGTCTCCCTTGCCTTACCTCATGGGGTCTAGATGCGTCAAAGTTCCATGTGGCCTCATCCTCCCATCCCTTCATTGTTTCAACTTTTATGTAGGTTCGGTCTTTTTTCTTCTCAGACTCTTTACAGTTTTCACTGGCTCTTCTATACTTCTTTTTTCTTCCTTCTATCATGAATTCTTCTGTCATATGTCCTTTCTTCCATTCCTGTTTTTCTCTTTTCCTTTTCTTTTCTATTCTCTCGTAATTGTTGTTCTAATTCTTGCCTTCGTACTTATAAAGTACTACTGGTTCATTTCGTATTTCATTACTTTTACTTCTTTTATGTTTTTGAAAATTGTAACTTGGAATGTCAGAGGCTTAAATTCCCCTATCAAGAGACAGAGAATTTTATCCCATCTTTCCAAGCTAGATGCTAGTATCACCTTATTACAAGAATCTCATCTTACAGAGAGTGAGTCACTTAAACTTAAAAGTAGTTGGGTTGGTGAAATCTTCTTTTCCCCGGGAGATGGTTGACGAAATGGTGTTATAACCTTGTGTCATAAAGCATTGAACGCCAAACTCGTTCCTCAAGAGTCTGACTCAGAGGGTAGATGGATTTTCACTAACCTCTTGTTGGGGAAAACGCCACTATCCCTGCTCAATATATATGCCCCTACCAGTGGTGATGTTTCGTTTTGGACTCGTATTTCTCAATTACTTTTAAAGTATCCATCAGAGAATTTCCTCCTCGCTGGAGATTGTAATCAAGTGATGGATCCTTTTCTTGACCGAAACTCTAAATCTCATTTTATCCCAAATACATCACATAAAGCTTTTTTACGTACCATTAAACAAAGGAATTTATTAGACCCCTGGCGACTCTGTAACCCTTCCTTGAGAGAGTACTGTTTTTTCTCTCCCCCACATCAAACACAGCCCAGAATAGATTATATTTTCATCTCACACAATATTTCCCAATCCCGACGTTCAGCTGACTTAGGCCCTATACTTATCTCCTATCAGGCTCCTGTTTTAATTCAATTGGATATTTTACACCAACCAACACAACCCAAAAGATGGCGTTTTAATAACTCTTTGCTTCTTGACCCTAATTTTACTGCCTCCTTTACTTCCTTTTTGCACGATTATTTTCGACTAAATTTAACAGATGATCTTCCCATTCATTACAATTTGGAATGCTTTTAAGGCTACTGCTCGAGAAGTTATCAGATTTGTATCAAATAAACGCAAACTGTCTTGCACTCTACACACGGCAATCCTCACTAAGATAAAAAAAACTTGAACACTCTTTTTACACCTCCAGGTCAAAAGATTGCCTCAAAGATCTTATCAACGCTAAGATTGAGCTTAATGAAACTTCTACTGAACATGCTTCTCTTTATTTATTAAAGTCTACGGCAAAGTTTTATGGTGGCCAAAATAAATCAGGAAATTTACTAGCTAACTATCTTAAGATTAGGCAACAGAAACATCTCATTGATTCTATTATTTATTTATTTATTTATTTATATTTTAATTGAGTTTTTTATCCCCATTTTCTCCCAAGCACATTAGGAAACATACATGTTATTCCACATGACTATGGTACAGTTTAAACAAAAAATACAAAATAGAATAGAGAGAAAAAAAAAGTAAAGAAAAAAAAGAAACGGCAAACAATAACATATAACACATTATTATATCTCTAATATATGCTCCTTGAGTGTCCTAAATTAAACCCCTAGAATTCCGTTATTTTAAGAAATCCATTCCAGAATAGGTAACCAAATTTTACCACCCATCCTTCTCTTCCTTCGCCCTTTAGTTCTATATATTGACAATTCAAAATTGTAAATGGCCAATAATCTAGCTCTCCAATTAAAAAAAGTGGGAGGATCAGGACTTATCCACTCATTAGTAATACATGCACGAACCACTGCCATAATAATAAACAAAAGTGCGCTTGAATAATCGTTTCTTACATTAGCCGTTGAATCCGAGCCTACCCCAATGATGACTAAATCGCCCATAATCGCTATAGGGGTTCCAAATATAATGGTTAGAAATCCCTCCAGCTCTAGAAAGAATCTCCCCAATCTTGGACAGGAGAAAAACATATGGAGTGAATCAGCCGCAAACAGCCCACATCGATTACATGTAACCCCTGCTGTTGCTCCCCACCGAGATATCTTCCTAGGGGAGTAATATGAATCGTACATAGCCATATAGTGCTGACTGCGTAATCTTCCAGTCATTAATACACTATTAGCAAGCTCCAGTGATTTACTTATGTTGAGTTCCTCCACACCAAATTTACGTTCCCATTTCTTTTGACATTCCTCCAAATCATCTGTGAGGACTTCAGCCAACTGTTGATAATACTGCCCTATCGATATTCTGCTCTTCGTTTTCTCTATTAGCGCTCTTTTCCCGAATTGTTTGCCTGTATTTACACCAATTTATCCATATAACTCCGAATTTGTAAATATTTTACAAAATCTTGCTTATCTAACCCAAACTTTTCTCTAAGGTCTGAGAATACTAATAGAGCCCCCTGATCAAACAAATCCCCTAAACAGCATATACCTTTTAGGCCCAATTTAAATGCTACATGATCCCAAAAAATTACCGGTAGTAGCCCAGGGGGTTTAAAAGGAGTATAAGAGTTTAATTTAGGAATGTGGTATAGCCGTTTAACTTGTTGCCAAACTTTATAGGCTGCCTTCAAGATCTTAAACCTTGTTTTTTATAATAGCTCGGTTCTACAATAGTTACTAGACAGCCATTGGCTTCATTTCCCAGCCCAAATTCATAAATTGATGGTCTATGACTAAGAGGAATCAAGGTTTTACTCCCAACAACAAGCGGCCCCAGAATCTGCATCATGGCAGCCCACTAATACATTATAAAGTGTGGGATACCCCAACCCTCCCGATTTCTTGGAAGGATCATTTTCTTATAGGCCCTTCTTGTTCTTCGGTATCCCCACAAAAATCTAGAGCCCATCCTCTCCAATTTTAAAAAACATGAATTAGGGAATTCTAAAGGAATTGCTCTAAATATATACAAAAATTTGGGGAGAACCAGCATTTTTAAAACGTTACATCTGCCATGGAGGGAAAGATGCAGATGATCCAAACGTTCCAAAGTCGCGTTTACCTTCTCAAGAACTGGGAAAATATTCAGGGCAGGAATTCTATCCACAGTAGGAGTAATTATTATTCCCAAGTATGTTGCCTCAGGTGTTACTACTATATCTGCCGGGGGATCCTTACCAGAATAGAGTACCTGAGTTTTTTCTATATTAAGTTTATACCCTGAAAAATGACCAAACTGTGCCGCTAGTACTTTTAGTGCCGGAAGAGCTGTTACAATATCAGTAGATACTATAATTATATTGTTGGCATAGGCAAGTGCTCTATACTCTACACCACTAAATCTGATAGCTTTAATACCCATGTGGCAATTTAGTTTATCCAAAAATAAATCAATATATAGAGCAAATAAAAGGGGGGAGCACGGGCACCCCTGCCTTGTGCCCCTATTTATATTAAATACCTCGGATTCTAGCCCTGATGTCCGTATAGTGGCCACTGGGCTTATATATAAAGTCTTAACTGCTTGTATGAACTCCGCACAGAAGCCCTTCCAGCGCAAAACCTCCCACATATATTGCCAGTAGACCCTGTCGAACACCTTTTCGGCATCCAACAGGATCACCCCTAGCGCCGAGTCTGCAGCCTGGGCCCAATCCAGAAGGGCAATAACCCTTCTTACATGGTCGATGATATCCCTCTTAGGGATAAACCCATGCTGGAAAACAGAAACAAGAGGGGTAATAACTGCCGCTAAGCGTAAAGCTAATATTTTAGAAACAATCTTGCTATCCGAGTTGATCAGCGATATCGGCCTGTAAGATGATGGGGAAAGCGCAGGCTTGCCCTTTTTAAAACAACAATAATCGTAGTTTTTCGCCATGACTGGTACTATACCGCGTTGGGCATCAAGAAATAATATCATGAGTTCTGGTATTAGCACCTGACGAAAAGTTCTATAAAATTCCAACGGAATACAGTCGGGCCCGCTGCTTTGCCCATAGCTAATGATAGTATTGCTGCCTCCACCTCCTCCCAAGTTACATCTGCTGCCAATACGGCATTTTGGTCTTGTGAGACTTTATTGGTTTCAATATTGTCACTAAATTCTTTCATTTGCCCTCCTACATTGGTTATTACACCCTCTGTATAAAGAGCAGTATAAAATCTGCAAAAGACATTCATGACTTCAGCTGGCGAGTCCTGTATCCTATCATTATGGTCCTGTATCCTGCATATTCGATTCAGAGTTTCCCTTTGCTGCAGTCTCTTAGCTAAAACTCTACCAGCATCTTCCCCTGATTCATAAACCTGAGCTCTATATATGACCAGCTTCGCTGCAGTCTTTGTTACAAAATGTTGGTGAATTTTCATTTTCAAAATGGCAATAGCCTTTAAGGTTTCGTCAGTATTTTGCTGGTGTGTCAGCTCTCCCATAAACCGAATTTCCAAAAGCCTAAGCTGCTTCATCCCCTCCTTAATTTCCATAAGTTATTTACGTTGTTTAGTTATCGAATAACTCAATGTCATTCCCTGCACACCAGCCTTGAATGTGTCCCATACAATAGGATCCAAAGCTGTACCATAATTGATTTAAAAAAATTCTGGGATCCACACACACATATATTTACAATATTCGGGATCTAACAAAAGATTGCGCTCGGATGTCCATACTTTTGATTTCACCTTTGTTCTTATGTCGAGTTCCAATACCAATGGATTGTGGTCTGAGATTATCCTCGGCATGATCTCTATCTTTGCATTTGCCACCACATTTGCAGAAGTAAAAAAAAAATCTAGGCGAGCATGCTGCTTGTGGGGAGCAGAGTAAAAAGTATTACCGGGGGCATTTCTCTTCTGGGCAAACCATACATCAACCAAGCCAAACTCTTTAACTAAACCCTTAATAGCTTTAAAAACGTTGATCTTTTTTCCCATTAATAGACTGTTTCCCGTAATGTCAAAGTCCCCCTTCAAATGAAGATTAAAATCCCCACAAAAAATTAAGGATACTGGCCAAACCGCCAATTCAATACTTAAATGATATAGCACCTCTGCATCATCCAAATTAGATCCATAAATTGAACAGATTGTACATAAAAAACCATTGACAACCAATTCAACAATTATCCATCGCCCCAGAGCATCCTCTTTTACCTGCCTACATACCCCTAACCCATGTCTCATGAAAATTTCTACACCTCTAGTATTAGAGCTTTGTTTGGTACATCCTAAAATTTCCATGCCTAGATCATTAAGCCATTTTCCATTATTTCACGCTATATGTGTTTCTTGTACACATAACAAGTCATATCGCTGCATCCGCAGCATCTGAGCCATCACCCTCCTTTTCCTTTGGTCATTTAGGCCACATATGTTCCATGAACAAATAGAAAATAAAGCCATATTCTTTATCAAGTTAAATCAAGAAAATCAACAAAATCGATCGATTGAAACCGTACCCCCGAACCGCCCCGTGACCCTCCCACAGCCCGCAAAAACAAACATTTTGAAACATTTTAAAATAGATAGCCATACTAATGGAGATCCTATACCAAACTTAGCTGTATGCTATCATCACATAGCCTTCAAAAATTCATCTGCTAATATTTCTGACACAAAAAACTGAGTCTTCTCCTTATGAATTACTTTCAGCTTTGCAGGATTCAGCAGGAAGGCCTGCGCCCCTTTAGACTGAAAGGATGGACTCAATTGGCGTAACTTCCATCTCTTTTGAACAGTAGCCTGACAGAAATCTGGACGGACAAAAAAGTCACAACCCTTACCAGTCCTCTTCCTGTCTGGCCTGGCCAAGTCATACAATGCCTCTCTCAACAAATAATTGTTCAAACAGATGAGTATCGCCCTAGGTTTTTCATTAGGTCCACCTGCCCTACCTCTTTGAAAAAAAGAAAATCTATGTGCTCTCAGGATCTCTGTCTCCAGATTCCACTGTTTAAGATCAGGAAATGCTTCAGAGAATACCTCGACAACAAAATGCCTAGCATCCTTCCCCTCCTGTCCCTCTGGAATACCCAAAACACGTAAGTTATTCCTTCTGGAACGGTTTTCTAAATCAATTAACTTCCAGTTAGTATCATCTCTTAAGTTTTGCAAAGCTGTTATCGTCGCCTTCTGCTGCACTATTTGATCCTCCATAGCAGATATTCTCTCTGCTGCTTCCCGAATCCTAGTCGATATTTTGGTGCATGTCTTCGCAACTCGTCGTACTGTGTTCTGTAGTTTGCGAACCGCAGCCTGGGTCCGCAAACCTGCAGCTATAGTTTCTTCTCTATGTGCCATTATCACTTGATAAATTTTACTAAGAGTAATTTCACTTTCAACTTCTTTGACTGTATTGAACGTCGCCAAAGAACTATTGACCGTATCACTGTTTATCTCCACCTGAGGGAAAAATTAACAGTCCCATGCTAAAGGTTCAGCGGGGGCCGACTTTTCATTCACAAAAGGGCTGGCAGAGTCTTGAATTTTCCGAACAATCCCCTGGTTGATAGATACTTTAGAACTTAATTCCTCCTCATCGCGCTGGAAACTATTATCATCAACCCAGTCCCCTGCAATGCTTTCATTCTCCGAGGAGTTAGAAGGATCAGACATTGAATAAAACTTCCCCCCTGAACCTCCAGACTCCAAATCATTCATTATCTCCTCATCTCGATACTCCCCCTCAGGCTGGTGAATGTCACAACTTTGTAATTCTGCCACTCTAGCCATCCCTTTAGCCCCTGATATGGCGCTGCAACCTTCCCCCACCTCATTCCCACACTTTCTAGCCAAGCTGCCAAACGCATCCGCAGTTGGCAACGTTTCACTCTCATGCAGAATAAGCAACTGATCTTCCACAGATAAGGATACAGCTGCAGATACTTTGTTGCCACCAGACTTTGCTTTCTCCTGACCAGCAAGCTTATTTTCCTCCGGTTTGCCTTTCCCAGCTGATTTTTTAAAAATAGCAGGCACCATTCACTGTTTCTGCACCATACCTCCTTTCTACACATCGCTGTTCGTAGGCAAGGAGGAAACAGTCCCCCCCGCTCCATCAGTCCGCCGTCCGCCACCACCATTCTTGAAACAGCCTGTTGACTCTCCCTTTCCATGCGGGAGGGGGGCGTCGATATTGCCGGAATGGCAGACGCATCGGCAGCTCCCCGGGTCTTAACACCCTTACCGCTCCCTTTCGGAGCCATTATGCTCGCTGCCTGCTGCCCTGTGGCTTTGAAGCCTTTCCGCCACAGGAACCGCAACTGAGCCGGAGCGAGAAGAGCCAAATACCATGGGCTGCTTCTTGAGCTCGTACTGGTTCTCCCGGCTCTTCCGCACGCCGAGAATCGAAGAAGGTGTCGCCACAGCATTACCCGGTCAGAACACACATCACAGCAGATACAATGTAGCATGCAGGTGAGGAGAATTCACGGGGAGGTTTGCATCGGGCAGCGCGTCTCTCAAGCCACTCACACAGCCGCAGACGCAGCCGCCATCTTGCCTCCCCATTGATTCAATTATTGTTGATAATCATACCCCAAAACTTAAAGATCCTGAAATACTCCAAGAATTTGTATATTTTTCCACCTCTCTTTACACACCAAAAAACACACCTTCAGATGTGGACCTTTCACAATGTTTTTCTTCAATATAAAAACATACTAACACCCAAACGGACTTAGATCCTCTGGAAGCTGATATTACACAAGCAGAATTGCTAAATGCATTAAAGACTCTTAAAAAAGATAAAGCCCCAGGTCCGACGGTTTTACAGTTGAACTTTATTTGCACTTTGCCCAGTTGCTTCTCCCTCATTTGCTCGTGTCTTATTTTATAACCTCTTGTCACTCCTCGGGCTCCTTTTCGGAAGCCTTGATATATTTAATACCAAAAGAGGAGAAAGATTTACGTTATTGCAAAAATTATAGACCTATCTCGCTAGTAAATGTTGACTACAAAATCTTTTCGAAAGCATTAGCCCTACGACTAGAACCATTCCTTCCCTTGTTGTTAGGCAGGGAACAATCAGGCTTTGTCAAAGGTCGTAACATCACAGACAATACACGTTTATTTTTTGACATCCTCTCCAAGTCGACACATTACTCAGACCAACTATCAGCAATTGCCCTCGACGCTGAGAAAGCCTTTGATAGGGTATATTGGCCTTTCATTTTTCATGCCCTCAAATGGTTTGGTTTTGGACCAAAAATTACCTCCTTAATTGCTCTGTTATACTCTGAACCCAAAGCTGCTATCTCTACTAATGGCTTTATATCATCCTAGTTTAATCTTAAATGCGGGGTGCGTCAGGGTTGTCTTCTATCCCCCTTTCTTTTTAACCTGGCATTGGAACCTTTTTTAGCCAGAATTCGTCAAAATCAATCTATAACAGGGTTTATGTATGGTTCTCAACAGATCAAATTAGCAGCCTATGCTGATGACATCTTAGTGTTTCTTTCTCAACCACTATCCTCACTCACAATATTCCTAAATGAGGTGGATGCCTACGGATTGGTGTCTGGTTATAAATTGAATAGTGGGAAATGTGAGATATTACCCTTGACCAAATACACTTTTAATGATGACTTTCAGATTTATAATTTCACTTGGAATTCCAAACACATAAAGTACCTTGGCTTATGGTTCTCTTCTTCTGTGACAAAGTCCATCTCTCTTAATCTTGATAAGTGTATAGACAAACTTATAACACTTACTGCAAAATGGCATCCCCTTTATGTTTCTTGGTGGGGTCGTTTGGACACAATCAAAATGATGCACACCCCTATAGTACTTTATATCATTTCTAATATACCATTATCCATTCCAGCTAAACTTTTCTACAAGATTAATTCTATCCTGTTATCTTTTTTATGGAACACTAAAAAACCCAGAATGGCGCTACAGAAATTGCAAGGCTAAAATCAGAAGGGGGTGTGAACTTTCCCAATTTCTCTAAATATCATAAAGCTTTCCAGTTAAGACAATTATCGAATTGGGTTTCGGACCACTCAACAGACAAGCCATTATGGGTAGATTTGGAAACCTCCTTTATAGCCCTGTTTTCATTTCAGGAATATCTTTCATTTTCCCGTAAGCCACAGAAAACTTCAATCCCAATAATCAAACAGTTTTGTAAGTTATTAGATGCTACCCTTTGTCTCGCCCCGTATGACCTAGATTCCTTTCATAAATCCACTATTTGGCATAACAAACATATTCTTATCAATACTAGACCAGTTTACTGGAAGGTGTGGAGAAATAAAGGTTTACTTTGGATACATCAACTTTTTGATCATGGCACACCTATCCAATTTGCACAATTGCAAGCCCTTTATCATTTACCTTCCTCTTTTCAACATAAATTTTCAATTTTACAAGATTCGATACTTAGAGCCTCTGCTAATTTTACAACCATGCCTTCCTCGCTTCCCCAATCTGAACATTTATGGTATACTCTCTTACGCTTCCACCATCTATTCACGCTTAGTGAACCTTCCTACGAATCGAGACAAAACCAAAATTTAACTTTCCTGGGAAAATGATTTGAAGATAGTATGGCCTATCTCTTTATGGAACAAAATTTGGTTAAAAATAAGGAAATCATCTAGGGCAGCCAATACTACACAAACAATTTTCTTCATCTGTAACAGATTATTTTTTACTCCCGCACATAAACACAGGATACACAGTACAAATCCTACTACTTGTTGGACATGCTCTGAAGACAATGCCGATTTGAAACTTATGCTTTTTGCATCCCTACATGTATTTAAATTTTGGGAACAGGTTTGGTCTCAGATTAATACAATTTTTCATACTAAAGCTCCCCTCACCATTGTAAACCTTTTTTTAGGATGCCTATCTATGGATTGGGGTTGCCCACACCCACAGACAAAACTTGTTGATTTATTATTAGCGGTAGCCTTTCAGCAGATAACAAAAAACTGGAAAGATGCTTCTAAATTGTCTTATCTAGCTTGGTGGTATGCTGTTTGTCACAATCATCGACTAGACACAGCTATGGTACATCCCATATCTCTTGCTACAAAGTACTTACAACTATGGGGTCCTATTACGCATTTCTTGGATCACCAGGCAAAGAAATCCTCTACACCTACCCCCTTAATACAAGAAGTTACTAAGCCTCCTTGACTTCCTACACTTTCATCATGACTTAGTTTCCTTTATTGTTTTATCATTATGTATAGGATTGTATATTATTAATAAGAATTCTCATGTTTTAACTTTTATGAACCAGATCTTTGTTTTTTTATTGTATTTATACTTCTTCTCATATTCTTTATACCATTTCAATTTTAACTGTATATCATCATATTATTATCTCTTTTTCTTGTTTTACTGCATCATTTCATGGATATTTGTACGAAGCATTGTTACTATTACCTTATTAAATTTCTTAAATACACCTATTCTTGAAACTGAAAAAAAGTATGTAATGCAAAAATTCAACTCATTCTTTTCTTATGATTTAGATATCACTGCCCACAGGGTAAAATACCTTCAATCAATCAATCAATCAGTGCATTTGTAAAGCACGCTACTTACCCGTGAGGGTCTCAAGGCGCTCTCAATTAGACTATGTCAAAAGATACATACCGGTGGGAATTTGTCAACATTTCTTATTAGAGACACATGTTTTTAGGCCAAAAGTGATAATGGAAGACTGAGATTATAGTTAAAATTAAATATTCAGTATTTATATAATACACACTATTGAAAGTGCACCCACAAGTGGAGGATAAATACATTTATAATTGCAATAATGAAAGGCAGCTGCAACAATTAAAAAAACACTTGGGGTAAAAAATGTCCACATTGTATCCAAAATCTTCGGTAATCAAAGCACACTTCTGCTTCAGACTAGAAACTAATCTCTTGTCCCACAATGGACATTAGTAGTCCCTTGCAAACTTTTGAATTCACACCGCTAGAAAAGGGTCACTGTATCACTTGTGAATGTCTCGACCCCAGTTCATTCCAAAGCATTACAGTCTCGATACTGTCCCGAAAAATTAGTCATTCAAAATCTGCCAAATTGAATCCCTCGTTATACTGCTGCCGGAACCTGACACGGTTCAAACATAACTAATGCTGATCACAGCTCTCTACTACTTACGTGTGCAAAGAACCCTAATAGCACAGCTCTTCATGGAAGACTCTCAGTGTCTACAATTATAAAAATTCCTGTGTGTGGAACACTTCTTAACCATACAGCTTCATGGTCTCTAAAAAGATAACGCACCGGGAACAGCCATGAGGCAGAGGAGTTTGTCTTCTTGGATGCCCTGAAGAAGCCCAGATACAAGCGAAACACTTTGGCTGTATTCACAGTTCTTCACGGAACATAAAATAAAGGATACAATTGACAAATACAAACCTCTCGTTTCTTTGGCTTTGTTTGGCAATTTTGCTGTTATTTTGCTATACATTATTCTTGTTGCCTCTCAGATTCTTGTGTTATTTGCTGATTTATTTGTGGTTCCAACTGGTGGCGAACCATTTCTTGAGGTGGGCAACTGCAAATGTGTTAATTTCTCTGACACTCACAGCAACACCTAATTGTGCAATAAACGGGTACCCTAGCCACCATTGTTTGTTTGAACCTTTTTAATATTGCATGTTTTAATCAGTAGAAATAGAATTTCACAATATTAGATATGAACACCTTATCATAACGGATTGTTGCAGGCTACTTTATATGTACTTAAAGCTCTATGCAAGTTTAAAGTGGCTGTGGTAACGATTTGTGATTGCAAATCTTTGAGGTCTGAGAGTAGAGTGTTGTCTGTTGGTATGAAAACCCATATATGCTTGATTGGTTTTGCCAAGGGGAAAATTATTTTTACTGCCTGCAAGAATAAGCCACTGTACTTGGAGGAAAAGGTCGTTGGCATAAATAATCTCCAGACCACAAGTTCCAGAAGAAGGTGAGGTTGTGAAGAAGAACGGTACAGAGATGAGGAAGGTAAAATAACTGGATTTGAGGAATAACTAGGTGTAGCTGGGCTGTGGAGCGAGGAACTGCCAAACAAATGACAGCAGCTTTGCAGCGCACGTTCAGATTGTCCTGATATCATTTTATATGGAAGAGACAGGAAATATTCAAGGCCACATAAACAACCTCCATGATAAAAAGAGCCAAAAACATTGAAAATATCTAGTATCGCCATCTTTAAAAAAGGAAGAGACAGAGAAACCTATACTAGCGTACTTGGCAAGTTCCAATACAAGATTTTGCAAGCCCTCAAGTGATTCCCCTTCTAACACTATTAGGCAAACTTTCTACCCGCCCAAGAGCAGCCAAGCACAGTGTCACTCCTGAATGGGACACCAAAGAATGAAACATGCTGCTGGCAGAAAGAAGATTTAAGAACCAGCGAGGAAAATGCAACCCGACCCCAATTCGGCCGACAAAAGTGACACTTAAGGAAGCTTCTCTTCATGTTGTTATAAGCAGTCTGGGAAGCAGGAAAGCCCATCAGAGCTGTGACCTTGCCTGCAGGGACATAGGGTCAAGAGGTGGCAGCCGACAAAGAGCTGCAGGTGCAACAGTATACCCATTCTCCTTCTGAAGTCCATGGTTTGTTGAGGAAGGCCAGAAAAAAAAATCACAAACTAGCTTTGGAGTCTTTATGGCCATAGAGGGATCTAATAATTCTCACTAGCTAGATAACCTTTCCAGTGGAGAAAAAATTGTAACTGATTTTTGTAATAGCAATAATCACAAATGTTTTGCTAATCTGGTATACAGTAAGTCCATCAACCAACACTAGAGGAGAAGAGGAATTTCAATGGAAAAATCCATTAGGTTTGGTTTTAATATGCGACACATGAAATGTAGGATGTACTTTTCAAGAAGTTAGCAAACAAAGCCAATAGTCCACTAGATTAAGCTATTTTATTATAACAAAGGCACAAAAAGAAGCAGGGACTAATTCTACCTGGTAGTAGTTGGTGGGAATATACTCAGAAGATAGCCATATCTTATGTCCTAACTGAAATCTAGCGGCAGGTCAATGCACGTCTGATTTCGAGTTCATAACTTTTTTTATACTCAAGTACATTTCGAGCTATCTCTTGTCTCTCAGTGTTTCGTTTTACAAAGAAATCCTTTGCGGCTTAAAACAAAGGGGTAACTGAAGTCACAGAAGAAAATGATCAGGGATGAAAACCTTGGAGACAGTAAAAGGGGAAGACCTTGGTGGAGAAATGTATTAGTCAGATCGATAAACGGCCCCAACTCCTTAGGGTCTGCCTTTCTTACTCGTGAATGTCCTAATTGACAAGGAAAACTGATATTGGGACCAGGGAAGAGGGTCTGAAGCCCTGTTCCGATTCATCAATCAGCTGCTGGAAAACCGTTAAGGCAAGAGACGTTATCAGTTTGATTCAACTTTCTGCTGTGATATTCTTACTAACTTTCCAACCTTTCCCGTTAATATTATCTACCTGCGATCAACGTGCTCGAGTGTGTGTGATGGCGCTTATGTGAAGAGAGCCACACTCGAAGTTGTGGAGAACATCCTTCAACATGAACTGTGGCAACACAACACGCCAATAAGCTTTATCATGGACTGTGCTACCTTAGCCATGACAGAGAATTTCTTTGAATTCAAAGGACAGATTTACAGACAGACCCAAGGTACTTGTATGGGTAGCACCTTTGCGCCCAGTCTGGCCTGTCTGTATATGTCCGATTTCGAGTCTCGCTACATCTTTACCCAAACCAACCCCTTCTACACCGATGTTTACCTCTGGAAGAGATTCATCGATGATGTTTTGATACTGTGGAAAGGAGATATGTCAACTTGTCTGGAATTTTGCCAATGGGTCAATACCTTGGACCCACACTTCAAATTTACACACGCAGTGTCAGACAGGAGCATCCCTTTCCTAGACCTTAACATCAACCTTTATGAAGGTACACTCTCTACTACACTATATAAAAAACCAACGGATCGCAACAGTTTGTTACTGTACACAAGCCATCACCCGCGTAGTTTGAGAGATAACCTTCCTGTGGGGCAGTTTATGAGGATAAGACGTAATTGCAGCAATCTTAATGACTACAAGACTGAAGCTGAAAGACTAACTAGGAATCTGAAAGCGCGTGAATACCCAGCGAAACAGATTGCCCAAGCCAACAAAAGGGCTCGCAACAACCCTAGAGAGGCCCTGCTAGAACCAAGAACCAAGAACCAAACAGAGAACATCACGTGTGTAACCTCGTTTACCCCGGTATCTAACCAGATCACGAGGGTAATCAAAAAACATTGGACGATACTTAACACGGGCTCATTGTCCCTAGAAACACCAAGGTTTTCCTTCAAACGCACCAAGAACTTGAGGGACCTTATAATACACACGCGGCCACGAACACAAGACCAGATAACACAAAGAACACTTTGGGAACTGCCCCCCGTGACCGGGCATTACCCGTGTGGCTCATGCTCTGTATGTCACCTAACTGGCATACACAAGACAGTTGATATCAACGATAATTTCAAGTGGGAAATGCGACGCCATACCAATTGTAATACTACCAACTGTGTCTACATGATCACATGCCCATGCACACTACGATACATAGGCATGACAACACGCAGTGCTAAGACACGCATCATAGAACATCGCAGCAATTTCCGATGCAAAAGAGCAAACACAAAAATGAGCACCCATTTTGTAGAGAAAGGACATCCCCCCGACTCCTTTAGTTGGCTTATTTTGGAAACATTCCCTAACATAACCAAGGAGGCCTTACTGATCAAAGAACAAAGGTGGGTGTTTAAAATTGGCACAGATAATTCAGGACTCAATGACGCCATCCCTTGGTGTTCCTTAAAGCCCCCTTGAAAGGTAGTATATACCCATTTTCAGAGCCACCATTCCTACCTCCTAACATATAGGTAGCTCATCCACTGCATTGTACTACACCTTCCTGTAAGCCACACTGTATACGGAATGACATACTGAAAACATTGCTTAGATCATGTTCTCTAATGATTCCCGATAGGCCTAATTGTACAGGGATTGGCACACTTATACTAACATGCCTTAACATTGTGTCAGAATATAGAGACAATAGCCTACTGACACGATATACGCGTGGTGTATACATAATTTCAGATCTAATCAGCCTGGTTGGTTTAATTTTTCAAAAAATTTTTATACTGCTGAAAAAATTTTTTGAGTATGCACATCCACTTCACGGATTAGATCAGGCAAACTCCAGTAATTCTAAGATCTCCCGTACAACTCTGGTTGCCTCAGAAGTGACGCTATTTTTAAACAGGAACCACACACACAATCGGTTTTCTCGTAGTACACCCAACATGGCGGCCAAGTTTTCACGATCTAGATTCACCTGGACTGTCATGCCGAGCCGGTTTTAAACTCTCACGAGCTCACAATCCCTTACCCCCCAGTCCTGGTAGTGCGGGGTAGGTCTGTGAGCGACACGGACTCGGCGTGTCAGTAAGTAAAAAAACCCTTTGCTTTTACTGTTTTATCTTATCGTTTTGACTTTTTACATATCGTACACCCTGCATACCGATACAAACTTGGTTAATGCATACTCGGTTTCTAGCCCGATTACTCCGTTGCTGGCCAACCATAAGCACGTCCATTAATGGAAATCACTTTTATGGACCGAGACGCTTTGTCTCGAAAAACATTGATGAGCTCGTAACTACCCCCGCAAAGTGCCTGATAGCGCCGGGTAGACCGACGAGTGACACGCCTCCAGTGTGCGAGTAAACCGCTGTTTTTTTCCGGTTCAGACTCCACATAGCCAATTCACGCTTAGGAACCTTTTTGGACCCCATGTGGCTTTTAGACGGACACCCGCAAAGTGCCTGATAGCGCCGGGTAGACCGACGAATGACACGCCTCCAGTGTGCGAGCAAACCGCTGTATTTTTCCGGTTCAGACTCCACATAGCCAATTCACGCTTAGGAACCTTTATGGACCTCATGTGGCTTTAGACGGACACACACAAACGGCAACTAACAAAGCAACATTCTAGGCGCGTATGAGAGATGAACTCCCACTGTACCGAGGTATAGTAAAGTCATGCTCGTATGACGCGCTCGTTCAGTTTGGCTTGTACTAGAGTTTAATTATAGCCTCGTATTTGAATGTGTGATTGATAGGGACCTAGGTGAAGGATTTTCAGTAACCCTAGTGTTCTCTATGTATATATACATATATATATATATTTTTTTTACTGTTTCCCATTTGGTTATGAATTACATAACATTCAAGAGAAGGGGTGTTAATGACCCTGGAGTGCTGTATTTACCTAACCTCTCCCATTTAATACTGCTCCTATACACCATCACAGAACGCAAGGAACTCCTTGCGCAAGCCTACCAGGAACTGCTGTGGTTTATCCTATGGAGTAGATAGGGTAAGTCCAACTAGTACTGATGTAATTCTCTCCAGAGTGATCACTTCACGTGGTTTTGTGTGTGTTTTTTAACAATTTCCCCCCCCCCCCTACACAGAATGTGCACTTTGAATGCAAATGCACGTTCCACCAGCACTATGTATGATAACTGTTTTATGAATGAGCGTTTTTTAACACTTTTTTTGGTCTCCAACCTTCTATACAGGTAGACCGAGGAGCAGGTAATAACACCAGTGTTATATTAACGCCAGTTGTCTATCACTTGATTTTCTTAGATAGACTTGTAGATAGAATTTCATGGTCCTGACGAATCACTTGAGTACAGCTCTATAATAGTGAGAAACATGTTGACCAAGACGAGGCAGTATAGTTAACCCAGAACATAGATCTGAGCTACTATTACTTCACCTCATATATTTTTTAATCAGGCGAGGAGACATCGTAATAAAATTGTTCAGATAGTACTCTCTCCCCTTTTTAAACATTCATCTACATCATCATCAAGCCCTACACTCGGTACAGTTGAACAATCGGCTATCGTGGATATAGAAGATCTCCATAAGAGTGCTCTCTAAACAAGAGCCCGTCGGGTATTGCACCAGCCGACTCGACGTAGGAGCAGCCCAATGATGTTACATTACATCCTGAGGGGTATGTGATTCACAATATCCCGATGGCTGTGTGAGGGCTCCAATATCCATAACAGATATCTTCATACATGGTACCCCTTCCCCCAACCCCCTTAGGAACAGCTTTGTCACTTGTTGTTTTCTTGCTTATGTGAAGACATCAGGTGATCCACTCGGAGTCTTCTGTGGGTTTTCACTGTTTAGATCAACCTATAAAACAATCATTACTTAATCACATCTTGTTTTGAACAGTCTAAGTCAACATCACGTAATTGCTATACTTGTTTCATTCATTAATTTATATAGCAACTTTTTGAATGTAGCTTTCGAGGTTCCAACTTCCTCCATATTGTTTTCTTTCACACCATGGTTCTGTAAATATATTGTCTCTTAACTCTTAAGGTTTTGCAAAGAAGTTAGTTCTGCTGATGAATCTTGTCCTTCTAGATTTACGAAACTCAATGCTGGCAAACTTTTAATCTTTGCAAATGTCAGTGAATTATAATTCTCTAACATCTTGTCTTTCTTACTGCATATCCATGCTTAATTGACAATAGGAGTTGGTACCCTTATCTTGATCTTCAGTAAAAAAATTAGTGCATTTACTGCGTTTCTTCTGTTTTGCAGCCGATCCTGCTGTAGTCAAAAGGACCAGAAATAGAAGACTGGTCTGGACACTGGAAATAAAGAAGCAATCAGGTTCCTGAACAAAGTGGCACCACTAAATGCATTCATGCAAATGAGAGATGGTGAGGAGAAACTCGTGCTCTGAAGTTCTTGAGGCAAAGCAGGTAAGCCGTTGTGTGATTAAAATACTGACCGCACCGCCGAGATTTGCCAACATTTCGCAAGGCTTTGTCAAATCCTGCCGTCGAAATACTTTTTCCAAAACAATCAAGGACACTCCACATCTACAGTTTGGAGGCTTGGTAAAAGGGCTATGCAAGAGATGTAGTGCAATAAACAAATCGCAAGCAGTGTGTTTGTTTATTTAGTTATTTATTTATTTGACGAGTTTTATATAGCGCTGGCTAGATCATAACGGCTAGTACCTAACACTGGGCTGGGGGGCTGAGATAGCAGGGTGTGTATCATTACTCTTAGCACCTGACACAGGGATGGGCGCTGAGATATTGTTAGTTTAAGCACCTCTTAGGAAGAACAGCCACCCCCATGGTAGCATGACTAGTGCTGGGAGGCAATCGTATCTGGGAAGCTCTGATTGGATGAGGTGGGTAGGCTGACACTGAACCGATGACATGGTATGATAGCATGACAGTTTAAAACTGTTGTAAGAAAACTCAGCCAAGGCTAACATTTCTGCTCAGTTATTTTGAGTAGCATTGCAGAAACACCTCTGATACTGCTCACATTACAAATTGTCCCTCTCTGTCTGCCCATTGGTCTAAAGATGAAAACCTGAAGAGAGGGCTTTTTGGATGCTTAGAGGGTAACAGACAGATTGCCAAAAATGTGAAACGTGAAATGTGTTGAGAGCCCCTTTTGGAGATAATTGTATCGGGCAACTTGTGTAAATGAAAAAATACCAGTTAAGAATCGATTGGCCAAACCTGTAGCAGAAAGAAGACTATAGAAATGTGAAAAGTGTGCCATTTTAACAAAGTGATCTAAGGTAATCTTTATAACCCGACAACCTGTGAGGGAGTAAGTCAGCTATAAAGTCAGTTAAACTGGTTTTAAGTCCAGGGTTGGGGTATTACTGGTAAGGATTGAAGATAAACAAATCGTTTATCATGGATTGCCTTACCTTGGGTACAGACTGGGCAGATTTAACATACAGCGCTACATCTTGACAGATTGGAGGCCATCAGAAGGAGTGTAGAGCCAATTCCAAAGCAGGTGTCAGTCATTGATGGCCTGTCCCCGCTGAATCATGGCACATTTGTAAAACATGACTTCTGAAGTTACTTGATTGGGACCAGTAAGTCTTGCAGGAAGAAATTGAGTTCTTTCCAGTTGCCTAAAGGTGCCTGTATCTATAAAGTATTTAAACCTTCTTGGGTAAGCATTGAATGAGTGTCTCTAACCCGCTGGAGAAAAGATTATGTGAAATAAATCACTCTCTCAGGTAGGATAAGGACAACAGTCTCAGGCTCAGCAAGAATATTTTGTGAGTCTTGAATGTAGGTTATGTAAAAATCCTTTTGGGAAAAAATAAGCCCAGTGGGCTTGTCTACTCTTCCTGCACTACAGGATTCTGTGTTCAGATCGAACAGTAAAAGGATTGACAGCCCCCATCTAAAAGATGCCTCTGCTCAGAACATACATGTTTCGGTGCTAGAAGTTCTCATTCTAGGACTGAATACTTGCACTCACATGGGGTTTAAAATGTGAGATAAATAGAAAAGTACATGTTCTAGATGATGCTATTCCTGTAGTAGGACTGCTCCCACAGCTGAGTCAGGGAAGTCAGTTTCAATGATAATTTTTCTGTTGGATCAAGGACACCTAAGCATTGAAAGGCTTTTTCGTCTTGCTCCGTCCATATAAACCCATCATTGGATTTTCCTTCTTAGGAGTTTGCCAAAGGTGACTAGTCATCTAGACACATTTTTTTATCAACTGCCTGTCAAAATTAGCCAGTACTAGTAAACTTTGTGTCTCCTTCACAGAAGTTGCAGTTGGCCAGTCTTGGATTGCTGAGATCCTGTGAGGATCCATGGACAAACCTTGACCTGAAATACAATTTCCAGGATACTCAATTTCATCTTGTTCAAATTCACACTTCTCAGGTTCACAGGTTAGGTGGGGGAGTTTGACATAATGAAGAACTGAGGTTACATGTTTCTTATGTTCCGCCAAGGTAGAAGAAAAAATCAGGAACTCATCTACATAGACAGTAGCAGCTTTTCTCAGACACAGGCACTCCAAAAGCACAGACAGTCAGTGCTTAATTTGCATAAGAATAAGGGCGGGCCCAAAGCTTTGTTGAGAAGTCCGTGGATGGTGCTATCAAAGGTAGGGTTGCCAAATACTCGGCTGCTTTGTTTATTTTCCACCTGCGCTCGTTTTATCTACAACCATGACCTTTTGATTTTACAAAATAATGTCAATAATATACTTACTTAAAGGGGTTTTCAGTCACCTCTCTTAATCCATTGGTCTGTTGTTGTGTCATTCACATGTTGCTTCCATCCACTACAGCATACAACATGGGGTAATAGGCCAACATACTTACGTCACTGGTTAACTTCACTTTGAGTGGCTGCATTTTGCTGATTCAAATGGAGCACATTTGAACCCAAGGTAGTTCCCTTTAGTGCGAATTTTTTTTTCGTTTCTACTTTGTGCTTTCTTTACTGTTGCCTGATGTGAATGAAGGGGGCTTTTGAAATGAGCAGAGGGCACATTCCAGCTTTATCAGTGCTTGTTGCCTGTCAATGCTGTTGTAAATTCCTTTTGGCATGGCCTTTGTTTATTGGACCAATGCTATTTCACAGCATATCATATTGTGTTCCTGGACTTGGTATTACCAATGGTTCTTTAATAAACTCAGCCCAGGAATAAATCCCAAACTTTATTATGTTCGATTTGCAGCACACTTGTAACTCTTTTTCTAAACATACGTGGGGTGTAAGTTGGGTTTTAGTATCCAATAGTTTATATTGTGAACCATCTTTCCTTCCTTCTTTCCATCTTCTTTCTATATATTTTTTTCTTTCATTTTTCTTTCCTTCCTTTTCTTTATTGCCTTTGTGCTTCTTTCTTTCTTTCCTACTTTTTTTTTTGCCTTCGATATTTTTTTCCTACTTTTCTTGTTACCTTTTTTCCTTTACTTTTATTCTTACATTCTTTCTTTATTTTTGTATTCTTCCTTTTTCTTGCTTTCCCTTTTTCTTTATTGCCTTCTTTCCTTCTATTTTTTCTTTCTTCTTTCTTGTAGCCTTCTTTATTTCCTTCTTTCTTTTATTTTGCCTTCATTCCTTTTTCTTTCCTTCTTTAATTTTTTTTCTTTTCTTCGGTTTCTCTTTGCATTCTTTCCTTTTATCTTTCTGCCTTCTTTCCTTTTTTCTTTCTGCCTTCTTTCTTTTTTCTTCTTTCAATTTGTCTTCTTGCCTTTGCTCTTTCCACTTTTCTTTTTTTTCTCTTTTTTGCCTTCTTTCCATCTTTATTTTCTGCCTTCTTCCTTTCTTTTTTGCTTTATTTCATTCTTCCCTACTTTCATTCTTTCTTTCCCTTTTTCTTTCATACTTTCTTCCTATTTTGTTTTTTTTTTGCATTTCCTTTTTTTGTCCTTTCTTCTTTCTTTATTTCTTATCTTTTTTCTTTCCTTCCTTACTTTCTTCTTTTTTGCCTTTCTTTCTGTTTGCCTCTGTTCCTTCTTTCTTTCTTGTATTCCTTTCTTCTTTGCTTCCTTTTTGCCTTCTCTCATTTTTTCTTCATTTCTTTTTTCCTTCTTCTTTCATTTTTTTGCCTTCTTCCTACCCTTTTTGCTTTTTTCTTCCATTTTACCTGCCTTTCTTTTCTGCCATTATTCCTTCCTTTTATGCCTCCCTTCATTTCTTCCTTTGTTTCTTTCCTTTTTTTTGTGACTTTTTTCTTTTCCTTTTTTACTTTCTTTCTCAAAGGCAAAAGGCTGCCAGACCAATTTGTTTTTTAGGTCTGTATTATCCAAGACTATTTGATTTTATTGAAAGTATGCATAACATAGTTGCTGACAGGAGTTTTCAGCCAGACTTCATCCATTAGTCTGTGATTGTGTCATTCACATTTTTCTTCCACCCACTCTAGTATACATTAAGAGGCAATGAATCAGCTCACTTTAGCCACTAACTGACTTCACTATGAGTTATGACATACTGCCCCGGTAAAGGAGCACATCCACACACAAAGTAGGTCCCTTCAGCACCAGGGAATACAATAGTAATGTGTATTTGTTTTAGCAAAAACATTTTTGTCTTTACCTAATGTCTTTCATTTTTAGCTTTGACGAGGGCCCTGCAGTTTCCTGAACAATAACATTTTGTAAAATAGAAAAACCATGACAAAACAAGATCTGCCAAATGACTGATGGCCAACACCAGACCTATTTGCTTTGCCAAGGCTTGTTTTCCATTTCTTCCACAAAGTGATATCTCTGGCTCTGCACTGAATTGGTTCCGGTCCTTTTTGGCTGGCCGTTCTTTCCGGGTCGCTACCCCTCCTTTTGAATCTAAATCCTACTCCATCGAACAAGGAGTTCCTCAGGGGTCGGCACTCAGCCCCACGCTGTTCAACCTATATGTGCAGCCGCTGGCTGCAGTCGCCAAGCAGTGGGGCCTGACTCTAGTTTCCTATGCGGACGACACGCAGTTGGCGGTTGCACTAAATGGAGATTCCGACTCTGAGGCCCCTAGGTTCAGGGAGGGTCTAACAGCAGTAGCGGGCTGGATGACGGCCAACTGTCTACAACTTAATGCTAAAAAGACGGAAGTCCTTATCATTGGCAAACAGTGTGATCTCTGGGGCAATCAGTGGTGGCCCCCAGAGTTGGGCCCAGCACCCATCCCGGTCCCTGAGGTTAAAAACCTGGGGTTTTGGCTGGACTCTGCCCTCAGTTTCTGTGGACATACAAAAAAAGTGGCTGCTGCCTGTTTTGGGGTTTTGCGGGGGCTTAGGCCAACCTTGAAATTCTTTGATGCCCCCACTAGGCAACTGATAATCCAAGCCACCATACTTTCCCGGCTTGATTATGCGAGCTCACTCTTGGCTGGGGCCAATCAGGCGGAAGTTATCCGTATGCAGCGAGTTCAAAATGCGGCGGCCAGAGCCTTGGTGGGCCTACCTAGATTTTGCTCCGCAAAAGAAACTATCCATAAGCTTCACTGGCTGCCTATGGCTCAAAGGATCGAGTTTAAGACTCTATGCCTCTCCTTTAAGATCCTTAAGCTGGCCTCCCCTCCGATCCTGGAGCATCTTCTCATTTCTTATGTTCCCTCTCGCTGTCTGAGGTCATCTGGCCAAAATTTAGTAGTAGTTCCACGGTTCAAGCGCTGCAGAGCGGGAGGGCGTTCCTTCCGCTACCTGGCGGCCAGGCTCTGGAACGCGTTACCCGCCCATATTCGCGCCCTTGGTGATTTGTTTTCTTTCAGGAAAGCTATTAAAACGCATCTCTTTCCCTCTGGCGGTAGTTTTACTGCATAGGCTCTCATTCTTCTCGCTGCTCTCCGTTTTCCTTTCCGTTTTGGTTGTTTCAGGGTGTTCTTATTCTGCCTATCGGAGCGCCGGAACGCCCCTTTGCTGGGGCAGCTGCGCGCTATATAAGAAAATATAACATAACATAACATAACATAACATATGAGAGACACATTTCGGTGAATGTAGTCACATCTGTCCTGTCTCACACATAAAACAGATACACATCACAGGTAGCAATAGTTCAAGCATTCCTATGCTAGTGAGCAGCCACATAGAAGACTGAGCAGCAATCATGCAAGCTTGCCTCAATGAAGGGACGTGTAGAGCGTTGGAAGCATCAATTCAATCTACCCTCAAATGGATGGAATAAGTGCTTCAAAGGTCATGCATGCACCCACAAAGCAGCAGGACACCCAGAATCCACTGTGCACACCCAGAAAACAGGCAGCATCCACATTAGCAGTGCAAGCAGTACAGGCATCACCACACTTCTACAAAGCAACTCTACTATTGCGCAGTGCTCTCTCTTAAACACAGGACAGTTGCAGCACCAGACATCATTTGTATAATCATTTTTTACAGAGAACACACAGATATTATGGTCAGCAGTTGTGAACGATAAGCTTCAATCATGCTCTTAATATGTACATCACATACAGCGTTAGTGCAAGATTATTCTATATGTAAAAATGGCCTGGGTTGGCAGCAGCAATGCATGTTTCACTTATACACTGAACAGGTACTGGACAGGTGGTTATATATCAAAATTGCCTGTACAGGAATATTGTGCCCAAAACACTGTTTAGAAAAATATCACCCCATTACTATGATTAACTTCAATGGTGTGATATTTTTATGAACAATATGTAAGATATATTTATATCAGAAGATATTTTGACTATCACCTTCTGGAACCCACCTACAGCACTTCTAAAGGGGAATTATTTACATCTTCGTTTAGAATTTTTTAGTGTCACATAGTTTTGGTTAAGCATTTGCTGCTTTAGCAGTAGATTTCAGTACCGACTAGAGCACAATTGTAGCAGTAATTCAAAGCTAGACTGCTAGACTTTTAACGAGGCTGTTCTAGTATGGCAGGCTGTTACTAGAGGTAAGGCTATAGAGTAGCCTAGAACTTCTAGTACGCATTTCAAACACAGCATTATTTGCTTTTAAATATCAGAATCAAATAATATTCATCGAATGTGATACATCGCCAAATCCTCCTGAAGTACACCCTCAGTGTAACCATGTCATTTTATTACTTAGTTACATTAATTGTTGTGGAGGGAGTATAGCAACTTCCGGTGCTCTGGGGTTGGCGCTCTAGTTGCCGCGCCTTCCCTTCTTTAAAATCAGATGCCTTGGCTATCGCTCAGCGGACGCGCACAGAAACACAGAGTCGCCGAGACCTGTTAACCAGCTCTGTCCTTCAATTTGTTCTCTGGCTTTTTTAACTGCATGTAGATTGTTACCGTTTTTTAAAAAGGATATCTCGCACCATTTGCACTTTAAAAATTAGCGTTTATATGTGTTAAATTGCTATTTGCACAAAAATTGCTTTTGCAGCATAGCGCTATTCTTAACTATATTTTACCGTATCTGTAGCTGTTGGTTGCCCCTCCCCGTTCCACCGCGGGTGTAGTCCCGATTGTTGTGGAGGGAGTATAGCAACTTCCGGTGCTCTGGGGTTGGCGCTCTGGTTGCCGCGCCTTCCCTTCTTTAAAATCAGATGCCTTGGCTATCGCGCAGCGGACGCGCGCAGTGGGCGCGCAGCGTGCGCGCCAAAGGCACGCCTGTCTGCGCCCGTCCGCGACCTGACTGCGGCCGGGGCCAGGCATGCTGTCAGCGAAGGGGCTTCAGAGGTGAGGATCGTGTGGTCGCGGGAAGATCTGTGGGCGCTTAACACGGCTGCTGAGTGTTAAGCTCATAGGACAGACCTAAGGTCTGTCGCCCTCCCTCAGGCATGTGGGGTTTGCGGGAAACCTCTGGGAGTGATGGGCGGTGTGGGAGCGGAGGGGTATACTAAGCCCAAGCCACTCATTAGCAGAGGTTTCAGAGCTGGCCTTTTGAATTGTAGATCCCTAGCCAACCATGCAGACGACATCTGGCTGCTATTGGAAGGTTATGAGTGGGATGCTCTGTTTTTAACAGAGACCTGGCTCAATGAGGACAATGTGACCGCCATTGCGCTGGCGGTACCCCCAGGTTATAAAATGTGTTTTTCTAACCGGGCAGGCGTTAGAAGAGGAGGGGGTGTGGCTGTTATATTTAAGGAGCAGTTTACACTAACATCCACCGCTCCAACCCTGATTCCGGGACTGGAGGGACTACACTTCTGCCTTCAGGTGGGACCTCAGCTATCCCTAGCGGGACTAGTTATATACCGCCCTCCTGGTGGGGATGACCCCAACCTGACAGCTCTGTTGGATGTGATCATTCAGAGCTCCCTCCTTCATCCTCATTTCCTCACAGTTGGGGATTTTAACATCCATGTGGATAAGGAGGGCTGCGTCCCTGCAGAGACACTGAGGGCAACACTGAATGCAGCCAATTTGAGACTAATCAACGATGGCCCCACACATAGAGCGGGTCATACGCTTGATTTAATTTTCTCCAACATTAAAAATGTGGCGGTGGAGACGGCACTGCCGTTAGTTTGGTCAGACCATTCGCTTATTCCATTTAAAATACATTTAGCGGGCAATAGACCTGCGACAAGCAAGTGCTCCTTTATGAGGAGACAATGGAAGAAGCTAGTCCCTGCCATTATGGGCCCAGTTCTGGCTCAGAATAAACCAACTCTAACCTCGAATACCAATACAGATGCACAGCTGTTTAATGACTGGATTGGGAACATGGTGTCGTCCATTGCACCGGCAAAACGCGCAATGTCCAAGAGGGAATCCCCTTCCGCTCCCTGGTTTTCACAGGACCTTAGAGTAGAGAAGGCAGCGTGTAAAAGGCTAGAGAGGCTCTGGAGGGTAAATTACGGGACCCTGGAAAAAACCTGATACAAGGAACCCTCCAAAAAACTGCAGAAGGCTGTTAGAAAGGCCAAAAAACAGTTCTTTGCGGCGTCGATTCAGCAGGCAGAACATTCGAGCAAGGAAATCTTTACGGTGGTACAGTCCTTTTTCAAACCCAGGTGTATTGAGAGAGAGGTACCCCCGTCGGCCACACTGTGCGATAGCATTTCAGAATTCTTAGACTGCAAAATTAAGCGAGTTTATGAGTCTTCTGCCCTGAGAGGAGGACGGTGAAGACGGATATGGTTGTCAAAGAGGTGGCTGGTGAAACTCTGGCTCAATTTCAGCCTATAGCTCTGACCTTGGTCATGCAGGAATTAAGACGCTGTAAGTCAGGGTCACCTGACGACCCCTGTCCACCTAAGGTCTGGAGCACAATGGCTGACTTTGTGGCTCCCACTGTACAGCACATCTGGAATATGTCCATCTCCTCCAGGGTGTTCCCGGAGATATGGAAACACACCACCCTCCTCCCATTAAAGAAAAAACCAAATGGAGATCCCACGGACCTTAGTAACCTTCGTCCAATTTCTCTGCTGGCAGCGCCGGGCAAAATGCTTGAGAAAGTAATCCAGCGGCAGTTAAGTAAATTTACGGAGGAAAATAGGATACTGCACGAGACGCAGTCAGGCTTTAGACCCGGTTTTAGTACCGAGACAGCACTGATTGAGGTGGCAGAGTCAGTGAGGTGGTCGATGGATTCGGGAGACTCAGCTGTGCTGGTGCTCCTGGATCTATCGGCTGCTTTTGATACGGTTGACCACGCGAGGCTGTTAAAGCGACTGGCAGAGGTAGGCCTCCAGGACCAGGCGTTGGGTTGGATACAGTCGTATCTGACTCAGAGAACCCAGAAGGTGGCACTGGGGACCGTCTCTTCAACACCTAAGGTTCTCAGCTGTGGCGTCCCTCAGGGATCGGCACTTAGTCCATTATTATTTAATATCTATCTGGCTTCGGTTTTTACGCTGATTGCCAATTGGGGGGTCAAGGCAATCTCATATGCCGATGACACCCAACTGGTGTTCCCGTATTCGGAGGTGTCGGAAGCGGCCTTTTCGAGCTTCAAGGGCTGTCTCCAAGACGTTGCGTGCTGGATGAACACCAACAAATTAAAACTTAATGCAGACAAGACGGAAGTGATTTTATTTGGAAAAGGCTCCCCTCCACCCTCTTTGGTGGCCGGCGGCAATGGGACCGGCCCCTTCGCCTAGCCAAACGGCGAAAAATCCGGGGGTGCGATGGGACGACAGCCTTTCCTTTGCCTCGCATATCCAGCAGGTAGTTGGGTGCTGTCTGTGCAAGTTGAGGAATCTACGGAAGATTCTGCGACTCCTACCAGAGGGTTGCCGAAAAACAGTAATCCATGCCACAGTGACATCAAGGCTGGATTACGCTAACGGCCTCTATCTGGGCTTGCCAAAGTACCTAACTCAGCGGTTGCAAATGGTCCAGAATGCGGCTGCGAGACTGTTAATGCGTATTCCATTCAAGCATTCAGTCTCTCTGCACCTTCTTTCACTTCACTGGTTACCAGTAGCCAGCAGGATCAAATTCAAGGCACTCACCTGCCCAAACTACCTGAGAGCTCGGTTGCCGAGATATACCCAGGCTCGCTCCCTCCGTTCCAACTGCCGCGTTCAGCTAGCAGTTCCACGAACAAAAAGGGCTCGGCTGGGAGGAAGAACCTTCTCGGCCAATGTGGCGGCGCTATGGAATAACCTGCCCCCAGCGCTTCAGCAGGCCCCCTCCAAATCCTGCTTTAAGCAGATGTTGAAGACTTGGCTCTTCACCCAACCGCGCTAAGTGCTCAAAATAGGTCCCTGTGGCCATGCCTGCTGTCCTAGCGCCGGGACACCTCCTTGTGAGGTAGCTGTTCGCGCTTTAGAAAATGCCATATTATTATTATTATTATTATTATTATTATTAATTAAAGCTTAATGATCAGCAAGATGAGTCTATTCATCATAATAATCTCTGTACTCATCTTAAAAATACAATATCTAATGTTACTATTTTGATTGGGAATATGATCAATCAGTAGATTTATAGAGTACATTTGTCACCCCTGAGGGTATAAAGGTGCTGGTAGGGTCCAGTTGATTAGCCGAATAGCCAGGTCTTCAAGGGCTTTTGGAACTCTGGAAGAGATGGGGAGGTCTCTAGATGAAAGGGTAGCATGTTCCATGTCTTCGCTGCTAAATAGGAATTTTGCATCCGCTACATTGGATGCGGGGAGTGAGGGTTAGAGAAAGGGACCCTGAGCAGAGGTGTCTGGTGGGCGGATGGAAGTTCAGGCTGTGGTTCAAGTAGGTGGGTCCACAGTTGTGAAGGGCCTTGTATGCATGGGTCAGGAGCTTGAACTGCCATCTTTTTAGTACAGGGAGCCAGTGGAGTTCCCTGAGGTAGGGGGTGATGTGGGTTCATCTAGGGAGATCCAGAACTGTCTTGTAGTTCCCACTAATCTGTAGGATATGCGTGTTTCTGAACAACATAAACTTTGGGTGAGGTGCTCAGACTGATTCCATGCACCCCATAGTATATGTTGGCCTAGAGACCAGCTAGCTCACAGTGCCACCATGAGCTTCCCTTACCCAAACATGGAGTGAATGGTTCCTGGCAAGTACTGAACATGACAACCCTGACCCCTCAGGGATCGTGGTAACAGATCTAGATCCCATTGGCTCAGCAACTCGTGCATTTGTGTTCTCAGAGAGGTATACATCAAATATACAATGAGATGTTTTCATATATATATTTATTGAACCAAAGTTATTCTTGTATAGAATTCATGTGCTGCGATAATCAGTAGACAGAAGCAGATTAAAGTGATTACAAGCAGCAAAAGCATAAATAGTAGATATAGTTCCTCCACAGTACTAAGACAGTGTATATTTGCAGGCTTGAAATACAAAGTAGTAATCAGGCGTACTCCTACTGTGCAATCCCTACGCGGTGTATGTCTAGAGTGTATGTAGGTGTAGAGCCAAGAAACCCCCCATGGGATGACCAACCCCATTATCTGGCGGTAAAGAATGTAGGACCGTGTCTTGGTCACGAATTGGACTCCCCTCACAGAGATATCTGGCAGTTGCTTGGTGTAGTCTCAGCATGCAGGGAACCTCAGTGTAAGCTGAAGTGTCTCCTCTGCCAACCCCCGGAAATGTGTTTTATTTCTAATAAAAAGCCTCCTTGAGATGTACACACAGATTGCATTGTTGTGGATATGTAGATAGCCCTGTCGCCCCATTGATGAAGATAGAACGACATTTGTACATCATGCGTAAAGGCCTTGTACTTGGTGTTCAAGGCATCGTGATAATGTATTGCGAAACCAGGTGTATAGGCAAAGCAGTTTCAGAGAAACTAATCCAACATTGTCATGCACACGAATATGTGCAAAAGGTTACAGCAAATAATGTTATTATGCAGAAACGAGGACAACGTAAGAAAACGGGCCGTATTGCTACATTTGCCTAGCTCGGGCACATTACAGAACGCGTATGGCTGCGGCGTTCTGTTTGGTCTGTTGTCGACAGAGGAGGTGTGCTGTGATCCCTGCATAGAGAGCGTTGCAGTAGTCCAGTAGGCTGGAGATGAGGCCCTGGGTGATGGTGCATATTGAGCTTTGGGGTAGCCATTTGAATATCTTACAAAGCATGTGGAGGATGAAAAAGCAGGAGGAAGAGAAGTAGTTGATCTGAGTCATCATGGTTATCTTTTTGTTCAGAATGATGCCTAGGTTCCTAGTATAGTCAATAGGGGTAGGAGTAGGTCCAGGTTCTGAGGGCAACCAGGATTGCGTCCCATGGGGAGCTTTTGTTTCCTAATATCTGTACCTCTGTCTTGTGCGTATTGAGCTTCAGTCAGCTGTCCTTTATCCAGTTGGCAACAGCTGTCATGCAGTTGGGGAAGTTGGTCTTGGTGCTGTCTTCAGAGAGGGAGAGGATGAGTTGTGTGTTGTCGTTGTAGGATATGATGTTGAGTCTGTGGGTTTTGGCGATGCTGGTCAGAAGTGTCATATAAGTGTTGAAGAGGGCGGAGCTGATCGAGGATCGTTGGGGTACTCTACACATGATTTCCTTGAATTCCAAGGTGAAGGTGGGAAGGCAGACTTTTTGCGCACTTCCGGTGAGGAAAGAGGTGATCCATCTGAGAGCGGCTCATTGGATGCCTATGTTGTGCAGACTTGTGATGAGAGTGTGGAGGGAGACTGTGTCGAACGGTGCCGAGAGGTCTAGGAGAATCAGAGCTGCAATCTCTCCTCGGTTCAGTAGGGCTCAGATGTCTTCGGTAGCCGCAATGAGGGCTGGCTTGGTGCTGTTGATAGAGCAAGGACTTGTAGAAAAGAGACTTGCTCGGAAGCGATCCGCTCCTTTAATTTACTGACAAGTTACTAAAAGTGCTTTGTGTAAAACTAATGAGCACCACACAAACACGTGGGTTAGTGAAGCTTGCATATGTGTTTATTAACGTTAATAACATAAACAAAGGACTAAAACCGCTTTAAACTGGGAAATCTTTATTGCGCATGCGTCAACTGCATCTACGCAGTATGATGAGCTGTCGCTTGGAGGGAAATTCTTGCGCATGAGCAGAAGGTACTAAAATGGAGTCTTGAAGACTCGCATGCATGGCATCTGCTTGGCTGAAACAAAAACGAGCTATTTCACTAATGCTAATGCAGGGAAAGTATTAATAAGTAAAGGGGAATAGAGTATAGGTGGGTGGTAAACAGTGTGACTATTTATTTGTGAAAGTAACATTTGTCTTTTTGACTTTATTACTAGTGCGCATTTGGGCCTCTCATGTATAACTGAAGTAAGCTGAGTAGGAGAAGGACTGCGCATGCCTATTGACTGAAGCAATGAAGGTCAATGACAGAACACTTGAACGGAAGCCAATTTGAGTGCCATAGCCTGGCAACGGATGGTGAAAAGTTCAGCAATGAGATGTCCTATTCTTCGTAGTGTCACTAATGTTTCAAATTAGATACATGTAGTGGATGGGAATAAAGTTTTGAATAAAAATTAAGGGGATGGGTTTGCGAACAATGGTCGAACTGAGTAAAGTGACATGTAAGCATGGTGTGATGATCTACCCCTCTCGCCTGACCAATTAGATTTAGTATTTTTACGATATTGAAACTTTAGTGGGTGGTAAATGAGGAACGAAAAGTATAATTGAGATAGCCTTAGTTAGTTATTCAGATGAGAAGATGATGAAGATTTGCTGAATGCTGCACAGCTCGGGATGCTGTTGCTGGGAGAGATGCTGTGAGATGCTGATGAAGAATCGAATGCAGAAACTTCTATCCTAATTCAATTGGGTTAGATAAGAAGATCGTGGAAGAATCTCGAGGAGGAAGAGAGTGTCAGAGAGGGGTGTGGCGCAATCATCGGTATTCTAGAGGGGTCAACTATCCTGTCCTGAATCCTGTCCTAAAGTCTTTGTCTCCTGACCTATCCCGGGGGACCCTTACCAGCCCTTTTCCCGGGGGGTTATTCTTCACAACATTCTTGGTAATTATAACTTCACGTTATTTGAAGATGCTCTTTTCTCTCTATCCTCTCCTTTACTTAGACATCGTTCATTGAGTAAGTCCATATTATATTTGACTGATGATTTAATTGAATTTTCTCTCCTAAGAATAATTTTGATTCAGTTTCTGTTACTGTTTGCTTCTATGCAGAACAAAATGTGTCTGAAATTCAAAAAGCAACAGTATGGATGTGTAACAAAAAATTAAGTGCCACAAATAAAGCTGTATTATAAAACAAAGCAAGCAGCATTCCATACTCCAACTACAGCTACTAGCTGTGAAGAAGTGTTTTATCTTGACTAGTCAGACTAGGACTCTAGTCCTTTTATTTTACTTGTAATTAGGGAGGTGCCTGGCTTTTACTGGACTCCAGGGACTCTGTAGAGTCTTTCTTTCATGTTTATGAATTTATTTCTCGCACTGTTATTTTAGTAAATTTTCCTTTCCTTAGCAATGTTTGAGGCAAGGGAGCTTGTCCTCACACACTGGATCTGTCAGGATCGATTAGTGTTTTCTCCCCCACCCACCCATTCTTTGTTTGTTTTTTTTTTTAATTTTTATTGTTCTTTACCAACATTTACAAGACAAATTAAATCATTTTTAACAACATCGCTCATTCCCACCCTCCCACCCCAGGTCCAAGAAGTAACAAAGGATAAAGAATACGAAATACAAGAAAAAAAAAAGAAAAAAAAAGTAGAAAAATAGACACAAAAGGGGCAATATACAATTATCGAATCTTAAACCCAGTCATTGCAAATATATACAAAAACACCAAATGGCTGTGTACGCCACATAAGAGAGAAAAGAAAAGAGAGCAACCTTTAGGAGAAAAAAAAAAAAGAAAGAAAAATAAGTCCGAATAGGAGCAAGAGACAATGGGGAGAAAAAGGGAGGGATAAATAAATCGCAAATATAAAGAAAAAGTGCTCTGCATTTACATTATTCCTCATGGGCATTCAAAGTATCGAGCCATCTAGTCAAAGGATCCCAAACCACTAGGCCCCTCTCCCTTGCTCTTCTTCCCTTTTAAGCATAGACGGCTTTCTCCAGCCTATACGTAGCAAGAAATCTAGCTTGCCATTGGCTAAAAGAAGGAGGATTCAGATCTTTCCACTGCATAGCAATGCATATCCGCAAGATAGTCATAGCAACGAACAGCAAAGCTCCACCTTCTTTAGCATTAAGTGACTCATATAACCCCAGCATAATGGTAATTGGCATAAGTTGAATATCTAATGAAAAAATTCTATTCAAGAACAATTGAGTTTCTTTCAGAAGTGGCGCGAGTTTTGGACATGTAGCGAACATATGCACAGAGTCCGCACCATACTCAGTACAACGAGGACAAGTGGTTCCAGGCCCAATTGTCCATTTTGAAACCTTATTCGGAGTTATGTACATAAAGAATCCGGTCTTATAAAATTGTACTTGTAATTTGGGAGATAGCAGATATGTTCGTGCTAGGCTTAATGCAGAGCAGAAAACATTAGAAGAGATATTCAGTTTTAACTGCCATTTAGCATCTACTTTGCTTAGATCGTCTGGTCTTTGTTCATTCAAAGTGCAGGAGATATCTCCAATCCCGGGTGTTTTAGGGCCAAGAAGTTTCTCTATAAAAACTAGTGCTACATACCCAGCAGACCCCTCAATATTCTTTACTAGATAGTTCATAATCGCATGATACTGAAATATCTGGTCATTACTTAGATTAAAGCCAATTTGCAATTCCTCAAATGACAGAAAGCGACCCGCCCTACATAGATCTCCCAGCCTACCAATCCCAGCGTGATACCATTGTCGCAAATATGTGCTTTTAAATATTAGTGGCAGGTTATCATTATTTCTGATTGGAGTGTAGTAGCTTAGCCTATTAATTCCATATATTTTACGGACATTACGGAAGACCTGATAGGCACAGATCATTGTCTTGAATTTCACTCGTTTGTAGTAGCTATATTCCAGCTGGCGCCAGGGACACCCCTTTCCTTTTTCCCCCAACAACAAAACATATGGAGAGGACAGGCCTGAGGGAGAGAAAGGAAATTCCTCATGCATCAATTCGCAGCAGTGTTGTAAGGAAGCAGCCCAGTAATATAATTTTAAGTTAGGAAGAGCCAAGCCTCCCCGCTCACTAGGTAAAGAGAGAGGGTTAAAAGCCCTTCTCAGACTCGTGTATGACCAGATAAATTGAGAAAAAATGTGTTCAAAAACTGTAAGTATATGTCTATTAAAAATAAGCGGAATTGTACGAAAAAAATAAAGCAGCTTTGGAAAGTATGTCATTTTTAAAACGTTGCATCTTCCCAATATAGTTAGATGTAAGTTATCAATTTTCCTGAGTGATTTTCTCATATTAGTGGCCAAAGGAGTCAAATTTTCATTTACCAAAGAGTCCAAGTCTGCAACAATATCAACCCCAAGATATTTTGCTTTCCTTGTGATTCTTTCATCTACCCAGGTTATCATTTTATTAACAACTATCTGTGTCTTTGTTCTGTTAAGGGCGTAACCAGAGATCATTCCAAATTTTTGAGCTTCTTGCTCCAGAGTCCTAATAGCAAGCTCGGGTGCCGGAGTAATTATAGCGATGTCGTCGGCGTAAGCCATAATCTTTGTGCCTATGCCGAACCTCGAAACCGGGGGAATTAAAGGATTGATTTCAATTCTTCTTATTAAAGGGTCGATATAAAGGGCGAAAAGTAGGGGTGAACAAGGACACCCCTGCCTCGTTCCTCTGGTTATTTGTATTGTTTTAGTCAATTGGCCGTTGATAGATATTTTGGCTGTTGGATTCTTATATAATGCCTGTATAGCCTGAATAATTTTTGGTCCAAATCCAAGACACCGCATGATGACCCAGAGGAATTGCCAGGAGACCCGATCAAATGCCTTTTCAGCATCAAGAAGTATTAACGAGATCGGGTCACCTGTCGCCTCAGCGGCGTCAAATAGAGTGATAGTCCGACATACATGTTCAGTAATACCTTTTTTTGGAATAAATCCATGTTGCCATTTAGATACTAGTGGCTCAACATTTATAGCTATTCTCGTGGCGATAATTTTTTAGAAGATTTTCGAGTCGGTGTTAATTAATGTTATCGGTCTATAGGACGCCATCTCGAGGGGTGATTTATTTTTTGGGGGAAATATCGCAATTTTGGCTAGGGACCAGGAATTCGGTGGAGTGGCCCCCTCAAAGATAGACCTTACTACGCTAGTAAAAAGGTCTTTAATTTGATCCGAAAAGATTTTATAGAATTCGACTGGTATATTGTCCATCCCTGAGGCTTTACCATCCGGGAGGCTAGCCAGTGCTAATGCTACCTCGTCCCAAATAGGAATATTTTCCAATGAGTCACGTGTAGCATCGTTCATTTTATCAGTCAAATTTCCCTCAAGATATTCTCCTATTTTCGTTTCTAAGTCTTCAGATGCACCATTGGCTTCTTCTGAGTATAGCTTTTCATAAAACTGCCTGAAAGCTTCCTCTATTTTTTTCGGGTCTGTGATAAGCCCATCTGTCTCAGTATTAATAGAAGTAATGGTGTTTGCGGTTGTCCTTTGTCTTGTAGAGATAGCGAGCTGATGTCCAATACGCTCACTCCACTCGTAGCATTTTTCTCTAGATGCAGCCCATTTGATAGCTATTTTTTCTGCTAAAACAGCCCCCATTTCTGATTTAGAGACTGCTACCAAAGTCTGTGCCTCATCTAGTCCTACGCCCGTCAGAACCGCCTGAGTTAGTCTTTTTTCCGCTTCTATCATCTGTAGATGTAATTTTTCAGTTTGCATTTTTTCCTGTTTGTTCTTTCGGATTGAAAAGCGTAGTGTTTCCCCCCTGATGCCTGCCTTAAGCGTGTCCCAGACCACCATAACAGAGGCAGTCCCAATATTCATATCCTGAAATTCCTGTAACCAGCCGACCATGTATTCTCGATAGTTATTGTCATATAACAAAGCCTTTTCAAACGTCCAAGTTGATCCAGGTCTCTGAGTACCCCAGCCTTCTAAATTTAAAATAAGAGGATTATGATCCGGGGAGATATCAATGGAACAGCCATGGATGAAGGCAGAGGATACGAAAAAGTAGTCCAATCTAGCTAAAGACCGATGAGGGGCAGAAAAAAAAGTAAAGCCATTCTGATCAGGTTTGAGGTGAGCCCAGGCATCTATTAAGCCATGTGTATTTATTAAGTTTGTCAGAGCCCGAAAGACTTTAGGTTTTCTTCCCTCATAATACCAAGATTTATGGGAGTCCCATGTGCTAGGAAGATTTAGGTTTAAGTCTCCACATAAAATTATCGGAAGTGGCCAATGTACTAATTCTTGATTGACATGATTTATCACCCCAGGGTCATCTAAATTGCTAGCATATACCGAACAGATCGTAAACACAGGATTAAAAGATAAAGAGCATTGTACTATGACCCATCTCCCTAATACATCGGATTTAACCTGATTCACTACTATTGGTAATGATTTTCGTATCAAGATCCCTACTCCCTTTATCCGAGCCCCCTGCGAGGTTGCCCCAATAAGTTTAAACCCGAGAGTGTTCAACAAGGATCTCTGGGAGCCTTCAATATGAGTCTCTTGGAGGCAAACCACGTCTGCGCCCATCTGTCGTAGTACCTGCGCAGCTTTCTGCCTTTTCAATAAGTCGTTCAAGCAGCAAATATTTAATGAGACTATTCTAAGTTTATTTAATGCGTTCATATTTTTCTCTTATCTTTTTAAATGCTAATAAAAATTTCAAGGCTGATACTCTACAAGTAGTCTTATATCATTCGAATCTCCCACAAACCCATGTCCCACAACCCACTTCTTACCATTCTCCCCCTCCACACCCCTGACTATGTGATCTCTCCAGCCAAACCAATTTCCTGCTCTCTTGGATTGCCAGTATAAGTAAATCCCCAAGAATAACATTAACTGTTTTTTAGAAAAAATACTAACAAATTGACTTTTAGCCCCAAAGCATTCAATGAAAACCTGGACCCCCACCCCCACCCCCAGTCCCACCCCCCCCCAAAAAAAAAAGAACAGTCAGGATCCCCCTGAATGATGGGAGCACATGTGAGACCCCCAGTTGCCGAAAAAGAGACATAAAAATAGTCCAATCTGCATAGCCTATCGGTTACCCAGAGAGAGAAGTTTGAAGAAATGATTTGCTTTTTTTTTTTTCCCTTCTCCCTCCCCTACTCCAACAGGCTTTAATTTCGGAAATAAACATCCGGGTTGATCCCTCAAAAATAACTTTCAGTTTTGCCGGGTTCATCAGAAAGGCTTGAGCACCTTGCGCTTGAAAAGGAGATATTAATTGACGAAAACGCCATCTTCGCTCCACTGTTATGTGCCCAAAATCTGGCTTAGCAAAAAATTTAACTCCATCAGCTTCTCTCTGGGAGTTTGGCCTAGCCTGATCATAAATTAATTGCCTTAAAAGGAAATTGCCAAAAAAAAACAAAAAGACTCTGGGTCTTTCTTTTTCATGATTATTGCTAACCCGGTTTGGATTTAGATTAAAGGGGAAGCTGTGAGCCCTTTGTATTTCCTGATCCCAGTTCCAACTAGTCTGTAGTGGAAAGGCGGACCGAAGAAGTTTTACAATGTATCCTCTGGGGTCGTCTCCCTCCACGCCTTCCGGTATCCCTAGTAGTCTTAAGTTGTTCTTCCGTAGTCTGTTTTCCTGCTCCTCGAGCTTGGTCATCATATCGGTAAGACGAGCTTCATGGGATGTTCCTTGTTCCTTAAGTAGGGAGACCTCAGCTTCCAGGGACTCTGTACGAGTTTCAACCATAGAGACCCGGTCACCGATATCGGTACAGATTTTATTTAATTTCCTTATACTGCCATGGAGTTTTTTGGTAGCCCCCTTTGCTGCAAGATTGTCTGATCTAACCTCTTCCTGAAACTGTTTAATGGAGGCAAAAATTATAGATAGAGAAGGCTCCAGAGGAGTTTCATTGGCAGACTGTGGGCAAACAGGTGATTGTAAATTAGAATCTCTATCTGAGGGGGGATCGTGTAGCTCTAGGTGTCCCCGCTTCAATTGGCTACGTTTTTTGGTAAATATTTTTTTCTGTTTAATAGTTCTTGAGGCAAGGCAGTTCATTTCTCCTTCCGATTTACTGGTTCCGGTGGAGCTCGCTAGTTCATTGTCGGTTTCAGTTAAAGATCCCTCTGAGACGGAGAAAAAGTTCTCATTAACTAGGTCAGGAGTCTGTGGATCTAACACTCCGGGTGTCGGGATTTCCAAAACATTCTCAGGTATAGTAGAAGAAGTGGTGGGGTCTGTTGCATCCAAGGGGGTAATACTGGAAGCGGCGGAGATGGGGGCTGAAGTCGTGGAGATAGCACTAACAATATTTTGGTTAGAGAGACCGAGTTCAGACACTAACACCTCGACTGTCTTATCCGCTGATGCATTGTCTTGTGGTAACTGCGGGAATAATGTAGTTCCTTGCACTATGAATGGCTCGATAAGGCTCGCGGAGGCAGTTGCAGTAGGAGGGGGCGTATGTTTAAGAATTGGGAAATGTTTTGTTATAGAGGTCCCAGCATTCTCCATTACCTTCTCCTTTAAATATATAGCACCGCCTCCAGGCTTATTCACGTTTTTTTTAGATCCCAGATCCCTTTTACCTTTTGATGGATGATCTGATCTGTCCGATTTCTCCAGCTTTTCCTTCTCTCCCATCTCCTCCTGTGCGGTGATAGGTCTCGATTTGTGTGATCTCTGTCCGCGGGTAGCCATCTTCCAGCAACTATTAGGAATATCAGCTGCCCCGTTATTACCGCCTCTGCCTCCGAACGAGGTCCGCTGAGCGTGAATCCTCCCGGTAAAGAAAGTAGTAGTTTTCCCCGTGCTGGAGGCAAAATCGGCACTGCCGTGAGAGCCGTGAAAACGGAGCGCTACAGAGTACCATACATGTAGCCTCGTCCCTCGCGGGCTGCTGGAGCCATAGGCTGAGACTCTCGGCGCCCGAGTCACGGGTGCCTGTAAAACTGCAACAATTCCGATTCCGAGCATTTATCGCTAAACTGCGTTCCTCGGACTTCAAACTTCCAACTTCAGACTTCAAAAGATCAAGCTGTCAAAAATGCGAACATCTTCGGGTGCCGTCCGTGCGGCAACTGGGAAAAAGGAAGTGCTCACACTAGCGCCATCTGCTGTTCTCCCCCCCACCCATTCTTTGTACTGTGTTTGAGATTTTTCTTGTGACTGTGAGAAGTTGGCCTGGTATATGCTGTCCACTAATTATAGTGGGCATCTTGCTCCAGTCCAAACAACCCCTTATTGATGATAGGTAAAGACAACCTTTATTGAAAGCTATCCTAGTGGTAGCTATGGAGAGCAGCCTTCAGGCTAAGTCTTGAAGGAATGTAAAGCAGCTTGTTTTACCAGTCTATAATCTCTTGAATGACCAAATGAAAGGGAACCACACCAGGTATATATATAAAATATACACCGCTCTAGTCTCTTTATGAGGCTAGAAGTAAAAGCACATATGTTACACTTCAAATATTACAGTAAAATAGCACAAATACACGTCAGGCCCTAGGGGCGAGCCAAACCATATACTAAAATAGTGGTATAAGAACCACAACTTAACTAGACACAAGGCCTAGAGCCTGTAGAATCGCTGGGACCCCAAGGAACCACCCAAGGTAGTGACACAGGGGACCCACGGGGTCCGTGTGCAGTGCGAGAACACAGCAGCGAGCTCCCGTTAGCTTCTATGGGGAAAGTCGCCGTTAGATTTTTAAAGATTAGGGACACTTAGAGATGAGCTAGGACCAAACCCTTTTGAACTTAGGAAGTTCTAGGGTCAACACCCACGGGAGCACCAGAGTACTCGAGTTACATCACCCAGGGAAGCCGGGTGCATAGGTGTCAAATGGTGTTGGGTCGCGTCATCGTTTTCAATGGGAGCTGGCGAAGAAGTGCTGCTGCCGGGAAGATGTGAAGTATCCGAAGAGATCCAAGCCTGGATCGAAGAAGAGAAGAACCTTAAAGCAGCGGGGACAGAGTCTGGGTCACTAGCCAGTGACTAGGGGCACAATAGACGAATGCCCACCGATGTCGGGTGATTTCAGGTGAAGAAGGTGAAGCTTGACTCTTCAGCCACGAGGTCCAGGAGGCGTCGAGGATGACCAGGAGCTGGATTCGAGCTGTCCCACGAAGGATGTCGAGTGCTGCTGCGTCGGTGCCCGGATTGGACACAACAAGCTTTGGCAACAGCAACCCACGTAGAGAGGAGAAAGATGCTTCGGTGCAGACCAGCAAGGTCTGAGGGACTCACCACGCGGTGTGGAGTCAGGGCACATCTGGAGCAACCAGGGAAGCCTAAGGAAAAATTAGAGTTGCCTTCGCAGACACCCACCAGTCGACGGACTAGGGATCGCAAAGGGACCTCGAGAGGAATCACAAAATGGCAGCCCACGGGTCACTCGGGGTGACTGGGCCGACAATCTTTGGTGGATTCTCTGCTGGGGGTGTGGGCTACAAGTAACCCAATGCACAGCCTCAGGGGAAGTCGAGAAGCTGATGCACTTGTACATGTGCACGGTGACCAGGAATTTTGGTTCCACATTATTCACGAGGGCTGCCTGTCTCAGCTTTGCTGGGGACTCGGGTCGGCCTCTGAGAAGTCTGGAAATCCTCTTCCTGGGCTGCAGGTACGTCGGAGTCCGTCGGGAGCTTCGGAGATGCAGACCGGCAAATGCTTTGTTGGTGCCTGCCAAGCAGGGGAGTCACTCCTTGACCCCAAGGGAGATTTCTTCAGTCCTCTAATCTTGAGTAGAGCGTCGAAGTTCCAGGATTCAGTTGCAGAGTTTCGTCCAGGGATATCTAAAGTCCTGTTGACAGGGGTGTCTTACTTATACCTAAGAAAGGGGTTGGACTAACTCTGGGGACCCACCTATGGGAGGGTTTGGAAAGAGGGGTGGCTACACCCATTTCCTTTGTCCAGTTTCTGCCAGAGCAGGGGCTGGAAGCCCCTCAACCGGTTTGAGCTGGACTATGCACAGGGACACCAAATGTGCCCCCAGTGCAGGACTTCAAAGCACTCTTGGAGTGCTCCACCCAGCCCCAATACACTAAAGCCTGTCTGGGAGGTGGTTACACCTCCCTGTGACAGGAAACCTATTGTCCAGGCCTCCCCTGCTGGAGTTTCGGTCAGCAGCAGGAGGCCAGACTCGTGTCTGTGGCTGCAGCATCCATTTTGTGATGCCAGGGCTCTTTTAAGTTGGTACCAGGTATACCGGTGCAGTCATGTCTCTCCCCCTAGAAGGGTGGGATCATACTCCCACACCAGTTACTGGTGTGGGGGTATGATTCCAAGGTGTTTGACACCAAACACGACATGTTTCACTGCAGCCAGTCTAAAGTTAGCATTTACCGTTTAGTTATAATGCACTTAAGAGTATATTGTCAGGCTGCACTACTGACAACCCCGGAGGATAGATTCCGAAGGCTGCAGAGGGGCTCAGCTCATGCCTGGGCACCCTCTCACATATAACCCAGCACCCTGCCTTCAGGATTGATAAGGCCTGCCACAGGGGTGACTGATATGTTTCTATGTGCAGTGATTGGTGAGATATAGTGAACGTATATCTTTGTAAAGGGTGCATGCACCACCTTACCCAGGCTGCAGTAGCAGACCTGTGGTGTCATTTTGGAGGGCTTTCCAGGGGTGGCATAATACATGCTTCAGCCACTGGTAGGCCTCTGGGGTACCTATGCCCTGGGTACATAGTATACCATATACTAGGGACTTATAAGGGCACCTCAGAATCCAATCTGAGGTACATGGAATCAATTTAGAGAGGAAGCAGCTAGGCTGGGGTCCTGAATAGCAGGGTACCAGCCAGACTAAGGTCGAAAAACAGTGAAACATCAGCAAAAAGTGGGGGTAACCATAAGAGGCAGATCCTACTCTCCTACAGTGACTAGCACAGGCTGCTCTCTAGTCTTCTACTCCTTTGAACCACGCCCTCTGTCCAGGAAAGAAGGCTTCAAAAACAGCTCTGGAGTGTGTTTGTGCAGCACACTAAACTCCAACTACAGCAACTAGCTGTGAAAAAGCGTTTTCTCTTGACTAGCCCAAATCTAGCTCAAGCCTTTTTAATTTCCTTGTAATTAGGGAGGTGGACTCTAGTTTTATGTAGGTCTTGCCTGGCTGTGCTGTGTGCACAAGGCCTCTACATGTGTGTAAAATGCATTCTTTTAGATCGTCTAAAATAACGCTTGAGGTAAAGATGGAATAAATTGTTGTTTGTTAGGTGCATGCCTTAAATAAATTGATAAAATAACACCATCATCAATGTGTGAGGTGGAATATAATTTCATAAATGGACTAAAACACTGTACGCAGCCAGAGGCTGTAGTTTTAGATTCACTTAAACTATTCAATTAATTGCAATATCACCTTTGTGTTTGTCTCGAATAGTTAATAGGTATGCCTTCTTGGCTGTAATAAAACAGTACATTTACCTTTAAACATATTTTACGCGAATGCAACGCCCCAATCACACGTTTCACATTTTGAGATCTCCAGCACTTTTATTGATGTTGCTCTTGATAGATGTGTTATACATATTTGCAAAATACATCTAATTTGAGCATTTGAACATTTAACAGTGGCTACACCCTTTGAGGGAGAGCTGATGATTATCCCATCGTAGGATTATTTTTAAACATCAAACATTAACATTATCATAACCAGTACCAAGACTAACTCATAATACATATTTTTAGCAGTCCAGCTTACTCGGCATCTAACAGCCCTGTAGTGTCGTGGGGGACTGGGCCCACAATACTAAATAAAGACACAGCACACAGGTGTATGGTTCGTCGTTAGCTGGGAACTGACCCTGCCCAGAGCCCTGGGCTCTTTATTGCCATGCTCACGTGGTCTCGACCTTGGTCGAGACCATTTCTAAACACTTCAACTGGGGGGTTGCTTGTAAACAAATCTACCCCTATTGTGACGAGAGGCGTGGGCTGTCCCATCGCCTCTCGCGATATTACATTCCTCCTTAACCAGGAGACAAACTGAAATAACTATCAACATCATAAACACTACATTCTAGTCCTGACCGTTGACTACCGGTCATATCATGACAAAATGAAACAGTCTTACTTGGCGTTTGACTGCAACAGCTCACCCTGGCTGCGACCCGACATCTGGTCGCCGATTAGCCACTGGTTACATAGTCTTTGTACCTCTGGGAGAGCTTGGGGCAGGGCCGGAGGTGATACCGGCTTTGGCTGCTCCGCAGTTGCGAGTCTGGAGACTGGCTGGCTGAATCGTGAATGGAGGTCCCACTCTGCTCTCCCTCCGATTCCCGGGCTGATGGTGGTGAAGACTGCCGGGTGGTGGAGTGACCAATGGGGCTTGGCTGTCCTTGTCCAGCATCTCTGCTCCTCGGGTGTGCAGGTCGCCTTTGGGGCGTCCTGTCTTGCTCAGGAGTGTCCACTGGGTCGTCATCTTCTGTGGGAGGGACTTTCTTAAAGAACGACACATTTTCGGGTCACTGTCTCAGACCCTCTCAAAGCGGTCACCATGGTACCCTTGACGGCAATAACAGTCCATGGAGTCAGTTCGAACTGTGTCCGGAACTTCCCTCCGGGATGTCGATCTTGTACAAGTACCTGGTCACCCAGGGCGATGAGGCTCTCTAAGGCGCGTCTGCTTTGAGATGCCGCCTCGTTGGTGTTTGTTCGCCTGAGGTCTGATAGGTTCGGAGGATTCACGGCTCTTTCCCATGTGGAATGATGGGGAATGGTGTCCGTGACCGCTCGGCCAAAACATAGGCGGCTCAGGGAAATACCTGTGGTACAGTGAGGGGTGAGTCGGTATTCTCGAAGAAACTGATACACGGCCCGCTCTAGGTTGAGCCCCTCTGACAGCACAATCTGTATGGTTTTGTTTAAAGTTCGCATCAGCCGTTCTACCTCGCCGTTGGCTTGGGGCCACCTAGGCGTAATTTTGCGGTGCTTTATCCGATGGGATACGAGGTATTCAGCGAGTTCCGTGCTGGTGAACGGTGGCCCTGAGTTCTCCAAACAGCCTGTGAGTGGCTATCACCTTTTCGAGTTTGGGGATGACTTCTGCTGCGGATGTGGAGGAAACGAACTCTACCTCTGGGTATCTGGAGAAGTCGTCGACCACTACCAGCATGTGTCGTCCTCCAGGGAGACTGCCGAAATCCGCGCTAACTCTAACCCATGGGCTGCTGGGGCCTGCTTCGGTGACCACCGGCGCTGGTCTGCTTGGGAGACTTGTGGCGAGGCATGCGGGACAGTGTTGTATGAGTGACTCAATTTGATGGTCGAGGCCGGGAAACCACACTTTACTCTGAAGTCGGTTCTTGGACTTGACGATCCCTTGATGTGCTCCATGGTCAAGGAGTGTTGCTTGTCTGGTGAGGCTCGCAGGTAGGACCAAACGCGGCCCGCGCAGGAGGCACCCTTCCGCCAACACTGACAACTCGTGACGGACCTGGTGTAATGATTTTAGCGTAGCTTGAGCTGTGGCCTGGGTGACGGGTTTTGGAGATGCTGCCAGTCTCCGGAGCCGACCGCTTGTATTGCCAATTGAAGGCAGTCGTCATCTTGGGTGGCGGCTATGACTTCTTGCAGTGACATCGGGAGAGTCGGGATCGTTCAACAACCATCCGGACGTAGTCTTCTGTGGCAGCTGCTTCTTCGGCTTCGGGAGGGGTCACTGGCTGGGTATGCCACGACAGGAAATCGGCCGGGTTGCGCGTGCCGGGTCGGTATTCCACTTTCAACTGGAACTCCTGTAGCTGCAGTATCCACTTTTCAATCCGTGGAGGGGGCCGAGACGATGAGCCTAGGAATAGCGGAATGAGCAGCTTGTGATCCGTGATGACTGTGAACGGGTGGCCGTACAGATAGATGAGCAGATGGCGGCACCCCCACAGGATAGCGATGGCCTCTCTTTCAATTTGTGAATAGCGCTGTTCAGTAGGTGTTAGAGTTCTACTCGCATAGGCCACTGGTGCCCAGTCACCACAATCCTGGCGTTGCGCTAAGACGGCACCCAGACCGGTGGGGCTGGCGTCTACGACCAGTTGGGAGTCATGGCGCGGGTCAAAGTATACGAGGGTTGTGTCTGCGGACAGTGCGGCCTTGGTCTGTTGGAATGCTTGCTCCTGTGCTGGGCCCCAGGTCCAGTGGGCGGTGGTCTTTGTGAGCTCTCACAGGGGGCCTGTCAGGTCCGACAGGTGCTTGATGAACCTGCCACAATATGTGACCATGCCCAGAAAGTTGCAAACTCCGGTCACCGAGGTGGGGGCTGGCGCTTCTTGCACGTCCAATGCCCCGGTCTGAAAATCGGTACCCAAAGAAGCTTATGTCTCGGCAGAGGAACTCGCATTTCTCCCTGTGGAGTGTTAGGCCGCGGTCTCTCAGGCGTGTGAACACTGCGTTGAGGCGGACGATATGTTCTTCTAGAGAAGGGGCGTGGACCAGGATGTCATCGCTCACATTAAGCACCCCTTCTAACCCCTGCAGGACTGTTTTGATGATATTTTGGAATACTTTGGCAGCGCTGGAGATCCCGAAGTTCAGGCACTTGTAACACCACAAACCGGCGTGGGTGGAGAACGTCGTGATTGGACGTGATTCCGGGTGGAGCGGGACTTGATGATACCCCGACCGAAGGTCCATCTTCGAGAACCACTTTGACCCTGCAAGCTCGCCTATGATGTCATCCACCGTTGGCGTTAGGTGGCGTTCCCGTTTGATGGTGAGATTCGGGTTCCGCATGTCGATGCATATGCGGACGGCGTCGGGCTGCTTCGTTTTTTTCGTGACCACGATTGGCGACACACATGGGGTGGGACCTCTCACCCGTTCAATGATTCTGGCCGCTTCTAACATGCGGAGCTCTGATTCCACTTTTGGTCGGAGATGGAAGGCAATTCTCCTGTGTCTGAGAGCCACCGGGGCTACTGACTTGTCTATGTGTAGGCGAACTGCCGGGCCTTTGAGCCACCCGATCCCGTCGAAGAGGGGCGCGAACTCAGATATCAGCCTGTCCAGATCATGTTCTTGCACCGCAAAAGCGAACTGGATGAGGCGCAGTTCTTGGGCTGTGCGACAGCCAAGCAGAAAACCTGAACCTTCTCTGGAAACGTAGACTTTGGCCGACCGACAGACATCATTGTGCGAGATTTCCATTCGGAACACTCCGCACATTCGGAGTGGGGTGTGGGTCCCAAACGCATACACTTGAACGTTGGTATTGCGGAGTGCTGGCGGGTGGGGCAGCAGTCTGTAGGCGCAGAGGGCCATGAGATTGATTGTGGCGCCGGTGTCAATGAGTGTTGTTACCGGATGCCCTTGCATTTTAACAGTGCACATGGGTGCAGCTTGCGGTGGCGCCGCAAGGGCATGTAGCATGTGCACCACGTGCACAGCGGCGGCTTCATCATCGTCCATGTCTCCGCTCGAGGAATCACCAGGTATAGGTTCCAGCGCACGCACAGGTCGCGGTGGGCCTTGCGGCCGCCTTGATGGCCGTGATCGACAGACTTTGGAGAAGTGATTGATTTTTCCACAGGCACTGCATGTCTTCCCTTGAGCTGGGCACGCGCCGTTGTGTGGGAGCGGGTCTCTGCACCTTCCACAGAGGCGGAGCTTAGGATTTTGTCCGGGTCCCTGGGCTGAGGGTTTTCTGGGTCTCTGCCGTGGGCCTCGCGGATTGGGTTGAACAGCACAGACCGGTTCCTCTTTGATTGATGCCGAAGCTTTTAGTTCCATATGGGCTGCCCTGGCCTTGGACAATTCTTTGGAGCGTCCCAGGGTCAGTATGTCCTTCATCGCCATGTTGTGCTCTTCCAGGACGCGTTCACGCAGTTTTGAGGAAGCGCACCCTTGTATGAATTGTGCTCGTACCTCATCATCTTCATCAGGCAGGGTGCACGTGCTTGCTAGTTCCTTGAGCCGAGCATAGAATACGTCGACAGATTCTTGGTTCGTCGTTTGCTGGGAACTGACCCCGCCCAGAGCCCTGGGCTCTTTATTGCCATGCTCACGTGGTCTCGACCTCGGTCGAGACCATTTCTAAACACTTCAACTGGGAGGTTGCTTGTAAACAAATCTACCCCTATCGTGACGAGAGGCGTGGGCTGTCCCATCGCCTCTCGCGATATTACAAGCCCCTCTACAATGTTTTCAATAACCATTTCTGATACACAAGTCTGGATGTGATTTAATTGTTCTGAAACTACACTATCACAATAACGTAGAATACAATGCACACCACGGCCATCGTATAAGTGTATGCATTGTTTTGCACAGGGTGTTTGTAGTATTCTGTCTTGGCTTGGGTGTTCCATGGAATCTGGAACGTCCTAGCAACGGCAGTTAAAGACTGGGATGAAGCGCCTGGTGGTGTGTTACCGCAGCAGCTCCGTCAAATGAACTTCTTTCACACTTATTTTCTTTGTGGTCGTCCTTCCGTTGATGAAAATTACCACATCATTTATCTGGCGACGAGCGGACTGGGACGGAGCTGCAGAAGAATCCTATGCAGGTTGTGCGTGGCAGCACTCGGAGAGACAGGCACGAGCAGACAAGCACAGGGAGAGACTTGACAGTTACGTTTTTTTTGTCTTTATTGTCAATCCAACATCAACGGTGGGCAGAACTTTATTTTTTATCAAAGGCAAGTTATATCGGCATTCTCGTAAGGATCGCCCGAGAAATTATGCAGAGCTGGCTTGCTCTACATGACGTCAGACTTGGCCTTCACGTTCCGTGTGCTTCGGCCTGACAACAGGGCCACGCACAAAGAAGAGCGTACTGAAGCCATCTTTGATCGGGAAGCACAACGTGTAACAAACCGGCGCCAGTTATTTTAAGTGAAAGGATTTATCCCACGCATGACCCAATTAAGCAGGTACATTACTCACTATTGGCATTGTGCAGCCCAAAGGGAATAAATAAACAGTTGTTTAAAGGTTGACGGTGACACACACACCTTGTTCAGCGTATTGCTGCATTTGATAAAAAAAAACACAAAAAGGATCATGGAGCAATCAGTGATTACAATCACGCACGTCTCAGCTGCTGCTTACACGTCTGCACAGTGTTGATAGTGTTTTGCCATGTGTTCTGAATGGTGACGCGCACAGCCTTGTATTACGGTGATGCGCACACCTATCAGCATTGTGTTCAGTTCAGTGTTGGTTTGTAGTCTAGCAACCTAAGAAAGTGGACGTCTTTTGTTGTGAAAGGAGCTTTCATCTTCTAAATCTTGCTATTTTTGGTTGTTCTATTAAAAAAATGTTTTGGTGCGAGTGTTTTTCGCCTACTTTCACATATTCACGAGCATGCAGTCGGTGAATCCACCACCTACTTTTTGGGAAAAACCAGGGGAACCATCAGTGTGCTGGTGAAATTGGTTAGATGCTTTCGAAACGTACCTGGGAGCAATTGGCGCATCAAGGTTTCAGCCTGAACGCAGAAAGTATCTCCTGTTACACTCCATAAGATTTGAAGGGTGCTCGATTTTCAAACACTTACCTGAGTTGGTTAGAACTGAAGATGAGTTAATAGATGAATACATGGAAGGAATAAAGAAGCTGGAATTGAGATTTGATGTTCAACCCAGCATTGTAGATTTGCGACACAAGTTCTTCACGAGGAAACAACTCACGAATGAGAATGGTGAAAATTATGTTTCTGCACTCAGATGGTTGGCAGCTGAGTATAGATTTGAAAACTTCACGGACCAGCTTGTACGTGATCAATTCATTAGTCACTGCTTGAACAAATCTATCCAACAAACATTTATCGATCTGTTGGCACTCATAACTGGAGCGAAAAAGGTTCACCAAACTAGACCTTGCATCTGCCTACCATCAGGTGGTCTTAGATGAGGAGTCAAGACATTACACTGCATTTATTTCACCCATAGATACGTTCCAATACTGTAGGTTGCCCTTTGGGTTGGTTTCAGCAGCCGCAGGTTCTCCAGAGAATCATGTACTAACTTCTCAAAGGGGTCAAGGGTATAGCGGTGTTCCGGGATGACGTTTTGATCTTTGCCTTCTCGGTAGAGGAGCATAATGCCATACTTAACCAAGTGTTGTTAATTTTTCAGGAAAAGGGGATTGTGCTGAAACAAACAAAGTGTGAGATTCTCAAAAACAAAGTTGAGTACTTAGGCCACATAGTGTCGTGGAATGGTATTGAGCCGAGGCTGAATCCCCTGTTGACAAAACTACTTTGAAGTCTTTCATAGGCCTAATTGAGTTTTATTCAAAATTAATTCCTGATTATGCTAACCATGTTAAAGTGCTTACAAAACAAAAATTGAATTTTGTTGGAATGCAAAGTGCCAAGAAGCACTTGTCTGGATCAAACACCAGCTTGTCAGTTCCAAAGTGTTGAAACCCTTCAACACAAATTTACCATGCTGTATTACTGTGGATGCCACAAATCACGGGGTGGGAGCTGTTTTAACACAAAATGATGCAGGACATGAGAACACTATTAGTTATGTGTCTAGAGTTCTCAGGGATTCAGAGACACTTTACTCCACTATAGAGAAGAAGTTACTGACATGCTGGTGGGGAATCCAGAAATGTTAACCATACATTTGGGGAACCAAATCTTTGGTTAAGACAGATCATAAGCAGTTGGTCCCAATTTTGAATGGCGAAAAAATTAAGGAGCAGACACCTCGCATAGCCAAATTGTCAACTTAATTTTTTTTCACAACAGAGTTTTATTGTTGAGAGCCAGAGCTAAAGGAATGCCTCATGCGGCACCCATGATACAAATATACAATAGCAAAAAGGGGTCATCAACATTTTTAGCATGATCATGACAATGGTCACACAGAAAACTGATTACAGCGAAAAAGAATAACCAAAAGAAACCAAAAAAAGTACCACGTTGCTTCTGTCAAAAAGAGAAAAATGTTGCATGCGTACGGAAAGTCCATGCCATTTGAAATTGCATCTTAAAATTATATAGTACATAGTCCAGTGCGCTAAATTCACTGCAGTAGGTCCAAGATGTTGGGCGGGGGGTGGGGAGGAGGCTCCAAGTAGAGACCTCTATAATTGGCCCACCTCTTCCAGATCTTATAGTGTTTCTGGGGGCACCCCCTCACTTCAAAGACAGGAATTTCTAGGACCATACAGAAGTCCAAACCCTGTTTCCAGACCCCAAGCTTGCAATTTCATTTTGATGTTGAACATATACCGGGCACAAAAAATGCTAGGGCAGATTTTCTATCTAGAAGTTCGTCACTCGTAGACGAAGAGAAGGAGGATGAAGGGAGAGAGGGGAGTTGTTTCATTGCAGCGCTTGATCTACAGGAGTTGTGTGCTGTATCTGAGACAGAATGGAGGTTGGAGTTGGACCTGGGTGTAGTGTGCAAGCAAGCTATGGAGTATGCCATTAAAGGTTGGCACAAGGAGAGAACCATTGAGTCTGCCTGTCAACCCTTTTGGAAGGTGTCCGATAAATTATCTATGTATGATGGGTTGTTACTTAGGACAGACAAGTTGGTACCTCCATCTGGATTAAGGTCTAAATTGATTGGATAAGTCCATAAGGGTCACCTATGGTACACATTTCTGAACTGCAGGCTCAGACAAACATTTTGGTGGCTATGGAGGTTGATGAGTTTGTTGGCAAATGTGCCATTTGCGCTTCTGAGGAAAAAGCTTTGTTGTAAGGAAGCCTCCCTTACAACCCACTGAGTGCTCCTTAGGGGCATGGGAAAAGGTGGCTATTGATTTGGTCTGTCCTTTTAATGCCCTCCCCAGCCATTGTCGTTACTCTTGGATTTGTATTCCAAGTGGCCAGAGGTCAGATTTGTGTCTGATTCCAATGCTAAAATGGTCATTGACTTCTTGAAACTATTTTTATGCAGGAAGGTTTCCCGCAGTTCCTTTTGTCTGACAATGGTGTACAATTTGGTAATGAGGAGATGACCAGTTTTCTAAGATTGGGGGATGTCAAACACGTGAAAACTTTGCTGTCATATCCCTAAAGCAATGGACAGGTTGAGAGGATGAATCGGGTGGTGGTGCAGTGTGTCCCCTGGGCAATTGCTAACAAATTTGTGGTGGTTAATGCAGATAGGGCAATGGATTTGGTTGTATAGAACTAGTCCCCTTAGTTCTGCTCAGGTGTCCCCATTTGAACTGTTGAGAGGTGGGAAGGCCTTTTCTAAGATCTGTCCGAGTTGGATGGCCAAATGGATTAAAGGAGAGGTGTCCTTAGTTGACCATGATGTGATGGTCAAGAGGAATCTTGGGTTGCCAAAGCAAAGCAGAAGGAAAACTACGACGGCTGTATGAGAGTCAAATAACCACAGATCCAAATAGGGGATTTAGTACGTATCAAAAAGGGTGTTGATACCAAGAAAGGAGGGGAGAAGTTCAGTGAACCTGTTGTCGTTGATAAAGTATGTGGTAGTGCTGTCAGAGTTAACGGCAGGAGTTGGTGGAATGTTGCCAGGGTGGTGAAGTGCCTGAAAGAGCAGTTTGAGAACGGACCTCTGTTGGAGAAAATGAAGGTTCAAGATGATACTGAGGGTACTGGTTCCAGTTCTATGAGTTCCGGAAGGGCCTTTTTTCACAACCTTCATTCGGTCCTGGCCAAGGGGAGAAGTCAGACCCATCCTTCTCTCAGCATGACAGTAGTATTGTTTGTAGGGGGGAATGGGTGCAAAGGCTTCACTCAGATATAGGTGAAGTTTTTAGCAATTGTTATGTCACTGAGTTATACATCATGTTTTGTATTTTAACATGTTGTTTACAGATTTTATTCTTACCTTTTGTATTTCCTGATCGTTGTTTTTTAGTTTTAGATTCTGGGTATCCTTGCCTTGTATATAGTAATGTAGAATATGTTTGTTTTCCGTATATCTTCTGTTAGAGTGTATAACCTTATCATTTCAAGTTGTTTCTTTTGAAAAGATGTTTTTTCCCTTTTGTCATCAAAGGGAAGGAGTAATGTAGTATACTGTTGTGGCTCGGGCGTTCCATCGCATGTGGAACTTCCTAGCACTGACTGTTGAAGACTGGGATGAAGCGCCTGGCAGTGTGTTACCGCAGCAGCTCCGTCAAATAAACTTCTTTCACACTTACCCTCTTTGTGGTCGTCCTTCCGTTGAAGAAGATTACCACAGTGTTCTATGTGAAGTTTTCATTATATAGGTCATGGATACCCTTCATGGCAATCTGTTATCTTCTTGGCTCCAACCGCAAGCAGACTAGTGCCTCAGTCAGTGTGTGCCACACCTTTTCCGTGCATTCTGTGCGCCGATGGCTGTTATTTCTGCCCGGGTCTATTTTTAGGTCTTGCCCCAAGGGGTATTGTTTACCACTCATTGCCTATCATTTTTGGGCATCATAGTCACTCTTCTTTGCTGCTTCCTAATTGTCCAGCGTGTGCCGGGCGTTACTTCCTTATTATTCTGTGGAACATGGAGCAAGAACAGATTGATTCATCTTAATTAGTGTTCATCCGCTGCTCATGTTGTGATTGAAGTACTATTTATTCTTCCCCTCCCATCCCCCCTGTCCGTTGTGCTTCTTCCCGCTCCCACCCACCCCTTCTTTGTGTTGCTTCTTTCCCTCCCATCTCTACCCAAAAGTCTAAGAGAGTCGTCATAGAGCTCCTCGATGTTCAACTCTGGAATATCTCTGTTTTAATCTCTATCATGATTGCACACTGAGCATGTCCGCTACTCCTGTTTGTAAAAGGTTTTTTAACATTTGTAGCTCCACAACATTGCTGCCACTTGGCTCCATCTCCTTTATCCCAAACTGGTACAATATATATTGCTCACTAGCCCCTCCCAGTCTAAAACACATTTATTTGTAAACAAACCAGTTCTCATAGAAGACATCAGATTTTTGCATAAATGGTAGGTCAAGATAATTTGTAGCATATTGTATTAGAATAGCATTATATAGTAGCACAAGGCTTTAAAGCACTATAGGGCAATTCAGTGGCAAGTCAGACAACTTTCCATACCACACAGTGCCACTCCATTTTATATCACGCCACACAACACCATTCCACACAATACCATTTCACGCCACACAATGGCACTCCATGCCACACAATACCTCTCCACTCTACGCTGCACAATGCCACTTAACAAATTGTCAGTCCACGCCAGACAATGCAACTCCATTTCTCCACACGCCACACAATGCAACTCAACTCCAGACAATTGACTTCACTCCACGCAACACTATACCACTCCAACCCATGCCACATAATGCCACTCCACACCACACAGTGCCACTCCATGCCACCCAATATTACTCCACGCCACACAATGCGCTCAACTCCAACAAAGCCAGTAGATCTCACATAGTTAAGATCTATTGGCTTTGCAAATATCCACCAGCCATATTTTCATACTAGGTTTAGTACTGACATTCCAGGCCATAGTAGTATTTTTCTTGGCTAGCACAATGGTCAGATCTAGAAAGCTACAAGTGTCTTTAGCATTTTTTGATCTATGTATTTGTCCATATATACACAACAATAGATAGGATGACCAGACGTTCTTGATTTCCCCACATAGACCTATTTTTTCCTTAACTGTCCTGGAATCCCATTAGTTTTATACAAAATGAATACATGTCCTCATTTTGGGGGGAGGGAACATTAAATTTAAAATAGAGTGCAGAGTTGCATTGTTTTATAGTTGTTCAAAAGACTATCCTGCTGCGCTGCAGTGTCTGTCAAGCAGCACAGCAGGATGCAAAGAGGGGGAATAAGAATCTGAGGAGAATCTCGGCTGACGTCCAAGCTCCTTCTTTTAATCTTCTTCACAGCATGTGTGAAACAGAGAGGGTTTATTTCATTTAAATACTTGTTTACGCTATTTTTGTTTAAAAAGTAAGAAAAGTTGGCCCAACTTGAATGCTAGGTCATGTTTCAAAAAGAGGTCCTGTATGTTTTCTTTTTAGTTCTATATGGGAGTCAAGGTAAATGATTTTTATTATGGATCCCTGTGTATCACTCCATAACCTTTTCCGCTTTCTCTGAGGTACATTTTTACTCTTATCAAGGCCGAATTTTATCATTTGAGTTCTGGCATTTTAGTTCTGTTTTTTCACTTTATAAATACAAAACTACAAGTCCCAGAATGCACAAAAACTGGACTGAATGAGCTACTCATGGGGGAACTTGAAATATCTCTAATGTCTCTTTTTGGCTAGGCAAGGCTTTCTTCAATGGAGGAAAGGATGCAGTCACCAAAAAACACTGATCTTGTTTCCCTTTCTGACATAATCTGTCTCCTAGGTGTGTGGGGTGTGCCAGTGTATTCCTTCTATGATGGTAAGCACAGTCATTATAGGTAGGATGACCAGGTGCCCATGACTTACTGGAACAGTCTTGTTTTTATACCATCTATCTCTGCAAATTTCTGTAAATTTAACACAAATTTCAGTACATTCGGCAAATGTCCCAGTCTTCAGAGAGGGTCAATTGAGGCAGAATTAGAAGCCTTATCAGAAACCCATTTTCAACACCAATATTACTATGCGTAAAAGTTGCTTTTAATTTTCCCAAGTATCTTATTGTCTGTCTTTCATATGTGGCTCAGCCCTGTCAATTAAGTCATTCTGTGAGTGGATGTCCTAGCATGAGCATTGATTTACTAAATTGCCTTGGGTAGCGGAAGCGACATAACACACCCTTTCAACTTGAATCTTTCGAGGAAGTGAGGTCACATGACTTTAATCCTATTGACATGTCAATAATTGACATCACTGAAGTTCCTTAATAACTGCATGGTTAGTGTAACAATAAAACACACACAAATGTATGTTTTAGATGTCACATTACTCGGTTGCCACTGTGGAAATGTGCCTAAAAGTGGGCACACTGGTGCAGGGTCACCCTCACTCGTGAGTGGGTCCATGTCCACACAACACTCTCAAGTGCTGCAGGAGGTAGTACACTGAATTCACAAACCATTGTCCCTTTTATACCATTTTGTTGCAGTATAAGCATATGAACAGAAATGGAAAGAACAGTTTTAGAAATAGCTATCAGCAAACAAGGGCAGATGAATAACCACTTGGTTAGCAAAGTGGGAGGGAGAGCAGGAATGCTTATGGCAGCAGTAAGTGGCCAATAGTTAACATCTAAGACCAGGTGCACTAGCAGCTAAAAAAAAACCAGCACATACATTGCTTTAGCTGAGTCAGGAAGTCAACTAAAATAGATAACACAAGCAGAGTGAAAAAGACGAGCAGCAGAGTACGGAAGAATTACGAAGGAAACAAAATGGACACCACAGCAAAAATGACCGTCGCTTATGCTAACGTCAGATATTACACGTTTCCACACACGACCCTTTTAGCATAAGCTAAGACTTTTTCTTATGCTTTTAAAGAGGTACGATAAACATCATGTATATCAATTAGCATCATATGGCTGACTTCTCGTCTATTGCTAAACGGGCATTTACATTTTGGATATTCGTTTTAGATGATAAACAAGTAGTACAAGTGTAAATACAGAGGGAACAAAGCATTGGCCCGCATTGGATACATAAACAACAAGAGAAGAGAATTGCAATAATTATAAATAAAAAAGGCCGACAATATTTTCAGACCCCATACAGAAAATATGTTCCAGAACCATACAGCCCAAGTCCATGTTCCTGAGTCTTGATGTATCTCAGTAGCAATTTTATGCATTTTGGAAATAGCATCATAAACAGAAGGGGCATGGTCAGGTATGAACACACAGCAGTTACTACCGATAATGTGACATGCTCCACCACGATCAGCTAGAATAATATTAGCAATTTCAGAGGCCCACAACAGTGCGAACCAATCTCTACAGAAGCCATTATGCGAGAATGGCAAGGGAATGAAAGGCATTCCTCCCTTCTTCTGATGAACTGGCATCATTCCACATACCCAGCAGTTGGTAGTGTTTGTAGCATTATGAGAATGAGGCAACATTTGTATGAAAGTGTTATTGAGATATGACATTCGGTGCTTCGTTTCATGATAAGGAAGAGTGAAATAATAATGTTCGGTGGGGACAGGAGTAGTAGCAGTCAGTAAGTTTCGAGCCAGAGTAACTTCCTCCACAACCCACATTATTGCAGCAATGATAACAGCAGTCAAAGTTAGTCCAGTAACAAACATTGTGTATTTGCTACAGATTTTTTCAGCATTCGATTTCTCCTCAGACATGTTCATCTCGTCGGCAAGCAACAAAACAGATGGTGCCCTAAGGTCCTAGGCAGGCGTTGGTTTCTTCACTAACGTTGAGACGAATAGTCACTAAAAGGCTACCCCCCTTTGTAGTCAGTCTTTAACCACCCAGGACAGTGCTTAAATAGTCACTTTCTGCGATGAAATGTCTTTCTTCCTGGATCGAAGCAGATATCTAGATGTACCTTGGATCGTGTGATCCGGGAAGACTTCCTCAGGTCCTTCAGGTGACGCAGCTCGTCCTTTCTCGGTGTTCAGGATCTCGCGGTGATCTTTCAGCGCAGTCTGTAACATGCACCCAGTTCTTCCTGTTGGTCACTCGCACTGCAGTTCTGGTAGCAAGGAGGACCTGCTCTGGGCCACGCCAGCGAGGTTCCAAGCAATTCACCCGCTGAAAGACTTTGATCATCACCTTGTCGCCAGGGCGCAAATTGTGTCCATCACCTTGCGACCTATCTGGAAGAGCTTCCCATACCTACTGATAAATAGAAGACAAGCGTCAGTTAACTGGGACAAATAGTCACTCATCAACATGTGGAGAGCATCATGTATAGGGCAAGGCTTAGGGACCCCCCCCAAATATTCATGGGCCTGCCAAAAACTATTTCATGCGGCGTAAGGCCAGATCGTGTATGTGGTATTGAGAAGGGCCGGCAATATCAGGATGATCCCAAACTTGCATGAGTTGTTTTGCTATTGAGGATGCACAAAAATGTGCCGGCCCATTTGCCATGTGAATCAATGGAAATAAGTAGGCTGTGGGTAACTTCCATTTTGTCATATCTTTATTCTTCCAGCAGCCCTCATTATCTAGTGTTCCCTCCTTAGACCATTGATCTAATTTATCAGCAGAGGCAGATTGTTGCATGTCCAGCACTTCCTGCTTGGCATCATGCCAGCGTTCAGCTTGTGACTTCACCACATACATTGAGGTGGTACTTCGCTGCATTGCGGTCTCACAGGCTGTGTGATCCGCAAATGCATTACCTGCTCCTATTTTATCAGTCACTTTCTTGTGGGCACTACATTTAACAATTGCCACTTTCTTAGGATAGGTTAGGGCAGTAAGAAGATTATGCACTAATTTTCCATGCACCATCTGTGTCCCATGTGAGGTGAGGAAACCCCTTTCTTTCCACAAGCGACCAAAATTGTGTGCCACCCCAAATGCGTACTAGCTGTCGGTAAAAATATTGACAAGTAAGTCTGTACTAAGCTCACATGCTCTTGTTAGTGAGTATAGTCTGGAGTTCCTAATACTGGTGAAGAACAAAGAGCTTGACGTGACTGTTGGGAGGCATTCTGACATTCAGTAGTCCATGGGAGAGGCATCAGAGTGTCTTTAGTCAAAAGGGCCAACAAAGGCTTAATAATGTGTGAAAAACTGGGGATCCACTGCCTTCAAAAAGAAGTAAGGCCAATCAGTGCACGGACATCCTTCTGAGTACGGGGCACAGGAGTAGCTAAAATAGTCTGAATGCGATCTGGTGTGAGTGCACGTCCCTCCTTAGACAGGAGGTGACCTAAATAGGTAACCTGCTGTCTACAAAATTGCAATTTATTTCTAGAGACTTTGTGATTATGTGATGCAAGAAATAATAACAATAACAGTGTACCTTCTTCACATTGCTCAGGAGTATCTGGTCGCAGAAGTATATTCAACTACACCAGCAGTAGTAATAATCCCTAACTAGCTACCATAAATTAAATTCCTCTGAAGTCTGGAGTAAAGCAAAAAACGAGACACAGTATGAACATAGAAGTAGGACTGCAATTTTATCAGAACCCCAAGCATAGAAAGACTTACTTATCCCTTGATTACAAATGAGTCGCATGGGAGTGAGGTATTTTTACCAGTTGTGGTAAATATATCCTGTTGGCAGCTTTTAATTGGAAAATGGGGCATGACATGTAGAACTTGTTGCTCACAACACCGAGTTTCACTTGCATGCGTTTATTGCACATTTTCACAAAGCAAATTATGGGAGGTTTGACCATGACAACATTTACTGGGGGGAAAGTGCATGGCGAGCAGTAAATAAAATGGTGCTGAAAATTCCAATATGTGCAGTAACGACCACTCCCATCCTATGTTCTTAGTTTCGCTGGCTTGAACTGCCCTGACCCTTGTGCTTCAAAAGTGCAAAGCCAAGCTGTATTGACTATTGACCAGCCCACCTCTCTTCAAAATCTGTTCAAACATGGCTCGTTTGCCGACCCTTCTTGTTAGTGACAGTGTGAGGACGATTCATCGACTGCCCTTTCAGAAAGGGTATCTGAATCTTTGGTCCATGGCTTCAAAGCACTAAATCAACCGAGACACCAAACATGTCTTTCTACTAAGGATGCAAGGCCTCTCTCCTATGTTTTTGTGTAACATGGTGCAGGAGTCCACCCTATGCAGTGTCTTTGATGGTGTTTAGTGTATTCTTATGTGAAGGAACAAAGCTGCCAGCCATGTCTGTTCTCTGATCTCCGGGCTTTGCCCTGCCCCTTCCCAAGCGGTCATTTGCTAATGAGTTTTTTTTTCACGCCTCGCCGCCTGTGCCTTAATTAACATCTCCCCAGTAACATTATTTTACACTTTCACAGTAGTGAAATGAATATCCTTGAGACTTGTGACAACATTATTTTTCCAAGCGATTAGATGCTCTCGAGGCGTATAAACACAAACCGCAGTCATGCAACACCAAAAATAGCAAATGAAGCATTACCACTGCTAAACAACACACACTGCTAAACAACACACATGCGCTATTTCAGTACTGCTCTCCTGCATCTGATGGGTGAATTCATTTTCAAGGGCCTGAAAAAAAAGTCCTACATGTATTAGCTACCAGGGGCCTTAGTCTGTAGAAATGCTACAAGTGTTAAATGATTACTCCTCAGATTGCCACTAAACATGATGGTAATTTTGGAGTCATTGGTATTTCTTACAACCGGTAGTATGCTATTACTGTTAGTGGTAGAAATATCACAGCGAAAATTCAAATGTTCTGCAGTAAAAGAAGTATATATTTTATTTTTTTACCTTTGTCGTAACTTTTTACCGCAGCAGAAAATGCCATAGGCTTACATTAAATAGTAGCAATTAAAAGGGCAGTGACAGGAATTGTGGCAAAATTTATCATCACTAGAGTGTGTTGTTACCATACCTAGACCACTCTTCAGGTATAGGCGTCGCATTACGGTTTTACCCAGTTTAAAATTTGCTCAGAGCTGAACTTATTTTCGATTCTTCATACTGTCGTTTTAGACCGTCTTATTTTAATGCTGTGGTCAGACTGACAGTAATGCATTTACTGCTGGTTTTAATCCAGCGGAGTGTTTTTTTTTTTTTGTTTTTTTTTGCAGCAAGGGAAGTTCAGTTATGAGATGGATCGTATTTTAAAACAAGCAGTATTTTGCATTTTCCACCAGTGTTCAAACAATGCTTTCTGTTGAGCGCCTAAGACACCTACTATGTAAATGACTATAATTAATGGCAATGCCGAGAACATAAAGGGCAGAGTATTAATACATCTCACGCTGCTTGAATGTATCACTATGGAGCAAGTACCACACATAATACTAAGCAAGCCTTGCTTCTATCACTGGGCACAGTGCAGGTAAAAAAAAACAGTTACGTAAATCTATTGAAGTTTATCTGCCTGGAGAACGCAACTTTCATCCTTCCAAATTAAAAAAACTGAGTACCATTGAATCAGGCAATAGTAACACCCGTCGCAGGGCTTAGCAAAGACAAAAGAACAATCAACAAGTTATTATTATTCAAGTGCTACCAAGTATCCAGAGGATAACATGACAGGCATACTTAGGCACAGCCTGTCCTAATAGGTAGCAGTCAGCCCAAGCAGCAACAAAGCCAATGAGTTTCAACTTTGTATAGTACACAGAGAGAGAGGCCAATAACAAGAAGGGTCAAATGCACCGATGTAAACAAAGCAAGACAAATACAGGCTTTTATACTCAAACAGAACATACATATACAAGCACCTAAGCATACAGACAACATGCACAAGCACCCAGATGTATGTCAGTCGTGCACAAAAATAGAATCCAACAAAAATATCCTAGCTAGGATATCGACTACCACAGTAATGTGAATGGAAGTGTTTATAGTCTAACTATGGACTCAAAATTCTTAACGCTACATCTAATGGCCACTCTAAGTCGAGTTCTGTCTTTGTGTATTTATTCCGTACATTATGGGAGAAATACAATATTTACTATACATCTCCCTGTAAAGAGTCCCTTATGGAGGGGCCGGCTGACTTTGTTCAAAACTAATCTTGGTACCAAAAGAGCAGCAACACCACTTATGGAGTGTGCTGAAAACAGGCATGTTTTACAAATATGTAAAATATTACTACTCCAAACAAAAATTCCAAAAGCAGAAAAATCTCCACATTACCTGCCTTCAATTTTTGCAAACAGTGAATAACAAATCCAAACCAAAAGACCTCGGCCAAACAAATCAAGAGTGCCGCTTCAGCGACCTTACCAAACAGACGTCTCCAACTTCCACCTGCCGATCTCTGGTCGACCTAATGGTCACTGCAAAATTACGACAAAGAAAACCCCAGTCGAGACCGGCCACCACCTGGAGGGTCAAATCGGGAAAACCAGAAAAGTCACGTTGGCCTGCAAAGACAAGGGTCTCCTTATGCAGTGCGCATTCTCAGTAATATTTCGATCCTCTGTCAAGACCACTCCTTCGGACGGCCGCATCTCCGATGGGGCCCCACATGCGGGTGCCAACTGTGGAAATGTGCCTAAAAGTGGGAACACTGGTGCACGGTCACCCTCTTGTCCACTGGTCCAAAGACTAACAAAACAGAGATCAGCACTGGAGTTGGAGTAAATAACATGTTTATTAATCACTCGTGAGTGGGACCACATCCACACAACACTCTCAAGTGTTGCAGGAGGTAGTACACTGATTTGACAAACCATCGTCCCTTTTATACCATTTTGTTGTGGTGTAAGCATGTGAACAGAAATGGAAAGAACAGTTTTAGAAATAGCTATCAGCAAACAAGGGCAGATGAATAACCACTTGGTCAGAAAAGTGGGAGGGGGAGCAGGAATGCTTATGGCAGCAGTAAATGGCCAACAGTCAACATCTAAGACCAGGTGCACTAGCAGCTAAAAAAAAAAACAGCACGTACATTGCTTTAGCTGAGTCTGGAAGTCAACTAAAATAGATAACACAAGCAGAGTCAAAAAGACGAGCAGCAGAGGACGAAAGAATTATGAAGGAAATGAAATGGACACCACAGCAAAAATGACTGTTGCTTATACTAACGTCAAATATTACATGTTTCCACACCTATATTATCGTTGAAAGTGGTGGGGCATAATACCTGGTCTGCACTGTAGCAAGTGAAGCGAGTGAACCTGATCACTTTAAGAGGGTATCTCCAAACAAAGGTTTGAAAAAACGGGAGGAGGGGTCAAATAATTCCTTTTTTAGCACAATTTTCACATGCATTTTCGCAAAAGCCATAGACCCTTGAGTGGCATTCATTAAATATTCAGGTCCTATGTGATGTGCCAAGTCAATTAAATCTGATGCTCACAGGGCGCAGACTGTGTTTTTTTCCAAAATGAATTATGGGTGCATGCATATGTCAAAAATTACTTATATTGCGCTGAGCCAGTATTTTGTCATGGGTGCACCCCATGTGCCAGGAGTGCCCTATGCCAACAATTACATACCATATACCAGTGACAGACTGTTGCCATTAATGTCATCGATATATCATGAGTGACTCATCTGTCAAAGAAATGCCTTTAGAATGTCAGGGCCAGGAACTTGTCATAGTTACCCCCTCCGATGTGGTGCAGTTGGTATCCCTTATGCCAAGAGCTACACTCAATATGCTAGATCCAACATTTTGCCATGGGTGTCCCATGCCAAGAATGTCCTCAAGTATGCAAACTCCAGCATTTTGCAAGGGTGCCCAATATGCCAAGATTTACATCTAGTCTGGCAGTACAAATATTTTACGATGGGTGCCCCTTATACGAAGAATTATTATCTGCATTTTCTCAGTGACAGTATTTTGTTACAGGTGCCTGTCATGCTAAGAATTTCCTCCAGTATGCCAGTGCCAATATTTTTCCATAGGTGCAGCTATAAGCAAAGAATGACTTTAAATATGCCTGGAGTAATGGCAGATTTACAATCATATCACCACATTCTCACTCACATTCATTCACTCACACTCATTGATTCTCACTCACTCTTACTTTCATTCATCCTCATTCACACTGACTCATACTTTCTCACTCACATTCTTATTCATTCACAGTCACATGCTCTTACTTGCAGTCACTCGTCATCTTAGTCACCCATTCTAATGCTCACTCGTACTCACTGACAGTTAATCTCACACATTTGCATTCACTTTCACTCATGCATGCTCACACACATATGCACAATTTCTCACAGACACTTTCACAGCATGCACACAACATACATTTAAGATCCTTTTTTAGGTTCGGCTGCACAGCGCTTGCGCTGTGCTTGCAAAATCTCTTGTAATTTAAAAATCTTAGAAGGGGCTTACTGCCCTCCCATTATTTAGCATTCATAGGCTTCATATTCACTCTCATTTTCTTGCTCCTTACTGGTCAGCAGTATCAGGGTCACGTCATCAGGCTTCACTTTCTCTCTCCTTAGCTGTTTCCTGGAGCTTGGACCAAGTACAATTTCGGGCTGGCGGCCAGTGACCAGTGTCCTTCCATTGGCCACGTGCTTCCGAAGTCCTTTATTTCTTTCTTTATTCCACTGTTAGCGATACAAGTGCATGTGTTTGTACTCCGTCTCCTCTTTCGGAATAGGCCCATCATCTTCCTGCATCGCATTGTTTTTTAACATTGTATCTCCATTCAAGACCTTATATTTTTATTAACTTACTTTTTGGGCTCATTTATGTAGCACAAATTGAACCAAAGGTATTGGAGTGCTTTACATGAGCACCACTTACATTAGACAGGAACAATTAGCGCGCACTCCGTAAGAGTGCATCTGCAGCTGTCTTCTCTACTCCCCAGTGTGTTAACCAACCACCCCTTGCCCGCCACCGTTGTTTTAATCGAACCCCCATACTTTTTGCCCACCACATCCTCCTCCCTGCTTGTTGCTTTATCCACCCCCACTTCAGCCACCTCTTGCGACCTCTCTTGTGTCCCCCACTACCTCCCTCGAGTCCCCCATCCTCATGTCCTTTTTAGTTCCATTCAGGGCCTTTAATTTTATTTAATTCATTTTTGGGGTGCTTTTATGTAGCGCAAACTCGTCTCAAATTTATTGGAGTGTTTTACATGAGTATCACTTACATTACAAAGGAGCACTTTCATTTTTGGGGATTTTTGTTTGTATTCGATTAGGCATGGAAAGATTAAGGGATTTGCCCAGAATCACAGTATGTTGAGCAGACACCAAGACATTGAATCGGTTCCTCATTAGTAAGCTTGGCAGCTCTGACAGTAGTGCTACATCCTCTCAACATTTTACTTGAAGCCATGTTGAACAGGAGCCTGCGCTACTATATAACATGCCTAAAAAACACTGAAAAAGACAATAGATCTTGCATAAGCGAAACGTATTGGTTTTGCCAATGCTTGTTGTGTCTTAGCCACCAGGGAAACATTTACTTCCAGGTGTTACATTTTTTTATTAGACCAATAGTGAACAATAGACTATTATTCACGATTATTATAATAAAAAAATGGACCGAAAACAATGGGAGCCAAGCCTCGATGCCCATAAGAGCAAGTAGCTCCAGTGGTTGAAGTGCATTAAAAAACAGTACGGGAACTGTGATGTTGCACACATGGAGGCTGGGCAGGGGGTGGGCGTGGCTAAAAACAAAATATTCTGTGCATTTTTACAGTCTTTCACCTTCCGGTAACTACATATAAAATAACAAACAGCTTAAATGAAAATTAATATGTTAATCAGTGGGAAGTACACTATTGTACATTATGAAACATCTATTAGTTAATGCACCGCACCAAATGCTTGTTGAAGCAGTGGAGAATAGTGACTTGTGTATGTTTAGTGCTACAAGGTCCCAGTCTGTGACAGAAAACACTGTGAACATACTAGTAATTATTTTAAACTTGCATTACACACAGTATAAGATAGGCTGCTACGGAATGCGCAAAAAGGTTTCAGATAAAAATTGTTTCCAAAATATAGATTTATTGCAGGCTGTACATATTGCAGTTTTTTTTTCTTTTAAAAGCACACACTTCACAGCGTAGCTTGTAGCTCGCTTACAATACCCCTAAAAAAGAATGGCTGTCATCAAGAAGCAGTTTTTAGGTCTCGCCTAGCGATGCAGAGCAGCTGCTCGCCTTGGCGAGACTTAGTGTCGTCGACTTCGTTCGGAAGGGAGACTGGAGATGGCACGCGCGGACAGGCGATGTGCACGCTCACGGCGTCTGTTTCAGCTTCAGCCCAGACAGCAGATGTGCATGCGTACGGCTCGCGGCGTTATTACAACTCCTGCGCGCACCATATGCGTGCACATCTCCTGTCCAGGCGCGGCGCGCTTACCTCAGCTACATGCAGTAACTGCGCCAACAAACACACACAAGCAACAGCCACCCCCAACCAGTGCATGCGTACTCGTCTCCCTCAATGCGCACATGGCGTGCTTTCGCTTTCCCTCCCTCCGGCGTTTTAGCACACGACCCGTGATCAGAGACACAGTGCCTTCGTGGGACCGCAAAACACTATGTGAGAGCAGACGCAGTGACTGTCATGGGACACACTGGTATTGTAAAGGTAAGTGTCTGCGTGAGAGGAGACACTGGCTGCGTGTGAGGAACTTGTCTCTGGGTGCGCTGCCGACAGAGCCCGCAAGTCTGGCGCTTGCCTGCGCTTGTTTTTAAACGTAGCAGCCACTTACTGTATTGGCCTCAAACCGTGCCAGCTCCTCTTTAAGCGTGTCCCCTGCAGGCTCTGGAATTGATTGGCATTTCTCTATATGCTGGAGTACAACTGTGACTTTCCTTCAGGTGCTTGCATGTGTCTTGTGCTCCCTGTCCGAGATTGCATCTCTGCAACATCCCCAGACTAAGTGCCTCGGGCAACCTTAAGGTTACGTAAATCGCTATAAAATAATAGGCCATACAATGTTCGGCCTGTGATTGTGCCCATGCCTCTGTGAGTCGCCACAAAGCGGTGGTGCCCGTTCCCCCATATGCTCACTTCTGCCTGTGCCTGAATGCGATGGGGTCTATTCCTCAATGTGCCTACAGGTGACTGAATTCATTCCTTTATCAGGTTCTGCCCACTCCGCACGCACGTGTGCAAGTGACGGTATTCATTCCAACCCAAGTATCTGCGTGTAATGGTGCCCACTCCTCCACGAGGTTGTGCCCATGTGCCTTTCTCTATAATTCCTTTATGTGCCTGCCCTGCTCGTTCACGTACCCATCTATAAACGACTGTGTCCAGTCCAGGTACTTGCTAGAGCATGTGCTGTCTCTGTGCCTTCCCGTTACCGGCCCAGTTTGTCCCACAAAGGCGGGGGTTGGGAGGGGCAGGCATGCATGCTCCGATCACACAGGCATTCAGTGCAACATTTGGAATCCCAAATACGAAGTGTGGCTAGATTCGCTCAAAATAAATATGTTCGCTTTGGCTACAGTAGTTACTCAGGGATCGTTCACCAACTGCACGAGAAAACGTGGGCGCCCCATTCATTGGGTTTGACATAATACTCCCCCATATACACGCTAAAGGGAAGCGCATGGCTTTTTTCCCCCCAGAGAGATCCTGTTTGCCCCTTTGTTTTGTTGAAGAGAGCAGTTCCTAAACAAACAAAAAAAGTACTCAACTTTCTGGCTAGGCACACGGCTGCACCCTGCCTCTGAAAAAAAAGTTACCTAAAATTTGCACCCTCCCCCTCCAGAAATGGAGACCTTTTGGAAAGTGGACTGTAATCGATGTTTTGTTTCTGTGGCCAGATCATTGAGATGTGAAAAAGCCTCGGTATCTCCCACCAGTGTATATAAAATAAGGCGAGAAGGAATCATTTTGGCAAAAAGGATCACTTACTTTTATTGAGAAAAGTGGCTGCTTGCAGCCATTTCCATCGCATGGCTGGTTCCCCTCAGTCTCTCCTCTTCTCCCCTCTCTCGCTGTCTGCTCCTCTCCCCCGTTTGCAGTTCGCTGCACTGTTACTGAGTTTGCCAGCTCTCTCGTGAAAAGGAGCAATGCACTTCCTGGCTCGACAGAGCAAGCCTGCAAGAAGAGAAGGCGGAGCGTTTGGCTCAGCCCCGCCCCCGATTGCTGTCATTCATGAAACAAATTCTGTGCTTCTTGTGGTAAATAATTTAATTACCGGGACTTAATTTGATACAGAAACATAATAAAAATAGCTCAGTAAATAAGAGGCAGAATCCGTGGTATTAGAGGTTCGGAATGGGCTTTATTCCAATGGACGATTCGAATCGGTTGCTCCAAGTTCCATCACCACGAAGGTTCAGGAAGTGAAGTACATACTTTATTGATAATTAATCACTTTTATACAATAGGCATCACAGTGAAGCAAATGCAAGAGGCGTAACAATTGATAGTGTAGATAAGAGATACATACGTAGCAAAAGTGGGCATAACTGGGTGTGGCTAAAGAACGTCATCAGGTGTGATGTCATAATAGGGTGGTTCCATGAAAGAATTTCGCAATGTCAGCAGAAATACTTGGCAGAAATGCGTGCGCAGCCGCATGACGTGTGATTGACGTGCAACTAGGGGGTGAAGGGGGCTTGACATTTAGCTCTACATGTGGCGACAGAAGTCTGGAGGGTCAAGTCAACCTAATCCCAAATCATATCTAACATCCTATGTTTAAAGAACTATGTTATCCAAAAGAGAGAATCTTATTCTATACTGACTATACTGACTGTTAGTGCGTGTACAAGCGTCTAAGTGTCTACACTAGATGCGTGGGTAGAAATCTTCCATAATAATAGGGCTATGAATTACTTGCATAAAGACAGAGAAGCCGGGCCTTTGCTCGGTAACTGGAAGAATGTTTACTTAAACTACTAGACAGGAATGCATCGGGCAGGGAGCGAAGCAGATAATTTCGAAGGTGAAATACAGTTCTTGGCAGGCAACAGGCTGATGTCAGGCTTCGTGAGCCGCGCAGGGGATGAGACAAAGTTCATGGTCACAGATGCAGGCTCAGACTGGAGCTTTCGGAGGCAGAAGGCAAGAAAAGCTTGATGACAGAATCAGGGCCTACTTGCCTGGACTGTAAAATGGCATAAGTGAACCATATAAAGCCGGTGGCCTTTCATACTTAGGAATGGAATATCCGGCCTATTCATGGCGGATCTGAAAGAGGACATGTTGACGGTGGACGCACATGTGTTTGCGTCTTCATAACTGGAACTGGAGGGAACATACATGTACTTGTGATTCATACATGAAACCGTTGGGGTCCAAGATAGGGGACATAACTGATCAGAAAAATCCATATTTCCACATTCCCTCCTTGTCCCCTACTTGCCCGTTAAGAGATATCAATCTTCATCAATCCGTTGATCTGTTCATATAGCATCATTTGTTCTTCTTTTTTCTTCTGGGATGAATGAAATCTTGGTGGTGGAATACACGATGTGGCACACAGACCACAGATCGCTGGTCCGCATTGTAGACATAGACAGCAACTGAATAGTATGAGAAGGCCAATACCTAGGAACGATAGGACCTTCCATCCAAAGGTAGATAATACACTCCAAAACCAACCGGACCAAGTCCAGGTGCCTGGATTCTGGTGTATCTGGCTTACAATCTTATGAAGGCGAGTTATGGCTTTATATACAGATGGCGAATTTTCTGGTATGAAAATGCAACAACTTGATCCGATGACCCTACAAGCTCCGCCCCTATCGGCCAGGATGACGTCAAGGACAAGACGATTTTGAAGCACAACAATCCGCATAGCAGACTGCTCTTCTGTTAAATTGCCTAAGGCGGAAATAGTTTCGTTCACTACTGCTTCAAGGGTTCTAGTTAATCTACGTATCAGCTTACTATTAGTAACGGTACCTATATAGGGAAAGAGACCTTTATTGAAATCTGTGTATTTTTCCCATGCTGTTTCAGTGTAATCGACTATTGGGAGATCTCTCCTTACTCTATTGTATACTAAATGAGTATTTCTGTGATAGTCAGGAGGAGCTAGGAAAACAGGTGGCAAAAGGAATCCAATGTAGCAGGTACCATCCCGGTCTAGAGGCAAACGTACATATGCCGTCTGACCACATATGAAATAGGAATGGCGGGAAGCTCTAAATGTAGACTTGCCTGGATCACTAAATTCTACTACAATGGTGCATCTACTATGGCCCATATGTATGGAACCATTCTTTCTTACACATAATTCACCTTTTACTGGAAATATTGACATAGCGGACAAAATTGGAGTAGCTTCGGATTCGATATTTAGGATCATAAGATTAAGCGTAAAATTACCTAATCCATACACTTCATTTTCTAGATCAGTTCCTGTTCTCTTGGGAAACCCCTCCTTGTTAGGGTAGCAGACTTTAAGTAAAACTAAGTTCAAATTTCCCCATACCCAGTTATCTTGATAAACTGCAGAATTCGAATCTAGGGAATTAATTAAACTAAACCATGCTCCACAGGAGCCGTTGTGTGTGAACGGGTATGGAAAAAGAGGTAGAATTCCTTTATAATTCTGATAGGGAGGGAGTCGGCCACATATCCAACAATTTGTAGCATTGCTAACCTGATGGGAATGATGTAACATACTAATAAACGTGTTATTGCGCAGCGCAAATCTATAAGACAACTCATGCGGAGGTAATTCACTAAAAGAATGTTCAGCAGTAACATTATAAACATGTCTAGAAATAGGATAATATATGTGCAACAATATACTTGCAGTAATTATTAAAAGACTTAAGAAAAACAAAATTAATAACGTCACTGTGCAATGACTACGCAGTGATTTACAGTACGCATGTCGTTTCAACATTTTTCGGGTTTTTTCTCTATTCAGGTCTAAGGGATACATGTCAGAGACAAATTCAACCGCTTCACCTTGGAGAGGACTTAAACAATCAAATTGCTTGACTGGTTAGACCTGAGTTTTAGTTTATAATGTTCGTGATTACTCGTTTCAACCAAAGGATGTTTTGAGTCAATAGGTGAAGACACACGAGGTGTGGTATTTACATCCGATGGTAGTCCATGAAATTTCTTGATATGACTTGAATGTACCCAGCCTTTTCTGCCCTCGATCTTCACGGCTGTCCTTGTGGTGAGCAAGACCAGTTGCGGTGACTTCCACCTAGGATCCAGCTGAGTTTTTCGATCAAAGTTCCTCACTAGGACCAGGTCCCCCGGGACTACGTCATGGGGTTTCACCTCAGTGTTGTCAGGAAAGGCTGCAGCTACCTGTGAACGACAAGATTGTAGTGCAGACATCAAGGAAGCCAAGTAATCTGTCAGCATATTACAATCAATATCAGTTATTTTGCGTGGTATAGGCGTCCCCCACATATTTGGTGGTCTGCCAAAGATCACCTCATACGGGGATAGCCCTGTTCGAGAGTGTGCTACCATTCTCATGTAAAAGAGTGCAACTGGTAATGCTACTGCCCAGTCGACACCTTTCTCCCTACATATTTTGGACAATCTGATTTTCAGGATCTGGTTATGTCTTTCTACGAGACCTGCTGCCTCGGGGTGTCGGACACAGTGGAATTTCCACTGATAGCCTAACAAAAGTGAAACGTGTTTCATTAATTCGGATGAGAACGGCTGGCCGTTATCTGAGTAGACAACACGTGGTAAACCGTACCGTGGGAAGAATTCTCGAACCAACTGTTTGGCAGTAGTCGGGGCAGTGTAATCTGAAACCGGGTATGCCTCTGTCCAACGGGAAAGAGCACAGACAACTACGAGAACATATTTGAATCCTCGACATCGTTCCATCTGGATATAATCCATCCGGAGGACTTCAAAAGGGTGATCAGGAGGCTGAAATCCACCCTGTTCTACGGGAACGCTTTTTCCTGGGTTGAACTGACAACAGATCATACAGGTACGAACTTTTTGTTTAGCTGCTGCTCGTAAATGTTTATTGAACCAAATGTGTTGAATGCTGTCTAGCATAGCTTTTTCTCCTAGATGCGCTGGACTATGTATAGTGTTAATAATGACTTGGACCATTGAATCAGGAAGGAACCACACAGACTTTTCCTTCATCATCCATCCTTGATCCGTTTGGATCCCTCCTAACTCAGTCCATTTCTTTATTTCGTCTGGTGTAGCATGTGTCTGTATATCGATTACATCAAGAGTGGGATCTTTAACCGTCATACAATGTGTTGGCGTCGGGACTATTGTCTTTGTCATGTCGGATGTTTGAGTTTGAGCAGTCTGTTTAGCTGTTCTGTCAGCTAGATCATTGCCTTGAGAAATGATATCAATAACTTTCGTATGAGCTTTACATTTCATAATTGATATTGCAGTGGGTAGATGTATTGCATCTAATAAGGCATGAATGAGGGGTCCGTGCTGAATGTGGGCACCGTGAGAAGTTAAATAACCTCTCTCTCGCCACAGCACACCGAAGTCATGTACAACTCCGAATGCATAACGTGAATCAGTGTATATGTTGACTTTTTTATTTGTGGCTTGAATACAGGCTTGTGTCAGAGCGATGAGCTCTGCGGCTTGAGCTGACAAGGTATTTATGCAATTTGTTTCAATGATTTCAGTGTCTGTTGTGACTGCGTAAGCGGCCACTAACTCTCCTGTATTTGTTCTCATACATGAACCATCTACATACAACGTCAGGTCTGGGTCTGACAATGGGACATCTGTCAAGTCTTGTCTGGGTTTCGTCGTGATTGTAATAACTTCAATACAATCATGAGCTAGTGGGTCTGTTCCGATTACAGGTAAAAGTGTGGCAGGATTCAATGTGTTACAACGTCTGATTTCTATATGTGGCTGAAACAATGTTAATACATACCCTGTAAGTCGCGCTATAGTCAAGTGTTGTGTTTGCGTTCTATTTACAAGAACCTCTACTGCATGTGGTACTTGAACTGTCAATGGATGTCCTAACACTATGGCATCGCTTTGTCTGATTGCTAAAGCTGTTGCTGCCACTGATTTCAGGCACGCAGGAAGAGCCTGGGCTACGGGATCTAATGTACTAGAAAAATAAGCACATGGTTTGTGTGATCCTGCTTGTTCCTGTGTGAGTACTGACAAGACAGTACCTTCGCGTTCAGTAACAAAGAGTGTAAACTGTTTATTGTAACATGGTGTTGCTAAAACAGGTGCTTGGCATAAGGCTTTCTTTAAGCTTTCAAAAGCTTGTGTATGTTCCTGAGTCCAAGGGAGAACAGTCGATGTGGCTGCCTCCTGTGTTGTCAACTGAATGAGTGGTTTTGCTAGAAATGCATACTGAGGGATCCACTGCCTACAATATGAAGTGAGGCCTATGAAAGCCCGCACCTCCTTTTGTGTCTTGGGTATTGGCATGTTAGCTATTAACTGAATGCAGTCGGGTGTAAGCTGCCTTCCCTCCTTGGACAGCGAGTGTCCAAGATAAACAACTCGCTGGACACAGAATTGCAGCTTAGAAGGGGACACCTTGTGCCCCTTTTCGGCTAGAAATTGTAAAACTGTCAGTGATGCTTTCTCACATTCTGGTTCGCTTCTCGCGGTGATCAGCAGATCATCGACATATTGAAGCAGAGCGGTGTTAACTGGCATGTGGATACTGTCGAGTTCTCGTTTCAGTGCTTGGCTATAGATGCTGGGGCTTTCTGTAAATCCTTGAGGTGCGCGTGTGAATTTAAAGCTACGTCCGTTTAAACTAAATCCGAACAAGTATTGGCTTTCCGGATCTATTGGGACGCTGAAAAAGGCATTCTTGAGATCAATTACAGTAAAGAATGTTGCTTCGGAATCAATAGCTGTCAGTAATGACGAGATATCTGGGACCACAGGAAATTGTGGCACAATGCATTTGTTTAATTCGCGCAGATCAATAACCAATCGATATACTGGCGGGGCCTTAGGATCTGTTCGTTTAAGAATCGGAATTATCGGTGAATTACATACATTGGAGTCTGTTTCCATAACCACTCCTTGGGTAATGAGCTCGTCAATGATTTGCAGTAAAGCCACTACAGCATCTGGTGGTAACTTGTATTGTCGCATTTGTGGTAGTACCACTCCTGCCTTTAGTGTAACTCGATATGGTGTAATATTCATGCAACCGACATCAGTAGGGCCTTGTGCCCATAGATGTGTAGGTAAAGTCTGCAATCGGGGATCCATGTCTCGAGACACATAGTGACCTTTAAAATCACGTAAAAACAATCTTACTCCTTCCGGAGAACAACATATTATAGCTCCTAGAGCTTTCAGTGTTTTTATACCTAACAAGTTTTCTGGACATGATTTAGTAAGCAATAAATCTGTAGTTCGGGTCAAAGGTCCTATCGTAAGTGGGAGAGGCTGTGATACTTCATTAACAATAGGTTTTCCTGAAAAACCAAGGGAAATATTCTGTGAGCCTGAGAGGGGTGCCCCTGGAACTTCACTACGTTTTATGGTTGTTCGACTTGCCCCTGTATCAAGTAAAAATTTTCTATCTTGGCCTAATAATTCACTATGTACATAAGGTCCTTCTTGGTCTACAGGGACCTCGATAAGGGGTAAGTCAACTTCCCTCTCTAGGCTGGTTCATGCGTATCGTTGATAATCAGGATAGTCGTACTGTGCGGTCTGGTACAGTTGTCGTGTCGTGGTTTGTGTGGCAGCAACAGGCAGCGCTGGTGCAGCTGGCACAAACTGTATAGACTGTGGTGGAGCTGGCATGGACTGTGCATGCTGCGGGGCTCCTTGTTCATTCTGATCCTGTCTAGGTGGCCGTGGTCTTTCTTTTGTAATACCTGTGGTGATATTACGCTTCAGGACTGGGCAATCGTGTATGTAATGACCTGGTTGTTTACAATAGTTGCATGTCCCTTTTACAGGTCCTGCTGAATCACCGGAATGTGTCGTACCCTTTTTATGTCCTTCAGCTGGAACTGTCTGGGAGACTAGCATTTTCATTTTCGTGTCTTTCATGCGTCTTTGTTCATGTTCTTGTTCCTCTCTAATTCTATTGTGATGATACTGTAACATTTGTAACATTTGTGATGGGGTGTTACCTTGCCAGGTACTCTCGAATTTTAATACTCTATTCTTCACTTGAGGCAAGGAATTTTCAACTAATTTTGTCACAAACAGATGTGGGTATGATTCGCTACTTGCTTTTATGCCACTATTTATACCAAAACATTTTTCAAATCGGGCATAGAAATCACTAGTGTCTTCATCTTGCTTTTGTTTACAGGCTGAAATTGTACCCCAGTCTTCCTTTTTCGTAGTTAATAAACGTGGCAGTACCTGTACTAGTAAACCTGGTAGCGCTTTAGTTTTATCCCCAAGCCCTGCTCCTGCAGTTCGGGCCTTTTCTTCTGCTTCTAATGCTGACCATTCTATCTTTTGGTCTCCCACCTCCCACTCTTTTTCCTTGAGTTTTTCGTAAATGCCAGCAGGCATTAATACCTTTAATATTGTCATAATGTCAGGATAGGTATACTCTCCCATGAGTAACATGTCTTTAATTTCTCGGTGGAAACCCGCTGGGTCTTTTTCATGACTGGGTACCACTTTCTTCATTTGTAACAATTCTATTTTCGATATGGGCGTATATACAAATACACGTTTAAACTCATTGTCCTCGCCTTTTATTGGGTGTACTTCTCGTAAGGGATTCTGTCGGTCCATGTAATACGTCGTTCTTTCCTTGATGGGCAGTGAGACATGTTCTGGGCATGCAAAAAGAATGTACTGCTTTCTTGATTCTAGTATTTCTCTAATTAACTTAGTACCTGAACCTCTCCAGCTATTCGTGAGTAATTCAGTCAGTATTTCAGGTAAGGGACCAGGGTCTGAATGTTGACTTTCATATAGTATAAGGAGTTGTTGAATCATATAAATCCCGGCTAAACGCTGTTCATCTGGGGTGAGATTCAAAAATGTGTGTACTACTGTATCATCACCATATTTTCCGGGACTGTCAACCCAATGAACGGCTGACCTGGCTAATTCTTGTTCATCCATAGAATCGAGGAAATGATAACCCCTTCGTTCTCGGAGTAATTTGTCAGCGGCTTGGAACGAATGTTCGTGAGACCTTATATTTATTATAGGTGTTTGGAAATTCCTGTTATTATCTGGACATATCGGACGTATCGGGTCAATAAAACATCTAGTACTATTACAAGATCTTAATGTGGAAACAGATGTGCTTGCCGGAATTTGTGTCAGGATTTGTTGCTGTAGAGATACAGGTACAGGATCTTGGCGTTGAACCGCCCCGGCAGACGGTCTATGTGGGGCGGGGTTAGCATACTCGGGAGCTGCGTCATCTAAGTATGAGGAAAGAAAAACATCTTCTGCTGTTCTAGGATGCCCTTTAGGATGCATTTTTATTGGAAACAATGGGGTTGGCAAGTCTTTTGGTATTTCCGGAGTAGCCTTAGGTAATCCCTCGGCCAGGAGGGGATACATACCATTCATAAGGGCATTTCTTTGTCTGTCTATTTGTTCTGATTTCACTCGTGTACCTTCTTCAATTAATAGATTTTCTCGGACTTTATTTGAATTCTCTTTATTTTTCTCTTCCTGTCGGAGTGCTTTTTCTGTACGTCTATGAGATTCTTTACGCCACAACTCAACGGCATCTTTCTGTGACTGTCTGACTTTCCTTTTCCATAACTCTTCCTCTACTTTCATGATGCACTCTGCATTCCAGGTCCCAGCTGCGGGCCACCTCTGACTTTCTGGTAATTCCTTGGTGTAGTCTACCCATAAATCAAGAAATAATATAGCGTCTAAGCCGTGTTTATGATACATGAAGTACCCTGGAGTGTCCCTAGGAGGAATAGGAACAGCTTCTTCGAGGACCCCTTTTCTAGTAGTGATCTGTCTTAATTTCGAAAAGAGCGGCATATTGAAAACTGATCTGATACTTGATTTTGAACAAACTTAATACGATAAACACAATAATGAACAGTCATTCACACCACAATATGCAGAACGTATTTAAAACATTTAACATTTAACATTTAACTGAGCAACGCTGATGATGACGATCTAAGGAAAACTTAATCACTAAACATAATACTCGGCATTAACTGAATTATTCTGAATTTATATACTTGATATACTAGATATACTGCTAAACAGTACAGATACACTGCTGAAACAGTGCAGACCGGATTTGTGTACCCAAACCCGTCTTGACCGGCACAACCTATGTGCACGTCAGAACGCCTCCCCAGTAATGGTACTCACCGGGTAGCTCGGAACGGAAGGCCTCGGAACGGAACTGAACTGGACTGGACCGGACTGGACTCGACTCGAAAACTTCGGACACTTCGGGACTGCGGGACTTGATGGGCCTCTGTATACCTCGGATCTTGCTCTCTCAGCTAGGCTCTGGTCGGGATACTTCGCACTTCTCACCGCCTCGTCTGGGTGTTGATCGCAGCCTCCGTCGCCCCCGCTTGACCGGAGGGAGATACAGGAAATCCTGCTGGTACGCGTTGTTGTCCGTCCAGCTGTGGCAGGAGACCGGGCCTGCAACGCACCGCCGGCGCGTGAGATGAGAAAGTGTCCCTGTTCGGGCGCCATTCTTGTGGTAAATAATTTAATTACCGGGACTTAATTTGATACAGAAACATAATAAAAATAGCTCAGTAAATAAGAGGCAGAATCCGTGGTATTAGAGGTTCGGAATGGGCTTTATTCCAATGGACGATTCGAATCGGTTGCTCCAAGTTCCATCACCACGAAGGTTCAGGAAGTGAAGTACATACTTTATTGATAATTAATCACTTTTAAACAATAGGCATCACAGTGAAGCAAATGCAAGAGGCGTAACAATTGATAGTGTAGATAAGAGATACATACGTAGCAAAAGTGGGCATAACTGGGTGTGGCTAAAGAACGTCATCAGGTGTGATGTCATAATAGGGTGGTTCCATGAAAGAATTTCGCAATGTCAGCAGAAATACTTGGCAGAAATGCGTGCGCAGCCGCATGACGTGTGATTGACGTGCAACTAGGGGGTGAAGGGGGCTTGACATTTAGCTCTACATGTGGCGACAGAAGTCTGGAGGGTCAAGTCAACCTAATCCCAAATCATATCTAACATCCTATGTTTAAAGAACTATGTTATCCAAAAGAGAGGTCTCTTAGAGTAGAATCTTATTCTATACTGACTATACTGACTGTTAGTGTGTGTACAAGCGTCTAAGTGTCTACACTAGATGCGTGGGTAGAAATCTTCCATAATAATAGGGCTATGAATTACTTGCATAAAGACAGAGAAGCCGGGCCTTTGCTCGGTAACTGGAAGAATGTTTACTTAAACTACTAGACAGGAATGCATCGGGCAGGGAGCGAAGCAGATAATTTCGAAGGTGAAATACAGTTCTTGGCAGGCAACAGGCTGATGTCAGGCTTCGTGAGCCGCGCAGGGGATGAGACAAAGTTCATGGTCACAGATGCAGGCTCAGACTGGAGCTTTCAGAGGCAGAAGGCAAGAAAAGCTTGATGACAGAATCAGGGCCTACTTGCCTGGACTGTAAAATGGCATAAGTGAACCATATAAAGCCGGTGGCCTTTCATACTTAGGAATGGAATATCCGGCCTATTCATGGCGGATCTGAAAGAGGACATGTTGACGGTGGACGCACATGTGTTTGCGTCTTCATAACTGGAACTGGAGGGAACATACATGTACTTGTGATTCATACATGAAACCGTTGGGGTCCAAGATAGGGGACATAACTGATCAGAAAAATCCATATTTCCACACTCCTTGTACCTCCTTACTCCTCGCTAAAATGCCTGGGAAGCTCGGCAAGGGAACAATGCATCTACAAATGCACGCCTGAAATATATAGTTTATTTTGACAGTGACGTAACGTTTACATTTAGCCAGAAAGCAGTAAGGCCGTCTCCCTATTATGCTCACAGACACCGAAGTAGTACCGGTGTTGTGCAATATCTGGTATCACCATCGTATCGTGTATCCCCTGCTCTTCGGCACTTTTCGGAAACGAAACTCAGACCGGGCAGGTTCAGACAGAAGCAGCTGATCACTGTTCGGGCTGAGTTAGGGGATACACGATTCAACAGGATGCAAAACTCGGCTCTGGCGATAAATCACCAGAACTTTTGCAGGAAAAGAGACAGACAGAAAGCGCAATAAATACAGAGAATGAATCGTAATGGAAATAGCAATTAAGTTAATAAACATTGTGAAAGCAAGGAAACTATTTCTGAAGCATATGGAATCATAACGAAATAACACGAGGGAAGAGAATAGAAACAACGGCAGGGGTTCACATAAGGGGAAAAATAATATCAAAACGTGCGAAAGATTAAAGGGTAAAGGTAAAAAATCAAGGTATTAAAATGGGGAAATAAAGTGTTTTGATTTTCATATCATGAATATGTTACAAGGTGGTAATGACAAACAGTAAGTCGAGCGCTATATAAGAACACACATACATTCATACACATTCATACATTCATATAACTTGCACAGTAAGTTGAATAACAGGGCATGTTTAGTTTGACTCATACAACATACTTGGCATTTTACCAGCTGCCCTATATTTTTGTGTCCATGCTAATTAAACAAGCATTGGCAACGCAATCGGTCTCATACTTTTGTGAGTTAGAGCTATTGGCGTTGTAAATGACAATGTTTTTTACGTATTTTTTAGGTCTAGCCTAGGCAGCGCATGCGCTACTCTGTGGCATGATGTATTGGAGTATGGAATAGAAGCCCCGCCCACTCTCCTCCATATTTGCCATTGGCTTGTGTCATTTTCCTTCGTAAATGCTGGCTTCTGATTCGTTAATAGGCTTGCTGGTCCCTCCTTAGTACCGCCTTGTCTTCATTTGTAACCTCCCATGAGGACTGGCCCTTTTACACCAGTTGTTGCACGGTACGTCTTATTTAGTCTGTAAGCACTATTTTCTTTAATGAGTTTCTCCTACTGCAGGCACAACATGCTTTCCTGCAACATTCAGTGCGCCATGCGTGCTTTCACTTTCCGAGCAGCCCGGGATAATGGCTGCCACTTCTTTGAATAGGTCTCGCATTTACAAGAGTTTGAGCTATTGGCATTGTTAATGAGACTGCCTTTTATTTATGTGTTTATTAGCAAAACAGATAAATAAAAGTAATTGTCATTTACAATGCCAATAGCTTAAAGTCTCACAAATGCGACACCTAATGCATTGCAAATGCTTGTCATACATGACTCCTGGTGCACACTGGTGGTGCACATTCTGATGTTCGTTTCTCACATTGCTGGTTTTCGTACGTAGATACTGGTGCACGCTCGTGTCTCAGGCTGCACAGCACACATTCTTACTGCTTTTGTTCGTACACGGATCCTGGTGCACGCTCGTGGCTCACGGCATACATTCTGGTATTGACTTCCTACGTGGCAGGTTTTTGTACAGGAAATCTGGTTCATGCTCGTGTCACTCACTGCACAGCACACTCTATTTTTATTTTTTATTTTTTTTTAAACATGTTTTTTATTGCAACATTTTCAGCAAAATAACCATCGGGGCAACCGGCACCCCCTACAATCTCCGATCACATCCTTCGGTTTAGCAATGCACACAGCCATTTAGCCCACATCCTGGGGGCCGGGCGGCATATATAGACAGTTAAGCAAAGTAACACAACTATCGCCTCATAGCGGTGCCTGGATCATGCCCCCTGGGAGCCTCTGCTTTTCTGTCCAATCAGATTCATTCCCCATACAACACAATATAGCACTACCCTCCCACCTCAGGAACTCCCCCCTCTCCCATCCCACCCCCCAACTGCTGCTGATGTGGGCCCCTCCAGTGGTCCCTAACTCTAAGTTGTGCCATCCGTCAGAGGTTACATCTATTTTCCTCAACCTCAAGGAACTCCGTGCTCCTCGCGCTCCCGTTCCGCCCGCTCGAGCCGGCAATCCTGCAGGGCCTGCCCGATCAGTTCCCATGCCCTTACCCACTCCAACCCCTTTTCATTGTTCGCCTTGATCGCTTGCCGCCGTCTAACTTCACTCTCGCATCTAGACCATTTTAATAACTCGGATATCCACCGCCCGATTGATGGGCCCTCCCGGGACTTCCAGTGCCACGTAATTTCTCTCTGGGCCAACATGAGCCCCAAGTCAATAAATTTACTCGTCACTTTCGTCTTCGCTGTGTGAGGGAACCAGAGCAGCAGGCACGCCCCCATATCAGACTCCACCTCCCGGTCCGTTATAGTATTCAAGATCTCTCCCACCTCAGTCCAGTACGACCCAAGCTTCGGGCACCCCCACAGCATATGCTCTAGTTCAGCTCCCAGTGCGAAGCAGCGCGGGCAAGCGGCCTCCTGCACCTTAAAGTACCGGCTAATCTTTCCCGGGGTCAAATATGCCCTGTGGAGGATGAAGAAATGCACCCGCTGAAAGCGGGCATTCACCCTACCCTTCCATGTCCTCCGCATGATGTGGCTCCAGATCGTGTCCGGAATGGGTTTGCCTACGCTTTCCTCCCACCGCTCCTTCAATGCCGCAAGCGGCTCCAGCCCCTCCTGCAGCAATCTAGCCTGTAGGCACGTCACCGCCTTAATGGTTCCCGCCGCCATCGCCACGTACTGACAGGTCAGTGCCACAGAGGGTTCCGCCAGCCCCTCTCTCCAGTGTTTTTGTATTGCCGCGCTCACCGCCGCGTGCAGGAGATAACTCCCATCCGGGAGACCAAACTGCTCCTGCAAAGCCCCGAAGGGGGCCAGCACCCCATCTATATAGAGGTCCCCCACCATCTGCAACCCCAGCTCTTCCCACTCCGCTAGCGGGGACCAGTCGCCTCCATGCGGCAGTGCCGTCAACATCCCCAGCGGGATCTCTGGTGCATAAGGTCTCACCGTCTTTGCTCTCCTCATGCCCCTCTGCCAGCATAGCCGGAGAGTCCGCTCCTCGATGGATAAATCTCTCAGGTCTAATTTCTGTTGCATGACTATGTAAGACAGGACATGTCTCTGGATGCCAGTCCCTCGTCCCAGCTCCGGGCCTCGGAACACTCTGGCCACATTCTGTGTCAGCACTTGTAGCTGCGCCGCCAGGTAGTATAATTCAAAATCGGGGACCGCCAGTCCCCCCTCTAGTTTAGGCCGCATCAGAACCGTCAGGGCTACCCGTCGCCGTCCCGTCCCCCATAGAAAGCTGATGATCTGCGACTTCAATTCTTTGAAGATCCTCTGCGGGATCCATATCGGCAGTGTGCGGAAGTAATAGAGCAGTCGGGGCAGAGCCACCATCTTCAGCAACGCGACCCGGCCCAGCACCGAGAGCGGGAGGGCAGCCCAGAAGGCCATGCACCCCCTCAAGGCCCTTATGCAACGCCCTACATTACCGTCCAAGAGATTTTCGACGTCGTGGTATATCCGGACTCCCAGGTAAGTAAAGCACTTAGCTTCCCACACCACATCCCGAGTGGGAGGGCAGTATGGGACATCTGCCCGCAGCGGGAAAACACAGGTTTTGGTCCAATTGACCCTGAGGCCCGAGAGCTCGCCAAAGCGCGAGAGCATCTCCACAGCCCCCTCCAAGGCGTCACTGGAGTCCTCCAGGTACAGCAGGAGGTCATCCGCGTACAGGGAAATATGATGCTCCTCCTCCCCACATCGAACCCCGCCGTACACCGCTCCTGTCCGTGCTTGTGCCGCCAAAGGCTCCATCGCCAAGGCGAACAACAGGGGAGATAACGAGCAACCCTGCCGTGTGCCCCTGCGTACTGGATACGCTGCGGACACGACCGCTCCCAGCCGCACCCTGACCGTAGCAGAGGAGTAAAGGACCCGTGTCCAACGTCCGAACCCCTCCCACAGGCCGGTCTTCTCGAGCACCGCATCGAGGTATCCCCATTCGAGGCTATCGAAAGCCTTTTCAATGTCTACGGAGAGCACTGCCGGCCGCTGTTCTGGGCCCCAGACGCTGTCCATGATACGGACCAGGCGTCAAATATTCCATGCTGTGCTCCTGGTGGGGATAAAACCGGCTTGGTCCCCGTGAACCAATTTGGTCATGTTCGGTAGTAATCTAGTGGCCAATATGCGACTCAATATTTTGTAGTCGACCGTCAGCATAGACAAAGGTCTATACGATGTCACATCCGAGGCATCCCTGCCGGGCTTCAACAACGGCACCACCAATGCCTCCCTCATCGACTGGGGGAGTCTCCCCAGCTCCATGGCCTCAGTGTAGACCAGCAAGAGCCTGGGCGCCAAGGCATCCACAAACTGCGCATAGAATTCAATCGGCAGGCCATCTACCCCCGGCGTTTTATTTCTGGCCATCTGCTTAATAGCCACCCGAATCTCCTGCAGCGTAATGGGTCCGCCCAGCACCGTCGCAGTTTCCGCATCTACCCGGGGGAGGCAAAGAGTCGCCAGATATTCAGTTATCTCGGAGTTCTCCACCCCTAACTGGCTCTCATAGAGGACCGAATAGTATGACCTGAACCGCTGGAGCACCGTCCCCTGCGAGTAAACCATCTCCCCCGTCTCCGTTCTAATGCTTAGGACCGGGCAGCCCCGGGGTTCCGGGTTCGCTAGTCTAGCCAGTAGCGTTCCTACCTTGTCCCGTTCTGCATGGACTCTGACGAGATACCGCTTGTAGTCAAAGCCCCGCAGCCGCTCAGTTTCCGTCGCTACCACCTCCTTCGCCTCAAGCAGCCTGTCCTGTAACTCCGGTCTCTCAGGCCTACGCTGCTCCAGATCCCTCAACACCCCCTCCGCCTTCTCCAGAGCCGTCAGGATAGTAGTCCTCACATTCGCAAATGTTCCCATACAAACGCCTCTGGTCACCACCTTCATGGCATCCCATTCCATCGCCCTCGTGGCCGTTGAACCCTCATTCTCCGTAAAGTACTGCTCTACGCCCCGCTTGACCGCATCACTGAACACTGGATCTTCCAATGCCTCCGGCCTCAGGCGCCATGTCGGGACCGCCGATCGCGGCCGCCGCCACTGCAGCGTCAGCAGCAGCGGGTTGTGGGCTGATATAGTTCTAGTGAGGTACTCCATGTGGACCATCACGGGCGCCAAGTCCCTGCTGCACAAAACGGCATCTATCCTAACGTGCAGCGCGTGTAACGCGGAGAAGAAGGAATAGTCCCTGTGTCCCGGATGCTGCTCCCTCCACACATCTATCAACCCCCACCTCTCCTGCCAGTCCGCCCTGTGCGCCGCTAATCGGCGCACTGGCGAGTCAGCCAATGGCGGATGCGACCGGTCCAGTGCCACATCAGTGATCGAGTTGAAGTCCCCTCCTATCAATATGGGGCCCGCCAAGAAGTGCGCCAAGGAACCCGTCAAGCTAACAAAAAAGCGGGCCTGGTCCGCGTTGGGGGCATATATACTGCATAAGGCCACATCCTGACCATAGAGCTTCCCTCCCACCGCCACAAATCTACCCCCCGGATCCACCAGCTGAGTCGTGGCCTGAAATGGGATTCCTGCCCGCACCCATATCAACACTCCCCTGGCAAACGCCGAACATGTAGTCCCAAACACCTGGCCACGCCATCTCTTCTGCAGCCCAGTGAGTTCCTGTTGAGTTAAGTGAGTTTCCTGCAGGAGTGCGATTTGTATGCCTCGCCTCACCAGGTGGGCATGGACCTTGTATCGTCTAGACATAGTGCGGAGGCCACGAACGTTCCACGTGAGGCATTTCAAATTAGGTAATGTCCCCATCACAACCAGAACCCCCCCAGCACACCAATATCCCCGGCCCACCTACAGCAGCGCAACAGAACCCCGCAACCAGAACAACCCCACAAACTCCCCCCCACCCACTCCCCAGAACAGGACCTAATAACGCACTATCAGCCCCCATCCAAACCTGCAACCCACCAAACCGTCACTACTCTGTGGTCGTCTCCACAGAAAGCCTTAGGGGCAGCTCGAGGGTGATTCAGAACCGACCCAGGGCAGGCCAAGCCCCCCGCCCCGCACCCACCATCCCCCGAATGTCTCAGCACCATACCTGCAAGTCCGCCGAGCACCGGGACCCCCAGTCAGACCCGGAGTCGCAAATATGGCCCCACCCTCCGCATCACCCGTTAAATAGTCCATCCGCCATCTGTGGGGTGACCGCCGGCCCCCCGGAGCTGTCAACCTCTGACATCTCTCCGCCGGACTGCCCGGCCTCCTCTCCAGAATCCGAGCCCACTGAAGTCTGCTCCCCTTGAGAGCCCGTTATGATCGCCGTCGCAGCCAGCGCCCTCCGCCTGTCGTCCGCCATCTGTCCATCCCGCTCCGCTCCCCGAAGTTTGTTGCGCTTGCGGATACGTTGAGATTTCCGCACTTGGACCGGTTTCTGCCTCTCTTTTTCCTCCGTCCTTCCCCGGGCCGTGCCCGCCCGATACGACTCCAGCCATGTCCACGCTTCAGCAGGGGTCTGAAAGAAGTGGGTCGTCCCGCCCAAGATTACCCGCAGTTTCGCCGGGAACAGCAGGGAGTACTGCAGGCCCTCGATCCGTAGTTCCTTTTTCACGGCCAGAAAGGAAGCCCTGTTCTTCTGTACCTCCTGCGTGTAGTCTGGGAACACCGTGACCAAGCTGTTGGCCACCTGGAAGGGGCCATCTGCACGCGCCTTCTGGATCAGCAGGTCCCTATCCCTATAATGCAAAAGCCTGACCAACATGGGTCTGGGAGGGCGGCCCTGCGCCGGCGGGCGAGCCGGGACCCTATGCGCCCGCTCCAGGGAGAAGAAGGGGGAGAGGCCCTCCGGGGCCACGGTCTTCCGGAACCAGTCCTCCATGTACGCCACGGCGTCATCCCCTTCGACTTTTTCCGGCAGGCCCACTACCCTCACGTTATTTCTCCGATTGCGACCTTCGGCGTCCTCCGCTCGCTTCTCCAGCGTCGCCAAACGGCCCAGGATCTCAGTGATTTTGCGTTCCGCGGTCGCCGCCGCTGGCTTGAGCTCCCGGATCGCCACCTCATTGTCTTTGACTCTGTCCGCCAGTTTGGCATGATCGGCCCGCAAGAGTCCCAGCCCAGTGGCAATCTGCGCTATGTCTTGATGCAAGGCCTCCTTGGTCGCAGTGATGGCCTCCAGGATCCCATCCAGCCGTTTGTTTAAGCGCCGTTCCTGCGCTGTGTCCCCCGGGTCATCTTGGGGTCCTCCAGCTGCGGCCGATGCCGCCGCCCGGTCGTTCCCAGGGGGCACATGCGGCGCGACACCCTTCGTGGGCATCCCGCCCTGCACCAGCTCCAGTTCAGGGCCCCACCAGCAGGCAGATCGATTCCGCCGTCCGTCCACTCCGGGAGAGAAGAGCCAGGGCCCGGCACCCGCTCACCGAGCTCAATGTACTCTTCGGGGGCGGTCCGCTCCCCCAGGGCCCGGCGGCCCAACAGCCCGGAGTCCCTCCGCTCGTGGCCAGCAGGTCGTCTTCCCGCCAAGGCCACCCGCCACCGGCGCACGGGCCCTCCGCGGCCTCACTCGGCGACAACAGACAGCGCGGGCGCACCACCTTCCTGCTTCAGCGCCGGGGTCACTCCCGCTCAGTCCACCCCAATGGGCCAGCCTCGCCTCCGGGGGGAGGGCGCCTCCACGCGGTCTTCAGGCCCTCCGTTCTGCAACGCTCCCTCAGCCCAGCGCTGCTATCTCCTCAGGCCGCCATCGCCATCCGGCCGCCACCACCATCGGGCGCGAGTCGCCCGGCTCCGCCGCCAGCTCCTCCGCCGCTCTCACGCTCGTCCTCTCCACAGCCCAACAGCCGCAGTCGCCAGCAGGCAGGCGCGTGGCTCCGAAGTCCAGCGCCGGCCCCGCTCTCCCCTCCGTAGTCTGTGCCGGGAGCCCCGAGGGGGAGGGGGCGGCGGGATCCGCAGTCACCGCCGCGGCGGAGATCGCCTCGCTCCACCACCGTGGTCCCGGAGCCCCGGGCAACAGGCGATCAGCCCCGCTCCGCTACGCCAGCGGCAGGCTTCTCCGCGGTCACCAGCTTCCGGCCGGGGCTGTTTACTCTTCGCCGTCCGGGGCCGCCGCCATCTTGCGCTGCAGACGCCGTTCGTCCCGCTCCGTGACCCGGCTCTAGCACCTCACCAGGGTCCCCACCGTCTCGTGCGCGGCGTCCACTGTCGTCCCAGCGCTCTGCGCAGCAGGCTCGCGCCAGTTGCGGCGCGTTTTTGCCGGGTTTCAGGATAATTATCGGGGATTAGGCACGGAGCTGCAGGCTCACGCCGCCATCCCGATCGGCGTCCAAACCACGCCCCCCCTGCACAGCACACTCTAATGCTGGTTTTCCACATAGCAGGGCAGGTTTTACTACCCAAATCCTGGTGCGCACTTGTGTCGCATGCTGCACAGCACACTCTAATGCTACTTTTCCAAAAGTCTAATTTTCATGCACAGATTCTAGTGCACGCTCATGTCTCATGCTGCACAGTACACACTAATGCTGGTTTTCCATAGGGGTATTTTTCATGTACTTATCCTGGTGCACGCTCGTGTCTCACTGCACACATTTTGATGCTGGTTTTCATACACGGATCCTGGTGCACGCTTGTGTCTCACGCTTCACAGCACCTTCTAATGCTGGCTTCCCACATGCCTGACTTTCGCGCATAGATTCTGGTGCATGCTCGTGTCTCACGTTGCACAGCACACACTAATTCTGGTTTTTCACAGGGCTGGTTTTAATACACAGGCCCTGGTGCACGCTTATGCCTCACGCTGCACAGCAAACTCTAATGTTGGTTTCCCACACGGCTGCTTTTCGTGCATGACTCCTGGTGCATGCTCATGCCTCACGCTGCACAGCACACACTAATTATAGTTTTCATACATGGACCCTGGTGCACGCTCGTGTCTCATGCAGCACAGCACACTCTAATGCTGGTTTTCCATAATGCTGTTTTTAATGTACAGGTCCTTGTGCACCCTTGTGTCTCACGCTGCACAGCAGACTTTAATAATGGTTTCCCACATGGCTGGTTTTCACGCAGGTACCTGGTGCACGCTTATGTCTCACGCTGCATAGCACAATCTAATGCTGGTTTTCAAGTGAGTTTCTCTTACTGCAGGCAGAACAGGCTTTCCTGCAACAATCAGTACGCCATGCGAGCTTTCACTTTCCAAGCAGCCCAGGACAATGGCGGCTGCTTCTTTGTAAGGAAATAGGTCTTGTTTTTGCAAGAATTTGAGGTATTAGCATTGTAAATGACAATGTTTTTTTATTTATGTGTAAATTACAAAACAGATCAACAAAAGGCATTGTCATTTACAATGCTGAGAGCTTAAACTCTCGCAAATGCGAGACCTTTTGCATTGCAAATGCTTGGTTTTTGGGTATCTGACTTTTAAAAGACCACACTTCAAATCTTAGTGGGTAGCAGGCCCGGTTCTAGTGGGTAGGCTGGGTGGGCCAGGCCCACCCAAACATGAGCCTGGCCCACCCAAACGGGAGCCTTGGTCCTCGCAGTGAGGGCTTTAAGTCAGGCGCACAACGGCATTGGGCTCAAAGGGCTTTCTGTGTGTGTGTGGCCCGGGCTGAGACAGCTTCCCGGGCGCGCACACACAGACAGTTTTTGAGATTATTGCAGCCGCACCCGAGTACTTCACAGGTCTTTCAAAGACCATTTACATGTTAACGAGGCTTTGTTTATGTTTTCACCCCTTCATCTCCACATGGCGAAAGGCGACAAATCCTTTCTTTGACAAGGGTAACCTTTGCCTACTGTTCTGCTGCATGGATTTTTCTTTTTCTATGCAGCGCAGGAGAAAAGAAGTTTGTTTATTCCTATTCAGTCAGTCAGTCAAGAAGGCTTTATTTCGATATAAATATATCTTAAAAAGCAGCACAACAGCATTATACAATTAAAAAGATAAAAAGGAGTCAGTACATAGAAAAATATACATACAATTCATACTACTACTGATACCAATAAATTAACTAAAAACAAGCATTTTTAAAAAACAAATTAAACAACATACAAAAGCCTAGATGACCTAATGCGCCAGGCCCAACCTAAGAACTTGGCTAAACCACACGCAAAGAGGGGCCTTGAGTCACTTTTTAATATGCGTAGGGCTTCTAAGCAATGTCTGGTACCAAGTTCTCTACAAAGCGGTTTTAACCACCTACTCCGGGGGGCTGCATAAGCAGGACATTCAAACAAAAAATGGGGGACAGACTCAGACCTCTTGTCACAAAATGGGCAAATGGAAGTTGTTTGAAAAGGGACTTTCCATCTTGAAGTTAACTCACCAACAGGGAGTAAGCCTATTCTAAATTGAAAGTATAGGGCCCTGTCTTTACGATTAGAAATAACATCCAAGTAGGGTTCGCAAAAGTAAATTTCTTTAACCAGAAGAAAATCCAGAGTGGACCTGCACAAATTAGCATTACTGCTTCTATTACCCGCCACCCAATTCCAGTAAATCTTTTTTAACTCGGACTTAGGGGGAGCAGTTCTATCAGACCAGGCCTCGCCAAGACCTAGGCAAACGAGGAGACGCTTAACCTCCCTCAGCCAAAAGATCTTGGGCCAGCCTGTTAACCCCAACACCTCGTTAAGGCCATCCGCATAACTAGACAGTTCAGGTGTTCTCCATATACGCGCCCATAGGAGGAGAGGGCGGAGCCTAGCCTGATCACTGATTGGCCGGGTACCCATGTCCAAGAGCAGTGGAAGAGTAGGGGTGCCATAAGGTAGCCCCATGAGATCTTTATGGAATTTGTTTTCAGAGCGGGACAGTTGGTCAACCTTGTGGACGCCCCAGAGTTCCGCCCCATACAGAGCTGCGCTAACCCCCCTTGCTCTATATATATCAAGAACGGGAGCAATGGGTTTCACTGGTGAAGCACGATGTTCCTTAAGCAAGGCACCCACCACCCTTTTGTGGGTCAGCAACATCTTTTGATGATGGCACTTCCAGCTCATGGAGTCGCAGAGGCGGATACCAAGATAGTCAAATTCTGACACTCTTTCGAGGGTAACAGAGTCCAAGGATGGTGGTTTGGCCAACCTTTTCGGGGGGTTAAGGACCAAATACTTGGTCTTCGCTGTATTAATAACTAACCCTCTCATGTCACAGAAGGACTTGAAGTTGGTTAATAGACTCTGCAAACCTACCGGGGTTTTGGAGATCAGGAGGGTGTCGTCCGCGAATAGAAGGGTTGGTATTTTCCTACCAGCCAAGGTTGGTGCATCTGCAGGATGTTGAAGCAGGTGCTCCACCACTCCGTTGACATACAATGAGAACAGAGTGGGGGCAAGAACACAACCCTGGCGTACCCCTCTATTAACAGGAATACGAGCTGTTTTCTGACCCTGGTCTCCCCACCTGATCTGGGCAAAATTATCCGAATGGAGATTTATCAGCAAGCTCAGCAAATAGGGTGGAATACCCTGTTCGCTGAGTACACTCCATAATTGGCTGCGGGGAACTAGGTCAAAGGCAGTCCGCAGGTCGATGAAGGCAAGATACAGACTGCCTTTGCCCAATAGAACCACCTTCCAGTATAACATCAGAAGGCGAAACGATTGCTCTATTGTCCCTGTGCCTGTTCTGAAACCCGCCTGGAAGTCCGAGAGAATGTCATTTTCCTCTACCCATTGTAATAACCTTGCCAGAACCACTTTTCCTGCCACTTTTTGTGAGGTGTCTAGCAGGCTGATTGGGCGATAATTAGCTGGGTCGTTACGACATCCTTTTTTGAAAATAGGAACGACCTCAGCGCCCTTCCAAGAGGTCGGCAGGGATGCCCCTTAAAGACTGGAATTCAATAGGGCGGAAATGAGTATTCCCCATTCCACAGGATTAATGCGTAGCAAATCACCTGGGATCCCGTCCGGCCCAGCAGCTTTATTGGGCATAAGGGAAGTGATTGCCTTAAACACTTCCTTGGGTGTAAACAAAATCTCATCGATAGGTTGAGAGTGAGCATGGGAATGGTAAAAACTCGAACTCTCAACCTGGGCCAGGGTCATAGAATAAAGCTGTGAGAAATGGGAGACCCACGCACTCTCGGATACATTACATGTGATCAGAGTATCCACAGGTCTCTCTCTATTTCTAAGAAGGTCCCAGAATCCCTTAGCATCCTTCCTAAGACTTGCGGCCTTCAGGTCACACCAAAACTGTTCTTCCCAATCTGATTTTGCCTTTGCTAAAACCCTCCGATAGTTACCCCTTGCGGCACGAATCAAGGCATTGATCTTAGATCTAACTGCCCTTAAGAGTTCCCGTTTGGCCAGGCGACAAGCAACTGAAAACCACCCGGCAGGACCCTTCCTGCCCCCTCTCTTGTGGGCCATTTTCCCATCCTTAGGGACTATGAATAGTTCGCCTATAGCCGTTATGGTTTGTTCAAAAATTGCAGGTGCCTCTTGCACAGGAAATGAGGGGGAATCTAGAGAAAGCATGATGTTAGCCATCACGGATTGTACCTCCAACATCTTAGCCTCATTATCAATAATATTTTTCCATTTCAGGCGCCTACCACAATTAGAGGGACGCACTTCATGGGTTGTTTTCCAAACATGAGGGGTTTGAGGGAAAGACCCACCCCTCCAAAGTTGGGACAGAGACAGAATTAGAGGATTGTGGTCACTATCTATAGAGGGCCGAACCTCCATATCCACCAGGAAAGACCACAGCCGAAAATTCAGCATAATGTAGTCGATCCTAGAGGAATGCCCTATTCTATTAAACGTATGTGTCCCCATTTGGTCTGATTTGGATCTACCGTTTGTTGCTCTAAGACCATGCTCCAAGCAAAGGGCATTAAGGTCTATTGCATTTTGGGTCCATCTTCTGATGGGGGGGATAGACAATGGAGGGATGCCTCTCCTTGCATCATCCTCCCCAATGCCTAGCACATCTTCCAAAGCAAGTGGTTCGTATGTGCAATTAAAATCCCCAGCTAATAAAACAAGGGAATCTGGGCCACAACGCTTGAGTTCCTCGTCGATACCAGATGAGGCTAAAATAGATAGACCACCTCTAGTGCTTCTGAAATAGATATTAAATATTTCGAGCACTCCACCACCAGACGGGCAACTTACAGTTAGTCTCAAAAGATCTGGGGAATTGGTGACTATGCTTTTACTAGAATACCGCAAGGAAGTGCTTACCCAAATTAACAAACCTCCGGAGGGGCGCCCTTTGCCTCCCTTCGGACGAACCGCTGGTACAAAATAAGTAGTGTAGCCAAGCTTATATTGTGGGTCCATGCACCAGGTTTCCTGGAACAAACAAATGGAAAAGGATTCGATAAATTTGTTCCAGTCTGGGATACCCATATTACGGGCTAAGCCGGCAATGTTCCAGCTTACGACCCTCAGGGGGTTGTTAGAAATCCCTCCGTGCCCCAAAACCAAGGCACCTGCAGAGTGAGAACAATCCGTGACAATATCCCCATGGCCAACAGGTGATACCACCTGAAGGGGAATTCGAGAATTTTCGCCAGGCATATCCCTCTGTAGATAGCCCCTAAGTATAGGGGAGGGAGGCGGAAAAGTAGGAATTGGAGAGATCACCTGCAACTCTCCGGGGGGTGAATTTTCCAATAAAGGCTCCCTTAATGATTCAGCTTGTGACTCACGTATGGGTAGAATGACCTGTCAGTAACCATTCCTCAGATGGCCCTGCAAATAACCAGGACCACTGTTAAATAAGCTGTGTATAGAATTACAGCCACCAAAATATCCACGGTCCCGACCAACCCTCAAATGGGTGCCGGACTCCCGTGGCAAAGTTGAAGGATAAAAATAACTGAGGTCACACGTACCAATTGGGCCCAGGCTTCCTACTGGACTATATTCCTTAGCAGCATCACTACATATAAAACTAGGGATCCTTGGATCTTCAAAATTTACTATGATGCAATCGCCAGAGATAGCTTTATCCCTGGAGCCAATCCAGCCGACTCTGCGTACATGTAGAATCCTTCCTCCCCAGAACTCAGGCAACGGTCTGTTTTCTTTGAGCCAAAATAGGGTTTTGTTAAACAATTCGACATAGGACTCTTTCTTGCCTGCACTAAGGGCGGGAACCCCTGTCAAAACGACTACATAGGGCTTACACTCAGGGGGAAGATTAATAGTGGGGTGTCTCCCACCGAGAGGGACCTCGCCTGGATACAACCCTTGGACTTTTGCATTCTCTGATGATTCCATGGTCGGGGATAAAATTTTACTAGTGGAAGTAATCTCACCTACGCTAGCCGCTGCCGAGGGACAAACAGTTTTTTTCCCCAGAATGTTAGCTGTAGCTTTGGGGGATTTAGGTTTCACAGCCGGCTTACTAGAGGACAAGCCGATGGAACTAAGAGTGCTAACGCCAGGCGCCGGAAAGATCGGGCTGTGATGAGTTGCCTCCAGAGCTATTGGTTTGTCAGCTGTAGAAACTAGAGAATGTCGGGCAGTAGGCGTCGCCTTTTTGTCAGACTCCCTACCCAAGCTATCATCCCTAGATTTTAAATGCATTTTCATAAAAGATTTTAATGAGAAAAAATTATCCAGGGTTGTCTGCTCCAGTTTGTCTAATCGCTCGGATATCCCGCTAATTTTATCTAATACTGGCAAGAGTAGAGATTTCATTATTGCCTCCATTTTTTTAGCCAGGGGTGAATCAGAGGGGGGAGGGCCTAAACTATCACCAGTTTGAGTATTGGTGGCAAATATTGCATTCCCCTCAGCAGAGCCATCATCTTTATCTTCCTGAAATTGACTAGATTCGCCTCCTGATGCCTTATTAAGGAAGCCCCTCCTAACCGCCACCCGCCTCTTGTGTTTGCAAATTTTAGAAAATCTGTTACTCTGTAAGGTGGACTGTTTTCTAGATTTTAGAGGGGCTGGGTGGACATCCGCCTGGACCAAGATAGACTTCGGGCTAGGTATAGTTAAGGGATTAATGGTGGCATCCAAATGGGCAAAAACAGTAGCTGGCTTGCTTCCTGCTACAGCTGGGGCCACAATGCTTTGGGTATTAAGTGCCGAATCTGACAAATTTTCAAGCCCTTCTAGATTGGCTCTCAAAGCCGCTACACGAGGATGATCCGGAGGAGAGGGCCCAAGAGGGTGGGAAAGTGGAGCCAAAACATGTTCCGGTGTAGATATCTGAGCTAGCGGACCGATCGAGGAACGTCTATCGCCAAAAGAGTTTCCTGATAGCCGCCGCTCAGCCATGGATATTTCTTTGTCAATGACATTGGCCACACTGGTAATAAACTGGTCCATGGATCCAGCCATACCCCCCCCGTTCCCCCTCAGAATTTTCCCAGAACGTGTTGACATTTGTAAATCAGGACCGAACCGTGAGACAAAACTACACAAGCACTGCATAGGTGGACAATAAACAACAAAAGTATATGTCCAGAGCCAACAGTTAGGAAAAATGGGGGAATCAGACACAAAAACACCTTACATATATGTGGCGGCAAAACGGGAAATAGTCAATAGGCACTACCCAGTCCACAACAGATGATGGATGGTTCTGTTACTCGGACTCAGTACCAAGTTGGTGTTCCCAACATCCAGCCTAGCAAATTAGGGGGGTGGCCCAGCCCGGCCTCTTCCGTCCCCTGACGGCCACAGACGGCCCGCCCTTTGCCCGGGCTTAGCCCGGCGCTGCCCGCGCGCGGACCCGCGAGGCGGGGGCTCACGTTTCTTTTAAGCGCCTCCAGGCGCGAGAATACAGGAGGCGGGTTCAGGTTCCGCTTCCTGTCCGCTGCAAAGGATCCTGGGAAAGGTAGTCCCCCTCCGCACTGCGGCCGCGTTGAGGATGGCGGCGGCGGGAGGGAGACGGCGATGGACGTGAAACGGCACCCAGGGAATCCGGCAGGTAAGACAGAGCGTGTTGGTCACAAATGCAGGGTTAGAAAGTTGCCCGCTCTGTCAGGGGCTCACGTTTCTTTTAAGCGCCTCCAGGCGCGAGAATACAGGAGGCGGGTTCAGGTTCCGCTTCCTGTCCGCTGCAAAGGATCCTGGGAAAGGTAGTCCCCCTCCGCACTGCGGCCGCGTTGAGGATGGCGGCGGCGGGAGGGAGACGGCGATGGACGTGAAGCGGCACCCAGGGAATCCGGCAGGTAAGACAGAGCGTGTTGGTCACAAATGCAGGGTTAGAAAGTTGCCCTATTCACCTTTCCTGACCCCTGCAGCAGCTTATCACATCAGGCTGTGACACAAAGTTTGACTAATGGAGTAGTAGGTAAGAGAATGTGTTACTATGTGTTTTTCTTTTAAAAATCTGCACAGGCCCAGCAGGACACATACTTGATGTGCGCTTCATTTAAACAGTTTTTATCATTATCATGGCTGATGCAGGACAACAATACAACAATAAAAGATGCCCCAATAACGCTGGTGATTAATGATCCTGCTGGAGAGCAATCATTTGTCTGTTAGTAGTTTTTAAATGCAGATGAACTGCATTTTATGTGGAAGCTCAGTGGGTTACTGCCTTTGTCACACAGAGATCCTTGTGTTACTTGCAGTTCATAAGTTACAATCCTAACATAGGACAGTAACCAATGAACTGTCATCAAAGAGCTGCATACAAACATGAATGGTATAGTTAGAACTTCGCTTTTTTTGTTTTGTGATATAGTTAGAACTTCCTCAGTCTTTCATCATTCCAATGTTGCTAAAATGAGTATGTTTGAGCAGATATACATTTTTATCAGTAAAGCTGACCCCCATGGAATACTCTTTAAATCCTAAGGTTGTGTTTCCCCAGACCAAACCCTCTCAAAATATACTGCCCACCAGCATGGATGACATGTGATTCATACACCTTGTAATCCTCATTGGCTTATGTGACATTCCCTGTAGACTGATTTACATACTTGTATGATTCATTGTCTCTGTATAATGTGTGAGTGGTGTAAATTACTGACACACACTACACTGATATGAGTAGCGCTATACAACAAATTAAATGCATATGAGAGAGGGGCTACGGAGCGATGAGGGGCACTCTTTGAGGGTGGCAGTGAGGGAATCTGTGGAGGAGGTAGTGGGAGGGGCTGTGGAGCGATGAGGGGCACTGGTGGAGGGTGACAGCAGGGCTCTAGTCGGGGTACCACGCGGTAGGACGGTGTCCCCCCACTTATTTTACCGGGAGCTCGATAACTGGAGCAAATGGAGCCACACATTAACTCTTTGGCCTCTCTGGGGCGAGATCGAACCTCATTCAGAACGCTGCTCACGCGCTGGCTTCTCTGATGCAATGGCATCTAAGGGGTGAGCAAGGGGAGGCAATGAGTCTGATGGTACAAGCCACCTTTTGTGACGTCAGTTCCTATCGTGACGTCAGCGTCCCCCCACTTCTTTTTTTAGGACTTGTGTCCTGGGTGACAGTGAGGGAATCCGAGGAAGAGGTCATGGGGGGGAGGGGGAGCTAGGGAGAGATGAGGGGCACTGGTGGAGGGTGGTAGTGAGGGAGTCTGAGGAGGAGGTCATGAGGGGTAGGGGCTACAGAGAGATACGGGGCACTGGTGGATGGTGGCAGGGAATCTGAGGAGGAGGTCATGAGGGTGAGGGGCTATGGGGAGATGAGGGGCGCTTGTGGCGTGAGGCAGTGAGGGAATCTGAGGAGGAGGTCAATGGGGGGGGCCATGGAGGGATGAGGGACACTGTTGGAAGGTGGTAGTAAAGGTATTTACGGAGAAAGAGGTTATTGGTGTGGCGCCAAAAAAGACTTTCGCATCAGCGCTAAAGCCAGCACTGTCATGGCCTTTCTGTTTTTCTTTATTTAATTAGCAGGCGGGTTATAAGGGCTACTGTGGAACATACTTTAAAGTGCATGCTAATTATATGTACTGCTATATTCAATGTTTTAAGTTTGAAGGTGATTTTACTAATGTTTTACCGGGAAAAGGAAAGTGGAGCCCGATGGTGCCTGACATGGGGCTGGGGCCCAAGGTCCGCTGTGAGATAAGGTGCCGGAGAGGAGTAGTGGAGCCTGTAAGGGAGTGCGTTGCAGAGTCTGGGGTCAGGTGGAGGTAGTAATGAAAAGGGATTCTCCCTGAAGGCTCGCACAGAGGGAGCCCGAGAAGTGTCACTTGCCTGATACTCCGACCTCAGAAACCTCCTCTTCCCATCAAAGGAACATTACATGGAAAAAACACTTTTTGAGAGTGATAATATTTAGAAAGAGATTTGGCAAAGAGTGCGTTTTTACTGGGCCTTGTAAGACTAAGAAGATATAAAGGAGGGCCCTGAAGCAGGCCTGCCCAGACATATATGCGACAAATCGAGCCCGCAGTGGCCCACCCAAATGCACCCTTGGCCCATCCAAATAAAAATTCCAGGAGCAGGGCATGGTGGGTAGCTCTCTTACAATCCCTCTCAAAATTAATAAATATCATGTGTGACCCCAGGAAGCTCCAAGTGATTCCATCAGTTAAAGCAAATCTGGCTTCAGGCGCCCTTTACATTTGCAGATTAAGCATTTGTGCACCTATACACTTCTTTCAGGCAAGCAGGCACCCTGCCAGAAGGCGTGTTTAGCTGTCTCCCCCCCCTTGGTTTCACAGCTCAGGAGGCTCCCTGAATGACACTTCAGCTCAAGCTTTTCAACTCCAGGAATTAACTGTCCCGGGATAGTTGACTTTTGACACAAATTAGGAGAACTGTTTTCCTAAAATTAATAAAAAACGTAAGGGCACGCTGTGCCGCTCAGATCCCCCACTTCGACCACTGAGTGGCCCCAGAGTGCTTTGCTTTGATTTTCAACAACTGGGGTCAGAGGTCTCAAAGGCAGAGCCAGGGGTCCCAAAGGGGCAAGCCAGGAATCCCAGCTGCGTATCTCAAGACCCCAACCAGGTACTGGTTTTCAGAGTCTGCTCATTTTACAAAAGATGATGTTGTGTCTCACCATCCCGTGTCTCCAGAGTTCTTTACAGATGACGTTTTAATATTGTACCCGTTTTCTCTGAGAATAGTTTCCAGCATTTTTAATGGACCGTCTGATCTCCTTTTGTCCATTCGTCAGACAGAGCTTAGTCTCGTCCCTCCTGACAGGCGGCACGGCATGAGACAATCTCAATGCAGCCTCTCCTACCTCTATTAATTGAAACTACTGGCCGGTGACGGTCAAGTGCCGCGCGCCGTGCTTCAAACGTGAGCATGCGCACAGCTGCAGGCCCGTCTCTCGGCTCTCCCGTCATGTATAACGAAGGCACCTGCTGAATGTGCCACTCGACGGAGATAAGCTGAGGTACGTGGAACAAAGGCTGTCTATTACCGGGCACAGGAGTACTTCAAGCTCCTTAAACCATCCCCGTAAAGTCGGTCCTCTTCCACCTTTGGGCGGTGCCGCAGTATTATCGAGAACCACTCGTCATCTCCAGTGGAAAATGTACAGGATGTAGTCAGCACTAAACAGAAGGTGGACAATTCTCAATGAGGCTGACGGGTAACAATTGACAACTGGAAAGCGGCGATATTGTGATGTGTACAACGTTTACAAGGTAAATAAATTAGTGTCGTTGAAGGATAGTGTTTAAAGAATCTGCGGACCGACAGACGAACTTGCGCATTAATAGTTTATTTGGTTCTACTTCTACGGCTTGCGTTGGTGGCAGCCAATGCTAATGTTTGCCGTGTGGTCCCGGTGACGCATTATGGGTAACTTGGGCCTAATGCAGGCACTTAAAACGACTCTGCCTTTAAAGTGGTGAGTGAAAAATGTAGAGGTGGACGAGCCACTGAAAGCTCGAGCCAAGGTCGAGCCTAAAGCCTGGCTCAGTCTCAGCTCGAGGCCCTGTTGGAACCACGAGACCATAACGAGCCGAGCTTTCATGTGGCTTCTGCCTGCCTCCCGCTACTCAGGATGTGCCAACTTTGCAGCTGGGGAACCCCATTGGAGTCTCAGGGCCTGCTCAAAAACCTGTGATTCATGGCAAAGCATTTAATAGTCCCCATTGCCTATTAACAATTAATCTGACCTTGTGCAACACTGGTTCTCATGTAAAGCGTGCCAAGTTCGTGCTGTATATAAGCTACAGAAAGGTAAAAACAATGCCTTAACCTAGGAAAGACAAATAGATACCCATTTACTGGCTGATTTGTACAAAGTAAAACCGCCAAACCTGGGTAAATTGCAGCTACCAGCTCATATTGTGCGACCATAGGCAAATATTTTATTTTACCAAAACTCTTTATTCTTCATTATCACATATGAAAGCTCTGTCAAACGTGTGAGTTCAGGATTCCAGTATTGCAAAAACCTATTGTGTTTGATTTAATAGAACTATAATGTTGCTTTATAATTCAGTGGCGTAACGAATGTTGAAGGGCCCCCCCTGCAAGGTACACAGAGGGGCCCCTGCTCCGGATTTAATCCGGAGCTCTCCAGCGTGAGTACAGTGCTGAGGGGGCCCCTGCAGAACGGGCCCCCCGCACTGCGGGGGATGTGGGGGCCTATGTTACGCCCCTGTTATAATTGCGTTATGTACAGTGTTTACATGTCAATTGTTTTGTCTCTAAGTTCACTAATAGTTCATGTTTAAAAAAATATCACTTTTAATAAGTACTTCTCAGTGCAGTGCTATAATCTAACCAAGGTTCCACATGGTAAAGAAATACACTTTTTATAAGTTTGAAGAAATCTTATAATTGTTTACATGATGCTTGTTTTATGATTTACATAGCAAACATTTTCCAGGGCTTAGTTCGTGAGCAGGCTCTAAGATCCGTCTTGGACCCTTGGCTCGGCTTTCCCTGTTAATTTGTCGGCTGACCCAACTCTAGTAAAACTCACCCACAAATGGGCACTCTTAGGCTAACAACTAAGCTAGAGGGAGCAGAGGTTTAATAATCAGCCAAACCACTATTTTGGCAAGTGGAAACGGAAGAGGGATTCATGGATAAGGGCAGGTCAGCCAGAGCTAAAGTTAATAGTCATGTTTTTTAATATTCTGCAAATATGTGCCTTGCAGGAAGATGACAGTACATCTGCACAAGACGTTCATAGTTTAAAAAATGATATGTATAATAAATGTAACACTTTGGGTAGTACCTTCAGAAGAGGACAGAATAAATGAAAAGCAAAGACAACAGTTATACCAGACCTCTTCTTGGGTGAGGAGTGGTTGAATGGATGGTAAATGGCCATAAACCTAGAGAAAGTTGGTGGAGGGCTTTCAATGCAGCTTCTCACAGCTCCTTTCAATGGCTGATGTTAACTCAGCTAGCACAGTTATCCTAACAGAGTAGGTTTTTCCCCACAATTCAGATGTTACACTGTAGCTTTCCTAGTGTGATAATAAAGGCCGTTCTTTGCCCAGGTTCTGTGACAGTTGTTATCTTTTGTTTCATATGGGGACCTACAGTCCAAAATCAAATGTTTCCATCACAAGGCTTGAGGCTGGATTACATCTGGTTCTTCATTACATTAAATTCTAGCTTCAAAAATTCACAAGCATATTTAAACTAAGAAATTCATCAAAACATGGAAACATGAGAAGATCAATAGTTCAATAAAGTTAACTTACTGGGTGCCGATTCAAAAAGGGCTTTCATACGCGTGGCAGAGGCCCCGCACTTGTGGTGCGGGTCTCGACACTCGAAGCGTGACCTCCGTAATGAGTAACTGCAGTGCGGAGGTCCCGCCACGAGTGCGCCCGCCCCCATGCCACGACTGCGAGGCCTTCGCCACAAATGCGGAAGCCCTTTGTGAATCGGCGCCTATGTGTTCAAAATCACATATCACAGAGGGCCGGTCTTATAACATCCCTGTCCTTGGATAAATATGAATAAGAGAGACAACTTCCTCCTCTTTGCTGCTCTAGTAGAGAATAAGTTTCTCTTTTTCATCCTATACCCTTCAACATTTTAATATGCTCCTTGTAACAATATTTCATACCTTCAATATGCTTTGCAGGGTGGGGTTAGGGATATATAAAAAAGGAGGGGTGGGGTGGCATGCCTAGGTATTGACCCTAGCCTCCACCAAGTTACCCAAACAGTCTTTCTGCCTGACTGTGTGGGCAGAAAGAATGTCTTCACCCCCAGTCTGCCACCCAGGAGGGTGGAAAGCCCCCCTAATTCCCAGGTATTTGTTTTGGTAGTAGAAAAAGGGGCAGAGCCCCCACACCACCAATTATCAAATCTGCCTCTCCGGTGGGGCAGAAAGCCCAAAATACCCCAAGGAGTTATGTTATTATTATAAAAAGTGGTCTGGGCAGGCTGCCTAGGTATCTGATTGACACCCCGCCCCACAATTCAGCATATTAGTTGTTCTGCCCTCCTCTGGGGGTCTTTGCCTGTTATCTTGCCTCCTGCGGGGAGGGGGCAGAAAGACCTCTACACTCCTGGAAGAGTATTTTCTTGCAAAAGATGAGCATTGGTGGTGGCCCTCCCACACATCAGGCCGAGTCTCAACCCCAAAAATGCTAAAACAGTCTTTCTGCCGCTAGTCACCATGGAAATGTACGCCAAAAAAAAGGGGAGGGCATCCATGGTAATGGGATAGTGCCTCCCTTCCCAAGCATAACAGAGTTTGCTCCCAGTCTGCCGCATGGGGGGGGCAAAAAACCTACTAGACACCATGGAGGAGAATTTTCAGCAAAAAGGGAGGCCCTCCCATACATCAGACCGAGCCACACCCGAAAAATTGTCAAAATTGTCTTTTGGCCCCCCGGGGGCCCATTTGGGAGGTCTTACTCCCCAATCTGCCCCAAGAGAGCAGATATCCCACCAGACACCAGGGAAATGTATGTGCCTTATAAAGGGCAGGAAGGCCCCCCAGCAATGGGCTAGTGCTCCCCCATCACACACAAAATGTTCTCTGCGCCCCTCTCCCCTGGGTAGGTCTTTTCCTCCAATCTGCACCCCCAGGTGCAGAAAGCCCGCTAGATCCAATGGAAGATTTTAGCACAAAAAGGGGTGGTGGCAGTCCTCCAAGGCATCTGGCTGAGCTCCCACCCCCCCTTAACAGTATTTCACCCACCTGCAGGTACATTTGGAGATTTTACCCCAAATCTTACTCTCAGGTAAGGGGCAGAATGCCCATTAGGCACCAAGGATATTTTTTTATGTGACACATAAAAAGGGTTGAGGTGGCCCTACAAGGTAGCAGGCCAAGCCCCACCCATACAATGCCCAGTCTTCCTGCCCCCTCAGGGGTGAATTGGGGACACTTGCCTGGATTCTGGCCCCAGCTGGTGCAGAAAACCCATTAACAGGGAATTACTATGTTGCACATAAAAAAGATTTGGGAGCAGTCCTCTTAGGCATCAGTCCAAGCCCCCACCCTAAAACTGGCACAACAGTCTCTGGAGCCCCCACACAGTCTAGCCCCCAACCCCCCTGTGGGGTCAGCAATCCCATCAGCACTAGGGTAAAATAGGCCGCCAAAAAAGAGTACATGGACAGTTCAACTAGACATTGCACTGTGTGCCCATTCCAGTATGGATGTTTCAGGCTTCCCCTAAAATGGTGGATTGCGGCGTTTACCCAGAATCTGCACCAGTAGACAGAAAGGCCACTAGACACCAGGGAAAAATAGTCCCAAAATAAAAGTATGGTATGACGGCGGCTCACCCAGGCATCACGCTGTGCCCCTACCCTAGAACAGGTGCATAACCCTTTCTTTCCCCCGGCGTGAATTTAGAGGTGTTCACCCAAAATCTTCCCCCAGTGGACAGAAAGGCCTCTAGACACCAGGGGAAAATTAGGTTCAACAAAAAGTGGGTCTGGGGTTGGCTCACCCAGGCATTGAGTGGCAGAAAGGCCACTAAGCACCAGGGATTTCAATATAGTACCAAAATCGAACAAAAATGTGGATGAGGCCTATCCTGTCATTGATCCATACCCCCACCCCAGCAGGGGCAAACCTAGTCACACAAAGGAGTACAGAGGCACACGTCAGTAGTCCATACAGTAATGCTAACTCGTAGCAAAAAAATATACAAATGCAGTCCGGAGTGTCTTTTCTTCTCTAAAACGTGATGTTTATTCTCCAGTCTTGTAACACAAATCAAGCACAAGGGCAGCTGACACATGTTTTGTCCTACAGACTTTTTCAGGGCAAGCAGCAGCAGCAAGATGGTGCTGAGAGTTTAAACTGTAGTAGGTCAGAGTAACTGTGCCCAGCAAAGTCTGACCTAACGTAAACGTACTTGACTGCGAGAAGAGATGTGTTCTGCACGCCAGCCGAATATATATGAAAACTGTTAGACTCTTGAGGAGTTTCTGGGTGATACCGGCGTAGAGTACATTTCCGTATTCGAGTCTGCTGCTGATGAGTGTGTGGGTGACCATCTTTCTGGACTTGGTGGGGATCCATTTGAAGATCTTTCGCAGCAGGAGTAGCATGTGGAAACAGGATGATGAGACAGCGTTGATCTGGTGGTTCATGGTGAGCGAGGAGTCCAAGATGATGCTGAGATTTTGTGCGTGGTCTGTGGATGTGGGGGGATGTCCCAGACCTGTGGGCCACCAGGAGTCGTTCCAAGCGGAGGGGGTGGAGCCGAGTGTTAGAAATGAGGGGGCTCTGGTTGACGCAGGTGTGAACCCACAACAAGCAGGGACCCTTTACTTCTTGTCAGGGCGAAGGATGACTCCCCAGAATAACCCCTGCTCACCCTCTAGGTGCGTGGCGCGAGCAGTCTAGGCTAAGTCTCAGGCGTACACGGTTAAGCAAGTGCAACTACACATACAGTAAACCCCCTGCATGCACCACAAATGGACACCAATCCGGTAGTATATAAAAATAAGCTTTTATGTAGTTTCAGCAGAGTTAAATACAAGGCCCAGTAACGTTGAACTGATGGGGCCACAATTCTTAGGAATACGGTCAAGTTCTCTTGGTTTTAGGGAAAGTTCTTTAGGCGGGCACAAGGTGACTGTAGGCCTCAGCGCACTTCGTGCTGAGGCAGCGCCCCGGGAGCACACAGCCGATGACAGGGAAATAAGAACGTTGCGGACCCTGGATCCGATGCGAGCTCGCGGTCGAGTTCGTAAGTACAGTACCTTGTTTCTTGACGCAAAGGCGGGTGCGGGATTTCAGCGGCTCTTCGACAGAAGAGCGAGGCGGCGTCTGGGGCTCCCACACTTCACGAGGGTGTCTGATCTTCAGGCTCACGACAAGAGCGGGGTGTTGCAGGTGGCGGGTGAACAAAGCGGGGCAGCCGGGCACGCCGATGCGTCCGGGCTGTCCGAGGCTTGGAGATGCTCACAAACGCCGATTCCGGCGGGAGGGTGAAGGTGCACAGCGAGCCTCCACCAGCGAGGTGACGGGGCAGCCCAGCACAGCGTAGGGGGAGCGGCTCCGATCGAGCGAGGCTCTTCCCAAGGCGGGGGCGGCTAAGCAGTCCTGGTCACGGCTCAGGGAGGGACTGGGCACGAGGGTCACAGCTCCGGCGAGGGAAAGGACACCACAGTCCAGCAGCAGGCGAGTGAAGATCAGGTAGAGCCCAATGGTCCTGGGGCTCAGTTCAGGGGGCAAGCTCAGTTCCAAGCCCTTGGAGATCGTTTTGGAAAAGCACAAGTCTTGAAAGTAAAAGTAAAGTAAAAGTCTTCAGCAACAGTTTCTCTTCTCTCCTTTGGCAGCAAGGTCACCACTGCAGGCCAATCCCCCAGGATAGGGACAGTCTTCCTCCTACAGCCTTCCCGGTGCCTCCTCCTCAGGCAGAGATTCTTCTTGGTCAAAAGCAGATCTAGTTTCTTAGGAGCAGGGCTCCTCCATTTATACCACAAATCTTTTGTTCTCCCAGGCCATGGGGGCCCTTGCCTAGTTCAGTCCGGTTTCTGAGCACTTTGTTTACGTGATGCAGGCTTCTCCTTTCAGAGTGCAGGGCAGAGTCATCAGACGCTCCACAGGGGGTGGGACGGCATCGAGGTAGCGGAGCACTGTCCTATTCAGAACCTAGGAGCACTCCTCCCACCCATCTACCTGTCGATCGTCCTATTCATACCAGGCTACCTAGCCCTGCCCATCTGGGTTCCCCCAGCCCTGTCACTCACACCAGCCAGACATCAGATACACAACACGCAGAGGCGGCTGAAAGGTTTAGGCAAGCAAAGGCCGACTTTCTAAAAGCGGCATTTGCAAATCCGGAATATTAAAATAAACCTTGCGAAAAGATGTACCTTATTATTCCGAGTTCAGGCATACTAAACTCGATCTTCTACCATGTTCCCTGGGTCGGTTAGGATCATAGGGTGTAATAATCCAGGCCGCCCATACTGGCCTATGAGAACAGGGTAGCCTTGCAGTAGTGAACAACAAGATGGCGGTAATTCACTACTAGGACATGCCACGCATCCGGGCTTGTCCTACCTTAGGCTTACAACGCACCCTGCCCGTGGGCCTACCAGAGGGGTGACTAACATGCAGCTAAGGGAAGGTTTTAGGGACCGGCAAGTGTGGGCACTTGCCAGTCAGCATGTCAGTACCAGACTGCACGCAGGTTCTGCGATGGCAGACCTCGGATATATTTTCCCGGCCGCTTCTGTGGGTGGCACAACCAGTGCTGCAAGCCCACCAGCGGTGTTCGCATTTACATGCCCTGGCGCCCCCGGCGCACTTTACTGGGGTCTGACAGTAAATCAAACAATCCAATCATGGAATCCAACCAACATATACAATTTACATAGGGAGCACTCGCACCGTGACACTGGTTGGCAGTGGCACAGCGCGCTGAGCGGCCAACACCATAAAAACACATGAGGCACAGCGAAGAAAAGAGGAAGGGAGACTCACGCCAAGGTGCCAGGTCTAACACGTGTCCCCTCCAGCTGAAAAGTGGGGAGAACTACCCTACCCCAGGGAGTTCCTCATCACTAAGGCGGAAAAATCTGGACAGACCGTCAGCATTGGCGTGATCTGTACCAGGGCGATGTTCCACCGTGAAATCCATACCCTGTAGGGAAATGGACCACCTCAACAGCTTTGGATTCTCACCCCTCATATGCATCAACCATCTGAGGGGCCTGTGGTCCGTCTGAACCCGGAAGTGAGACCCAAACAAGTAGGGTCTTAGCTTCTTCAGCGCCCAGACCACAGCAAATGCCTCACGCTCAATAGCACTCCACCTTTGTTCCCGTGGAAGTAACCTCCTGCTAAGAAAGGCTACGGGTTGATCTAGGCCCTCCTCATTAATCTGTGAAAGAACAGCCCCCACACCATGCTCTGAAGCGTCTGTCTGAACGATAAACTCTTTGGAGAAGTTGGGAGCCAAGAGCACGGGCGCCGTGCACATAGCAGTTTTCAAGGCCTCAAAAGCTTTCTGACAGGTGTAAGTCCAGATCACTCTCCTGGGCTGCTTCTTCGAAGTCAGCGCTGTCAAGGGGGCAACCATGTTGCCATACCCCTTGACAAACCTCCTGTAGTACCCGGTGAGACCTAGGAAGGCTCTCACCTCCGTCTGGGTTTTGGGCGCCTCCCAATTCAGGATGGTTTCTATCTTGGGCTGAAGGGGTGCCACCTGGCCACTCCCAACTTGGTGTCCCAAGTACACCACGGAACCCTGCCCGATCTGGCACTTACTCGCCTTGATCGTGAGGCCTGCCTTGCGCAGGGCCATCAACACTTCCCAGAGGTGACGCAAGTGTTCCTCCCAAGTGGAGCTGAACACTGCGATGTCATCCAGGTAGGCTGCACTGAACGAATCCAGCCCAGCCAACACCTGGTTGACCAATCTCTGGAAGGTGGCAGGGGCATTCTTCATCCCAAATGGCATAACCCGGAACTGGTAGTGCCCATCTGGGGTGGAAAATGCTGACCTCTCTTTGGCCCCCTCGGTCAAGGCGATCTGCCAATACCCAGACGTTAGATCAAACGTGCTGAGGTAGTTGGCAGCCCCTAGCCGATCGATGAGCTCATCAGCTCTGGGGATGGGGTGTGCGTCAGTCCTAGTGACTGAATTGAGCCCTCTGTAGTCCACACAGAACCGGAGTTCGGGTGTGGCTCCCGGCGCTGCAGCCTTTGGGACCAAGACCACGGGGCTGGCCCAAGGACTGCTAGAAGACTCAATTACCCCGAGTGCAAACATCTTGGAGACCTCCTCCTTGATGCATGTCCTCACCCTGTCAGTCACCCTGTAGGCCTTGTGCCACACAGGTGGACTATCCCCAGTGTCCACATCATGGACGCACCAATCAGTGACACCAGGGACCAGGGAAAACAGGTCAGAAAACTGTCCCAGCAACTGGCGACAATCATTCTGTTGCTCAGGAGTCAGGGTGGAAGAGAGGATGACACCATCCACTGACCCATCTTGCTCCTTGGCTGACAGGAGGTCAGGAAGAGGTTCTGTCTCCTCTTCCATTCCAGCATCTGTTGCCAAGAGCATGCCCACTTGGGACCTCTCCAAGTGGGGCTTGAGGCGGTTGACATGTAGGACCCTTAAGGGGTTCCTAGGAGACTTCAGGTCCACCACGTAGGTAACAGGACTCTTGCGCTCCACCACCTCAAAGGGACCGGTCCACTTATCCTGGAGCGCACACGGCTCCACGGGGGCCAAGACCCATACTTTCTGTCCAGGCTGAAGCTCTACCAGAGTGGCATTCTGGTCGTACCACCGCTTCATCTCCTCCTGGCTGGCTTCCAGATTTGCCTCAGCAAGTTGCCTGAATCGCCTAGTCTGATTCCTGAAGGCCAGCATGTAACTATATACATTCTGGGGAGGTTTCCTGGGAGATTGCTCCCAGCCTTCTTTGACCAGACTTAGAGGTCCTCTGACTGGGTGACCATACAGAAGCTCAAAGGGACTGAACCCCAGAGACTTCTGTGGCACCTCACGGTAAGCGAAGAGAAGGCATGGTAAGAGGACGTCCCACTTACGCCTCATGGCTCCTTCTAGGCCCATTATCATGCCTTTGAGGGTTCGGTTGAATCTCTCAACCAACCCGTTTCCTTGGGGGTGGTAAGGGGTGGTGAACTTGTAGGTTACACCACACTCTTGCCAAAGAGATTTCATGTACTTGGACATGAAATTGGTACCCCGGTCAGACACCACTTCTAGAGGGAATCCCACTCGGGAGAAAATTCCCATCAGTGCCCGTCCCACCACGGGGGCCGTCACTGTCCTTAGAGGAATGGCTTCCGGGTACCGGGTGGCATGGTCCACGAGGACCAGGATGAACCTATTGCCCATCGCTGTCCTGGGGTCCAGTGGCCCTACAATGTCAATCCCCACTCGCTGGAATGGGGTACCGACCACAGGGAATGGCTGGAGTGGAGCCTTCTGCTTCCTTCCACTCTTTCCACTTGCCTGGCAAGTCTGGCATGTCCTGCAGTGAGTATCTGAACTCCTGCGCATTTGAGGCCAATAAAAGTGGGTGACAAGCCTTTCAAAGGTCTTGTCCTGCCCCAAATGCCCTGCCAATGGCACATCGTGAGCCAGCCCCAGTAGGAAGGCTCTGAAGTCCTGGGGTACCACCAGCGCACGGGCTGATCCAGGCTCAGCAACCTTAGGCTCTGTATATAGGAGGTCGTTCTCCCAGTAAACGAAATGTGATCCTGACTGATCACCTGCGGCCTGGTCTGCAGCCTGCTGCCGCATACCCACGAGAGAAGGGCACTCCTTCTGCGCCTTACAAAAGTCCTCCCTGGTGGGACCCCCTTCCTGCTGCCAATGGGTCAGCTCCGGCAGGTCTCCCAGTTCGGCTATCTGTTCCCCTGTAGGCTCCAGGGCATCCCCCTCAAGGTCTGCTTCCTCCTGGACCGTGGGAACTTCAGGGGCCGGCTTCCCGCGCCCCTTGCTCCTTCTCTCTGAGGCCGGTTCCTGGGCCTCCCTCTCAGGCTCCAGGACCTCTTGAGTACCTCTACTGGCTGCCATGGACCGTGTGGTGACACACGCCCAATCCGGCATACCCAACATCTCCAGGTGAGCACTCCGCTCCACCTTAGCCCAAGGTGAGCTCTCCAAATCGTTCCCTAACAAACAGTCTACAGGCATGGCGGGCCTCACAGCTACCTGAAGAGTACCAGAGACCCCCCCCCACTCAAAGGGAACCTGAGCCACCTTGCAGTGCCTCTCTGTGTTGTCAGCGGCAACAACGGGATAGAATGCATTGGGGACCACCTGCTCCTGAGACACCAGGTGACACCTGACAGCTGTCACACTGGCTCCTGTATCTCTAAGAGCTTCCACTCTATGGCCATTTATGGTCACCCACTGCCTGTACTTCTTAGTGTTCTCAGGCAGCTGGGTTGGAGGGACCACTTCACGGTCTCCTAGCGAGACCAGGGACATCTCTGCGGGACCCCACCCACCTTGGACATCCCTCTCCTCCCCCAAGGCTACACTAGTCACCTGCCGGGGTGGAGCACCAGGGGGTGCTGGTTTACCAAACAACGGACATTTTACATCAGAGGCAAAATGCCCCAAATTGTTACACCTGTAACATCTTACGGGCCCCTTTGGAACAGGAGGACCTGTCGGGGCCCCGGTCGGTTTCTGGGGTGGGGGAGGCTGAGAACCCTTCCCTTGGTTCCCTTGGGGACTATTTTGGGGCCCTTTTTGGAACTGCTTCTGTTTACCCCTGTCCCCCCCACTCTTCTGCTGGGGACGCTGCCCACCTTTGGCGGAATCTCCCACGGTACCCTTGTGGACCCTGGTACTGACCCAGCGGTCCGCCTCCTCAGCAAGCTTCCTCGGGTTAGTCAGCTTACTATCGATCAGGTGCTGGCGTAGCTCAGGAAAACAATTACTGGACAAGTGCTCCCATGCCATTAAATCAAGAAGCCCATGATAATCATTTACCTTACTACCCTTTACCCAACCATCCAGCGCTCTGCAAAAGAAAGTCACATACTCCACATACGTACTATTGGGAATCTTAGTGCAACCCCTGAACCTCTGTCTATATAACTCAGGGGTCAACCCATACCTAGCCATCAATGCTTCCTTCATATGGGCATAAGAATTACGAACATCAACAGGTAAATCTAACAGTGTGTCCCGCCCTTCACTCAGGAACCTTCCCCACAACCCCGCTCCCCAATCTTTCTCAGGGACCCGGTGGGAAGACATGGCTACCTCGTAGGCTCTGAACCACTGCCCGATGTCGTCATTCCTGAAGAACTCCTTCACTACATCCTTGGGAATATAAACTCTTGGTTCCGCCGGTACTGGCGGTGTGCTGCCACCAGAGGGATTAAGCTCCAAACTTTTTGCTTTCAGCTCCAGCTCCCTCAGCTTCATGTCATGCTCTAATTGTAGTTTCTTTTCTTCCATGGCTAATCTTTGTTTTTCCATATCCATCTGCCCATGAAGTTTTGCCATTTCCACCTCGTGTGCCCGGGTTGCTGCCCTGTCCGCCAACTCTTCTGGCGACAGGCATCTGCCAAACTCATGGACACTTTCCGGTGGAACCACTTCCACCTGATTCTCTGGTGCCTTTGACTCATACCAGGCCCTCAGCGCCTTCACAAATTGTTCCTTCTTTTTCAATCCAGTTTGGGCAATCCTGAACTTGGAGCAAAGACCTTTCAAGTCTTCATTGGTACGATTCAGAAGTGCGTCTTCTTCCCAATCTACGTCTTCAAATCCAGAGATTATGGAAGCCGCCCTTCCGGCTGAAAGCGAACCAGGCATGGCTCTAACAACGGAGACTCTTGGCAAAACAAAAACAAATGCTAGCCTTGTGGCTGTGTTACTGGTCTGCTCTCACTACGTGGTGATCAGTGATTCACTATACGCAAACCACAAATGCAAATCCGTAAATCCCACCGCTGCCACCAATGTTAGAAATGAGGGGGCTCTGGTTGACGCAGGTGTGAACCCACAACAAGCAGGGACCCTTTACTTCTTGTCAGGGCGAAGGATGACTCCCCAGAATAACCCCTGCTCACCCTCTAGGTGCGTGGCACGAGCAGTCTAGGCTAAGTCTCAGGCGTACACTGTTAAGCAAGTGCAACTACACATACAGTAAACCCCCTGCATGCACCACAAATGGACACCAATCCGGTAGTATATAAAAATAAGCTTTTATGTAGTTTCAGCAGAGTTAAATACAAGGCCCAGTAACGTTGAACTGATGGGGCCACAATTCTTAGGAATACGGTCAAGTTCTCTTGGTTTTACGGAAAGTTCTTTAGGCGGGCACAAGGTGACTGTAGGCCTCAGCGCACTTCGTGCTGAGGCAGCGCCCCGGGAGCACACAGCCGATGACAGGGAAATAAGAACGTTGCGGACCCTGGATCCGATGCGAGCTCGCGGTCGAGTTCGTAAGTACAGTACCTTGTTTCTTGACGCAAAGGCGGGTGCGGGATTTCAGCGGCTCTTCGACAGAAGAGCGAGGCGGCGTCCGGGGCTCCCACACTTCACGAGGGTGTCTGATCTTCAGGCTCACGACAAGAGCGGGGTGTTGCAGGTGGCGGGTGAACAAAGCGGGGCAGCCGGGCACGCCGATGCGTCCGGGCTGTCCGAGGCTTGGAGATGCTCACAAACGCCGATTCCGGCGGGAGGGTGAAGGTGCACAGCGAGCCTCCACCAGCGAGGTGACGGGGCAGCCCAGCACAGCGTAGGGGGAGCGGCTCCGATCGAGCGAGGCTCTTCCCAAGGCGGGGGCGGCTAAGCAGTCCTGGTCACGGCTCAGGGAGGGACTGGGCACGAGGGTCACAGCTCCGGCGAGGGAAAGGACACCACAGTCCAGCAGCAGGCGAGTAAAGATCAGGTAGAGCCCAATGGTCCTGGGGCTCAGTTCAGGGGGCAAGCTCAGTTCCAAGCCCTTGGAGATCGTTTTGGAAAAGCACAAGTCTTGAAAGTAAAAGTAAAGTAAAAGTCTTCAGCAACAGTTTCTCTTCTCTCCTTTGGCAGCAAGGTCACCACTGCAGGCCAATCCCCCAGGATAGGGACAGTCTTCCTCCTACAGCCTTCCCGGTGCCTCCTCCTCAGGCAGAGATTCTTCTTGGTCAAAAGCAGATCTAGTTTCTTAGGAGCAGGGCTCCTCCATTTATACCACAAATCTTTTGTTCTCCCAGGCCAGGGGGGCCCTTGCCTAGTTCAGTCCGGTTTCTGAGCACTTTGTTTACGTGATGCAGGCTTCTCCTTTCAGAGTGCAGAGCAGAGTCATCAGACGCTCCACAGGGGGTGGAGCCGGCATCGAGGTAGCGGAGCACTGTCCTATTCAGAACCTAGGAGCACTCCTCCCACCCATCTACCTGTCGATCGTCCTATTCATACCAGGCTACCTAGCCCTGCCCATCTGGGTTCCCCCAGCCCTGTCACTCACACCAGCCAGACATCAGATACACAACACGCAGAGGCGGCTGAAAGGTTTAGGCAAGCAAAGGCCGACTTTCTAAAAGCGGCATTTGCAAATCCGGAATATTAAAATAAACCTTGCGAAAAGATGTACCTTATTATTCCGAGTTCAGGCATACTAAACTCGATCTTCTACCATGTTCCCTGGGTCGGTTAGGATCATAGGGTGTAATAATCCAGGCCGCCCATACTGGCCTATGAGAACAGGGTAGCCTTGCAGTAGTGAACAACAAGATGGCGGTAATTCACTACTAGGACATGCCACGCATCCGGGCTTGTCCTACCTTAGGCTTACAACGCACCCTGCCCGTGGGCCTACCAGAGGGGTGACTAACATGCAGCTAAGGGAAGGTTTTAGGGACCGGCAAGTGTGGGCACTTGCCAGTCAGCATGTCAGTACCAGACTGCACGCAGGTTCTGCGATGGCAGACCTCGGATATATTTTCCCGGCCGCTTCTGTGGGTGGCACAACCAGTGCTGCAAGCCCACCAGCGGTGTTCGCATTTACATGCCCTGGCGCCCCCGGCGCACTTTACTGGGGTCTGACAGTAAATCAAACAATCCAATCATGGAATCCAGCCAACATATACAATTTACATAGGGAGCACTCGCACCGTGACACTGGTTGGCAGTGGCACAGCGCGCTGAGCGGCCAACACCATAAAAACACATGAGGCACAGCGAAGAAAAGAGGAAGGGAGACTCACGCCAAGGTGCCAGGTCTAACACCGAGGATGAGGACTTCGGTCTTCTCTGAGTTTAGTTTGAGGCAACTGTCCTTCATCCAGGTAGTGACTTCATCCCGTTGCTTTTGGCGACTGTGGGTTCGTTGGTGAGGAAGAGGATCAGCTGGGTATTGTCGGCATAGGAGACACTGTTGAGTTCCTGCTTCCTGACAATGGCTGCAAGCAGGGTCAGGTAGAGTGGGGCTCAGGGAGGAGCCCTGAGGCACTCCGCAGCTGATTTCTGTGTGTTCCGAGTGGAACGGTGGTAGCCTGACTCTGTGTTCAGCCGGGGAGGAAGTATCTGATCCATTTCTGGGCATTTTCAGGGATGCTGGAGTCGTGGAGTCTTGTGCATAGGATGCAGTGGGAGACGGTGTCGAAGGCAGCCAAAAAGTCCAGGATGATGAGGGCTGCAGTTTCGCCTCGGTCGAGGAGGATGTGGAGGTCATCTGTGGCGGCGAGGAGGGCGGTCTCCGTACTGTGATTTCTACGAAAGCGGTATTGAGAGCGGTCCAGGATGTGGTTCGCCTCGACGAACTCGGAAAAGTGGGCGATGATTGCCTTCTCAATGACCTTGGCTGGAAAGGGTAGCAGAGAGGTGAGTCTGGAGTTCAAGAGGTCCTTCGGGTCGGCAGAGGGTTTCTTCAGCAAGGGGTTGATCTCTGCTGTAGTGAGTACCTAGGGCATGGTGGAGCACCTGCACTCCTTGTACATGGTATAAAGTACTTTCGTGAGTCCTGGTAAGACAGTGAGTCCCTTTTGAACAACAGTGACACAGTTGCACACTTATTAGGGGCTTCATAGTAGCCCAAATACAGATTCCCGTCAGGATCAACCCCCAGGCTCCTCAGGGGAATTGTGGTATTGCCATCGCTCACCCACTCCACTCGGTAAGGGGGGGCAACCAATGGGGTAGACACAGATACTACACTGCCAAACTGCCCCTTGGGTCCTCTGTGACCCACGCAGAACGAAGCCAACCGTCCACAAATGCAGCACGGCCACAGCACCTCACGTGGACTTCCCAGGCAGTCGGGCTTCAGCGCGGGTGGTAGATAAGAAAATACACTTGAGTGATGACGGTCACGCCAGGCAGGCCAGCCACAGCACAGAGCTTCTCTGCACATGATTGCGTCCTGTTGGGGGGTACACATGGCTGTGTGGGGTGCAGTGGGGGTTCTCCATTAACCTTGTGGGCCCCAGCCCAGCACCCTGGTGCACGTGGTGGCCCTTGCATCGCTGGGGACCACCCTTCTTCTCTCTCTCTTAAGGCAACGCTGATGCTTCCCCGTAGCCACTTTTTGCAAAGGGAGCATGGTTGCTTTGGCATGGCAGGTGCGGCTGCAGGGAGTGCTTCCTTCGCGTCTGCAGCAAGTTCTGCTCAGTTACCACGGGGGTAACCCACGCAAACATGCATATTTTTGGATGCCCAGGGACCTCTGGGCCGGCGCTGTTCGTGGACAAAAGGAGGAATCCAGCAGTCAAACCAGGAGCAGGAAACAGTGCTCACCACGTGCTGGGCTTCTTTTGGGAACTTGAAATGGCCGGCCTCACAGTCTAATGGCCAGGTTATTAAAAAGCAGAGTCATTTCTGAGCCTGAGACTGATGAATAGGGGGCAAACCAACATGCCCTTGGGGAACACAAAAGCACACAGGAAGTGTCAGGCAGGCACCTCAACACATGCAGCTCCTTGCATCGCTGGGGACCACCCTTCTTCTCTCTCTTCAGGCAATGCTGATGCTTCCCCGTAGCCGCTTTTTGCAAAGGGAGCTTGGTTGCTTTGGCATGGCAGGTGCGGCTTCAGGGAGTGCTTCCTTCACGTCGGCAGCAAGTTCTGCTCAGTTACCACGGGGGTAACCCACGCAAACATGCATATTTTTGGATGCCCAAGGACCTCCGGGCCTGCGCTGTTCGTGGACAAAAGGAGCAATCCAGCAGTCAAACCAGGAGCAGGAAACAGTGCTCACCATGTGCTGGGCTTCTTTTGGGAACTTGAAATGGCCGGCCTCAGAGTCTAATGGGCAGGTTATGAAAAGGCAGAGTCATTTCTGAGCCTGAGACTGATGAATAGGGGGCAAACCAACATGCCCTTGGGGAACACATAAGCACACAGGAAGTGTCAGGCAGGCGCCTCAACACATGCAGCTCCTTAGCAGAGCGGCAGTGCCTCCAGCAGCCCAACAGGCAGTAGGCCAGCACAACAGAGTAGGTAGTCCTAATGGCGGTCCTCCTGACAGTACAGGAGTCCTCTGGTCCAGTATGTAAAGCGAGCAGCGTCTGTTACAAGTCCACGCAGTATCTAAAATCATGGGGTCAGAGCCAGTGTACTTCTACTCAAAAACGTCTTTGATCAAGATGGAACTTCAGAGGGATCCTTTACAATTATGCAAAAATCCCTTTCAACCCAGCCCTGGCTCATGACATCAGTGGGGCGTAAATCAGGCCATTTGGTGAGTGCAGGACACAGCGTATACAATTGTAATGTGTGAAAACCCTCTTCCTCTAACAGCCCAGGAAGACTATCAGTATGCAGATGAATGCAGATGTAACCATGTCACACCCAACCCTTCCTGTTTGATGGCCGTCTGGAACGTATGCACAAAGCGTGGCTGTCACCCAGGCACAGCCGTGGATTGGAGTCAGGCTATAAATCACAAAGAGTCATAAGCAGAAAGAAATGCCCACTTTCTAAAAGTGACATTTCCAAAATAGTAATGTAAAATCCAATGACACCAGTAAGCAGGATGTATCACTACCATTCTAAACATTCCAAACATGAGAATGCTACTCCTTTCTGATCAGGAATTACCACTTAAAAATATATAAGGGAATTCCCAATGCTAGCCTATGAGAGGTATAGACCTCACACCAGTGACTAACAAAATAGGTTGTTTGTCACTACCAGGACATCCACACAATAAAGGTACAAGTCCTACCTTTTACGTACACAGCAGCCTGTCCTTAGGGCTATCTAGGGCCTACTTTAGGGGTGACCTTTATATAATAAAAAGGGAGTTTAAGGCTTGCCAAGTAGTTTTAAATGCCAAGTCAATGTGGCAGTAAACGGTGCAAGCAGGCCCTGCAGTGGCAAGCCTGAGACAAGTTTTAAACACTACTTCTATAGATGGTACAAGCAGTCCTGCAGGCCCACTAGTAGCATTTAGTTTACATACCCTGGGTGTATGGTATACCACTGTACAAGGGACTCTGCTCGGTAAGGAGGGGGGGCTGGCAACCGATAGGGTAGATACTGGCACTACGCTGCCAAAGTACCACATGGATCCTCTCTGACCCGTGTAGAACGAGCCACCCATCCACATGTACAACGCGGCCACAGTTCCTCACACGGGCTTCCCGGGCAGTTAGGCTTCGCTGCGGCTGATCGATCAGAAATACCTTTTACTGATGATCATCCTACTATGCAGGCCAGCCGCAGCACAAAGCCTCTCCAGGCACGATCACACCCCGCTGGGGTGTACAAATGATGGTGAGGGGCACCCAGGGGGTTCTCATTGGACCTCGCGGGCCCCAGGCCAGAACCTCTTGTGCCCGGGGTGGTCCTCGCATCGCTGGGACACCTCCTCTCCTCTCTCTCTTCAGGCTAAGCTGATCCTCACACGAAGCCGCGTTTTGCAAAGGGAGCCTGGTTGTTATGCCAACGCGTGTGAGACCGGCCTCGTGGCGTGGGCCCTCCCGACCAGCAAGTTACCCTGCAACCACGCCGAACCTCGTCGATACAGCCTTCCGGCTCCCGCGGGCCAACATCCCGAGGGCCGACCAGATCCCCAACACGCATGCCCGGCCGAGGGAGAGCGAAACCCCCCCCCAAACCAGACCGAGAGGCGCCGATCCTGTCACACCTCTGGTCTCTCCCCCGAGGGAGGTTTCGATCGACCACCAGGCTCCCGGGGAGCAGGCGCCTCGCCCGCTGGGTGTCTGGAGTCCCTCCCGGACCCACCTGAACAGATCAAAGGGCCGAGCGACAGGAAACCCCGACACACCACCCCCCAGGCACCAGACCCCTCTCCGCGAGGACCCCGGACTTCAAAGAGGAGGGGGAGTATAACAAGGGGTGCTGAAGGGACGAAAGCAGAGAAGACCTGGACTGACGAGAGCCTGCTGACCTGGTCGCGGCTCGATCGCTCCCCGAACCGAAGAACGCTACCCGAACTCTGAACCATCTGAGCCCTGCTGACGCTGTCGCGGCTCCCCGAACTCTGAACCATCTGAGCCCTGCTGACGCTGTCGCGGCTCCCCGAACTCTGAACCATCTGAGCCCTGCTGACGCTGTCGCGGCTCCTCGAACTCTGAACCATCTGAGCCCTGCTGACGCTGTCGCGGCTCCCCGAACTACGAAACCTCCGGTGCCTGCTGAGTGACTCGCGGCCTGCTCCTCCAAGAGAAACGGCAGAGATTGCCGAGAGAAGCAACATCCCCTCAGCTCGAGGAATGAGAGCTGTGCGCCGGATACCTCGCAGAGACACTGATTCAAAGACTGTCCCGCTACCCCTTTTCCCTCATCACGAGATCGCTGCCGCTTGTGGCATCAATTCTGCACCTGCCTTCCGGATCATAAAGATCCCTGACAACTACCGATAAAAGTCTATTGTCTTACAACGAATTACTGTGTGGTGTCCCTCTATCCGAAGAGAGAGTAAGCGCGGCGTGTGCGATCCTAGGTACGAGACCCTTCCAGGAAGGGCCTCCCCGCTCTTGCTCGGCATAACTCTGGGAAAGGTGGGCCTCCGGGTGGACAGGAACGCATTCCGAAGCCTCCCCGGGGAACGCCTTCCAACATTTGGTGGCAGGCGACGGGATCCGAGCCAACACCTAGAGATCGTGCAGTAGACGGCTTACGCACTACCAAGAAGAAATGGAAGGAGAAACTTCCCTAGGTGCCGCAGGCACCAACCCGAGCACGACATTCCAAAAGGACCTGTTAGAATCTTATACGCACCGAGAACTGAAACAATTTTGCAAAGACCTTGGAATCGCTACCACCGGACTAAGCACGAAAGAGGACTTCCAGGGGGCATTAAAAACCTGGGTCGAGGCGTGAACCCCCCGGACACAAACAGAAGGAGAGCCTCCCAACGAACCGCGAAGCACCCCGGGGAGGAACGGCGCCCCCGAGGGGGGGCTATCCCCAGAGGAACTAGCGGACCGAGAAAGAGGTCGCAACCACGAACTAGAACTAGCAAAATTAAAAATCGAAGGAGAGCTAAAACTGGCGGAAAAAAAGCTGGCGGTGGAACAGTTACACCTACAAGGAGAACTCGAGGAAAAGAAACGTCAAAGAGAACACGAAGAAAGAAAACTCCAACTGGAGCACGAACGTAGCCTGAAAGAGATCGAGCTCAAAGCGAAGAATGCGGAGGCCAGACCCTCGGAAACCCAACCCCTCTCCTCCACCGTGGAACCAAAGGTCCACATCCCCAAAGACGTGGTGAAAGAATACTATAAGAACGACGACATCCAGCAATGGTTCAAAGCCTACGAAGTCGCCATGACCTCCCACCGAGTCCCGCAGAAAGACTGGGGGGCTGGGCTGTGGGGCCGGTTCCTGAGCGAGGGGAGAGATACCCTGCTGGACCTGCCCTCCACGGTGATGAACTCCTACAGTCACATGAAAGAGGCCCTAGTAGCCAGATATGGGCTCACCCCTGAAATGTACCGGCAACGGTTTAGAGACTGCAAGAAGATACCCGGTACCACCTGGGTGGAGTACGTGAACTTTTACAGCCGGGCCTTGGACGGGTGGATCAAGGGCAGCAAGGTCTCCACCTTTGAGGAGCTGTTCGACCTAATCGCATGGGAACACTTGTCCGCTAATTGCTTTGTAGAGCTGCGCCAGCACCTCCTGGACAGCAAACTCACAGACCCTCGGAAACTGGCCGTCGAGGCTGACCGGTGGGTAAACACCCGGGCCTCCCGGGGCCCCGTGGGAGACTACAGTCGCCACAGTCAGGGACCCCCCCGCCAGAGGGGCGGAGGGAATCAAGGCCGGCCAAGGGAACTCCCGGGGGGATCCCCGCTCAGCCCCCCCAGAGGACAACCTCCGCCCTTTCCAGCTTCACCTCCGGCCAGCACCGGGCCACCGGGGAGGCCGAGGGCCCGAGTGAGGATCACCTGTTTCCGCTGCCAACAGACCGGACACTATGCCAGCGACCCTCAATGTCCCATGTACCAGCGAACCGCCACAACAACCCCGCCGGCTCGACAAATGGCCTCCGTAGCCCTGGGGGAAGAGATGGAAGACTCCGAAGAATGGGAACCAGCCGCCATGGCCTTGGTCTCCCTAGGGGACCGGGAGATGGTCCCCGGAACGTCCCTGCCCGCCAACACGAAGAAGTACCGACAGCAGGTAACGGTCAACGGTCACCGCGTCGAGGGCCTCCGGGACACGGGGGCGAGTGTCACGGTGGTTCATTGTCACCTGGTCTCCGAAGATCAGATCCTACCCGGCGCCTTTTATCCCGTCATATCGTCAGACAATTCCGAGAGCCTCTGCCGGATGGCCCTAGTCCCCTTCGAATGGGGGGGAGTCACCGGCAAGTTAAAGGTGGCGGTCCGAACCTCCCAGCCCGTGGACTGCCTCCTGGGCAACGACCTTGAGAACTCCCCGTGGGGACAAGTGGAACGAAGAGCCCATCTCGAGATGATGGGCCTACCCGAATGGGTATGCGCCACCACGCGCTCAATGACTCTCAAAGAACGACCCCCTTCTGGACGAAACGACCGCTCCCGACGAAGGGTCCGTGCCTACCGACCCCGAATCCCTGACCGAACTCGGGGACCTGCCAGAACTGGCCCAGTGGCACTGCGAAGGAGGCCCCTCCCGTGAAGAATTCTGCCAAGAACAATCCACCTGCCCGTCCCTCATTGGACCCCGACAACAGGCCGAGGCCCAAGCAGCAGGCGACCGGACCGGCACCCACTGGGTATACTGGGAAAACGGCCTCCTGTACAGCGAACAGAAGTCGGCCGAGTTGGGATCGGTCCGAGTACTAGTGGTACCCCTGCGCTTCCGAAGTCTCCTCCTGGGCCTGGCCCATGATGTACCCCTGGCCGGACACTTAGGCCAAGATAAGACCTACCAGCGACTCGTCACCCACTTCTATTGGCCCAAGATGCGAGCGAATGTGGAGGCCCACTGCAAGTCCTGCCCCACGTGCCAGGCCAGCGGAAAGAGTGGGGGCAAGCGCAAGGCTACGCTACAACCCTTCCCAGTCGTCAGTACCCCTTTTGAGCGGGTAGGAATCGACATCGTGGGACCACTGGACCCCAAGACCGCCCAGGGCCACCGGTTCATCCTCGTCCTGGTGGATCATGCCACCTGTTACCCCGAAGCCATCCCTCTCCGCACCGTGACGGCCCCCGTGGTAGGCCGGGCCTTGATGGGGATCTTCTCCCGCGTGGGGTTCCCCCGCGAAGTCGTGAGTGACCGGGGTACGAACTTTATCTCCCGATATATGAGGTCCCTCTGGCAGCAGTGCGGAGTATCGTACAAGTTCACCACCCCGTACCACCCCCAAGGAAACGGCCTAGTCGAGTGCTTTAACAAAACACTGAAAGGAATGATCATGGGCCTCGAGGAACCCCTACGCCGGAGGTGGGACGTCCTCCTCCCATGCCTCCTGTTCGCCTACCGGGAGGTTCCACAAAAATCCCTGGGGTTCAGCCCATTCGAACTACTATATGGACACCCCGTCCGGGGACCCCTGAGCCTGGTCAAGGAGGGTTGGGAAACGACTCCCCGGGGGACCCCTCCGGATGTATTCCGATACATCCTGGCGCTCCGCAACCAGACCCGGAAATTCCGAGAACTCGCAGAGGCGAACCTCGAAGCTAGCCAGGAAGAGATGAAGCGCTGGTATGACCAGAATGCTACGCTGGTCGAGTTTCAGCCGGGCCACCAAGTCAGGGTCATGGCCCCGGTGAAACCCTGCGCCCTCCAAGATAAATGGACTGGACCCTTCAAGGTGGTCGAGCGGAAGAGCCAAGTCACCTATCTCGTCGATGTGCAGTCCCCGCGGAACCCCCTCCGGGTTCTCCACGTGAACCGCCTCAAACCCCACTTTGTACGGACAGAATTGAGTTTGCTCCTGGCCACCGACGATGGGGCCGAAGAAGACACCGAGCCCCTTCCAGACCCCCTGGGGGCGAAAGAGACCGATGGTTCCGTGGAGGGGGTGAGACTATCAACCACCCTCACAGCCCAACAGTCCGACGACTGCCGCCAGCTACTAAGGCAGTTCGCGGACCTCTTCTCCCTAACCCCTGGGGTCACCAACTGGTGTGTCCACGACGTGAACACCGGCGACAGCCCGCCAGTGAGACACCGGGCCTATCGGGTCCCTGATCGGGTCCGAACCTGCATCCAGACCGAGGTGGTGAAGATGCTGGACCTCGGGGTGATTGAACCCTCCAACAGCCCCTGGGCCAGCCCGGTAGTCCTGGTTCCGAAAGCGGCTACCCCGGGTGTCGCCCCCGAGCTGAGGTTTTGCGTGGACTACCGAGGGCTCAATGCGGTCACCCGAGCGGACGCTCACCCTATCCCCCGTGCCGACGAGCTCATTGACCGCCTCGGGGCCGCTCGCTACCTCAGCACCTTCGACCTGACTAGTGGATACTGGCAGATTGCCCTCACCGAGGGAGCCAAGGAGCGCTCAGCCTTCTCCACCCCAGATGGGCACTACCGCTTTAGGGTGATGCCGTTTGGAATAAAGAATGCCCCGGCCACCTTCCAGCGGCTGGTGAACAGGGTCCTGTCCGGACTAGAGGGGTTCAGCGCAGCAGACCTCGACGATATAGCGGTATTCAGCTCCCAATGGACCGAGCACCTCCAGCACCTCCGACAAGTCCTGCTGGCTCTGCGCCAGGCCGGCCTCACCATCAAAGCCAGCAAATGTCAAATTGGGCACGGCTCCGTAACCTATCTGGGGCACCAGGTGGGAAGTGGGCAGGTCGCCCCCCTCCAACCGAAGATCGACGCCATCTTGTCCTGGGAACCCCCACGACCCAAACGGAAGTCCGGGCCTTCCTGGGCCTCACCGGTTACTGCCGGAGGTTTATTAAGAACTATGGCAGCATCGCAGGCCCCCTCACAGAACTAACCTCCAAAAAACACCACAAGAAAGTACACTGGACTCCCTCCTGCCAGAAGGCGTTCGACATCCTAAATGCCGCCATGTGCGCGGCGCCGGTGCTCAAAGCACCCGACTACGCCCAGGAGTTTGTGGTCCAGACGGACGCCTCGGAACACGGCATCGGGGCAGTCCTCTCCCAGTTCGATGACAAGGGCATAGATCGGCCCATAGCCTTCATCAGCCGAAGGTTGCTGCCCCGAGAACAGCGGTGGAGCACCATTGAGAGAGAGACCTTCGCAGTAGTCTGGGCCCTCAAAAAGCTACGGCCCTACCTGTTCGGAACACACTTCCGAGTACAAACGGATCACCGACCCTTGCGGTGGTTGATGCAGATGCGAGGGGAAAACCCCAAGTTGCTACGCTGGTCCATCTCCCTCCAGGGGATGGATTTCACGGTGGAACATCGCCCCGGGACGGACCACGCCAACGCGGACGGCCTGTCCCGATTCTTCCGCTTCAGCAAGGAGAACCCCCAAGTGGATGGGTAGTTCTTCCCGCCTTTCAGCTGGGGGGGGCACGTGTGAGACCGGCCTCGTGGCGTGGGCCCTCCCGACCAGCAAGTTACCCTGCAACCACGCCGAACCTCGTTGATACAGCCTTCCGGCTCCCGCGGGCCAACATCCCGAGGGCCGACCAGATCCCCAACACGCATGCCCGGCCGAGGGAGAGCGAAACCCCCCACAAACCAGACCGAGAGGCGCCGATCCTGTCACACCTCTGGTCTCTCCCCCGAGGGAGGTTTCGATCGACCACCAGGCTCCCGGGGAGCAGGCGCCTCGCCCGCTGGGTGTCTGGAGTCCCTCCCGGACCCATCTGAACAGATCAAAGGGCCGAGCGACAGGAAACCCCGACACACCGCCCCCCAGGCACCTGACCCCTCTCCGCGAGGACCCCGGACTTCAAAGAGGAGGGGGAGTATAACAAGGGGTGCTGAAGGGACGAAAGCAGAGAAGACCTGGACTGACGAGAGCCTGCTGACCTGGTCGCGGCTCGATCGCTCCCCGAACCGAAGAACGCTACCCGAACTCTGAACCATCTGAGCCCTGCTGACGCTGTCGCGGCTCCCCGAACTCTGACCCATCTGAGCCCTGCTGACGCTGTCGCGGCTCCCCGAACTCTGAACCATCTGAGCCCTGCTGACGCTGTCGCGGCTCCCCGAACTCTGAACCATCTGAGCCCTGCTGACGCTGTCGCGGCTCCCCGAACTCTGAACCATCTGAGCCCTGCTGACGCCGTCGCGGCTCCCCGAACTACGAAACCTCCGGTGCCTGCTGAGTGACTCGCGGCCCGCTCCTCCAAGAGAAACGGCAGAGATTGCCGAGAGAAGCAACATCCCCTCAGCTCGAGGATTGAGAGCTGTGAGCCGGATACCTCGCAGCGACACTGATTCAAAGACTGTCCCGCTACCCCTTTTCCCTCATCACGAGATCGCTGCCGCTTGTGGCATCAATTCTGCACCTGCCTTCCGGATCATAAAGATCCCTGACAACTACCGATAAAAGTCTATTGTCTTACAACGAATTACTGTGTGGTGTCCCTCTATCCAAAGAGAGAGTAAGCGCGGCGTGTGCGATCCTAGGTACGAGACCCTTCCAGGAAGGGCTCCCCGCTCTTGCTCGGCATAACTCTGGGAAAGGTGGGCCTCCGGGTGGTCAGGAACGCATTCCGAAGCCTCCCCGGGGAACGCCTTCCAACAACGCGGGTATGGCTGCAGCTGCGGGGAGGGCTTCCTTCTCGTCAGCAGTGAGTTTTGCTAAGTAAATGCGACGCAGTGCACCGACACACACACTGATGTTTGGATGTCCAGGGAACGCCAGGCCTACGATGTACGTGGGATAAAAGGAGCAATCCAACAGCCTAACCAGGAGCACAAAACATTGTTCACCACATGCTGAGCTCCTCTGGGAACGTGAAATGGCTGTATATTCTGAGCTTGAGACTCCGATGAACAGGGAGCAAACCAAAATGGCTTTGGAGAACACTTGGGCATACAAGGAGGGGCAGTCAGGCCAGCACATACATGTTCTTAGCAAAGTGGCAGTCCCTCCAGCAGCCCAAAAGACTGCAGGCCATCACAACAGAGTAGATAGTCCTAATTCCGGTCCTCCTGGCAGCACAGCAATCCTCTTGTCCAGCATGTAGAGTCAGCAGCGTCTGGTAACAAGTCCACACAGTGTCTAAAAACATGGGGTCAGATACCCTCTACTTATGCTAAAAATATCTTTGTTTAAGGGAGAACTTCAAAGGGAACCTTTAGAAGTGCACAACAATGCCTTTCAACCTGGCTCCAGACATCAGTGGGGGATAACTCAACCCTTTGTGTGAGGGCAGGACATAGCCTTTACAATAGTTATGTGTGAACGCCCTCTCCCAGCCCAGTAAGACCATCAGTATGCAGAGGAATGCAGATGTAACCCTGTCACATCCAACCCTTCCTGTATAATGGGTGTCTGGAGTCGAAATAGTATGCACAAGGTGTAGCTATCACCCAGGACCAGACATGGATTGGATTCAGGCTGCAGAGCACAACGAGTCATCAGCAAAAAAAAACGCCCTTTCTAAAAGTGGCATTTTCCAAATAGAATTGTAAAATCCAACTACACTAGTAATCAGGATTTATCACTACCACTCTAAACATACCAAACATCGCAATGTGTCTCCTTTCTGATCAGGAATTACCAGTTAAAAGTATATAAGGGAATTCCCAATGCTAGCATTTGAGAGGAGTAGGTCTCACATTAGTGAGAAACACTATATGCTGTTTGTCACTACCAGGACATGCCACATAACAAAAGGCACATGTTCTACCTTTTACTTACACAGCACCCTGCCCATAGGGCTACCTAAGACCCACCTTAGGGGTGACCTATATGTAATAAAAGGGGAGTTTAAGGCTTGGCAAGTAGTTTTAAATGCCAGGTCAATGTGGCAGTAAACGGCCTACGCAGGCCCTGCAGTAGCAGGCCTGAGACCAGTTTGAAAGGCTACTTCTGTGGGTTTTACAAGCTGTGCTGCAGGCCCACTAATCACATTTAATTTACAGGCCCTGGGTATATGGTATACCACTGTACAAAGGACTTACAAGTAAATTAAATATGCTAAACGTGTAAACCAAGCATACCATGTTTTAGGGGTGACAGCACATGCACTTTTGCACTAGTTAGCAGTGGTAAAGTGCCCAGAGTCCTAAAGCCAACAAAAAGAAGGTCTGAAAAATAGGAGGAGGAAGGCAACAAGTTTGGGATAACCCTGCAAAAAGAGTCTACTCCAGCAGATTCACATGGTGAAGGGCTAAAATCAGTGGTGGCTTATTTGACCCCTTAAGAAGGTCAGCATGTTTTTGTCTTTAGTGCTCCTTCTAAGGAGGTGTATGGGCATTCATTAGCACATAAGTTACTAGTAATGTCAGGCACTGGCTCAAGTTTTTGGCCTGAGCCTAAAATTAGTAAAATACACCAGTGGTTCCCAAACTTTTGACTCCTGAGGACCCCCAGTAAGTCACTATTGGAAGCCGGGGACCCCCAAGCAATTTGTACTATTTAAATTTCAAACATTAATACAGAAGTCCGTGAAAAAATACACAAACAAGTGCGTACCAAACAAATAGCTAAAGATTTGATTATTTTATTTTGAAAAAATTGGCAAAAATGTAAAGATTTTAATGGGAAGGTTGGTGCTGCACCTCGGCGACTAACTTTTCAATGTTTGCTTTTATTTTGCGGTATGAGGCTCGTGCTTCTGGTAGGGCCGTACTGGAATCCCAAGGCAGCCCTGGTAAATGTTGTCGAATAGTCCCTCCACTGAGCGCACCAAGTGTAGCGAGTGAGCCTGACCAGGAAAAAATTGTGCATTTCACATAAATTTGTCATTATATATTGAATTGTATTAGCTTTTAAAGCATAGTAAATGATGGCCTTACTGTGTAGGATACAACGATCTTTTGTTGGGGCTCCTCAATGATTCCCTCACTATCACCCTCCAACAGTGCCTCTTATCTCTCCATAGCTCCTCTGTCACGTGTATTGCATTTGTTTTATAGTATCTCTCATACAAATGTAGGGCAGAGACAATGAATCATACATGTGCAAATCAATGTATAGTAAATGTTACTTAAGGCAAAGGGGACTTCATGTCATCTATACTGGTAGGCATTTTTTGGTTGCTTGGTCTGGAGAAGCACAAACTCAGGATTCAGAGCATAACAGTGGTTAGCATTGACGTTAATAATATTAATTTATTTCTACCCAAATAAACCTTTATTAGAAGCATCAGGATAGTGAAAGACTGAGAGAAAACATAACTTACCATCTCGTACCATGCAGTTTGAATGCAGCTCTTTGATGGGAGTTCATAGCTCACTGTGCTAGTTTACGATTGTAACTTATGAACTGCACAGTAACAACAGAAGCTCAGTGACAAAAGCCGTAACCCACTGAGCTATGCACATAAAATATTGTTTTTTTAAATGCACTGTACATGTTCTTTGCAGCAGGCATATTAAACCTCTGCGCTTCCTTAGAGGAGTCAAAGCTGCCAATAGACAAAACTACCATGTCTCGCTCCAGCAGGTACATTAATCACCGGAGTTATCTTGAAACTTTTATTGTTGCTTTGAAAACTGTTGATTTTACAAGGAACTTTGCAGTGCTTTTAAAACTGCTGCCTGGGGACCCCCTGGGAATGTGCCATGGACCCCTAGGGGTCCAGGGACCCCAGTTTGGGACTCACTTAAATAGACAGTTTGCCGGCCAAACTGTTACATGTTTTATTGTTTGTTTTGTCTTTGGCTGTGCAAGGCCTTGCAGTGGGGGCTACTAACGTTTATTTGTCAGCCCTTTCGGCCTTTTTGCATTTGCAGCACCATCTATCCTTGTTTAAATCAATCTCCTCTGGTTTCTTAAAGGTTTTGACACATGTTTCCTGCCAAGCAGTTTGTGATGCCGCAGTGGGAGCTTAGTTTGGTTCTGACATTCTTCGTGTGCACCCCCTTCATGCCAATCTGCAGTTACTCAGTTCATCTGCCTACTCTTGAAACTGTCTTCCTCATTACAGTAAGTTCAGGTCTTTGTGTGAAGGAGCTCCAGGCTCTCTTAGATCAGCAGTCCAACAACTCCCTTTTCCCAGACAAACTGGTGTTGAGAATGCCGAAGGTCATTACTCAGTTACACGTTGAAAATCCATTACCCATGCAACATTCTTTGTTCCGCCTTAGCTCTCCGAACAGGAGGAGAGACTCTTATCAACAGGACCCCAAAAAGCCTTAAGCTTTTATATCGATCGCACCAAAGACCAACCAGTGACAATCAGCTTTTTGTGAGGTTTTCAGGGCAAAGAAAGGTAAAGAGGTGCAGAAAAGGACTTTGTCATGGTGGATACTTCTCTGCATTAAGATCTGCTGTACATTAGTCAAAAAGTAGCCTCCGGAAGGGCTATGGGTTTATTCCACCAGGCCCACAGCTGCTATTGCTACATTGGCATGCGGAGTGCCTGTTCGTGACAGCTGACAAGCTACGACATGGACATCAGTGCACACGACTGTGGTAAATATTTCATTACCGGTACTATTTTTTATGCGGTAAAGTCTAGTAAGAATAACTCAGTAAATATAAGAGGCAGAATCCGTGGTATTAGAGGTTTTAAAAGGCTTTATTCCTATACAAAGGAATACAATTCGAATTGCAGGCTTCTATTCCATCACCACGAAAGTTCAGGAAGGAAGGGCATACATTATTGACAGATAATCAGTTTTATAGGAATTGCATTACAGTAAAACAGATGCAGGAGGCGTAACAGCTGATAATACAGATAAAATGTGCATACGTAACTAATAGAGGCGGACATATAGGCGTAACTTAGTAAACGTCATTATACATGAGGTCACAAGTGGGTGGATCCATAAGAGAATCTTGTAATGTCAGCAGAAATATTTGGCAGAGATGCGCGCGCAGCCGCATGACGTGTAATTGACGTGCAACTAGAGGGTGAAGGGGACTTGACATTTAGCTCTACATGTGGAGACAGAAGTCTGGGGGGTCATGTCAACCTAATCCCAAATCATATCTAATATCCTATGTTTAAAGAACTGTGTTATCCAAAAGTAAAGGTCTCTAGGATAGAATCTATTCTATACTGACTGTTAGTGCGTGTACGAGCGTCTAAGTGTCTACACGAGATGCGAGGGGGTAGGAATATTCCATGGTAACGGGGCTATGAATTACTTGCATGTGGACAGCGAGGCCTGGCCCTTTGCACGGTAGCTGGAGGAATGTTTACCTAAACTACTAGACAGGAATGCATCGGATGAGGAGCGGAGCAGATAATCTTGAAGGTGAAACACAGTTTTTTGGCAGGCAACAGGCTGGATCAGGCACCGTTAGCCGCGCAGGGAGTAGGACAAAGTTCATGGATACAGATGCAGGCTCAGACTGGAGCTTTCAGAGGCAGAAAGCAGGAAAAGGCTTGATGACAGAATTCTGGGCCTACTCGCCTGAATCTGTAAAATGTGGAAAGTGAACCACATAAAGTCGGTGGCCTTTCATACTTAGGAATGGAATATCTGACCCATTCATGGCGGATCTGAAAGAGGACATGTTGACGGTGGACGCACATGTATTTGCGTCTTCAAAAACTGGAACTGGAGGGAACATACATGTACTTATAGCATGCACATGGAGCCGTTGGGGTCTACGATAGGGGACATAACTGATCACAAAATTCATATTTCCTCATTCCCTCCTTGTCCCCTACGGACCCTCAGGAGATATCGATCTTCATCAATCCATCGATCTGTTCATATAGCATCATTTGTTCTTCTTTCTTCTTCCGGGATCTTGAACGAAAACTTGGATGTGGGATACACGATGTGGCACACAGACCACAAATCGCTGGCCCACATTGTAGACATAAGCAGCAACTGAATAGTATGAGAAAGCCAATACCTAGGAAGGATAGGATTCTCCATCCCCAGGCTGACAACACGCTCCAAAACCAACCGGACCAAGTCCAGGTGCCTGGACTCTGGTGTATCTGGCTCATAATCTTATGAAGGCGAGTTATGGCTTTATATACTGATGGCGAATTTTCTGGTATGAAAACGCAGCAACTTGATCCGATGACCCTACAAGCTCCGTCCCTATCGGCCAGGATGACGTCAAGGACAAGACGATTTTGAAGCACAACAATCCGCATAGCAGACTGCTCTTCTGTTAAATTGCCTAAGGCGGAAGTAGTCTCGTTCACTACTGCTTCAAGGGTTCTGGTTAATCTACGTATCAGCTTACTATTAGTGACTGTACCTATATAGGGAAAGAAACCTTTATTGAAATCTGTGTATTGTTCCCATGCCGTTTCAGTGTAATCGACAATCGGGAGATCTCTCTGCTGTCTATTGTGTACTAAATGGGTATTTCTATGATAATCAGGAGGAGCTAGGAAAACAGGTGGCAGAAGGAATGCTATGTAACAGGTACCATCCCAATCTAAAGGTAGGCATATATATGCGGTCTGGCCACATATGAAGTAGGAATGATGGGAAGCTCTAAATGTAGACTTGCCTTGATCACTGAATTTTATTACAGTGGTGCATTTACTATGGCCCATGTGTATGGAACCATTCTTTCTTACACATAATTCCCCTTTTACTGGGAATACTGACATGGCGGGCAAGATTGGTGTAGCTTCAGATTCAACGTTCAGGATCATGAGGTTAAGTGTAAAATTACCTAATCCATATACTTCATTTTCTAGATCAGTTCCTGTTCTTTTGGGAAGTCCCTCCTTGTTAGGGTAGCAGACTTTAAGCAAAACTAGGTTCAGGTTTCCCCATACCCAGTTGTCTTGATAAACTGCGGAATTTGAATCTAGGGAATTAATCAAACTAAACCATGCTCCACAGGAGCCATTGTGTGTGAACGGATAGGGAAAGAGGGGCAAAACTCCCTTATAGTTCTGATAGGGAGGGAGTCGGCCACATATCCAACAATTTGTGGCATTGCTGGTCTGATGGGAATGATGTAACATACTAATGAATGTGTTGTTGCGCAGCGCAAATCTATAGGACAACTCATGCGGAGGTAATTCACTAAAAGAATGTTCTGCAGTTACATTGTAAGCACGCTTAAGAATAGGGTAATACATGTGCAATAGTATGCTGGAAATGATGATCAGAAGACTTAGAAAAAACAAAATTAATAATGTTACTGTGCAGTGACTACGAAGTGATTTACAATACGCATGCTTTTTAAGCTGCATCTGTTGATTTCTTTCTCTATTCCGGTCTAGAGGATACATGTCAGAGACAAATTCAACCGATTCACCTTGGAGAGGACTTAAACAATCAAATTGTCTGACTTGCTAGACCTTAACTTCAGTTTGTAAAGTTCAATGTTTGTTGGTTCAACCAAGGGGAGCTTTGAGTCTGTCTGTGAGGGAATGCAGGGCTGAGCGTTCACACTAGATGGTAGTCCATAAAATTTCTTGATATGACTCGAGTGCAACCACCCTTTACGTCCCTCGATCTTCACGGCTGTCCTTGTAGTTAGTAGAACAAGCTTCGGCGACTTCCACCTAGGCTCCAGTTGGGTCTTCCGGTCGAAATTCCGGACCAGAACCAGGTCACCAGGAACCACGTCATGGGGCTTCACCTCAGTATTATCGGGAAAAGCTGCGGCTACCTGTGAACGACAAGATTGTAGTGCAGACATCAAGGAAGCCAGGTAATCTGTCAGCATATTACAGTCAACATCAGTGATTTTGCGAGGTATAGGCGTCCCCCACATATTTGGTGGTCTACCGAAGATCACCTCGTACGGGGATAGCCCTGTTCGAGAATGTGCTACCATTCTCATGTAAAAGAGCGCAACTGGTAAGGCTACTATCCAATCGACACCTTTTTCTCTACATATTTTGGACAATCTAATTTTCAGAGTTTGATTATGGCGTTCCACGAGACCTGCTGCCTCGGGATGTCGGACACAGTGAAATTTCCATTGGTAGCCTAACAAAAGGGAAACGTGTTTCATCAGTTCGGAGGAGAACGGCTGGCCGTTATCTGAGTAGACAACACGTGGTAAACCGTACCGTGGGAAGAATTCTCGAACTAACTGTTTGGCAGTAGTCGGGGCAGTGTAATCTGAAACCGGGTAGGCTTCTGTCCAACGGGAAAGAGCACAGATAACTACGAGAACATATTTGAATCCTCGACATCGTTCCATCTGGATATAATCCATCTGGAGGACTTCAAAAGCATGATCGGGAGGTTGAAATCCACCCTGCTCTACGGGGATGCTTTTACCTGGATTAAACTGACAACATATCATACAGGTACGAACTTTTTGTTTAGCTGCTGCTCGCAAGTGTTTGTTGAACCAAATGTGTTGAATGCTGTCTAGCATAGCTTTTTCTCCTAGGTGCGCTGGACTATGTATTGTGTTAATGATGACTTGAACCATGGAGTCGGGAAGAAACCATATAGTTTTTTCCTTCGTCATCCATCCTTGATCCGTTTGGATCCCTCCTAATTCAGTCCATTTCTTTATTTCTTCTGGTGTAGCATGTGTCTGTATGTCAATTACATCAAGGGCGGGATTCTTAACTGTCATGCAATGTGTTGGTGTCGGAACTATTGTCTTTGTCGTGTCAGTTGTGTGAGTCTGATTCTGAGCAGTCTGTTTAGCTGTTCTGTCAGCTAGGTCATTACCCTGAGAAATGATATCGGTAACTTTTGTATGGGCTTTGCATTTCATAATCGATATTGCAGTAGGTAGATGAATCGCGTCTAATAGGGCTTGAATGAGGGGTCCGTGTTGGATGTGGGCACCGTGAGAAGTTAAATAACCTCTCTCTCGCCACAGTACGCCGAAGTCATGGACGACTCCGAATGCATAACGTGAATCTGTGTATATGTTGACTTTCTTATTTTTGGCTTGAATACAGGCTTGTGTCAGAGCAATGAGCTCTGCTGCTTGAGCTGACAAAGTGTTAATACAATTTGTTTCAATGACTTCAGTGTCTGTTGTGACTGCGTAAGCGGCCACTAACTCTCCTGTATTTGTTCTCATACATGACCCATCTACATACAATGTCAAGTCTGGATCTGACAAAGGGATATCTGTCAAGTCTTGTCTGGGTTTCGTCGTGATAGTAATGACTTCGACACAATCATGTGCCAATGGATCTGTTCCGCCTACTGGTAACAGTGTGGCAGGATTTAACGTATTACAACGTCTGATTTCTATGTGTGGCTGAAACAATGTCAATTCGTAACCAGTGAGTCTCGCTATAGTCAAGTGTTGTGTTTGTGTGCGGTTCAAGAGAACCTCTACTGCGTGTGGTACTTGTACTATCAATTGGTGTCCTAACACTATGGCATCGCTTTGTCTGATTGCTAAAGCTGTTGCTGCCACCGATTTCAGGCACGCAGGAAGAGCCTGAGCTACTGGATCTAATGTACTAGAGAAATAAGCACATGGTTTGTGTGATCCTGCTTGTTCCTGAGTGAGTACTGACAAGGCAGTACCTTCGCGTTCTGTAACAAAGAGTGTAAACTGTTTATTGTGACATGGTGTTGCTAAGACAGGTGCTTGGCATAAAGCTTTCTTTAAGCTTTCAAAGGCGTGTGTATGTTCTTGAGTCCAAGGGAGGACAGTCGATGTGGCTGCCTCCTGTGTTGTCAACTGGATGAGTGGTTTCGCTAGAAATGCATATTGAGGGATCCACTGCCTACAGTATGAAGTGAGGCCTATAAAAGCCCGCACCTCCTTTTGTGTCTTGGGTGGTGGCATGTTAGCGATTAACTGGATGCGGTCGGGTGTAAGCTGCCTTCCCTCCTTGGACAGCGAGTGCCCAAGGTAAACAACTCGCTGGACACAGAATTGCAGCTTAGAAGGGGACACCTTGTGCCCCTTGTCGGCCAGAAATTTCAAAACCGTCAGTGACGCTTTTTCACATTCATGTTCGCTTCGGGCGGTGATCAGCAGATCATCGACATATTGAAGCAAGGCAGTGTTAACTGGCATGTGGATACTGTCAAGTTCTCGTTTCAGTGCTTGGCTATAGATGCTGGGGCTTTCTGTAAATCCTTGAGGTGCGCGTGTGAATTTAAAACTTCGTCCATTTAAACTGAATCCGAACAGATATTGACTTTCCGGGTCTATTGGGACGCTAAAGAAAGCATTCTCGAGATCAATTACAGTGAAGAACGTTGCTACCGAGTCAATAGCTGTTAGTAATGAAGAGATATCTGGGACCACAGGGTATTGTGGTACAATACATTTATTTAATTCGCGCAGATCAATAACTAATCGATATACTGGTGGTGCTTTTGGATCCGTTCTTTTAAGAATCGGAATTATCGGGGAATTACATACATTGGAGTTGGTTTCGACAACCACTCCTTGTGCAATGAGCTCGTCAATGATTTGCAGCAAAGCCACAACAGCATCTGGTGGTAACTTGTATTGTCGCATTCGTGGTAGTACTACTCCTGTTTTTAGAGTGACTCGATATGGTGTAATGTTCATGCAACCAACATCAGTGGGGCCTTGTGCCCATAAATGTGTAGGTAAATTCTGCAGCCGGTGATCCATGTCTCTAGACATGTAGTGACCTTTAAAATCACGCAAAAATAATCGTACTCCTTCCGGAGAACAACATATTATAGCTCCTAGAGCTTTCAATGTTTTTATACCTAACAAGTTTTCTGGACATGATTTAGTAAGCAATAAATCTGTAGTACGTGTCAATGGACCAACCGTCAGTGGAAGAGGTTGTGTTACTTCATTAATGATAGGTTTTCCTGAGAATCCAAGGGAAATATTCTGTGAGCCTGAGAGGGGTGCCCCTGGAACTTCACTGCGTCTTATAGTTGTTCTGCTTGCCCCTGTATCAAGTAAAAACTTTCTGTCTTCCCCTAAGAATTCACTATGTACATAAGGTCCCTCTTGGTCTACAGGAACCTCAATAAGGGGTAAGCCAACTTCCCTCTCTAGGCTATTTCATGTATATCGCTGATAATCGGGATAGTCTGCTTGTGCATACTGATACATCTGTTGTGTTGTTGCTTGTGTTGCAGCAATAGGCTGCGCCTGTGGCGGTGCTCCGATCTGTTGTGGAGCTCCCTGTTGCGGAGCTAGTTGTTGCGGAGCTAACCTAGGTTGTGCATGCTGAGGGATTTGTTGTTGATTCTGATCCTGTCTAGGTGGACGTGGTCTCTCCTGGGTTCTACCTGTAGCAATATTATGTTTCAGGACTGGACAATCGTGTATATAATGACCTTGTTGTTTACAATAGTTGCATGTCCCTTTCGTAGGACCTGCGGAATCACCCTTTTGATGACCATCGGCTGGAACTGACTGGGCAACAAGCATTTTCATTTTTGTATCTTTCATACGTCTTTGTTCATGTTCTTGTTCTTCTCTAATTCTATTGTGGTGATATTGTAACATCTGTAACATCTGTGATGGGGTATTACCTTGCCAGGTACTTTCGAATTTCAATACTCTATTCTTGACTTGTAGCAGAGAATTTTCGACTAATTTTGTCACAAACAGATGTGGATATGACTCACTACTGGCTTTTATGCCACTATTTATACCAAAACATTTTTCAAATCGGGAATAGAAATCACTAGTGTCTTCATCTGGCTTTTGTTTACAGGCTGATATTGCACCCCAGTCTTCCTTTTTCGTAGTTAATAAACGTGGCAGTACCTGCACTAGTAGCCCTGGTAGTGCTGTAGTCTTTTCCCCAAGCCCTGCTCCTGCAGCTCGGGCCCTTTCTTCGTTTTCTAATGCTGTCCAATCTATCTTTTGGTCTCCCACCTCCCATTCCTTTTCTTTGAGTTTCTCATAAACACCGGCGGGTAATAGGACTTTCAATATTTTCATAATGTCGGGGTAGGTATACTCTCCCATGAGTAACATGTCTTTTATTTCACGGTGGAAACCTGCTGGATCCTTGTCATGGCTGGGTACTACTTTCTTCATTTCTAATAATTCCATTTTAGTTATGGGCGTGTACACAAACACGCGTGTAAAGTTATTACCGTCACCTCTGATTGGGTGTACTTCGCGTAACGGGTTCTGTCTATCTATGTGATATATTTTTCTTCCCGTGATGGGAACTGGAACGTGTTCTGGGCATACGAAAGCTATATACTGGTTTCGGAATTCTAGAATTTCATTAATTAAATCAGTACCTGACCCTCTCCATTTATTCGTGAGTAGTTCTGTCAATATGTCAGGTAAGGGTCCTGGATCAGAGTGTTGGCTTTTATATAATATAAGGAGGTGTTGAATCATGTATATGCTAGCTAAACGCTGTTCGTATGGGTCAAGATTCAGAAATGTGTGTGCTAGTGCATCATCATTGTATTCGCTGGGACTATCATCCCATTGTACTGCTGACATGGCTAATTCTTGTTCGTCCATGGAATCGAGCATATGGTACCCCCTTCGATCTCGGAGTAATTTATCAGCGGCTTGGAATAGGTGTTCGGGGGACCTTGTATTCAACATAGGAGTTTGCAAATGTCGATTATATTCTGGACGTATCGGACGTATCGGGTCATTAAAACCTCTGGTATTATTATGGGGTCTTCCTCTACCTACATAAGCTATCGTATCTAATTGTTCTGATTCTTGCTCCTCCTCTTCCTCTGATTCAACTCTGTCTGCTTCTCGTCTTTCTTTATGTATTCGTTCTACTTCCTTGCGGATCTTTCGATACATGGCGATTATACACGCCTGTCTATCATGTTTCTCTTCTGATATGTTCTGACCCCATTTGACAAGTTTTTGCATGGTGTCATGATCTGCCCCAGGCCTGTCTTGGTTCCTAATCACGCAATTTATGAAGAAACGTAGTAGTTGTCTTTGTACATCCACTTTCTGGTATTCCATAGCTTCATTAATACTTTCTGGACCTCGCCCTGTTTGGACAAAGCGATATATTTCGTCTAGGTGTTCAACCATTCCTGGTATCGTCATTAAATACAATGTAGCTCGTCGTATATGATACGTAGTGATGATATGAGCAATTTGTCCTGTCTGCCTGGCACTGGATCGTATCTACAATCCACAAGCTGTTCTTTAAACATGTCGGATGTCGCTAGTTGAGGTGTACGTTGGAGTGCTAAATCTCTAAGGGTCTGTTTATTTCGCGGCGGGGTGGCAAACATGTCTGTCGTACCTCCTGTAGCACCATCTGAGGTGCTGGGCAAGAAAGGATTCGTTGGACGTAAGATAGAAATCGTAGATGTGGGAAAAACTGTAGAAACGGACGGACCTGTGGGAACTTGTGTAGGAGTTTGTAGTTGCGGGGATACAGGCGGATGCTCTTGGTGTTGAACACCATCGGCAAGCGGTGTGTGTGGTATGGTATTAGCATACTCGGGAGCTACGTCATCTAAATAGGAGGAAAGGAAAACGTCCTTTGTTGTTTTGGGATGTGTTTTGGGATGTGCTTTTATCGGGAGCAATGGAGGAGTTAAGTCTTTTGGTATTTCCGGGATAGCCTTAGGTAACCCTTCGGCCAGAAGAGGATACATACCATTCATAAGAGTATTTCTTTGTCTATCTACTTGTTCTGATTTTACTCGGGTACCTTCCTCAATTAATAGATTTTCTCGGGTTTTATTTGAATTCTCTCTACCTTTCTCTTCCTGTCTGAGCGCTTTTTCTGTACGTCTATATGATTCTTTACACCATAATTCAATGGCATCTTTCTGTGACTGTCTGGCTTTCTTTTTCCATAATTCTTCTTCTACTCTCATGATGCAATCTGCATCCCAGGTCCCCGCTGCGGGCCATCTCTGATTTTCTGGCAAATCCTTGGTGTAGTCCACCCATAAATCAAGAAATAATATGGCATCTAGGCCATGCTTATGATACATAAAGTACCCTGGAGTGTCCCTAGGTGGGATGGGAACAGCTTCTTCGAGTACCCCTTTTCTGGTTTTGATCTGTCTTAATTTCGAAAAGAGCGGCATTTTTAGACCTTATTACTAGAACACACTTTATACAATAAACACAATAATGAACAGTCATTCACACCACGATATATAGAACGTATTAAAACATTTAACACTTAACAGTTTAACGAACGATGATAACTAATAGAAAACTAGTTACTGACATAATACTGACACTAGATAATACTTATTTATATGCAAGACATACTATATATACTGCTAAACAGTACAGATACACTGCTGAAACAGTGCAGACCGGATTTGTGTACCCAAACCCGTCTTGACCGGCACAGACTATGTGCACGTAAAATGCCTCCCCGGTAATGGTACTCACCGGGTAGCTCGGAACGGAAGGCCTCGGAACGGAACTGAAACTGGACCGGACTGGACTCGACTCGACTGGACTCAGAACTTCGGAACCTGGTGGGCCTCTGTATACCTCGGATCTTGCTCTCTCAGCTAGGCTCTGGTCGGGATACTTCGCACTTCTCACCGCCTCGTCTGGGTGTTGATCGCAGCCTCAGTCGCCCCCGCTTGGCTGGAGGGAGATACAGGAAATCCTGCAGGTACGCGTTTTTGTCCGTTCAGCTGTGGCAGGAGACCGGGCCTGCAACGCACCTCCGGCGCGTGAGATGAGAAAGTGTCCCTATTTGGGCGCCAATTTATGTGGTAAATATTTCATTACCGGTACTATTTTTTATGCGGTAAAGTCTAGTAAGAATAACTCAGTAAATATAAGAGGCAGAATCCGTGGTATTAGAGGTTTTAAAAGGCTTTATTCCTATACAAAGGAATACAATTCGAATTGCAGGCTTCTATTCCATCACCACGAAAGTTCAGGAAGGAAGGGCATACATTATTGACAGATAATCAGTTTTATAGGAATTGCATTACAGTAAAACAGATGCAGGAGGCGTAACAGCTGATAATACAGATAAAATGTGCATACGTAACTAATAGAGGCGGACATATAGGCGTAACTTAGTAAACGTCATTATACATGAGGTCACAAGTGGGTGGATCCATAAGAGAATCTTGTAATGTCAGCAGAAATATTTGGCAGAGATGCGCGCGCAGCCGCATGACGTGTAATTGACGTGCAACTAGAGGGTGAAGGGGACTTGACATTTAGCTCTACATGTGGAGACAGAAGTCTGGGGGGTCATGTCAACCTAATCCCAAATCATATCTAATATCCTATGTTTAAAGAACTGTGTTATCCAAAAGTAAAGGTCTCTAGGATAGAAACTATTCTATACTGACTGTTAGTGCGTGTACGAGCGTCTAAGTGTCTACACGAGATGCGAGGGGGTAGGAATATTCCATGGTAACGGGGCTATGAATTACTTGCATGTGGACAGCGAGGCCTGGCCCTTTGCACGGTAGCTGGAGGAATGTTTACCTAAACTACTAGACAGGAATGCATCGGATGAGGAGCGGAGCAGATAATCTTGAAGGTGAAACACAGTTTTTTGGCAGGCAACAGGCTGGATCAGGCACCGTTAGCCGCGCAGGGAGTAGGACAAAGTTCATGGATACAGATGCAGGCTCAGACTGGAGCTTTCAGAGGCAGAAAGCAGGAAAAGGCTTGATGACAGAATTCTGGGCCTACTCGCCTGAATCTGTAAAATGTGGAAAGTGAACCACATAAAGTCGGTGGCCTTTCATACTTAGGAATGGAATATCTGACCCATTCATGGCGGATCTGAAAGAGGACATGTTGACGGTGGACGCACATGTATTTGCGTCTTCAAAAACTGGAACTGGAGGGAACATACATGTACTTATAGCATGCACATGGAGCCGTTGGGGTCTACGATAGGGGACATAACTGATCACAAAATTCATATTGTCTTGATAGCCAGGCCCAATAAGAAAGGCATTTCTCCCTTTCTGTTCCTGCAGTACTTTGTCTAAGTTATCTCCACAGACCCTCCCCCTTTTGGAGGTACTGCTTTGGTATCAATTTTAAAGATAAGGAATTTCTGGTTAAAAGTATCCATCAGAAGAACAAATTACATTTGATAACACTCTTGGATATTCTAACCACAGGTTCCTCACTGCCCTATCTCATCTACATGTTGTGGAGCAGTCTCTTTTTACCATGTAAAAAGTTGCCAAATTAGAGATCTCTCACACTGCTACCAACAATTGTTTGTGCTCCTCCTCAGAAGGTGTGAAAAGAGTAAAGTAAGCAACTGACATCAGTGCCCAAGGGAGGTGCTTATATGCAGCTCTGCTCAGTCATTTCTGGGGTGGAAAGAAAACAACTCAGAGCCTCATGGCACCACCTAGCGGTATGTGGGAGCAATGCTGTAAAAAAATTCTGGATCCTGTCTGACATTTGGGGACTATTCTAAAGGGGAGGAATCTGCGGTTAGCTAGAGTATCAACCAGAAAGAACATTACTGAAGGTAACTGTTCTTCAAGGAGAAAGCTAGCAGGATATTAGAATGCGCAAGTATCTTGAAGATTAAAGAAACCAGACCAGCTCATTGTGAATTGAAAAATATATTTTTCAGTAAATGTCACCAGTAATAGACGAGGGAATACACAATTGGTAGTCTGTTGTATTGTTGCATATAGACTCAGACACACGTAGACCAACATGGTGTAGCAGTGCACCATGTGCAGTGCTAATGTAATTTTTGTACAAAACTTGCACTTGGAGCTCACTGAATCACTAGAACCGAATAAGTCATTAGTATATTGAGCCTTCATCTTTTTATTCTCTTATTCCTTTCGTGCTAGTTGTAGCATGAGTTTCTTTAAAATTCTCCCCATCCCATCGTGGATTACCAAGTGGCAGGATACCATGAGACTCAAAAGTATGGCTATTTGAAGTGAGTCATTGAGATGGCTATACTGTGAGGCTGATTTCTACCCATTCTTTGGATGCATGATTCCTAGAAGGAACCAGACTGCATCTTAAATATTGCACTGGACTATGAAGGGTAATGGCTATAGAAATTCCCAAGACTGCTGCTACACTCCACTCTTCGCAACAAAGTCACCTTTCCGGTAACAACACAACTGAAGAGGGGTAACACTACTTAGCTCCATCGCACTATCCACCCATATCAGAATATCTGATAATCTGAATGATAAAGTGAGGACATTATTCCTAGTTTGGAAAAAAACGTAAGACCTGAAAACAATGCCCAGGATCAAAAAGATGATCCAAAAGTAATAAATATGATGTACCAAAGCTACTTCCCATACCTGTCCAAGATACCTGCCCTGACAATTTACAGCAAATTACTTTAAAGTGGACCACAGATCTTTTGCTTCTCCTCATGTGCTTCCAGAAGCCACTCACGCTCCATTGTGAAACCATATGGGTTGGAGATAGAAGCAGCAAGGATTCTTTGCAGCACTTCAAGGGTCACAAGCAGTGTACCTGTGAGCTGTGATTCCGCTACAGCTTTATCGGTATACATCTTTCAATATTTGATGCATGTTGTCAGGAGGGTGAGGATATGACTCTTGATCTGATGTTTTATGCCATCCAGGTTTCAGATGCTGCGTATTGGGAGTATTGACTGTTTCTACTCCCTCCAGATGGTAATCTCAGCATGACCCGTAATAATTTTCTCTCCCAAGAGCTTGGCCAGTTATTTTCTTGTGTCGGTTTTAGCCAAGCTGACAGTCAACTGTGACTTAGCAACATTCTGTAACAATTGTTGATGGGTTAGGCAGGAGTAACATGAGGTTTGATGGGCCTGCTAAAGTCTTTGGAATGCAGCCTGGAGCTAACTCAGAAGCTGGTGTCAAAGACCAGCATCCCGATTTCCACATTTGATGCCACTGCCTCCACTAACACCATGATGAAGACTGTATGGCGTAGTTGCATCTGCTCCAAAATGATCCTATATCTCCAGTTCAGTCTTATTCTCTGGGCGATGTTTAAAGTGTTTAGAGTGCTCACAGATCTCTCCAATGGGATAATAATTCCCTGAGATGGGTAGCCAATTTGGATCCCTGTATCAATAAGTGGTGCTGGAGAGAAATGTGGAATTGATCCTAGAGTGTTTTCATAACCTTTCAGGATCTAAAGAAAAGTCATGTTCTTTAGAACTGAGATTCAAGGTTTGGAACCCTGCTTAACCCCTTGAGTGCCCCGCCCTTTCCCCCTCCTGTGCCGCTCCTTTCATTAGCGGGCGGGGTCCATGACGAGATAGTCTCGTCATGGGCACAGCGCAACCGCGCTCCATGACGAGACTATCTCGTCATGGGCACAGAAGGGGTTAAACACCCACTGGGATTGATAATGGTGGTTGGCTGAGGGAATGATTTGTTTTGTGCAGATGTTGCACAACATATTTTCTTCCTATGTGTTTTACACACCAGTGAACTGTGGGGTAAGATAATCAATTGAAAGGTGTCCATTTTGATGAGCAAAGATAATTGAGTTTATGGTCAGCTGGATATCTTGAACAGCCATGCAGTAAATTAACACATCCAGTCCTCCATACAATTTGTACTCTCGTTGATATTTTCTCATGTACATTGTTGTTACTTTTTAGATTTTGCAACAAATTTGACAACCCCAATGGATTTCGTACTTGTGGGGGTCTTCTCCATGGGGATAATATAGTTTGGTCATGAAAGGTAATCATGATTCTAAAAACAATATATGCAAAAAGATACAAGTGCATGTTATCCCAAGTTCTTTTTAAAAACATTAGAATGTCTTTGCTATAATTCTGAAAAGGTGATCAAACTAAAACCTAAAAAGTACATGTTAATCTCATTGTATGTGAAGCAGCAGTTCACACCACTATTGACAGTGTCCTAAATGTGTAGCAAAATCTGCTTTAAATAGGTTATGAAGACTTCACCATGGCTGGTCTTTTCTTAGTGTTAGTTGACAGACCCGAAAGGTCCTGCCATTTTGGAAGGAGTGCTTCTACTAAACTACTAGTGTTCAAGTGTAATGTCCAAGGGATTGGTTTCGATGTGTAGCCCAAAACACAATGATTATATAATGGTTACAGTGATGAATCTGATTACATAAAAGTAAATGACTACCATTAGATCTAATTCTGATGAACATCCTATTTGAAAAGAGCATCCCCACTGAACTATGAGTTTCCTCATGTATTATTCTGAATCTAAGCAATAAATCTTAATTGTATTTTGCCCTGTCAAGTATTAGACAAGCCTGGGGGAAAAAACCTGGGTTCAACGATTGCTAACAATTATTAAGTGAACCCTGGGGATAGTACCTGGTATAGAATAAAAACCCAATGATTATAGAGGTGCAATAATACATGTTGCCTAATGTTGTGGTTGTGAATCATCGACAACTTTACACAGGTAAAATTATGTGGGGTATACATAATGTAAACACACCCTTGTGCAGTATCTCTATTAATCATGTTTCCTATTGTTTCCTTGTATGAAGGATACAACATGAAAAAACGTTTTGTTCTCCTTGGGTGTGATTAAGATGTTATTATTCATCACGCTTAAAGAAAGCAAGACATTTTAATTCTGGCATTGAACCCACATGGTTTTAGCCTATCAAACCTTTTCATCCAATATATCTCTTTTTGCAGAAAAATCTTTGTTGTATTTCAGTTGATTTCCTTTAAGTGTACTGCAACAGTGAATCTCATTTCTATATATATCTTATGTATTCATCTGGTCTAATCTTTATTTTACTTTCAGTTTTAACAACCTTTATTAGGCTACACGCAATTTCTTATGCCACGTTTAGGCTAGTCTTTGAGTTTTAATGGTTTGTGCTTGTATGGGTGTGATACATGATTTTCTTTAATTATACTGCTGCAATGTCTGTAGTTATAAAGCTGATACGTTCCTTTCTTTTGCACTTCAGTAAATACATGTTTAAGTTATTTATTCAGTTTCACAAGTATTTCCTTGATATTTTTGTAGCATTGATATAGAAACAATGGAAATTGTCCAAAGATGCTTTAAATGTTGGTTCACATTGTAATTTGTTCCAGTGGTTCAAGTTCAAATTCATAATATTATGTCTTTGTCAAAGTACCTAGAACAGACTGGGTCCACCCTTAATGCCCATAACATTTTGACTTTGTGTTGAGTAGAAATGGATTGGGTACACCATAAATGGGCTTGGGGAATGTAGTGGGATAGTTTTGAAGGGTTTCTTCGTTTGCAGACCCACTCACTAAGCACAGAGAATGGAGCACGCAAATTAATGGAAACACAGTGAGATCATACAGGGTAGTGCAGTACAGTAAACTTCCTATACATTGTTACTCCACACTAGCAGATCAGATCTCGGACTGTACCTATATTTGGTTTACTGAAATCAGATTCCACTATGTACAGAAAAGAGATTGGGCACAGGAATACAAACCATAGACATGTTAAATAATAGACGTGCAGTAATGCCCAACATTGCCGTCTGGAAGTATCTGTCACTTGAATTTGAGACTGGCTACTCTATTGATGATGACCTCGCCTGTATCCAACAACCCATACATAGGACAAGATGCAGCAAGTGCTGCTGAGAGTAGGACATACATTACTCATGTAACTAATACTACTAAGGTGAACAGTGGACATAAATACAAATATAAATTGTCAACGTATGTGAATGCTAGTATCCATTGGCTGTTTATTTATATGTTGAAACATGTAAAAAAAAGGAAACAAACTTTCCACAGAGTGCACATTGAGTATGTATGAAAACAAAACATAAAGTATGTAGGATATGTGGTCATACAATTCTGCCCATCTCCTATATCTGGCTACAGTAGGCCCCTTACCTTCTTGCAAGTGCTGGAATTCGCTTATCTTCCAAACTGTATTTCCTGGTGTTTTCAAACCTAACTTCTTTCAACTATTTCAGCAAGTGGATCATCCTTTCAGCACACAAAAAGCCGCCTATGGAGCTATTTGTGGCACTGGAAAGGCATAAAAAAACAATAATCACAATATAAAGTGAAGACTATGAAAATGTCTTGCTTCGCCACTTAGCAGCCTAAAAAGTGATTAACCACCATGAAATATGAAACAAACAATTAGTGAAGTGATTTTGTGTTCAGGTTAAAAAGTCTGAATTTCGATAAATAATAATACCGACCCTGCTGAATTGCCCCATATTGGCCAAAAATATTTTTAATTCTGGAGTCTTTTTACTATTTCTGGCTTTAGTAAGCTTAAAAAAAAGCACAGCCCTTAGAATGATTTCTTGTACTCTATAGCCTAAAAACATAGGGGCATATCAACAATGGCTTTATCTCTGCTTTTTTGGCTTTAAAAGCCAAAAAAGCAGAGATTAAAAACTAGCACCCTATAAACAACAGGGTGCTAACATGCAAATTTGCATGTTAGCACCCATTTACTCTACGCTTCCCCTTGCATCTCTAATGAGATGCAAAGGGGGAGTTCCAGAGTAAAATAATAGGAGAAATGTCGCTATGCGACATTTCTATAATCAAGAATATCGCTAACCCTGTTAGAGACAAAAAAAGCAGCGCTAACCGTGGTTAACGCTGCTTTTTTACGTCTGGTATTTTTCTGACTTAGCCATGATATCCTATGGAAGGAGGATATCATGGCTAAGTTTGTCTGTCCCTATCAACAAGCTAACTTGAGATTATCGCTGGGTTTCCAGCAATAATCTCACGTTAGCCACTTAGCGTGAGGATTTTTATCGCTATTGAGATATGCGTTGCTAATAGCACGCTATCTCAGCGATAAAAATCCACGCTAGCCGGCGATAATTATCCTAGCGCTAAGTGCGCTTAGCGATATTATCGCCGGTTGTTGTTGATATGCCCCATAGTAACCTCTCGATATGAAATGTACTACATGAAAATGTGTTATTTTGTCAGCTGTCTTAAAAAGTTTTCGCTCACCATGAATCAAACAAAAACTAGAGTAATTTCATGTTCAAGAGAAAAGTCTGAAAATCGATATCGGACAGTAGGAAATGCCTCAAATCAGTAAACATATGTTTTAAAATCTTCACCTTTCCACTGATTCTGGCTTTAGAAAGTTGATAAATATTTTTTAAATACCTGTTTAGACTCGTTTCATCTATCACTCATTTTGAATTGAAGTTTATGAAAATGTCCTGTTCGGGCATTTAATGGCTTGAAAAAGTGTTCCCTTTTTGCTTGCCTTTACCACTGATGCACTACTGATGTTGGAGCCCTGCTCTTTTACCGCCGATGGGAGATATCTCTTAATAGCAGTACTGGAAGTCTGTATTGCCTCCGAGCTCTTCGTCATATGACTTCTATGATGCGTACGCTCCATCTGCAGCTTGTTATTGTACAGCATAATGTGGATGTGGTTGAGGTCAATTCATCCACTTATTTTCTGCATGCTTGAAGGCAGTTGTCAGATTGGGGATGCTATTGCTAGTAGCACTGCACAAAGATATGTCTGCCAGTCTCATTTCAGTGACACCTCGTATTCTTTCTACCAAAGCCGTTTACCATACTGGTGTTCATCTCTGCCTCTAAGTGACTCAACTAAGAGATGACACAATACTGTTTCTGCTACCCTTACCGCATTGATCACTGGAGCCATCTGAACCATGCTACTGATTGTGCTGCACTGTGATGGCGTTGCTGTAGTCTTCTCCTGGTTGGCTTGTCTCGCCTATCTACTGGTTGCTGTACTTCACAAGTTACCTTAGCCGGCTCTGTAGATAGAGAACGTGTAGCAGTGTCTCTGCGGACTTGGGTATTGTGGTGTTAGTCCCTGGGTAGGTCATGGAACCGATAATGTGGTAGATCCGTTACTGAAGCAGTCTAGCAGTCCCACTTATTCCCTAGTGCTGCATTTTCTTCTTCACCTGTATGATGTTTTTCAGTGGCCCCATGGACAGTCAGGATTGTACGATTTATGAGGAGGAGGGAAGGGGTGATGATAATGTTAGTGGCACCGATGGTCAAATATAATTTATTATTAACTTTGTATGTGTTAAAATTGTATCACTTTGTGCCACTTCTGTAGGTGACACGGTTGATATTTGTCAGTGGCACTATGATAAACTGTGCTTGTTGCCCTGGTGGCAGAGAGAGGGAATACTACATAGGCTACATGCCCCACGGTGCATTTTGTTTAACTGACATGCCTCCTGGTATGGCTTACATGCCTCACACTCTTTGTTGGTGATTCCATTGTTTTACTATATTCTGGTGTGTGTGAGACTGAGAGTGGTGTCTTATTAGCTCAATACCTAGCTCCCGACTGATATCTGAAAAGTCCTTACCTGAATGATTCCCCATTAGGATGCTGGTTAGAAAAAACGTATTGCCGTAAAAAGAAAAGTTTAAAATTGTTGTCCCACTCAAATACAAACCAGGGGCTGTTTTGATTAAAGTGCCCCGGGGTTGCAGCGGGCATGTGTGCCTGCTTTCTGTGCCCTGGGGTGTTTTGGTATTACAGAAGGGGCTGTATATGCTTGTGCAACCGCTTCTGTAGTATGGATTGCGCCGGCGCAAATATAGCACTAATGCTATCATAAGGGGACGTTCCCTCATTTGCAAGGGAACAGGACCCACGTGCAAATTACGGAACACTTTACCTCTGTGTCAGTCTCATATTACGGACACAGGCGCAGAGGCAAATTCTTTGTCAGGTGGCGAACTGACTACACCAGTTAAAACAAGCATTTGCAATGCAATAGTTCTCGCCTTTTGGGAAAATCACATAAAATACAAACAGTGATCTCGGAGGGGTGGTGGGGGTGGGGTGAAGGGGTAGGGAGAGACGGCACAGTGGGAGCAGGCTGCCACCAGCAGGAAACAAGACGCAATGGTGAGAAGGAAAGCAGTGTCCTGCGCTTTTGGGCTAATCACTTAAAATGCAAACTGCGATCTCGGAGGGGTGGTGGGGGCAGGGTGTAGGTTTAGGGAGAGACGGCACAGGGCGAGCAGACTGCCGCGAGCAGGAAACATGACACAATGGTAAAAATGAAAGCGATGTCCTGTGATTTTTGGCAAATCACTTAAAATCCAGGCAGCAATCTCGTCGGGGTGGTGGGTGTAGGGTGAAGGGGTAAGGAGAGACGGCACAGGGTGAGCATAAAACAAGATGCAATAGTGAAAATGCAAGCAGTGAGGGGTGGGGAGAGACGGCACACAATGTGTCTGGAACAGCATTTGAGCTTATAAATGACTCCATCTGGCAACATTTAAAAACAAGCTTTCGCAAATGTGAAGCAGCAGCTGTTAAAAAGAGAAAAAGTCCCTAACCAGAAAATAAAAAAAGCGTAAGCAGACAAATCCTGTGGGAATACTCCAGAGCCCACAAAGTACATACAACAGATTATCCTGCAGCGCAAGCACTGTAGGCTCGACCTTAAAAACGAGAGAGTAAAAAAAGCGCAATTAAGACGTTAGGAAAAACTGTTCCATCCAGCTTGAATAAGCTAGAGACAAAACATTGTTGCGGGGATTCTGCACATACACAGAACTATGCGCAGGAAAACAGGACCTAGGTGTATAGGGGCTGTACCTTCCTACCACTTTAATGCCCAATATCCCAAAACTGACTAGCTATAGTGTCTCATTTGTTTTCCTATATAATCACGAAGCTACAAATGATTAGACAACCCTGAGCACAACACTCCCGACTCCCTCAGGAATCGCGGTAGCAAAACATACCCTTTCGCTCACTCACTCGTACTTGTCCACAATAAGGATTGTCAGAGTCACTGTATAGTTCAAAATGTTTATTTTAACTATCATGCTCTATAATGCAGTATACGAGCCACTACCAACAGCAAAATGCATAAACCTAGAACAGTTAACATTGTTACAATACCATAGAATCTGAAGGGGGATGTCATTATATACAGACAGTGGAAAAAGGACTATAAGGCCTGACCACCCTCCCCTTGGTAAGTTGAGGTTTATTATATAAAGGAAGATCTCTGGGCTTTGTCAGCAGACCCCTAACCTTAGAGCCTAGATGGTAGCTTTAAATCATAGGAACAGCATAGCTCTTCTCCAAGGAAATGTTTCCCTCCAAGTGTGTGAACAACATGCAACCCCGTAATATCAAAGCATGAGCTTTCTAGCAGTGCAGCTGTGTGTAGCATGTTTTGTCTAGGTGCTAGGGACTTACCAGAACAGAATAACAAGGGACATGTTTATCGACCTTGCACATCATGTTCAGACTAAACTCCAGGAACAACAGAGAACGCAGAAAGCAAACAGTTCTCATGTGAAAGGCACAAACAGATTCTTGCAAAATAAAGTGCAAGAAAATGGGGTGAGGATGTAGCCTTATGGCTACGGCGGTCGACCTCGAAGCTGGGGAACTGGGTTCGAGTCTCGGCAATGACGCTCAACATCCTGTGATTCTGGGCAAATCACTAACTGGGTTCGAGTCTCGGCAATGACGCTCAACATCCTGTGATTCTGGGCAAATCACTTAGGGCCTTATGTAGGTAGCCTAACATTTACCACTTCATAAATACCGAATTTTACCGATTCGGTATTTATGAAGTGGTAAATGCTATGTAGGTAATCAGTCGGTAAAAATTACCGATTCGGAATTGGTCGGTAATTAAGAATCGGTATTTACCGATTCGGTAATGGTAACTGGCTTCCCATTGATTCCTAAGGCCAGGAGGCCCATAGGAATCAATGGGAAGCCAGTTACCATTACCGAATCGGTAAATACCGATTCGGTAATGGGGGAGCACAATCAAGGGTGGCAGGGTGTCACAGTGACACCCTGTTGCACCCCTGATTCCTGCATGTGTGCACATGTGGCACACATACATGCCCTAAGGGCATGTATGTCCGCCACATTGCACACTTCTAAGGGCCAAATAATGCTTTCTCTAAGACATTCGTCATTTACCACCAACTTTTAGTTGGTGGTAAATAACGAATCCACACTACACCCACACACTTCCCCTACATCTCATTTCAGGATTCGGCATTTACCGAATCGGTAAAATTACCGATTCGGTAATTTTACCGATTCAGTAAATTACCGAATCTTGAAATGTCCCCCCTACATACCAAAAGCCTGAATACCGGTCGGTAACATGATTTTTACCGAAAATCGGCCGTTACCGACCGGTATTGGGCTTCCTACATATGGCCCTTAATCTCCCCGTGCCTAACAAAAATGAATGTGTTCTTCTGTAACAAAACTTGTGCTATGTAAAGAGCTCTGATACCTGATGTCTCGGGTCTAGTTTGCGCTATATAAAACTCTAAATAAAAAAAGACATGTAGTAACGTGTGCAAAAGCAGCATCATGGCAGCAGAGCTCATGCTAACGTAGCAATGTTGAGAATGACCTTAACGGCCATATAACACCCTCCCCCAGATAAGGTCGTTGTGCAGAGACAAAAGAGTAAAACAGAGTTCAAAGTTAAGCAAAAGTGCTTGAAAAAGCCCAATTGTGGAAAGGAAAAAAAAGAATTGTATAAAAAAAAATAAAAAAAATTGTTTCATGAAAAACGATATTAAGAAGGAGGTGTAAAATCCATAAAAGCATGTGAACTTAAGAATGCAATTCGTTCCAAAAGGTCATCCTATCGTTAGTAGAAAAAAGGGATGCCATCCAATTAAGTATGTCGAAGGAACAGGCATGCTCTTCGTATTGTGATGTTACCAAGAGCATAACTGGACAAATTGTGTGATATTCAATGAAACTTCGTTGTAGGAGGTTCTGCGCAGATATCCCATTCAGCCAAGATCCCAAGTGCAGCAGCACACGCCATGTTGCCATTCCCAGAAGAAGCCGGCTCATGGGCCTCTAAGGGACCCATTAACTGGTGAAAATCCAGGATTGTACATGTTGTATTGGAGAGACATAAATCCAAAGCCCAATAGAAAGGGCACCGCTGACAGTAGAACACAGGTTGCACACAAGTGAAGTAGGCAAAGCGAAAAGTCAATCCATAACTCACGCTAAGCGTCGCTAATGGCAAGCATCCAAAAAGTTGTTGCATTCGGTCACGGTACAGTTGCAATTGGACTGGTCTGTGCATTACCACAAGATGAGCAGCCATTGCGTAGTAGAAGCAGAAGTATCAGTATTTCACCTGCAAGCGCCAGTAACAAAGGAAACCCTCCGAAGACGCTAGAAAAGATAGAATAAATAAAAGCTGGTATTAATCCAAATATCGTCTGAAAAGAAGTCCCAAGGCTGGATCCCACATTCTTAAAAAAATGAGCAAGGCCTTTGGTGTCAGACACATTAAATATTTGGTGTATAAGCTTCCCAAACTGAAGTGGGAGGTTAGTGTTCAGAAGGGACTGAATCTCGCTAGATGTCCTATCCACCTGCAACTCAAAGGTCTCTCGAGCTGAACTGAGGGCCACTTCCTGTTGAAACAATAGCTCTTTGAGCCTGCTCAATTTGTTGTAATCTGTTTTCAAAGTAGGAATGGAAGGCAAAATTGAACTATCTACTTTCCCATGTGGGTGTGGAAAAAGCACATTGCTACAACAAGTAACACGTTGTGAAACTGTTACTAAATACGGTATCCCTACCCATAAACCACAGCAGTCGTGGTTATTCAGAATAAGATAACTACAGTTTGTAAGCAATGTAAAAGCAGAAATTATTGATGGGACGGGAGTTCCTTTAACCCCTTGCATGCCCGCCCCTTTCCCCGCCCAGTGCCGCGCTTTGTATTAGCGGGCGGAGTTCATGACGAGCTGGACTCGTCATGGGCACAGCGCCACCGCAGCCCATGACGAGTCCAGCTCGTCATGGGCACTGAAGGGGTTAAAAAAAACAAGCAAGATTAGGCGCAGGTATAGTACAGGTGCCGTGCAACTTAACGTGTTTACAAACCAGGGAATGCCCTACTGTAGAATCGCAGCCCTCCCCTGTTAGGAAAACTTCCTTATCGGCCCGTTGACATCTGTAAGTGAAAGGAAGGGACCATAATTCATGGAGAAACAAACTTCCCCAGGGCTCAAAGCGACCTATCGGAAAATGTTGCATACATGATTTAAATTGAAACAACGAAAATGGGAAAGATATTACCCCATGAATTAACCAAACAGCCGAGTCTGTCTCCGCCACAGAGAATGGCAAGGGCTCCAGCTGTTCAATGTGTAATAGTGTGTATGTAGCATCTTTCATGGACATAAATCGCTGTTTATCAGTCAAATTTATAGGTGAAATCAAAGCAGAAGCATTTAAATAATCTCAGGGGACTTTTCCCATTTTGAGAGTCTGTAACGTCCATGCACAATGCATTACTGATCTTAATTGATTTTGACCATGATACAACACAGATACATCATTCTGAACAATATCAATAACAGATGAAACAATATTATCCAAGGTGTAAATGTGTGAAGACAGTGTACTGATGCTATTGTCGACCACAGCAAGAACTTTTTCTAAATTTGCCTGATCTATCTGACGCAGAAGTAAAGCTGGTTCTGCCGGCGAAAGTTTCCAAATTTCATTGTAAGCTGCATAAGGAAATCTCTTATTTCTAGGGTAAAATCAGACACATTAAAGTTGCTCAACAAGAGTGATAAATGTTGTTTCACTGACAACAAAGTGGAATGTTCCAACCATTGTTGGCACAATTTACCCACGGAGTATGTGGTGACTGTGTTTGAATGTGGAAAACAAGCATCCTGTCTAGTCTGTGTGAAACCAGGTGTTACATTATAAAAACGCAGTTGGCATGCATTTGCACTTGTTGGCCGGACCAACCAACTGGATTGGTCAATTTCAGAAACATTAAAAGTGTCATTGCGAAACAATCGTATAATTAGTTTGTGTGCACCAATCGTCATATTTCGCTAAGGAGGTCTGGTGTACTGTATCATTTAAAAATAAAATTTGAGCCGGAATCAGGCAGGCACGATGTAGAGCTTCAGTGCCCTGAACCTGCCAAGCTTTGGTGCCCCAAATTGATTTTAAATCAATTGTATCTTTCCAGTGGTCATAACCTTGTTTGGCCAATTCAGTTCTAAAGGAGGTGTAATAGATCAATTTAGTATGGGTAAGAATACATTTAGGCTGCGATGTTGAATGCAATAAAAGAAAATAGGATTCTGGATTAGAAGTGTTGTAATTGGTAAAATAAGCAAACTTATCCCGAAGTGTTTTTGAACTCCCTTGGATGGGAGTCGGATAATGTTCCCATTGAGTGTAATTAAAAACCGGTCGTAATGTGTTTGTTTTGTGTAAGTAATGATTCCCATAATGTTGATAACAGAATAAATCAGCATAACTAGCAGAATTTAAATACAAATCTTCAGCATCAAAAGCAGCATAATATTTCAAATCAGAAAACAATGAATGTACAGCTTGCACATCCCTATCATCAGAATATATGTCCTGTGTTACCATATCTCCTAAGGAGATGCGAAATACGTATGGTATCTTTAGGACCTCCTTCGGGCCGTGGACTTCAAAATCTACGTTATCCCATACGATGCCATCTGCAACTGGGAAAGCCAAAATGTTAACAAGAGCTTGATCACGTTTCATGATATGGGACAATGTATGCGGTGCCAGAACTCTGTCGACCAAGTTCACAGCAGAGCGTTTGGGCAAATAATGACCATTGATCAGTAAGAAAAACACTGTCACAAATCCAATCGACATGACGAGGAAAATCAGGATAAGTACCAACCAGATGTAGGTCCAAGGTGGGACCAGGTAAGTCTTCTTGATCCAAGAGATAAAAATACACAATTTTGTCTGTGGAAGTGTCAAATTGGAAGACAAAGAGGATGAGTAAGAAGAGAAGCTGGCATGATCTCCAAAGTAACCGCTTGGAGTTCTGTTAATTAGAGGTGGTAGTGCCAGGTCAGCGTGATATTGTCGAGGACTGATCGGCACCTCACTATTAGACTCATCTGTAGGGTAAGTATACTTGACGTCTGCATTGGAAGATAGAGGCAGGACAGGTGAAAGGTCAATAGCAGTGTTCATCACTCCCTCACCCACACGGGCAACAGTGGAAGAGGATAAAGTCAGCGGATTCAATGAAATTGTGTTGCACGAAACAGCAGGATTGACACTATTCAGAATCGGCCAGACAGTGTAACTTGACATTGTCCACTGAGATGTATCTGTTGTCTTTGCGACCATGTAAAGGTGGTAAAATAGTAGCCTTCAGTCCAAGTACTGGAACCGGTGCATGATAAGACGGACCAAATTCTTTTTTCAATTTCCAGCTTTTCTTGTACCAGATCTCCAACTTTAGGAAGCCAGCCGGCTACCGGAATCAGCAGTGCTGCATCATTGGAAGAAGACAAATGTTCAGTTGCGTAGCTGTCACGGGTCTTTTATAGGTCCTGTAACATAGTAGAATGATTATCTACTTCAAAGGTTGTGGCAGCTGCCACAACGTCTAGACCATCAAGGTCTGGCACAAACATTTTTATGCCAAAGAGCATTTTGTATGGGGTATGCCCACCCAGAGATCGTCTAGGGAGATTATTAAGTGCACGTTGAACCCCATACAAGTGGACCAGCCAGTTCCTGCCAATACCTAAGGCTCTAGCTGTCAAAGATTGCTTTAAGTCACGGTTCATTCGTTTCACTATGGAATTGTCCTCAGGTCTATATGGAGACGAAAACTGTACCTGTACCTGCACCCTCATTGACATCATCGTGTCCTTGTACGCCTTAGAGGCGAATGCTGGACCTTGGTTAGAATGGAAGGTGCAACAGGCAAACATCCCAACAATGACACGCAAATCTCTAGTGACATTTCGAGCGTCAGCACTGCATTGTGGCCAAACCCAAAGGAATCTAGTGAGTGAATCAACTGCAACCAAGATATATTTATATGCAGTTTCAGATGAGAACGGACCACAGTGATCAAGATACACACAGCCAAAAGGCTGATTGGATATACACAGCTGTGTTTGTGGAGGGCGTGAGACTGTAGATCAGCTAATTTGTTTACAAATGTCACACGAAAGTCCATAATTATGGGTCTCTTTATATAAACCACGCCACCAGTAACATTGCTGTAAAATTTAAACTGGTGCAGACACTCCGGCATGTGCAGAAGCCATGCCTTCCTGTGCGGCAATGATCAAAGCAAGTCTGCGGTCCATGTTGGGAATCAGCCGAATTTTAGCATAAGGAACTTGTTCGGGAGATAAATGATAACAATACTTTGAAGGGAAGCCCTGCGAAGGAGCAGTTCCTTCTTTCGTAGCAGCAATAGCTGCCAAAATTTCATTATCAATCTTAGTCATGGATCTTGTAACTGCTGCAACGGAACACGTGGCTACTGCAGATTTGGCCGCTTCATCAGCCAAAGAATTACCAACAGCATGTGCTCCCACATGCTGATGGCCAAGAGTATGGATAACCTGTGTGAGTGGGAGACGTTTTTTAAGTTCCGCCACTCTAACCCAAAGCAATTTATGCTTAATTGCACTGCCTTTAGAGTCTCTATAGTAATTTTGTGACCAAAAGAATAAGTTGTCATTAAAAGACTGGACACAGTAGCAGTGGTGGCTGATGACATTTGAAAGTGGTAGGGCGTAAAATTATTGTCGTACTGCACTCTGGCGAGCGAGCCCGAACAACCTACGGAGGGTTTTGGGGGGGTTTTCCCCCCCGAGAAGATTTGAGAAAAAGAGCGGACAAATGGTGCATTTTCAAGCAAATTTGAGTTAGCAGGAAGGTTAATAAAGCCATACGATTTAATTATTTATCATTTAAGAAATTGTCAATTTTTATGAGCTATAGAGGACAATCTTTGCATATGCTGATGTTATCATTTGCCCATATTAACTTTTGAACACACTGATACACTAGTAATGGTTTTAACTATACAATAAATACATTCATTGACTGTGCAGTGCTGTACATCAATATGATGACACTATTTCCTTAAATTAATTATCTGTTCTCATGCAATGGAGCTGCTGCTGGAGGACGCAGAAGTTTCTGAAAAAAGGATGGTTTACAAACATGACGTCTCAAATATTGTCTGTCTCCAATTTAAGTTTATTCTTTAATAAGATCCTGTTTGTGGCTTACTACATACTTTCTAACTTAAATGTTAAATCAGAGGAAATCGAGGTGGCGCAAAGGAATATGTAACTCTGATTTTATTATTTTTACCAATCTGTGGATATTTATATTGCTGCCTTGGTGAGTTCTATACACAAGTAGGGCGGCTTCTAGTTGAGGTTTTTAATGGTAATGCGTTTCTGCTTGGTATTTAAGATACTTTTACCACACATCCATTTTGTGAAAAGGAGTACTAATAATCCGAGGTTGTAAGAGATGACGAAGGAGAAGGAAAGATGGGTGCGTAGATGCTCAAGACAACAAGAAGGGATACAAGCAGTAGCAGGATGAGGGGTTTTATTTCTTGTCGTCCTACTACTTGATGCTATAGCAATGCTGAGCAGCCTTTTAACTGTGGTGTATACCGCACACTGAGGCCCCTCAGGGGAGTGGATTAATTTCTTGTCGTCCTTCTACTTGACGCTATAGCAATGCAGAGCAGCCTTTTAACTGTGGTGTATACCGCACACTGAGGCTCCTCAGGGTGAGCCTGTTAATCCCGTTTTGGGCGTTAACTCCCATTTGCGCCCAAAATTAGATTATGGCTTGTGCCAAAAATTCAGATCGTTTCTCGTATGATTTCCAACTCATAACATGCGCAGCGCAAGTGAGGTCAGCAAATCGCGCAAACGAAGTGTTTGCGCATGCTGTACATGGGAAAAACATGCAGGGTTTGTGTGTTACTCCCCATTCCATCATAAAAACTGCACGCACCTGCTAATTTACAACCACCTTTCCAGCTTTGCAGCTTGCGCCCGAATTTAGGAACTATCCAAAAATGTTCTAGCCGGGGCCCATGGTATTGTATGGATATCGTGAGATGACTTTCTGGAAGTTATTGTGTTATCACATAGCTTGGCTTCGGTAGTCAGCAGTTTGCACAGCAATTCGACACACAATTCATGTACGTCTTCCATCTTTTGGACATATTTTACCGCAAATTTTAAAGAAAGGAATAAGCAAACAGGTATTTAATTTTAAAAAAATTAAGAAAAACTTAACTTCGCCTCTGGTGCTGGACTCCCACGTCGTGCCTCCTGCTCTCTGCAAACAGGAAGCAGAAGCAGGCAGCCTCCCTCTCTTCCCCTAAGCCAATCACAACGCTGCAATGGCAGATTTGTGATTGGCTAGGACGCCGTCCTTACAGGCGTCTTAGGGGAGGCCTTGTTTTCTATTCAGGCTGCGCAGCAGCCTCCATGAAGAAAACGGAGAGTGCTATGACTAGTTTGGTCGGCCCTGGGGCCGACCAAACAGTCAGGGCCCATAACATTGGGCTAGCCACTCCTCCCCGACCCGCCCACCCGCCTGCCCGCCCCCAACAAGTCCTACCCTTCTTCTGCTTTCTCACAGTGCGAGAAGCAGAAACGTAAAATGGTATTTATACCATTTTACGTTTCTCCTTGTTGCACTGGGAAAAAGCATTGGGGCGATGCTCCGACACCCACTTGGAGGAGACGCTACTGCGCAGTAGTAAGATTCGCATACAATAAGAGTATTCCCATTAGGATCAGTAAACTCAAGAGCAAGAACAAGAGCACTGAGGAAATATGAATTTTATGATCAGTTATGTCCCCTATCTTATACCCCAACGGCTCCATGTGCATGCTACAAGTACATGTATGTTCCCTCCAGTTCCAGTTATGAAGACGCAAATACATGTGCGTCCACCGTCAACATGTCCTCTTTCAGATCCGCCATGAATGAGTCGGATATTCCGTTCCTAAGTATGAAAGGCCACCGACTTTATGTGGTTCACTTTCCACGTTTTACAGTTCAGGCGAGTAGGCCCTGAATTCTGCCATCAAGCCTTTCCCTGCCTTCTGCCTCTGAAAGCTCCAGTCCGAGCCCGCATCTGTATCCATGAACTTTGTCCTACTCCCTGCGCGGCTAACGGTGCCTGATCCGGCCTGTTGCCTGCCAAAAAACGGTATTTCACCTTCAAGATTATCTGCTCCGCTCCTCATCCGATGCATTCCTGTCTAGTAGTTTAGGTAAACATTCTTCCAGCTACCGAGCAAAGGGCCAGGCCTCACTGTCCTCATGCAAGTAATTCATAGCCCCTGTTACCATGGAAGATTCCTGCCCCCTCGCATCTCATGTAGACACTTAGACGCTTGTACACGCACTAACAGTCAGTATAGAATAGATTCCGTCCGAGAGACCTTTCCTTTTGGATAATACAGTTCTTTAAACATAAGATATTAAATATGATTTGGGATTAGGTTGACATGACCCCTCAGACTTCTGTCTTCACATGTAGAGCTAAATGTCAAGTCCCCTTCACCCTCTAGTTGCACGTCAATCACACGTCATGCGGCTGCGCACGCATCTCTGCCAAGTATTTCTGCTGACATTGCAGGATTCTCTTATGGATCCACCCACTTGTGACATCATGTTTAATGACGTTTTTAGTTTACGCCTATGTTTACGCCTTTTTTTCATTACGTATGTGTATTATTATCTGTATTATCAGCTGTTACGTCTCCTGCATCTGTCTTAATGTAATGCTTTTCATATAAATATCTTTACTTGTCAATAATGTATTGCCTTCCCTTCCTGAACCCTCGTGGTGATGGAATTTGATGCCTATGGTTCGAACCATAATTCCTTTGTAGAGGAATAAAGCCTTTCAGAACCTCTAATACCACGGATTCTGCCTCTTATTTTTACTGAGTTATTCTTACTAGACTTTACCGCATAAAAAATAGTACAGGTAATTAAATATTTACCACATAAATTGGCGCCCGAACAGGGACACTTTCTCATCTCACGCGCCGGAGGTGCGTTGCAGGCCCGGTCTCCTGCCACAGCTGGACGGACAACAACGCGTACCCGCAGGATTTCCTGTATCTCCCTCCGGCCAAGCGGGGGTGACTGAGGCTGCGATCAACACCCAGACGAGGCGGTGAGAAGTGCGAAGTATCCCGACCAGAGCCTAGCTGAGAGAGCAAGATCCGAGGTATACAGAGGCCCACCAGGTTCCGAAGTTCCGAGTCGAGTCGAGTCCAGTCCGGTCCAGTTCAGTTCAGTTCCGAGGCCTTCCGTTCCGTGCTACCCGGTGAGTACCGTTGCCGGGGAGGCATTTAGACGTGCACATAGGTTGTGCCGGTCAAGACGGGTTTGGGTACACAAATCCGGTCTGCACTGTTTCAGCAGTGTATCTGTACTGTTTAGCAGTATATCTAGTATGTCTTGCATATAATTCAGTATTATCTAGTGTCAGTATTATGTCAGTAACTAGTTTTCTATTAGTTATCATCGTTCGTTACCTGTTAAATGTTAAATGTTTTAATACGTTCTACATATTGTGATGTGAATGATTGTTCATTATTGTGTTTATTGTATTAAGTGTGTTCAAGATTAAGTAACAAGGTCTAAAAATGCCGCTCTTTTCAAAATTAAGACAGATCAAAACCAGAAAAGGGGTACTCGAAGAAGCTGTTCCCATTCCACCTAGGGACACTCCAGGGTACTTTATGTATCATAAACATGGCCTAGATGCCGTATTATTTCTTGATTTATGGGTGGACTACACCAAAGATTTACCAGAAAGTCAGAGATGGCCCGCAGCTGGGACCTGGGATGCAGATTGCATCATGAGAGTAGAAGAAGAATTATGGAAAAATAAAGCCAGACAGTCACAGAAAGATGCCATTGAATTATGGCGTAAAGAATCATATAGACGTACAGAAAAGGCGCTCAGACAGGAAGAGAAAAGTAGGGAGAATTCAAATAAAGCCAGAGAAAACATATTAATCGAAGAAGGTACCCGAGTAAAAGCAGAACAAGTAGACAGACAACGAAACACTCTTATGAATGGTATGTATCCTCTTTTGGCCGAAGGGTTACCTCAGGCCACCCCGGAAATACCGAAAGACTTGACACCTCCATTACTTCCGATAAAAGCACATCCCAAAACAGCAAAAGATGTTTTCCTTTCTTCCTATTTAGATGATGTAGCTCCTGAATATGCTAATGCTCCGCCACACACACCGCCCACCGATGGTGCTCAACGCCAAGATCATCCGTCTGTATCCCCGCAACAACAAACTCCTACGCACATTCCCACAGGTCCATCTGTTTCTACCGCTTTTCCTACATCTACAGTTTCTATCTTACATCCAACAAATCCTTTTGTGCCTAGCACCTCAGACGGTGCGACAGGAGGAACGACAGAAATTTTTGCCACGCCACCCCGAGGAAATAAACTATCCCTTAGAGATTTAGCATACGAACGTACACCCCAACTAGCAACTTCCGACATGTTTAAAGAACATCTAGTGGATTGTAGATATGATCCTGTGCCCGGTAGACGGGACGGTATGCTGCTGTCATCACTACGTATACGACGAGCTTCAAGGTATTTAGCGACGTTACCAGGAATGGTTGCACATTTAGACAATATATATCACTTTGTCCAATCAGGGCGAGGCCCTGAAAGTATTGACGAAGCCATGGAATACCAGAAAGTGGATGTACAGAGACAACTGTTACGCTTCTTCATAAACTGTGTGATCAGAAACCAAGACAGGCCTGAGGTAGAGCAGAAGGAAATGCAAGTACTTACCAAATGGGGTCAGAATATATCAGAAGGGAAACATGATAAACAGACATGTATAGTAGTTATGTGCCGAAAGATTCGCAAAGAAGTAGAACGAATACATGAAGAAAGATTAGAGACAGATCAACATGAATCAGAGGGAGAGGAGGACGAAGAATCAGAAATGCCCACAGGACACTTAGAGACAATGGCTTATGTAGGTAAAGGAAGATCTTTTAATAATACCAGATGTTTTAATGATCCAATACGTCCGATACGTCCAGAATGTAACAGAAATTTTCAAGCCCCTATATTAAATACAAGGTCTCCTGAACACCTATTCCAAGCTGCTGATAAATTACTCCGAGACCGAAGGGGGTACCATATGCTCGATTCCATGGATGAACAAGAATTAGCCAGGTCAGCAGTACAATGGGCTGACAGCCCCGGCAAATACAGTGAAGATGCACTAGCACACACGTTTCTGAACCTTGCCCCAGACGAACAACGATTAGCTGGTATATACATGATTCAGCACCCCCTTATATTATATAAAAGCCAACACTCCGATCCTGGACCCTTACCTGACATATTGACAGAATTACTCACGAATAAATGGAGAGGGTCAGGTACTGATTTAATTAAAGAAATTCTAGAAGTTCGAAACCAGTATATAGTTTTCGTATGCCCGGAACATGTTCCAGTTCCCACTATGGGAAGAAAAATGTATCACATAGATAGACAGAATCCCTTACGCGAAGTGCACCCAATAAGAGGTGAAGACAATAATTTTAAACGCGTGTTTGTGTACACGCCCATAACTAAAATTGAATTATTAGAAATGAAGAAAGTAGTACCCAGCCATGACAAGGATCCAGCAGGTTTCCACCGTGAGATAAAAGACATGTTACTCATGGGAGAGTATACCTACCCCGACATTATGAAAATATTAAAAGTATTAATGCCTGCCGGTATTTACGAGAAACTCAAAGAAAAGGAATGGGAGGTGGGAGACCAAAAGATAGATTGGACAGCATTAGAAAACGAAGAAAAGGCCCGAGCTGCAGGATCAGGGCTTGGGGAAAAGACTACAGCACTACCAGGATTACTAGTGCAGGTATTGCCACGTTTATTAACTACAAAAAAGGAGGACTGGGGTGCAATCTCAGCCTATAAGCAAAAGCAAGATGAAGACACTAGTGATTTCTATTCCCGATTTGAAAAATGTTTTGGTATCAATAGTGGCATAAAAGCAAGTAGCGAGTCATATCCACATCTGTTTGTGACAAAATTAGTTGAAAATTCCCTACCGCAAGTTAAGAATAGAGTATTGAAATTTGAGAGTACCTGGCAAGGTAACACCCCGTCACAAATGTTACAGATGTTACAATATCACCACAATAGAATTAGAGAAGAACAAGAACATGAACAAAGACGTATGAAAGACACGAAAATGAAAATGCTTGTGGCTCAGTCAGTTCCAGCTGATGGTCATAAAAAGGGTGATTCCGCAGGTCCGACGAAAGGGACATGCAACTATTGTAAACAACAAGGTCATTATATACACGATTGTGCAGTTCTGAAACATAATATCGCCACGGGTAAAACTCAGGAAAGACCACAACCACCTAGACAGGATCAGAACCAACAACAAATCCCTCAGCATGCACAATCTAGGCCAGCTCCGCAACAGGCAGCTCCACAACAGACCGTAGCCACATCACAGCAGCAGCCTATTGCTGCAACACAAGCAACGACACAACAGATGTACCAGTATGCACAAACTGATTATCCCGATTATCAGCGATACACATGAAATAGCCTAGAGAGGGAATTTGGCTTACCCCTTATCGAGGTTCCTGTAGATCAAGAGGGACCTTATGTACATAGTGAACTATTAGGGGAAGACAGAAAGTTTTTACTTGATACAGGGGCAAGCAGAACAACTATACGACGCAGTGAAGTTCCAGGGGCACCCCTCTCAGGCTCACAGAATATTTCCCTTGGATTCTCAGGAAAGCCTATCATTAATGAAGTATCGCAACCCCTTCCACTTACGGTTGGTCCATTGACACGAACTACAGATTTATTGCTTACTAAATCATGTCCAGAAAACTTGTTAGGTATAAAAACATTGAAAGCTCTAGGAGCTATAATATGTTGTTCTCCGGAAGGAGTACGATTATTTTACGTGACTTCAAAGGTCACTACGTGTCCAGAGACATGGATCACCGGCTGCAGAATTTACCTGCACATTTATGGGCACAAGGCCCTACTGATGTTGGTTGCATGAACATTACACCATATCGAGTCACACTAAAAACAGGAGTGGTACTACCACGAATGCGACAATACAAGTTACCACCAGATGCTGTTGTGGCTTTGCTGCAAATCATTGACGAGCTCATTGCACAAGGAGTGGTTGTGGAAACCGACTCCAATGTATGTAATTCACCGATAATTCCGATTCTTAAAAGAACGGATCCAAAAGCACCACCAGTATATCGATTAGTTATTGATCTGCGCGAATTAAATAAATGTATTGTACCACAATATCCTGTGGTCCCAGATATCTCTTCATTACTAACGGCTATTGATTCAGAAGCAACGTTCTTTACTGTAATAGATCTCAAGAATGCTTTCTTTAGCGTCCCAATAGATCCGGAAAGTCAATATTTGTTCGGATTCAGTTTAAATGGACGAAGTTTTAATTTCACACGCGCTCCTCAAGGATTCACAGAAAGCCCCAGCATCTATAGCCAAGCACTGAAACGAGAACTTGACAGTATCCACATGCCAGTTAACACTGCCTTGCTTCAATATGTCGATGATCTGCTGATCACCGCCCGAAGCGAACCTGAATGTGAAAAAGCGTCACTGACGGTTTTACAATTTCTGGCCGACAAGGGGCACAAGGTGTCCCCTTCTAAGCTGCAATTCTGTGTCCAGCAAGTTGTTTACCTTGGGCACTTGCTGTCCAAGGAGGGAAGACAGCTTACACCCGACCGCATTCAGTTAATTGCTAACATGCCACCACCCAAGACACAAAAGGAGGTGCGGGCTTTTATAGGCCTCACTTCATACTGTAGGCAGTGGATCCCTCAATATGCATTTCTAGCAAAACCACTCATTCAGTTGACAACACAGGAGGCAGCCACATCGACTGTCCTCCCTTGGACTCAAGAACATACACAAGCTTTTGAAAGCTTAAAGAAAGCTTTATGCCAAGCACCTGTTTTAGCAACACCATGTTACAGTAAGCCTTTTACACTATTTGTTACAGAACGCGAAGGTACTGCCTTGTCAGTACTCACTCAGGAACAAGCAGGATCACACAAACCATGTGCTTATTTTTCCAGTACATTAGATCCCGTAGCTCAGGCTCTTCCTGCGTGCCTGAAATCAGTGGCAGCAACAGCTTTAGCAATCAGACAAAGCGATGCCATAGTGTTAGGACATCAATTGACAGTACAAGTACCACACGCAGTAGAGGTTCTCTTGAACCGCACACAAACACAACACTTGACTATAGCAAGACTCACCGGTTATGAATTAACATTGTTTCAGCCACACATAGAAATCAGACGTTGTAATACATTAAATCCTGCCACACTTTTGCCAGTAAACAGAACAGATCCATTAGCACATGATTGTATTGAAGTCATTACTATCACGACGAAACCCAGACAAGACTTGACAGACATCCCTTTATCAGATCCGGACCTGACATTGTATGTAGATGGTTCATGTATGAGAACAAGTACAGGAGAGTTAGTGGCCGCTTACGCAGTCACAACAGACACTGAAGTCGTTGAAACAAATTGTATTAACACTCTGTCAGCTCAAGCAGCAGAGCTCATCGCTCTGACACAAGCCTGTATCCAAGCCAAAAATAAGAAAGTCAACATATACACAGATTCACGTTATGCATTCGGAGTCGTCCATGACTTCGGCGTACTGTGGCGAGAGAGAGGTTATTTAACTTCTCACGGTGCCCACATCCAACACGGACCCCTCATTCAAGCTTTATTAGACGCAATTCATCTACCTACTGCAATATCGATTATGAAATGCAAAGCCCATACAAAAGTTACCGACATCATTTCTCAGGGTAACGACCTAGCTGACAGAACAGCTAAACAGACTGCTCAGAATCAGACTCATACAACTGACACGACAAAGACAATAGTCCCGACACCAACACATTGCATGACAGTTAAGGATCCCGCCCTTGATGTAATTGACATACAGACACATGCTACACCAGAAGAAATAAAAAGATGGACTGAATTAGGAGGGATCCAAACGGATCAAGGATGGATGACGAAGGGAAAATCTATATGGTTTCTTCCTGACTCCATGGTTCAAGTCATCATTAACACAATACATAGTCCAGCACACCTAGGAGAAAAAGCTATGCTAGACAGCATTCAACACATTTGGTTCAACAAACACTTGCGAGCAGCAGCCAAACAGAAAGTACGTACCTGTATGATATGTTGTCAGTTTAATCCAGGTAAAAGCATCCCCGTAGAGCAGGGTGGATTTCAACCTCCCTATCACGCTTTTGAAGTCCTCCAGATGGATTATATCCAGATGGAACGATGTCGAGGATTCAAATATGTTCTCGTAGTTGTCTGTGCTCTTTCCCGTTGGACAGAAGCCTACCCGGTTTCAGATTACACTGCCCCGACTACTGCCAAACAGTTAGTTCGAGAATTCTTCCCACGATACGGTTTACCACGTGTTGTATACTCAGATAACGGCCAGCCATTCTCATCCGAACTAATGAAACACGTTTCACTCCTGTTAGGTTACCAATGGAAATTTCACTGTGTCCGACATCCCGAGGCAGCAGGTCTCGTGGAACGTCATAATCAAACTCTGAAAATTAGATTGTCCAAAATATGTAGAGAAAAAGGTGTCGATTGGATAGTAGCCTTACCAGTTGCGCTCTTTTACATGAGAATGGTAGCACATTCTCGAACAGGGCTATCCCCGTATGAGGTGATCTTCGGTAGACCGCCAAATATGTGGGGGACGCCTATACCTCGTAAAATCACTGATGTTGACTGTAATATGCTGACAGATTACCTGGCTTCCTTGATGTCTGCACTACAATCTTGTCGTTCACAGGTAGCTGCAGCTTTTCCCGATAACACTGAGGTGAAGCCCCATGACGTGGTTCCAGGTGACCTGGTTCTTGTGAGGAATTTCGACCGGAAGACCCAGCTGGAGCCTAGGTGGCAGTCGCCCAAGCTCGTCTTGCTGACAACAAGGACAGCCGTGAAGATTGAGGGACGTAAAGGGTGGTTGCACTCGAGCCATATCAAGAAATTTTATGGACTACCGTCCGATGTGAACACTCAACCCTGCATTCCCTCACAGACAGACTCAAAGCTCCCCTTGGTTGAAAAAACGGAGCATGAACTCTATAAACTGAAACTAAGGTCTAGCAAGTCAGACAATTTGATTGTTTAAGTCCTCTCCAAGGTGAATCGGTTGAATTTGTCTCTGACATGTATCCTCTAGACCGAAATAGAGAGAGAAATAGACAGATACAGCTTAAAAAACATGCGTACTGTAAATCGCTTCGTAGTCACTGCACAGTGACATTATTAATTTTGTTTTTTCTAAGTCTTCTGATCATCATTTCTAGTGTATTGCTACATATGTATTACCCTATTTCTAAGCATGCTTACAATGCTACTGCTGAACATTCTTTTAGCGAATTACCTCCGCATGAGTTGTCTTATAGATTTGCGCTGCGCAACAACACTTTTATTAGTATGTTACATCATTCCCATCAGACCAGCAATGCTACCAATTGTCGGATATGTGGCCGACTCCCTCCCTATCAGAACTATAAGGGAGTTTTGCCTCTCTTTCCGTATCCGTTCACACACAATGGCTCCTGTGGAGCATGGTTTAGTTTGATTAATTCCCTAGATTCATATTCAGTAGTTTATCAAGACAACTGGGTATGGGGAAACCTGAACCTAGTTTTGCTTAAAGTCTGCTACCCTAACAAGGAGGGACTTCCCAAAAGAACAGGAACTGATCTAGAAAATGAAGTATATGGATTAGGTAACTTTACACTTAACCTCATGATTCTGAATGTTGAATCCGAAGCTACACCAATCTTGCCCGCTATGTCAGTATTTCCAGTTAAAGGTGAATTATGTGTAAGTAAGAATGGTTCCATACACATGGGCCATAGTAAATGTACCACTGTAGTAAAATTCAGTGATCAAGGCAAGTCTACATTTAGAGCTTCTCGTCATTCCTACTTCATATGTGGCCAGACTGCATATATACGTTTACCTCTAGATTGGGATGGTACCTGTTACATAGCATTCCTTCTGCCACCTGTTTTCCTAGCCCCTCCTGATTATCACAGAAATACCCATTTAGTACACAATAGACAGCAGAGAGATCTCCCGATTGTCGATTACACTGAAACGGCATGGGAGCAATACACAGATTTCAATAAAGGTTTCTTTCCCTATATAGGTACAGTCACTAATAGTAAGCTGATACGTAGATTAACCAGAACCCTTGAAGCAGTAGTGAATGAGACTACTTCCGCCCTAGGCAACTTAACAGAGGAGCAGTCTGCGATGCGGATTGTTGTGCTTCAAAATCGTCTTGTCCTTGACGTCATTCTGGCCGATAGGGGCGGAGCTTGTAGGGTCATCGGATCAAGTTGCTGTGTTTTCATACCAGAAAACTCGCCGTCAGTATATAAAGCCATAACTCGCCTTCATAAGATTATAAGCCAGATACACCAGAGTCCAGGCACCTGGACTTGGTCCGGTTGGTTCTGGAGCGTGTTGTCAGCCTGGGGATGGAGGATCCTATCCTTCCTAGGTATTGGCTTTCTCATACTATTCAGTTGCTGCTTATGTCTACAATGTGGGCCAGCGATTTGTGGTCTGTGTGCCACATCGTGTATCCCGCCTTCAAGTTTTCGTTCAAGATCCCGGAAGAAGAAAGAAGAACAAATGATGCTATATGAACAGATTGATGGATTGATGAAGATCGATATCTCCTGAGGGTCCGTAGGGGACAAGGAGGGAATGAGGAAATATGAATTTTATGATCAGTTATGTCCCCTATCTTAGACCCCAACGGCTCCATGTGCATGCTACAAGTACATGTATGTTCCCTCCAGTTCCAGTTATGAAGACGCAAATACATGTGCGTCCACCGTCAACATGTCCTCTTTCAGATCCGCCATGAATGAGTCGGATATTCCGTTCCTAAGTATGAAAGGCCACCGACTTTATGTGGTTCACTTTCCACGTTTTACAGTTCAGGCGAGTAGGCCCTGAATTCTGCCATCAAGCCTTTCCCCGCCTTCTGCCTCTGAAAGCTCCAGTCCGAGCCCGCATCTGTATCCATGAACTTTGTCCTACTCCCTGCGCGGCTAACGGTGCCTGATCCGGCCTGTTGCCTGCCAAAAAACTGTATTTCACCTTCAAGATTATCTGCTCCGCTCCTCATCCGATGCATTCCTGTCTAGTAGTTTAGGTAAACATTCTTCCAGCTACCGAGCAAAGGGCCAGGCCTCACTGTCCTCATGCAAGTAATTCATAGCCCCTGTTACCATGGAAGATTCCTGCCCCCTCGCATCTCATGTAGACACTTAGACGCTTGTACACGCACTAACAGTCAGTATAGAATAGATTCCGTCCGAGAGACCTTTCCTTTTGGATAATACAGTTCTTTAAACATAAGATATTAGATATGATTTGGGATTAGGTTGACATGACCCCTCAGACTTCTGTCTTCACATGTAGAGCTAAATGTCAAGTCCCCTTCACCCTCTAGTTGCACGTCAATCACACGTCATGCGGCTGCGCACGCATCTCTGCCAAGTATTTCTGCTGACATTGCAGGATTCTCTTATGGATCCACCCACTTGTGACATCATGTTTAATGACGTTTTTAGTTTACGCCTATGTTTACGCCTTTTTTTCATTACGTATGTGTATTATTATCTGTATTATCAGCTGTTCCGCCTCCTGCATCTGTCTTAATGTAATGCTTTTCATATAAATATCTTTACTTGTCAATAATGTATTGCCTTCCCTTCCTGAACCCTCGTGGTGATGGAATTTGATGCCTATGGTTCGAACCATAATTCCTTTGTAGAGGAATAAAGCCTTTCAGAACCTCTAATACCACGGATTCTGCCTCTTATTTTTACTGAGTTATTCTTACTAGACTTTACCGCATAAAAAATAGTACAGGTAATTAAATATTTACCACAGCACGCACCTCTGCCAATTTTGCTTTTAAGTCCCCAAGTGCCTGCGTATGCGCTATGGAAGTTTAAATTCTCCATTGACAATTGTACCAGCCACAAGCGCAAGCCGCTGAATAAGCGTGTTTAGAACCGACGGCCGGTTGAGATGATACAGGTAGCAAGGACAGAGGAGGAGAATGAACATGTTCATATTGTAAGAACTCCTGTGTCTGAAGAGCAGTATAAAAAATAAACATGACATCAGCCAATGTCAAAGATGCAGCCCATTGAATCCAACGGTGAAGTAAGGCCTTAGAATTTGGTACACTCGCCTTAGTTACTGCCGCTAAAGCAGGGAGAGGCGTGACCATAAGAATGCGTTTACCTTGCGCCAGAGAGCTTTCTTTCAGAATTGCCTTTAGTACAGCTGTCAAAACTTTTTCAGTATAGGAAAAATGCATTTGAGCCGATGTGTATAAATGTGATTTGTAAGCAATATTACTGTGACTCCCTCATTGCACGTCAAGTATGTGATACCCACCGTCCCCGGTACTATACGTATCACCAGGTTCGTGGCATTGTCACGCGTCAACAAGTAGTTAGTAGCAAGTAAATCCCATTGCAAATATTGCAGAATTGAGGTATGTTCCGAAAGCCAGCTGGCCGAAGAAAATGTATGTTGTATCAACGCATATAGCGGTTTGATAGGCTGGGCATAATTGGGGATGTATGTCCTCTCGAAATTCACAAATCCCAGCAGAGATTGAAGCTTTTTCAGTGTAGAAGGAGGTCACAATTGTGCACATTTCTCCAGAAAGTGTAGGGCTAACCCCCGACCTTCATTTTTGAGCTCGTAGCCCAAAAAGGCACCGCAAAATGTGCGATGTGTGATTTTGCGAAATTGAATTTGTATCCATAGTCGTCAAACGACAAAATAATGCAGTCGACTCGGACAAGATGTGGCATCAGTTCATCAATGTCATCAACGTACGAGAACGCATCAGGGTCTATGCTATGTAGCAAAGACACAACACGTGCATCAAAAGCCCCGGGCTATTCTTATACCCCATAGGCAAACGTGTGGCCGACCAAACAGTCAGGGCCCATAACATTGGGCTAGCCACTCCTCCCCGACCCGCCTGCCCGCCCCCAACAAGTCATACCCTTCTTCTGCTTTCTCACAGTGCGAGAAGCAGAAACGTAAAATGGTATTTATACCATTTTACGTTTCTCCTTGTTGCACTGGGAAAAAGCATTTGGGCGATGCTCCGACACCCACTTGGAGGAGACGCTACTGCGCAGTAGTAAGATTCGCATACAATAAAAGTATTCCCATTAGGATCAGTAAACTCAAGAGCGAGAACAAGAGCACGCACCTCTGCCAATTTTGCTTTTAAGTCCCCAAGTGCCTCGTATGCGCTATGGAAGTTTAAATTCTCCATTGACAATTGTACCAGCCACAAGCGCAAGCCGCTGAATAAGCGTGTTTAGAACCGACGGCCGGTTGAGATGATACAGGTAGCAAGGACAGAGGAGGAGAATGAACATGTTCATATTGTAAGAACTCCTGTGTCTGAAGAGCAGTATAAAAAATAAACATGACATCAGCCAATGTCAAAGATGCAGCCCATTGAATCCAACGGTGAAGTAAGGCCTTAGAATTTGGTACACTCGCCTTAGTTACTGCCTCTAAAGCAGGGAGAGGCGTGACCATAAGAATGCGTTTACCTTGCGCCAGAGAGCTTTCTTTCAGAATTGCCTTTAGTACAGCTGTCAAAACTTTTTCAGTATAGGAAAAATGCATTTCAGCCGATGTGTATAAATGTGATTTGTAAGCAATATTACTGTGACTCCCTCATTGCACGTCAAGTATGTGATACCCACCGTCCCCGGTACTATACGTATCACCAGGTTCGTGGCATTGTCACGCGTCAACAAGTAGTTAGTAGCAAGTAAATCCCATTGCAAATATTGCAGAATTGAGGTATGTTCCGAAAGCCAGCTGGCCGAAGAAAATGTATGTTGTATCAACGCATATAGCGGTTTGATACGCTGGGCATAATTGGGGATGTATGTCCTCTCGAAATTCACAAATCCCAGCAGAGATTGAAGCTTTTTCAGTGTAGAAGGAGGTCACAATTGTGCACATTTCTCCAGAAAGTGTAGGGCTAACCCCCGACCTTCATTTTTGAGCTCGTAGCCCAAAAAGGCACCGCAAAATGTGCGATGTGTGATTTTGCGAAATTGAATTTGTATCCATAGTCGTCAAACGACAAAATAATGCAGTCGACTCGGACAAGATGTGGCATCAGTTCATCAATGTCATCAACGTACGAGAACGCATCAGGGTCTATGCTATGTAGCAAAGACACAACACGTGCATCAAAAGCCCCGGGCTATTCTTATACCCCATAGGCAAACGTGTGGCCGACCAAACAGTCAGGGCCCATAACATTGGGCTAGCCACTCCTCCCCGACCCGCCTGCCCGCCCCCAACAAGTCATACCCTTCTTCTGCTTTCTCACAGTGCGAGAAGCAGAAACGTAAAATGGTATTTATAACATTTTACGTTTCTCCTTGTTGCACTGGGAAAAAGCATTTGGGCGATGCTCCGACACCCACTTGGAGGAGACGCTACTGCGCAGTAGTAAGATTCGCATACAATAAAAGTATTCCCATTAGGATCAGTAAACTCAAGAGCGAGAACAAGAGCACGCACCTCTGCCAATTTTGCTTTTAAGTCCCCAAGTGCCTCGTATGCGCTATGGAAGTTTAAATTCTCCATTGACAATTGTACCAGCCACAAGCGCAAGCCGCTGAATAAGCGTGTTTAGAACCGACGGCCGGTTGAGATGATACAGGTAGCAAGGACAGAGGAGGAGAATGAACATGTTCATATTGTAAGAACTCCTGTGTCTGAAGAGCAGTATAAAAAATAAACATGACATCAGCCAATGTCAAAGATGCAGCCCATTGAATCCAACGGTGAAGTAAGGCCTTAGAATTTGGTACACTCGCCTTAGTTACTGCCTCTAAAGCAGGGAGAGGCGTGACCATAAGAATGCGTTTACCTTGCGCCAGAGAGCTTTCTTTCAGAATTGCCTTTAGTACAGCTGTCAAAACTTTTTCAGTATAGGAAAAATGCATTTCAGCCGATGTGTATAAATGTGATTTGTAAGCAATATTACTGTGTCTCCCTCATTGCACGTCAAGTATGTGATACCCACCGTCCCCGGTACTATACGTATCACCAGGTTCGTGGCATTGTCACGCGTCAACAAGTAGTTAGTAGCAAGTAAATCCCATTGCAAATATTGCAGAATTGAGGTATGTTCCGAAAGCCAGCTGGCCGAAGAAAATGTATGTTGTATCAACGCATATAGCGGTTTGATACGCTGGGCATAATTGGGGATGTATGTCCTCTCGAAATTCACAAATCCCAGCAGAGATTGAAGCTTTTTCAGTGTAGAAGGAGGTCACAATTGTGCACATTTCTCCAGAAAGTGTAGGGCTAACCCCCGACCTTCATTTTTGAGCTCGTAGCCCAAAAAGGCACCGCAAAATGTGCGATGTGTGATTTTGCGAAATTGAATTTGTATCCATAGTCGTCAAACGACAAAATAATGCAGTCGACTCGGACAAGATGTGGCATCAGTTCATCAATGTCATCAACGTACGAGAACGCATCAGGGTCTATGCTATGTAGCAAAGACACAACACGTGCATCAAAAGCCCCGGGCTATTCTTATACCCCATAGGCAAACGTGTAATTTTTTTCTGATTTTCGACGACGGTGAAGGCTGTTCAGTCACTGCTCTTAGGAGCCAAGTTTTGACTATAGAAACCATTGGATATATCCAGTGTAGTTTTGTATTTTTTATGAATTTGTGTTTTCACTAACTCAGAGCTGTGTGTGTTTTGTCAAAATCTGTTTATTTGGTTTTAATATGACCATAGATGAGCATCATGCACAATACATACAAACAGAGCAAATATAGAGGGAGAGCCAAGAGTTACAGAGAGCTAGTAGGGGTGTCATCTTCGTCCCAAGTTCTATGGCTCGAGAAGGTCCCCATTCCAAGCATATACAACAAGTATTGTTATGTGCAAGTCTTTAACAGCATATCAGTTGCCCCCCCCTATGAGGGCGTTGCAGGGAATTTTGACAGATATAACAAAACAGTAGAACAACAAAAACAAGGGTGCCGTGGTGCCAGAAACAAAATACGTGTATTGGGGGGGTTAGGTGTCTGTATTCTTCTTGTTGATTTTGGGCGACGCGCACAAGCAGCGGAGAAGCTAGGCCCCTAGATAAGGAACAAGTTGAGGGCTCTAAGCCTAGGCGAGCAGGCCATAAGTGGAAGGCCTTCAGAAAGGTAGCCCACCAGCGGGGACCAGGTATATTCAAATTCCTTCCTGGTGTCATCTATAATGTCCGCCATACGCTCAAGGGCCAATGCCCTCCACAATCTTGCGTGCCACTGAGTCACTGAGGGTGCCTCTGGTCGCTTCCATGCAGCTGCTAGGGTCATTTTAGCGGCCCCCAGGCATAGCCACATAACCGAGCGATCACTTCGTGTTTGACGCTTTAAAAGGGGGGTCTCGTAGCCCTAACAGGGTGTGTTCTAGGGTCTGAGGGATTGGGTATCCCAAAATAAGCTTAATTTGAGAGAGGATCTCCTTCCAGAAAGGCTGGATATGTGGGCAGTCCCACCAGATATGTTTAAAGTCGCCCAACAGGCCACAACCCCTCCATCATCTATGAGGTATTGGGAAAAATCATATGTAGTTTCTGAGGGTATAGATACCAGTCGTACACAACCTTGTAGTGCGCTTCTCGCAAGTACATTGATCGGTTACATTTTGTAATGTCGTTGTGTAGGCGTTCCCATTGTTTTCCCTCGGGTGAAGTGTCTATTAGGGTATCCCAGAAGCCTCTGTATCTTGGTGTGGTGCGGGAGCCTAAGGTCTGAATAGGCGCGTAAAGGAAGGAGATGCACCCCTTAGAGCCACTTCCTGATTGGGTAAATTTTTCAATGGGGAGCCGGTCCCTGGTGGCGGCCTGCCGCACCGAGGGCTGCATCACCCAGTGTTTGAGCTGTAAGTAGCGAAAATGTTCCCTACTTGTTAATGTAAACTGCTGCTGGCATTCACTAAACGTGAGGAGCTCTCCTTTGTGAAACAGATGGGAAATCTTGCGGCACCCACCCTCCTTCCAAGCCTCAAAAGGTCCCTCGTGCAGTGCTGGGGGGAAGACCGCATTGTAATGGATGGGCATGTATGGGGAGGGGAAAGTGGTCAGCCGTAGTCGTGTAGTAAGCGTGTCCCAGACCCGGAGTGTAGTGGAGGTGGGTGTGCTGATATACGCATTGGCCGGCCTGTCAACTTTGGGCTTCCAGAGCAAGTCCCAGATAGTACGGCCTGTGAGTTGACGATCTATGCGAAGCCAATGCTTCTCTGACTCTTGGAGCGACCACTCCGTGAACACCCGAAGCTGAGCTGCTCTATAGTACCCCTGGAAGTCGGGGATGGCCAACCATCCCTCCCGACGGGGGCGCGTCAACAGGCGGTAGGGCAGGCGAGCCCTTTTCCCCTGCCAGATAAACTTAGTCACAATTCTTTTGAGTTCTGTGAAGAGGCCCCCGTCCACAGGGATGGGGAGACCCTGAAAAAGGTAGAGCAAACGAGGGAGTGCGTTCATTTTAATGGCGTTGATTCTACCCATTCTTTAATTGGCGAAGCAGCGGAGGGAAATTGGCTTTATAAAGGTCTGAGATTCGTGGAGTGAGTCGAACTCCTAAGTATGTGATTTCCTTGGTTACACAAGAGAATGGAGTGGTGCTCCCTATCTAGCGTCAGACTTCGGCAGGAAGGGTTAAATTAAGCAGAAAGGACTTGGTCCGATTAGTTTTGAATCCGGACACACACTCAAACTTTGCCAGTTCTTCTTGGATGGCCGGGAGAGAAATTTGCGGATTAGTAATCGGAAGGAGCACATCGTCAGCGAATAATGAAACCTTGTGATCGTCCAGACCGAAGCGCATCCCTGTGATAGCAGGGTTCTGCCTGATCTTGTGTGCCAGTGGCTCAATGCACAAAGCAAAGAGAAGGGGGGATAGCGGACACCCCTGCCTCGTCCCGCGAGCCAGGGGGAACAGGGAAGATGCCACCCCATTGACTAGTACCCGCGAGGTTGGAGCATGGTAATTGGCTCAGATCATCCCAATGTAGGCCTCAGGGAAGCCAAATCTCTGTAAAACTCTAAACAAAAAGGACCATTCGACCCGGTCAAAGGCCTTCTCTGCGTCCAGCGCGAGAAGAGCCGTTGGAATATGTGTCCTCTGAGGCTTTTATATAACATGGATGATGCGTCTCAAGTTATCGTGGGTTTGTCGGCCCTTAATAAAGCCAGATTGATCCGGGTCAATGAGGGAAGGGAGCACCGATTCAAGACAGGTGGCTAAAAGTTTTGTATAAATCTTGGCGTCCAAGTTTAGGAGGGCAATTGGGCGATAGGAAGAGCGGGCCGTGGGCTTTTTACCTGGTTTGGGCATCACTGCTACTATCGCCTCTCTCATAGACGGAGTGCTCTGTTGTGTTGTGATGATGTCATTAAATAAGGTAGTTAAAAATGTTATTTCGGGAGCAAAGGTACGATAAAAATGAGCCGTGTATTCATCGGGCCCTGGTGATTTCGGGAGTTTAAGCGCATCAATCGCTTTCTGCACCTGCTCTGGGGTGATAGGTAGGGCCAGATCTTCAGTGATTGACTTGGGGACCTGTGGAAGATCCACGGAATCTAGATAAGACTGTTGATCTTGGGGCCTTGAGTCTTCTGAGGTATATAGCTTGGTGATGGGTTCCATGTAGATGGAGAGGAGTTGGCCTAATGGCTAGGGTGGTCGACCTCGAATCTTGGGAACTGGGTTCGAGTCTCGGCAACGACGCTGAGCATCCTGTGATTCTTGGGCAAATCACTTAATCTCCCCGTGCCTAACAAAAATGAATGTGTCCCCATGTAACGCAACTTGTGCTATGTAAAGCGCTCTGTTACCCGATACCAGGTCAAGTTTGCGCTATATTAAACTCTGTTAAAAAAAAAGATGTTGAAGAGTTGCCGTGAAAGTACGGATCCTTGGGGGACACTCCTGCTGACAGGGTGTAAGTCAGACGTGACGTTTTGAATTTTTATTCTTTGGGTGCGGTTGTGGAGGAAAGAGGAGATCCGCTGTAGAACCACCTCCTCCACACCTACCCTTTCTTGAAGAACCTTAATGAGTTGATTGTGGTCAACAGTGTCAAAGGCTGCCGATAAATCAAGGAGAATGAGTAAGCCATTGGTCCGTATCGAGTGATTTGTGAATATCGTCTATGACATTGAGGATTGCGGTCTCAGTGCTGTAGCCTTTTCTGAAACCTGATTGGTGGGGGTCTAGAAGGTTGATGTTGTCCAAGTGTTGAGTCAGTGGTAGTAGGACGCACCTTTCTAGGATTTTGGATATGAGAGGGAGGTTGGAGACAGGTCTGAAGTTGTGCAGGTCATTGGTGTCCAGGCCTGTTTTTTTTAGTAATGGTGTGACTTGGCCGACTTTCAGGCAGTCTGGAATGTCTCCGGTTCTTAGAGAGCTGTTTATGATCTTGCTCCAGAGCGGGGCTAGGCTGAGTTTAAGTTTTTTGGCCAATAGGACGGGTATAGGATCGAGGACATGAGAAGAAGGTTTGGCTGAAGAAATTAGTTTGACTATCTCCTCTTCCGGGATGGGGTTGAAGGATTTCCAGGGTTTAGGGGGGAGTTTGGGTATGAGTTCTTCTGTCCCTCGAAGAGGGATCTTGTGAGGGGGACAGAGTTTGTTATCCAGTGAAAGCTCGATCTTGGTGATTTTCTCACTGAAGAAGTTGGAAAGTTGTCACAACGCTCTTTGGAGGCCTGTCCTGAGGAAGCAGGGGGCTTGGCAGTTTGCTGCCTAATGAGGTTGAAGAGTTCTTTTAGCCTGTTATTTGCGTTGTTCAGGACGTTGCATAAGAATTTCATTCTTTATGTGGTTTTTGTATTTTGCACGAACTGATTTGAGTTGAGGGGTTGTTCCGCCAGAGCCGTTCTGCAGCTCTAAGTTATCTCCTTTCATCATTGGTGTCTGTGTTGAACCAGGATCTGGATGGGATGTTCCTGACACTTTTTAGTTTCAAGGGGGCTAGTTGGTCTAGAATGGACATCATCTTTGTGCTGTAGAGAGAGGTGAGTTCTGCTGTGGAGAGATCCTCTGTGTGGATGTGAAGGAGAGAGCTTACCTTTTCTTCTAGATCGGCCATGGGAATCTGAGTTAAATTTCTCACCCATTTGTGGGGGTTAGGCGTGAGAGATTGCTCTTGGAACGTTTGGTTGATGTGGAATAAGATTATGTGGTGGTCGGACCAGTCAACTGGCAGGATGCGGTCTATAGTGACTATGTCTCTTTGGGCAATGATGGCATCTATGATCTCTTCTCTATTGTGAGTTTCCTCTGAGCAATGTTGAGTGAGGTTGTTGGTGTGGAGGAGATCCTTCAGGGTTTGGATTAGCGAGTTGTTTTCTTCATTCCAGTGTAGGTTGAGGTCCCCCAGAATCAGGTTGTTTGCGTCTCGAAGTGAGCAATTGGCAATCAGGTCAGATAGGTGTTTGCCGAATGTGTTTGTGTTGCCTGGTGGATGGTAGAATAGATGACAAAGTAGTGTTTTTTTGTTACTTGTCCTAATGTTGGCAGTTAGGCATTCAAAGAAGTTGTAGCTGAAGGAGTCGGTTTCCGTTATGGAGATGTTGTTTTTATGGATGATTGCTGTGCCCCCTCCGCGTTGGTCCTTTCTGTCTTTATTAATGATTGTGAAGCCGGGTGGTACCAGCATATCTATGATTGGGTAAGAGAGATCATTTAACCATGTCTCGGTGATGAATGTAATGTTTATGTCGTGTGAGATAATTATTTCTGCCATCTCAGTTGCTTGTTTTGTGGCAGATCTGCAGTTTATGAGCATGCAGTTGGTGGAGGTCTCCTCCTTTTTGGGTTTCTTCTTTAGGGGGGCCCTGGGGATGTTCGTGAGGAAGGCAGGGGGTCTTAGGGATTTCAGAGGGGAGTAGTCTCTTCTGAATCCTGTTACAGAAGTACACTCAAAAGACTTGGGTGATGGCGAACCAGCATGCAAACACTGCTTCTGTTGTTGCTGCCCCTGTTTTTAATTTCTCCAGTTCCTTTTAGGAAAGAACGGGCGCCCATCTTTATCAGTCTGGATCTTTTTGATTTTGAGCTTGCGTTTGATTTTGTAGTTGAGTAAATGCCTTGATTCCCAGACTATTGCGCCCTATGGATTTATAAGCTTTGGCAATAATCTTTGCCAATTCGTGTTGCTTGTCTGCATCTGCCACAGCCTCCAAGTGTTGCACTACTTGTAAGCATACAGCATCACCCTTAACATTAGCAAGGATCATATCACAAACAATGTCGAACACCCTCACCAGTCTCATTCGGAACTCCAGGGCTGCTTCGGCCCCATGTTCTTCCTAAACACGCTTGATTACGGATGGGAGAACGGCCATTGAGGGGGTGCCGAAACACATCGAATATACCGCTGCAAACACTGTACCCTAAGTGTTACAATCAGCTAATTCGGGAACCAGATTTTTCGGTAGACTTATTGTCAAAGTCCTGTACTTCTCCAGAGGTGTGGTATTGGGAAAAATAGCTTCAAGTTGCCCACATTTCTCGGCAAGCCAATAAGGAAGTTCATCCTTATTCTGGGGTCGCTTGCCCATTATGGTATTAACCATCAAATGACTGACGGTCACACCACCAGGTGCAGGTGGTTGCGCAGCAGCTACTGGTGGTCCCACCTGGAAGTTGCGCGACATAAACTGAATAACAGCTCTATGTATACGTATTAAAGAAGTATGTAATACGAAAAGCTCAAGGACTGTAGCAGTGAGATAAGTTGGGTGTGGGGTGTACCCAGCCAAAATGGGCCAAGTGGCCCCATCTATAGATAAGGGGCCTAAACAGACCGGTGTTATAGGGTGTGGAAGGGTGCCATTAAACCATATTTGGTGTTGCCAAGCTGTTAGCGGAACCTCAAGAGATCTATAAGGTCTATATTCCTGCGGAGTCGCGTTGGTAGTATACTTGTGAAACAAATTGTCTCATTGACTGCCGGAAAGGTGACCCAAGAATAAAATACCTCGAAGCTGAATGCTGGATCTGCTTCAACAACAAAGATTAGCGCTACACCTGCATCAGGTACTCCATATTGAGTCAGATAAGCCCTGAGCGGTGCGCTGTTAGGAGGCGCAATAACAATCGCCATTTTAAATAAAGAACAGAACCACCTATGCGTGGCAGCGTATCAAAGGGTTAAAAGTAAGAGACCTTTTAAAATTCAAGCTTGAAAAACCTATATAAAATATCACACTATAGGAGGCTACACTGTCACAGCTGTCTCTGGAAACAGAAGTGAGGGGATTGTGGACAAGCACAAGCGCTACTTAGGAGTCTCTTGTGCAAGTATGTTAAAGTTTTCTGTGCTATCCATGTCTGCACGTCGGTATGGGACTGCAATTCAAAGGCTCAAGGGGCCAGCAGCTCTCACCCGTCTTGTGTGTTCATGGCAATATGCTGTCCCTGAAATGTCTGCCACTTGCCAGTGAAGGGGGCACGGGCTTGGTGCAAGAAACAGGTACAAGTTGATGGGAGGAGAGGAAACAGACACAAGTATGGGTTCAAGAAGATGAAACTGGTACCGGGTGGGGGGGGTGAAATGAACAGGGACACGGCGGGTGGTGGGGGGGATGATGAACCAAGGACAGGGAAATGGGGAGAGGGTTGGGAGGGAAAAGAAGTAACATGGACAGGGATATGACAGATGGCACTCATATGGAGTGCTTGAAAACAAAATAAAAGTAACTCCAAAAACGGGAGCAGTGGAAGGACACAAGTCTTGGTCTATGCTCCAGGTGAGGGGCAAACTCAAGAGATTATCTGATGCATGCAAGCCGTAACAAATAAAAAAGAAGCAAATGAGAGTAATACTGAAGTTAACCAATGGTGAGCAATGGGTGGCTGTAGCCCACTGACTGTAAATGAAATGTTTCAAAGAAACAGAGCATGCGGTTTCTATGCAAGACCTAAAAAGCGCCATCACTTGTGCAGACATTTCTCAAACTTCATTAGTTAGTAAGCAAGTGTTTTGGTGAGTGGGTAAGAGGGCTCGTGTATGAGGAATTGTAGGTGCTTGGTAAAGTGGTTATGTGAGTGAATGGGTGAGTTAGTAGGGGGAAGATTGGGTCGGTGAGAAAGAGTGCACATGTGATACAGACATTAAATTTCCTGCTGCTGACCAGAATATTTGCCCGGTTTTTCTGGTCTTGGCATCTCGTGTTATGCTGAAAAAGACTGTCATCAACCTATATTCTTTAGTGGTACATACTGTCTAGGACAGAGGTTCTTGACTTGTGGTCCGGGGACCCCTTGGGGTCCGCGATGTCAACTCAAGGAGTTTGCAACTGCTTAGAAAATTAAATAATATTAACAGACTAATAAAGTAAATATAAATAAAGAAACAAAATGTAAAACTGAAAATTTTAAAAAAATGCTGTATATAAGAGGACATTTAAAGCTGGAGGCTAAAAATTAAGTTTGTATCCTCAGACTGATTCATGGGAGCAGTACAGGGGCATCAAACAGAACAGAATATAATATGGAATATGGGTGGCCTCGGTTGAATTTGGAAAAATAACCATGCCATTACATTTTTTATTTTATATTTGTTTGTGAATTAAATAAAATAATAATTTGTGTATTTGTCTGATGAATGTCTGTCTGTTTTTTGGGAACTGTTTTGCAGTTCAAATCTTCGAAATTGCTTATGCTGGGGTCAACGGGTTCCAGTAATGACTCAGTGGAGGTCCCCGGGCCAGCAATCTTTAAGTGGGGGCCCACAAATCAAAAAGTTAAGAATACTGTGTGGGTCAATTGTTCAAAAATCAGTTGTTAAAAAGTCAGAGGAAAGTAATGTTGATTACTCCCCAAGATTTGATGACACTGCGCATGGGACGAAACTGGCATGCAGCAAAAATAGTTTCCAAAGAGTCCACCACAACGCTAGGATCTTCTGGTGCCTTCAGACTCAATAAAACTTTTCCATGGGTGCATCACAACCTCACTGTATACCGTAGGTAAACTGCTGAGTCTGAGGTGAGCAATGGGTGCAAGCAGAGCACTAAAGTAAAATCAAACCCGGTCCCACTGGAACCTCTGGTTCAACTGGCCATCGCCATTTTCAACTGCAGCACCAAACCACCTTTTTGGGCGAGGTCGAACGAAAGTACCTACCACGCCAATACCCATATAGTAATATGTTGCAGTGGTTCCAGTACCTTCTGCTTGATGTCACCGCTCTCCGGTTCCATGATGTTGTGCTCAAGGTGCGCCTCCTACCCACACTTTAGGCAGATCCAGGTCTGGTGGCTCCTGCAGAAAAGCGCTTGCGTCTTTCCGTGCTGCGGGCAATGCCCAGACTTGGCTCCTTGCTCTCGGGCAGGGAACCAGGTATCCCTCAGGGCCCAGGCACCTGCACGAGACCCAAAGTGCTGCCGGTAGTAAGACCCCGCGCAGACTGGGCAAGACTTTGTGGCCTTTATCTTCCGACTGACGCAGAAGTTACATGGCATGTCCCCCGGCCCGCGTGTACTCGCCTCAGAACTGGCAAAGTTCTTGGCCAGCTGGGCGTGGATGTTCTTTTTGCAGAGTCAGTGGGCAGCTGGAAGGCTTTACGGCACTGCGGGCAGGCAGCCTGGACGCCCACTTGTGCCCAGCAGTGCCCGATACAAACCAGGCAGATGGTGTGATAGTGACAAGGTCCCTGAAGACGTCCAGGCACATGGGACAGCGCAGGTACTCCTGGGCGAAAAGCCCACCGCCAGCTGCCATGACTCTACCAAGCAGCGTCGTAGGAAAAAATATTAGCAATGCTATATGTCTTACGCTTTGACCATAAGGAATACTTAGTACGTGCGCACTCGGGGAGAGATAAGACGGGCTCCCTCCTGGCATGGCTAGCGAACCCGGCTCCGCGGGGTACGCCTATATTAGCTTTAACTACCTCGTCTGGGATGCCGGAATACACCCAGCAAGGGATTAACGAAATGTTCCTAACATATATTTGTCACCCCGAGTGGGACGGGTATGCTCAGACGTGAGTCCCGTGCTCTCCATGCCACTGGAATCAAGCTATCCTGGCTGAAGAGGGGTGAAACCCCGAAACCGGTCCTAGGATGCTTGTTTCCAGTCCAGGGAGAACCTGGCTTGGCAGTTTGGGCTGGACTGTTCCCATGAGGCACAGGGTCAAGACTGATTTGCATATAGCTGGGTTCAAACTGGAATGGCATGGTGAGCAACAAAACGATGGATTTCGGCCCAGATCTCTGTACTGGGGTGAATGTATGACATTGTTCTGCATTCTGTCCATCAATTGTTGTTTTTGCATTTGTCACCCCGAGTGGGACGGGTATGCTCAGACGTGAGTCCCGTGCTCTCCATGCCACTGGAATCAAGCTATCCTGGCTGAAGAGGGGTGAAACCCCGAAACCGGTCCTAGGATGCTTGTTTCCTGTCCAGGGAGAACCTGGCTTGGCAGTTTGGGCCGGACTGTTCCCATGAGGCACAGGGTCAAGACTAATTTGCATATAGCTGGGTTCAAACTGGAATGGCATGGTGAGCAAAAAAACGATGGATTTCGGCCCAGATCTCTGTACTAGGGTGAATGTATGACATTGTTCTGCATTCTGTCCATCAATTGTTGTTTTTGCATTTGTCACCCCGAGTGGGACGGGTATGCTCAGACGTGAGTCCCGTGCTCTCCATGCCACTGGAATCAAGCTATCCTGGCTGAAGAGGGGTGAAACCCCGAAACCGGTCCTAGGATGCTTGTTTCCAGTCCAGGGAGAACCTGGCTTGGCAGTTTGGGCTGGACTGTTCCCATGAGGCACAGGGTCAAGACTGATTTGCATATAGCTGGGTTCAAACTGGAATGGAATGGTGAGCAAAAAAACGATGGATTTCGGCCCAGATCTCTGTACTGGGGTGAATGTATGACATTGTTCTGCATTCTGTCCATCAATTGTTGTTTTTGCATTTGTCACCCCGAGTGGGACGGGTATGCTCAGACGTGAGTCCCGTGCTCTCCATGCCACTGGAATCAAGCTATCCTGGCTGAAGAGGGGTGAAACCCCGGAACCGGTCCTAGGATGCTTGTTTCCAGTCCAGGGAGAACCTGGCTTGGCAGTTTGGGCTGGACTGTTCCCATGAGGCACAGGGTCAAGACTGATTTGCATATAGCTGGGTTCAAACTGGAATGGCATGGTGAGCAAAAAAACGATGGATTTCGGCCCAGATCTCTGTACTGGGGTGAATGTATGACATTGTTCTGCATTCTGTCCATCAATTGTTGTTTTTGCGCCTAACATATTATGCGGCACTCTGTGAAAGTAAGCTACAGGGCGCAACTGATGGGTTGCATGAGTTCTTAGCTGAGGTACGACTGCCACGTCTTGAGGAGGACCAGGGGGAGCTGTTGGGGCAGGAAATTACGGAGGGAGCAATACGCAATGCAATAAAGCATATGGCTCGCATTAAAAAACTCCAGGGTTAGATGGATTGCCAAAAGAATTTTATTCGGCGTATGTCGACGCTTTGACCCCCAAGCTCCGGGCGGTTTATCACGAAGCCAAGGAACTAGGGAGATTGCTGGGCTCTGCCCGAGAGGCCATCTTCATTCCGCTGTTAAAACCGGGGAGATATTTGCTATCACTGTCGGCATATCGCCCGCTATCAATGTTGACGACGGACTATAAGATTTTAAGTAGGTTCCTGGCGTCCCGGCTACTTCCCTATATGGCATACTTGGTCCATAGCGACCAGGCGGGCTTTATTCCGAAGAGAACCACTGCAACCAACGTGCGGCGACTTCTGCAAATTCTGGGAGAGCGTCACACTGATACACCGGACGCGGCGGTTCTCGCGGTAGATATTGAGAAGGCGTTTGACAGCTTAGAATGGCCGTACTTGTCCCGGGTCCATCACACATTTGGTCTTAAGAAATCCTTTGTAGAATGGACGGAGCTATTATACAGGTCGGCGACGGTGCGCGTGCGCACAGGTACGAAGATCTTTTCGGCTTGCATGATTGGACGGGGCACGCGCCAGGGATGTCCGCTCTCTCCATTATTGTTTGCCCTGGCCATTGAGCCTCTGGCATCCCATGCCCGACTGGGGAACTATTATGCAGGTTTGTATTTGCGGGGAGATGTACAGTTTATTTCCCTGTATGCGGATGATTTTTTGATGTTTCTAGGGAACATGACGGCGGACTTAAATGGCGCAAGACATTTACTTCGTGCATTTGGATGTCATTCGGGGTTGAAAAAAAAATAAGAAAAAAAAAAATGCTATATGTCTTACTTTTAAATGCGAGACCTATGGCATTGCAAACAAACGGCTGCCATTGTCCCGGCTGCTTTGAAAGTTAAAGCGGGCATGGCCTGCTGAATGTAAGCAAAGCACGTCGTCGTGCCTAATGTAGGAGAAACTCAATAAAGAAAAAAGTACACGTACCGTGTAACAACCAAGTAAATGGCCCAGTAGCCATGGGAGGTTACAAATGAAGACATGGCCGTACTAAAGAGGGACTAACAAGCCTATTTAGGAATCAGAAGACATCATTTATGAAGGACAAAGACACAAGCCAATGAAAAATATGGGCAGGGCTTCTCTCTCGTACTGTTCTACAACAGATCATCGCTTGCAAAGCAAGATTCATGGCCCTTAGGTGCAGTGAATGGACGTTCCTGAAACACTTAGCCAGGTGGCGCCGGCCTCGAAATCAATAACATGCTGGGAGTGTAGATTGTAGGACGAATCTTTCCCACATACCGTCTGCAGCGGACTAGTTTTACTCAAGGAACGGAACTCTCTCCTCAAGTTGAAATGGAATAAACAGGCATACGTTCTTGTTGGCAGGCTATTATTGACTCTCTCTTAACCCTTCTAACACCAGCTTGAACATCTTGCTTGGTAAGCTTTTGGCTCTAGCAGTCAAGAAGTTCTGCTGCCAAGGGTTTCACTGAGTGGTGTCAGCCTGAGTACCTTACAGGATTTCCAGCTGTGCTTACCCCATAAACGTGCATCCTTTGTCTGAATTATTTGATGTCTAAGAAAGTGCTGTGCATGCCCTTTTTCGTATCGATGTTTACCTTTTTATCTGCTTATATCTGTGCTTGTCCAAAACATTTTATTCTTTGGTTACAGTGATGTTTACCTTTTTACTTGTTTACCTGTTTTATTGTAATTTTGTTGTTATATTAATCATTGCATCCTGTGCTTAGCCATTATCGGCTATTGGCGCCACAGCCTATGATAGTCTCTCGCTGAATGCAAACTACCAGCTAGGTGCTTGCTTTAAGCATGAGCACAAAGTCAACTTGTACATCCTTTGTGGACAAAGTTTGCTGTTATTTTAACACTGCTTTTTTTGCGTTTCTTGACATTAGCCAATGGTCAAGCACTTTATAGGCACCGCTTCCGCTACCCTTCATATGGCACTTTGCACTTGTAACCGCAGGCTCTCCTTTCCTGACTAAGGGCCATATGTAGGAAGGCAAATACCGGTCGGTAATGGCCGATTTTCGGTAAATATCCCGTTACCGACCGGTATTTAGGCTTTTGGTATGTAGGGGGCATATTTCAGGATTCGGTAATTTACCGAATCAGTAAAATTACCGAATCGGTAATTTTACCGATTCAGTAAATACCGAATCCTGAAATGATATGTAGGGGGAGTGTGTCGTTGGTGTGGGGATTCGTTATTTACCACCAACTAAAAGTTGATGGTAAATGACGAATACCTGGAAAAAAGCATTTTTTTCTCCATTTGAAGTGTGCAATGTGGCAGACATACATGCCCTTAGGGCATGTATGTGCGCCACATGTGCACACATGGACGAATCAGGGGTGCAACAGGGTGTCAATGTGACACCCTGCCACCCATGATGATGCCTCCCCCATTACCGATTCGGTATTTACCGAATCGGTAATGGCAACTGGCTTCCCATTCATTCCTATGGGCCTCCAGGCCCATAGGAATGAATGGGAAACCAGTTGCCATTACCGAATCGGTAAATACCGATTCTAAAATACCGACATATACCGAATCGGTAATTATTTACCTACATTACATTTACCGATTCATAAATACCGAATCGGTAAAATTCGGTATTTAAGAATCGGTAAATGTAATTTACCTACGTATGGCCCAAAATGTGGCCCAAGTGCTGGATCTGAGTGTGAATATTAGATGGAGCCCTGTGCAGCCCATTGCTTTTCTTGTTTACAGTCGAATTAGCGTATGTAAACTTGCTGCTATATTTCGATATAGTATTTTGCACTTTGGCTTAATCAACCAGTTTTTTAAAGTTGTTGTTTGCTCTAACACGTTCGTCAACCATAACTATGCTCTTGGTTTAGTCGTGAATATCAGACACATTGCACCTCCTATTGGTTGACAAAAGCAGTTGCTCTTTTTTATTGAATGTCGTACTATGTATTTATCAGAGACAGGCTGGACTACGGTTTTGTCAATTTTTCATAAGTTTAAAAGTCACATAGGCCTGCTTCGCAAGCGTCTATTGTATGTACTGGAACTCTACTAATTGTAAAAATGTCTTGTATTACCCATTAACTTGGATCTTTTAATACTGTATATGTTTTAGTTAATTGTAATGCTTTTAATTAACCACACAGTAACTACACCAGTAAGAAGAGCAGCACACAGGCGGTGCACCCCTGATGGCGCTTTCTGAAAGGGGGTTCTCATGAACACCCCTCAGAAATCCCCCTGTAGGTGAATACAGTTACTCACTACACTCTTTGGAGGAGGATCTCTGTGCCCCTTTGTTAAAGAGGCACATTTGAAGTTCACAGCTGCCCTGGGTGCACGCTGTTTTTGACTTAGCAGCATATTTTCATGGTTAAGCCGCCTGTTCTTATGTGCTTTTGTGAAGCGTTTATCACACCTTATAATTACAGAGGTATCTGATCTTGCTTCACTTAGGCATTAACCAGTGAGTATACTTCCTTATCTTGGTGTTTTTACTTTGTGGTGCTATATTTTCATACAGAAGGATACATTTTTGCTCCTGTTGTTACGCCTCATTTGAATCCATTGCAAGGAGCAAGGAGTTCGTATTCTTTCCCTACTTACAGCATTTTCACTGAGTATCTTTTCCAGTCCTAATTCTTCTTCTCCTTTGTAGGTTACCCAGGCTATCCTCAGTCCTGCTGAGACCTTTACATTCTTCACAGGACTGAAAAGACATTGACAATAACTGCAAACAAACTATCAATATTTAACAGCACTATGTGATTTGATAACAGCGCTCACTGTCCAAAAAAATATTGTACTATATGGTTGTTTGCATCTAATCCAGCGGAAGCGGTGTAAAATTGTGGGCATAGACACAAGTTACCCACCATACCATACAATTCAAATATCAGCAAACAATTTACTATAACTCAGAGTTTGGCCCATAGAAACTCTATAACCACTTACAAATCGTGAGGTCCTCCGATAGATCTTTGTAAGAGCTAATAGGGACTCGGATAATTAGAGACGGAAGTAATTCCCTCATGAGGACCTGTAATGAAGAAATGCCTATCTAACAACAATAATCAATAACCATATCTTATCACTAATATCATCAATAAAAATTACAAACTCAGAATAGTTATCAAGGCACTTTTATCTAAACTTTAAGATGAATGTTCAAATACACAAAGGTACATTAGAATTTGTATTTCTTGGTTAATCAATTGAATACAGGTAAACTCACAATACCATTTATGGTTCAAAGTAAAATACATCATAAATCAGATATCTGGCGTGAGGAGAGACAGAAAGAGAGAGAAAGAATACATATTACAATCTCAGTTTTGCAACTCAAGAATCATATGAACCAAAGTTCAGCTGTAGAATATCTGGACCGAGACGCAAAAATGTACTAAAGCACAGTGTGCAGTAGCCTAAATAGCTAACCATTCAGCCAAAAAAGGTATAGCCTGCCCAACTTCACCATGTGATGAAGTATAGGGGAAACATCAGGAGAGTTCAGTTCAGGATTGTCGGACTTCAGACTGACAGCATGCCACACCCAAGATTTGCAAGGAAAATAGCTGCGCGCGTCCTTTTTCTCACCGGCCAATTATACCTCAAAATGTTTCTTCCAGTTCCTGCCCACAAAGTTGCTTTGCACAATTTTGTATGACTTCTATTGGTTGAGATCCATGGTGTCATCGTGGAATGATCATTTCTCAGCCCAAAACGTCCGGAACCCTCACGTAATATTTTTGTTACTCCAGTATTGGAACTTTCATAGATTCACATAATTGAATCTTTTCCCGTCGTCTAGATGGGAGTCCCCGGTACATCAAAAAAGCAATGCTTAAATCAATACAAAGCAGAAAAAAGGCCTAGGGCCATTTCAGTTTTGTTACCCATAACTCTGGTTTGGTAAAAGAGACCAAAAATAATCCTTGAATCAATCAGGACCCTTCACCCTCTAGAACCTTCCTGAGAGAATCTTAGACCTTCAGATTTTCTACCGCACGTTGTGCTAGGGAGTCTACTCTGATCTCTGCTCAGTTTTCTCTTGTTAATTAGTGATTTTGGACAGTATTCTTAGCTTTCATCTGAGATTCATCTGCAGGATTCTTCTTGAGTACTGGTTGGTGATCATTCTGACTTTATTATGATAGGAAAGGAGAAAAAGGGTATGTTTAGAGCCTGTGCTACCTGCTCCAAGAAGAGGCTTTATACTGATGCCCTCATGAGGACTGTATTTATTGCCTCTATCCAGACCATCAAGCAAAGGACTGCAAGGTATGTCGTACCTTTTCTAGTAAGACCTTAAAGGACTGTGAGGGGCGCCTTATGATATGGCTTCAAAAGCTAAAAGCCAGAAAGGAGGTGATTTCTAGTGATAGTGATGAGGCAGCCGCTTCCTCATCCAGAAGTTCCCATAAAAGAAGATCACCGCATACTCATTCCTCAGAGGATGTCGTGGTCTAGGCTACAGAGAGTGCCACTAACCTGGAAGCCGGGTACAGCAGGAACGATGCTAGATGATCTCCTCCCCTAAGAGGTGACACCTGCGCGCAGAATGTCTTATACGGCACAGATGACACCCCTACCGGGGAAGGGAAAAAAGGGACAAAGGAAACAAAAACAGTGTTGCCTCCAACACTCGGACCGGCATGGAAATAAAGGTGAATGACCCTTCTCTTCTGGATTCTCTCCCTATGCCCTGCAATGAAAACACAACATACATTCAGTAAGGTACGATGCCATGCACTTCCTAACCCCCTCCCCGTACTTATTATCTACAATCTGTCACTTACACATATAGCGGCTGGGCGGATGCTTGGAGAAACAGGTGAGTCACAAAATAAAGAAACCTATGTAGGTTTAAGCACTAGCACTCAGTCTTGTAAATAGAGAATGAAAAAGTGATACTTATCCGTCCGGTGGTTGGCAGACAGTTATTTCACCACGGGAGATAAGTACGCCAAAAAGGGGAGGGGAAGCGCCTTCCTGGCCTTCCTTTGCGTCCTGTTCTGTGAAGCAATCCGAGTGAAGAGGATGGGTTGGTATCCAGCGCTATCATAAGCGCGCGATGGCACAAAACCTCCAGTTCCTGGCCCAGAGTTAATCCACTCTGGATAAGAAGACCTTGCTGGGAACAGTGCTGTGTCTGAAGTGGTGATAGTCTCGGCTAGCAGCCTCGGTGCTGCGCCGCTATGGCTTGCGGTAAAACAATGCGAAATGAAAGTTACAGCAGTCTCTCCCTAGGACCTGGTGCCGATACTGCAGTGAAACAACCCGTGCGCCGATACGACGCGCTCAGGAATATGACTTTTCCCACCTACTTCCGCATCAGCATGGAGGAGTCAGCGGAGTAGTGGGTTCGGCTTGGTGAATGCGCAGCTCTCTCTGAAGGGCCTGCGGTGGGTTCTTAGTGTTTTGTGAGCGTCGCGTGGGCCCGCTGTGAAGTCTGCTGCGCCGCTCTCTCTCTCTGTTGGAAAGCCCGCGAATACTTCTGTGGTGTTTGCGAGCGTCGCGGTGGCTCACGGTAAGGTCTTGTGTATAACACTCAGCAAGGAAGTTGGTTAGCTGGAATCGACTACGGGAGTCCGACATGGCTTCTCAGAGGGTCTCGGGAATTCGAGTGACAAGCACAGATTTTCATGGGGGCGGGGCTTATATACGTAATGCTATCCCTCCCAATGCATCCTGGGAAATGTAGTTTCTAAGCCCCCCAGTCACACAGCTCATTCTGTACCTGCTCTGCAGCGCCCCCCCACTGGGCCATGACAGTACCCCCTCTCAACGTCCGTCGTCTCGGCGGACCTCCTGGCTTAGAAGGGTGTTGGGCATGGAAACGTCTCACAAGATTGGGGCTCCCATGACCTATCTTCTGGCCCATAACCCTTCCAATCTACTAAGTAGTGTATCTTGGAATCTAAAATAGCCTGTACCTCATATTCTTCCTCCCCTTCTATGTCTATTGCTGGGGGTCTAACGGGTAGGCGTGTGCTTGTTCGGCAAGGTTTCAGGAGGGACACATGAAACACCAGGTGGAAATGCCAGGTGGGTGGCAACGTGAGTTTCATAGCCACAGGATTAATGATCTTGATTATAGGATAAGGACCTATGTATTTGGGCTGTAGTCTAGTGTTTCCCTTGAGTCGTAGGTTTTTTGTGCTTAACCAGACCTTATCACCTATATTGTATGTGGGTTCAGGGGAACGTCTCTTGTCTACCTGTGTTTTGTCTCTTGCTCGAGCTTCTTCAAGATGTACTTTAGCCGTGTCTAACACGGTTTTGAGATGTGCGTGGTGTTCCTGAATTGAAGGGAGTTTTGAGATAATGGGGTGCTCAAAAGGCAGCATGTTGGGATGGAAACCAAAGAGACAAAAAAAAGGAGAGCATCCCAAGGACGAATAGTTGACGTTATTGTATGCAAACTCAGCAGTCCATAATAGTGTGCTCCATTCGTCGGCATGCATCAATGTGAAGCATCTGAGGTATTGCTCCAAGGTTTGATTGAGCCGTTCAGTTTTCTGTCTTCCTACATGACCGGCTAAGGTAGTGTCGTGGATCCATTGTAACGCTTGTTGTTGCAAAGGCTCGCTGGGAACGTATAATTTGTTGTCATGAAACAGTAGTCCTTCTTTGAGGGTTCTCTGTTGAGGCTCTTCCTTGACCCAGGCTATTGTGTCTATAGTTTTTACATGTTGTTTTACTTCGGTAAGAAAGAGCTGGGTGGAGATCGATGCCAATGCCTTTGTAGGGAAGGCTGCCTTCTGCAGGATTATAGGAGGTTCCTCCTCCATCTCGGTAACTGGGGAACAATCCGGTACGGGTCTTGACAGTGCGTCAGCCTTTCCGTTTTGTGGTCCTGGTCGATATTTGATAATAAAATCGAAATCCGCGAAGAACAGCGACCATCGCAGTTGACGGGGTGTTAAGGCCCGGGCACTCTTCAGGAACAGCAGGTTTCTATGGTCCGTATATATTTCAACGGTATGTCTGGCCCCTAGTAGATGGTGTCTCCACTCCTCACATGCTCGTTTTATTGCCAACAGTTCCTTGTCGGTGGTGCTATAGTTTATTTCGCAGCTTGTTAACTTCTTCGAGAAGAAGGCAACAGGGTGGAGCTGCCCTGTGTCTGGGTGTCGCTGGGAAAGTATTCCTCCTAACGCGTAGTAAGACGCGTCTGTCTCTAGCACAAATGGCAGGGAGGCATCTGGATGTCTTAAGATAGGAGCGTTGGAAAAACACCTCTTGAGGTCTTGAAAGGCTTCCTCAGCTTCTGATGTCCACTTGAATGTTGCTCCTTTCTTCAGTAGATATGTCATTGGGTGGATGCGGGTAGAGAAGTTTTGTATGAATCTTCTATAGAAATTTGCAAACCCCAAGAAACTCTGTAGGGCTTTTACGCTAGAAGGTGACTTCCACTCCTGGATGGCCAGCGTTTTCTTTGTATCCATACACACCCCGTCGGGGCCAATGACATACCCTAAGAATTCCACCTCGGGTGTGTGAAAAAAGCATTTCTCCAACTTTGCGTAAAGCGAATAGCGCTGGAGCCTCTCCAATGCAGCCGCCACGTGGTGTATGTGTTCTTCTATGGAAGAGGAGTAGACCAAAATGTCATCGATGTATACGATGCAGGATACGTCCAGTAGGCCCCTCAATACCTCATCCATGAAGTATTGGAAGGCGGCAGGGGCATTACAAAGACCGAAAGGCATCACTTGGTATTCATACAAGCCGAACTTTGTTCTAAACGCCGTCTTCCACTCATCCCCCTGCCGCACTCTGACCAGATGATATGCTCCACGGAGATCCAATTTTGTGAAGACTTTGGCTCCTTTTAGTTGATCTAATAATACAGGGATGAGGGGAAGGGGATACCTGTTCTTCTTGGTATTTCGGTTCAGGGATCGATAATCTATGCAGGCCCTTAATCCTCCCTCACGCTTCGTAATGAAAAAAAGAGGAGATGACGCAGGCGAGGATGAATGCCTAATGAATCCATTGGACAATAACGAACTGAGGTATTGCTGTAAGTAAGTCGTTTCAGCTCCGGTAAGGGCATAGATGCGGCTACACGGAATGCTGGCCCCTGGTTCCAAGTCAATAAAGAAATCGTAGGCCCTGTGAGGAGGTAGCCTATTTGCTTCTTGTTCATTGAACAAATCTTGATATGTCTGATATTCCGGAGGTAATGTTGAAGTACATCCCACGTTCTTTAGGTCACTGCTACTGGCCAAAAACGCCGCTGGGTTTTCCTTCTTGGTGTGCTCTTCTCTCTGGCTGAGAGTGCAGTGTTCTTTACAATAAGGAGAATTCAAGGTGATCGTACAAGCTGCCCATTGGATAAGAGGGTCATGGAGGGTTAGCCAGGGCATTCCCAATATCAAAGTGAACTGAGGGGCATCTATCAGATCGAACTGGATGGATTCGCTGTGATTTTCTCCTACTGTCATCAGGAGAGATTGCGTGTGGTATTCTACAGGCCCTGACGTTAGTTCAGTGCCATCCACCGCCTTCACCATCTCTGGGATTGTCTTTTTGACCTTCTGGATGCCCACTTCTTTTGCATAGGTTTGATCCATGAAGTTGCCGGTAGCACCGGAATCTAGTGAGGCGTGCACTGATACCAAACCGACGTCAGTTGCGGTTATTTTCACGCACACGTTCATATGTGCAACCGCGCTTTGGATTGTATTCACTATGGCAGGACAGACCTCTTTCTCACAGGGCCTCAAACAAGGGGTCTGGTTCTTGTCTGAGCGCTCTAGTTTTCCGAAGCCTCGGACAAGGTGTCTGTAGCGTTCACCTTCTGTGTTCCTTTCACATCTCTGTACGGAGCCCGGGATCTGGCCTTACACTCTTTTATAAAATGCCCAGACTTCCCACAGTATAGGCACAAGCGTTGCTTCCTCCGTCTTTCTCGTTCTTCCTGATTTAACGGCCCACGGATCCCACTTATTTGCATGGGTTCTACCCCTTCAACCACAGGGGAAGGAGCGTTACTTATAGGCCGAGATCGCGGGGTAGCGTAACGGGTTTCCATACGTGTTTTGTCCCCTCTCCTTTCTTGTAAACGGTGATCTAATTGGACTGTGAGGTCTATGAGTTCATCGCAGGAGGTAGGGAGGTGCACCACCTGCGCGAGGACATCTTTCAACTCGCCTCTTAAACCTTGGTAGTATATAGAAGTGCCTTTCTCTTGAGGCCAATCCGTTTCAGAGACCAGTCTATTAAACGAGGTGATATACGTTAACAATTCTTGATTCCCCTGTTTCAAGGTAATTAGTTCTCGGTCTAAGGAGAGGGAGTGAGCCTTCCGGTCGAACAATTTGCGCATTTCCTCGCAAATGTGTCGAAATCGCGCAAGGCCGGGTCGTTACTTTCGATGAGGGGGAAATACCAACTGGCAGCGTCACCTCCCAGATAGGACATTACGAAGGCAGTTTTGGTCTGGTCATCAGGGAATACAGCTGGTTTACACATGAAATTTCTTCGGATCTTCAAAGAATCGCTCAGGGGGAGCTAAAGGTAAATGCGCGGGCTGAATGACCTGTATAGTTGAAGGTCCTACACTGCCTCCTCCGGCCTGAGGGGTATGTCCTACACTGGGACTGTTAGTGTTCGGTGGTGGTAATGTCCATTGTCTAATGTAATGCACTCCTCTCTGTTCGCTGGAACCTGGGCGAGATAACCCTGCTACCTCACGTCGCATAGTGCTCATCTCGTTACGCAGTTCCAGCGTGTCCCCCCGAAACGCATCTACTTCCATCCTTAGGGCAGTCAGTGTTTCTAACACCGACGTTAGTACTGTGTGAGTGTCCATCGTTCAGGCTCTATGTAACCGTTGGCTTGTCACTCTGTCGTTGTCTAGGCTACAGAGAGTGCCACTAACCTGGAAGCCGGGTACAGCAGGAACGATGCTAGATAATCTCCTCCCCTAAGAGGTGACACCTGCGCGCAGAATGTCTTATATGGCACAGATGACACCCCTACCGGGGAAGGGAAAAAAGGGACAAAGGAAACAAAAACAGTGTTGCCTCCAACACTCGGACCGGCATGGAAATAAAGGTGAATGACCCTTCTCTTCTGGATTCTCTCCCTATGCCCTGCAATGAAAACACAACATACATTCAGTAGGGTACGATGCCATGCACTTCCTAACCCCCTCCCCGTACTTATTATCTACAATCTGTCACTTACACATATAGCGGCTGGGTGGATGCTTGGAGAAACAGGTGAGTCACAAAATAAAGAAACCTATGTAGGTTTAAGCACTAGCACTCAGTCTTGTAAATAGAGAATGAAAAAGTGATACTTATCCGTCCGGTGGTTGGCAGACAGTTATTTCACCACGGGAGATAAGTACGCCAAAAAGGGGAGGGGAAGCGCCTTCCTGGCCTTCCTTTGCGTCCTGTTCTGTGAAGCAATCTGAGTGAAGAGGATGGGTTGGTATCCAGCGCTATCATAAGCGCGCGATGGCACAAAGCCTCCAGTTCCTGGCCCAGAGTTAATCCACTCTGGATAAGAAGACCTTGCTGGGAACAGTGCCGTGTCTTAAGTGGTGATAGTCTTGGCTAGCAGCCTCGGTGCTGCGCCGCTATGGCTTGCGGTAAAAGAATGCGAAATAAAAGTTACAGCAGTCTCTCCCTAGGACCTGGTGCCGATACTGCAGTGAAACAACCCGTGCGCCAATACGACGCGCTCAGGAATATGACTTCTCCCACCTACTTCCGCATCAGCATGGAGGAGTCAGCGGAGTAGTGGGTTCGGCTTGGTGAATGCGCAGCTCTCTCTGAAGAGCCTGCGGCGGGTTCTTAGTGTTTTGTGAGCGTCGCGTGGGCCCGCTGTAAAGTCTGCTGCGCCGCTCTCTCTCTCTGTTGGAAAGCCCGCGAATACTTCTGTGGTGTTTGCGAGCGTCGCGGTGGCCCACGGTAAGGTCTTGTGTATAACACTCAGCAAGGAAGTTGGTTAGCTGGAATCCGACTACGGGAGTCCGACATGGCTTCTCAGAGGGTCTCGGGAACTCGGGTGACAAGCACGGATTTTCATGGGGGCGGGGCTTATATACGTAATGCTATCCCTCCCAATGCATCCTGGGAAATGTAGTTTCTAAGCCCCCCAGTCACACAGCTCATTCCGTACCTGCTCTGCAGCGCCCCCTCCGCTGGGCCATGACAGAGGAGCATCCAGGAAAAGCCCTTGAAAAGACCACTCAAGGGTCTCATAGGCACAGTCCCTCAAAATCTCCTCATGAACATGAAAAGGAGAGGAAGGGACATGCTTCGGGGGATAAAACTGCTAAAAAGGCGAGTTCTGAGCCGCCTAAGACACCCCCTCAGGTCAGGCACTCCTTCAAAAAGCCATCTTCAGTGCCTCCTGAAGTAAAAACGTTGCCGAAATCCTCATCATCGACAGGACCGTCGACGAAGAAACCATCTATGTCATCATCAACGAAGGTTGAGATTCGCCTGCTACCAAAGATGGTCTCAGCGCCCGCGGCAGATTTGGGAGCTCCGTCGACAAAGTCACCATCGACACAGATTGTATCACCGTCAACATTTTCGACGCTGGTATCATCGACGACGGCAATGACAATTACGATTTCGATAATAGCACTGACGATGACGCCGACTACGATAATAACGGTAACCAATTTGTCGACGGCGGCTAGACCATCGCTGATGGTTTCCAGGTTACCGCCGATGGCTGCAACTTTCTCGACGACGGGCTTGTCGACAAGGGAAAAACACCGGACTGGTCAGAAAGCGCTAGGAAAAGGAGAATTACGCCTCAAATCACATCCCCTAGCAAAGTTACACCTCTTTTGCCATCTCACTTGCTAGAAGAGCAGGATTCTGAGGAAGAAGACGAAGGACCTTATGGCTATGCAAATAGCCTATCCCGGCTGTACGTAAAGTGTCAGGAGGCGACTTTGACGAGGAATATGGCAAATATTAATTCCCTTCTCAGGAACAATACCACCAGAGTTATCCAGAGGAAGTGGTTTGCATGCCGTCCTCTTTGTTGACGAACCTACAATTCATGTTGGCTGACTACAGGAAGAGATTTCCCCGAGCTTCTGTATCTCAAGAAATGGCATCAGCAGTTCCTCGCCCACAATCTATACCATCTACTTCAATGAGGAGCCAAGCTGTGCTGGCGGAACCCTTACAGAGGTCGCCTACAGCAATCCCTCAACAAGAGCCGGTTACTACAGACGACGACCAAGAGTAGGGAGAAATTACAGATCCTAATAGAGAATGGGATGACTACTTAATTCCCATCCCTTCTTCTCCCTCTCCGGTACCGGTTGACTCACCACCAGAGGATATTGGTGAATTTCATAACTTGCTGGAAAGAGCTGCAAAAATATTTGACCTACCTATGCCAGTGACACAGACGGAGTGTTTTTTATATGATTTTAAGGAGCCATATAGGAAGTCGGTGAGGGCCATCCTGATAATAAGTCACGTCTGGGAGGAAGGTCTTAAGGTCATGAAAACACCAGCGACAGTAACACCAGTAATCTCCAGGTTGGAAAAGAAGTACAAGGCCCCAGAAGACTCTACAGCCTGTTTGGTGGGCCATCCCAAACCGGATTCCGTTATTTCCCAAACAGCTCAATGGAAATCCCAAAATCCTTCGGCACCCATTGCAACACGGCCAGATAAAGAAGGCAGACGCGTAGATAACGCCGGTAAGCGTTACTCTTCAATGTCAGCTTTGTTGGTCAGAGCGGCTAATGCCTGTGCCATATTGGGCAGATATGACAGACAGATGTGGTGTGACCTGGCTCCATATATGGATCAGCTTCCAGAGGAAAGTTAACCAGAGGTAAAGAAAATTCTCCAGGAGGGTGAGAGAGCTTCTTCAGAAGTAATAGATTGTGTGATGAATATCGCAACTACACCTTTCAGATCGCTGGGGGGGGTGCAGTGGTTTTGCACCGTCAAGGATGGCTACGAGCAACATCATTTAGACCGGAGGTCCAAAATAGGATCCTGGACCTTCCTTTCGATGGAGAGACTTCATTTGGAAAGCATATAGATGAGGCGCTGCAGGATATCAAGAAAGATACCGATACAGCGAAGGCTCTAGGGGCACTACAATTTCGGAAAGTGCCCTTTATAGGAGCCAGAGGAATAGGCCTTCCATCTTACAGAGGAGGATACCAACAATGCATATACCCCTCTTACGCTACATCTTCCCAACCATAAAGTCAGCATTATGTTCAATGACAGCAATAGTCAGGGGCGTACTCTAGGTCTGCCCCCAGCGGAAAAACAGGTTGTCAGGGAAAAAATACTAAATCCAGGAGATCATATTGTGGAAATGTGTAATATTTTACTTAGCATAAGTGACAGCCATTTTGCCTGTGGTGTCCATTTTGTTTCCTTCATAATTCTCCCGTCCTATGCTGCTCGTCTTTTCACTCTGCTTGTGTTATCTATTTTAGTTGACTTCCTGACTCAGCTAAAAGCAATGTACGTGCTGAGGGTTTGTAACTGCCAGTGCACCTGGTCTCAGATGTTAACTGTCGACTATTTACTGCTGCCATAAGCATTCCTGCTCCCCCTCCCACTTTGCTGACCACGTAGTTATTCATCTGCCCTTGTTTGCTGATAACTATTTCTAAAACTTGTTCTTCCTATTTCTGTTCACATGCTTACATTGCAGAAAACCGGTATAAAAGGCACACAGTTTGTGAAATCAGTGTACAAGCTCCTGCAGCACTTGAGAGTGTTGTGTGGATGCGGTTCCACTCATGAGTGATTAATAAACTTGTTATTTACTCCAACTCCAGTGCAGATCTCTATTTTGTTGGTCTTTGGACCCGTGGACAAGAGGGTGACCCTGCACCAGTGTGCCCACTTTTAGGCATATTTCCACAGTTGGTGCCCGACACGTGGGGCCCCATCGGAGACGCGGCCGTCCGAAGGAGTGGTCTCGAAGGAGGATCAAAAAATTACTGAGGAAGCGCACTGCGCGAGGAGACATTTGTGTTTGCAGGCCGACGTGACTTTTCCGGTCTTCCCGATTTGACCCGCCAGGTGGTGGCCGGTCTCGACTGAGGTTTTCTATGGCGCAATTTTGTAGTGACCATTAGGTCAACTAAGAGATCGGTAGGTGGGAGTTGGAGACTTCTGTTTGGTAAGGTCGCTGAAGCGGCACTCTTGATTTGTTTGGCCTGGGTCTTTTGTTTAGATTTGTTATTCATTCTTTGAAAAGTTTGAAGGCAGGTAATGTGGAGATTTTTCTCCTTTTGGAATATTTGTTTGGAGTAGTAATATTTTACATATATTTATAAAACATGTCTGTTCACAGCACACTTCGTAGGTGGTGTTGCTGCTCTGGCGGTACCAAAGTAAGCTTGGAACAAGGTCAGCCGGCTACCCCAGAAGGGACACCCAGTAGAGACATGTCAAATATGGTATTTCTTCCATAATGTATGGTGCACTATGGAACAAATACACAAAGAAAGATTCCGATCTGCAATGGCCAGTGAATGGGTCATTCGATTTTAATAAGGTTCAATATGTAGAGCCGTTTTTATTTAAAAGAAAAAGTAGACAGGATATGTTTGATTGTGTGCGTATGTAGGGGAAAGAAGTACGAGAGAGCGAAGAGAGCAGAAGCTATATCAGAAAAAGAACAACGAAAAACGATATATCAAAAAGCGCTAGAACTAAAAAATAAAGAAAAGAAGGAAAAAATAGAAAAAGAAGATAGGGAATGTCGATTAGCGGTAAATGGCCAGTATCCTATTAGGCGCCCTCTCTATTCCCTACTTGATACATCTAAGTATGATTGCATCTTATTAGAACGCCCCCCACCCCGTATAAACTTTCCACTCCAAGTGACCCTGATGAGGTTTGACGACAAGCACTTGTCTTCAGACGACAAAGAACAAGATAAACAAGATGGGCGACAGACTCGCTGTACTTTGACTAGAGCAGAAAAAGATCAATTAAAAACCGCTGCTAGGGAAGAGGCTTACCGGCCTCACGCTGCATCGTTCATTGTAACTATGGTTCAACAGTGGAAAAATACAGAGCAATTTTATTTTGCTTGGGAGGTAATATTTGATTATAGACAAATTTCTCAGGAGCTAGAGCCAGCTGATATAAATACTGATTATAAACGATTAACAGAGAGGACTTTTCCTTTTTTGGACCTATCTGATATGATCAGACGAGTGGTTAAAATATGAGACGTAACATTACGTTTACGAAAGGAGCAAGAATTAGCCAGAAAACAGAGAGGTATAGAAGCACTTCAAACTCAAGCACAGGACGTAGATGCTCCCGTAGAAGAGGTTGCACCCAGTAGTACTATAGTTACTGTGAAACTTATGCGTGAAGCTGCACCCCTGTATTTTCCTCCGAAGGGTGCGGGAACCAATGATGATAAAACTTCGGATGATGCAAAGGGATATTTTATATATAATTGAGTTTACACTCCTTGGAGTAGAGCTGACGTGATGGCTCTTAAAGCTGCTTTGCCCGACCCCTGGAAAAATCCTGCCGCCTTCTATGAAGAGGTGGATGAAGCCATTAGCTCCTGCACTATGACCTTGCCAGATATTGATATGTTCTTCTGGCTTATTTTGCCTACTGATATGTGGAGATTGATACGTAAAATAGATGATAATGTAGCATATGTGATACCTGGGATCATTTAGAACAAATAGATGCGGAAAGGGAGCCTGCGCAGAAACCTCAGAAGGAAATATTAGATCTTCCTAAAGCTATTGTGACTAAGTTAAAGACTCTCATACCCTCTAAGGAAATAGATTGGACTACGTTAGCGTCCTGTAAACAGAAAACGGATGAGTTAGTTTCTGATTCCTTTTCAAGATTTGAAGAGACATTCCACGATTTCAGTGGTCAGTCATTGGCCGATGATACGGGTAAGCATTTGTTTGTTGACAAATTTGTCGCTAATATGTTTCCAGAAATAGCTAGTCGCTTAAAGGCCAGTGAGAGTTCTTGGACCACGTCTTCCTCAGTTTCCCTTTTGACTATGGCCCAATATTATGAGCGACAGGAACAGGAAGCGAAAGGCAGGGAGGATAAGAAGGTTAAAGAATTAAAGACAAAAGTTATGTTGGCTCAAGCATATGGTCCACCATTTAGGGGAGGTGGAAGAGGCAGACGTGCAATGTATACACCTGGAGTGCCCCCTCTTCCTCGAGCAAATTTATCCCCTGATCAGTGTGCTTATTGTAAAGAGACTGGGCATTGGCGTTCTGAGTGCCCTCTTTTGCGAGGTCAGCAGTATCAGCGGGAAAGGGGCAGTATAAGAGGACGCCCAGGGAATTCAAGAAGCAGGGGAGGTATAGGAGCTCGCCCCAGATTTGAAGCTGTTATACAAGGACCAAACTACTCTAATACTTTTGATAGACGAAATCAATATCAAATGTCTGATTATTCTGCTGATCCCCTTGCGGATTCCGACTATGCATAGGGATGCCTAGGTTGGGGTAAGGAACCGGTTGAGGTGCCAGTAGATCAAATGGGTCCCTATGTTGACACAAACGTCTTGGGATCTACTGATCGGTTTCTTGTTGATACAGGGTCTAGCCGTAGTGCTCTGTATAAAAAATTGGTTCCTAGGGCTCCCCTGTCCTGCACAATGATAACATCGATAGGATTCAATGGGATATCTACACCTAGCCCACTTTCACAGCCACTTGAAGTCAGACCTGATAAATTCACTGCAGCATGTCCATTTTTGCTTTTCCCTACCACACAGAACAACATTGTGGGTATCGATATGCTTAAATATTTCTGTGCCACAATACGTTGTTCTCCGGTTATTTTGAATGACAATTATCCAATGGTTGAGAGATCTTGTCTTATCAATGAGGATGTTGCTCTGGCATCCTTACCCAGTACTTTATGGGCTAAATCAGATACTGATGTGGGTCAAATGGTTATTCCACATGTTCATATTCAACTAAAGGAGGGTGTTTCATTGCCTCGACTGCCCCAATACAAAATATCCCGAGAAGTTAAAGAAGCATTAGCGCATATTGTTCAGGATTTGATTAAAGTAGGGGTAGTGGAAGAAGTCCCCTATAACACTTGCAATAGCCCTAGCCTTCCTATTTTGAAAAAAGACACTGACACTAAAATCTACAGATTAATAATTGATTTGCGAGAAGTTAATAAAATTGTAGTGCCCCAATAGCTGGTAGTTTCTGATATCACTACACTTCTCACTATGATCCCTCCTACGACCACTACATTTTCTGTGATCGATTCGAAAAATGCTTTTTTCTCAATACCCATTCACACCGACAGCCGTTATTTGTTCGGGTTCACCCTGAAAAATAGATCATTTCGTTCCCGTTGTGCTCCACAGGGCTATACAGAGTCCTAGCATTTACAGTCAGGCATTAAAAAGGCAGCTTGATTCTTTTCCTGTACCTAAAGGGGTGGCCCTTATTGATGATATCTTGTTCGCTGCAGATAGCCCTGAGCAGTGTAAAGAAGGTACACTGTTATTGTTATAATTTCTTGCCTCTCACAATCACAAAGTCTCGCGAAAGAAATTGCAATTTTGTAGACAGCAGGTTACCTATTTAGGTCACCTCCTGTCTAAGGAGGGACATGCACTTATACCAGACCGCATTCAGACTATGTTAGATACTCCCGTGCCCCGTACTCAGAAGGATGTCCCTGCACTGATTGGCCTTACTTCTATTTGTAGGCAGTGGATCCCCAGTTTTTTGCACATTATTAAAGCTTTGTTGGCCCTTTTGACTAAAGACACTCCGATGTCCCTCCCATGGACAACTGAATGTCAGAATGCCTTCCAACAGTTACGCCAAGCTCTTTGCTCTGCACCTGTATTAGGAACTCCAGACTATACTCACTAACAAGAGCATGTGAGCTTAGTACAGACTTACTTGTCAATATTTTTACCGACAGCTAGTACGCATTTGGGGTGGCACACAATTTTGGTCGCTTGTGGAAAGAAAGGGGTTTCCTCACCTCACATGGGACACAGATGGTGCATGGAAAATGAGTGCATAATCTTCTTACTGCCCTAACCTATCCTAAGAAAGTGGCAATTGTTAAATGTAGTGCACACAAGAAAGTGACTGATAAAATAGGAGCAGGTAATGCATTTGCGGATCACACAGCCTGTGAGACCGCAATGCAGCGAAGTACCACCTCAATGTATGTGGTGAAGTCACAAGCTAAACACGAGAGGGAAGGTTGTGCCCTCTCAGTTTTAACACAGACACACGGTGATAAGCAATGTCCTTGTGCATATTTCTCAGCTGTCCTTGACTCAGTCGCCCGTGCGCTGCCTGTATGTTTCCGAGCAGTGGCAGCAATGGCTGTATCAATATGTCAGAGTGAAGGAATAGTTTTGTCACATAAACTGCTTGTGTTAGTACCCCATTCTCTTGATGCTTTGCTAAATCAAACGAAAACACAGCATTTGACTAGTGCTCGCTTTACAGGATATGAATTGACACTTTAGGCCCCTCATATTACGCTGAAAAGATGTCTGACCCTAAACCCTGCTACACTATTGCCATTTCCAGCTACTCAATCTCAGTCGCAAGAGTTACATGATTGTATATTCCTTACTGAAGAGCAAATAAAAGGCCGCGTTGACCTACAAGATACAACTCTCCCTAGTGTTGATGGGGAGCTATGGGTTGACGGCTTGTGTCTAAAATTGCCTGATGGCAATACATCTGCCGCCTATGCGATTACAACACTTCATACAGTAGTTGAAACAGCTCGCATCCCACAGAAGTCGGCCCTAGCGGCCGAACTGATTGCACTGACGAGAGCATGTGAGCTTAGTACAGACTTACTTATTAATATTTTTTACCAACAGCCAGTACGCTTTCGGGGTGGCACACGATATTGGTCGTTTGTGGAAAGAAAGGGGCTTTCTCTCCTCACATGGAACATGAAAGTGGTAATTGTTAAGTGTAGTGCACACAAGAAAGTGACTGATAAAATAGGAGCAGGTAGTGCCTTTGCAGATCACACAGCCCGTGAAACCACAATGCAGCAAAGTACCACATCTATGTATGTAGTGAATGTACAAGCTGAACGTTGGCATGATGCCAGGCAAGAGGTGCTGGACATGCAACAATCTGCCTCCACTGATGAACTAGACCAATGGTCTAAGGAGGGAGCACTGGATAATGAGGGCTGCTGGAGGAATAAAGATATGACCAAATGGACGTTACCCACAGCTTACTTATACCCCATGATTCACATGGCACATGGGGCGGCACATGTTGGTGCACCCTCAATGGCAAATCAACTTATGCAAGTTTGGGATCATCCTGATATTGCCGGCACTGCTAAAAAGATGGTCCAGTCTTGTTTGGTCTGTCTCCAGTATAATCCTGGAAAGGGAACGCGAACTCCAACAGGAGGGTTTGCGACACCAACTGCACCTTTTGAGGTCCTGCAAATGGACTACATTCAGTTTGAGCGCTGTAATACCTTAAAATATGTCTTGGTAGTGGTTTGTGCTTTCAGTAAATGGGTGGAGGCGTATGCTACGAAGGATAATACAGCTCTCATGACAGCGAAAGTTCTCCTGAAGGAGTTCTTCCCTCGATTCAGCATTTGTCGGGTCTTATGGAGTGACAACGGACCTCATTTCATTGGGCAAGTTGTCGAATATGTCATGAAAGGGTTAGGGATTAAGCAGAAATTTAATGCCGCTTTTCACCCACAATCAGCAGGCTTGGTGGAGCTTTACAACTCCACCCTGAAATTGAAATTGGCTAATTTCCACGTCTTTGTTTTTTATTTTATTATTCTTTTTATTTGCATTTTCAGTAACATATACAATATTAACCAAAATTGCATTGCATTACTCATTCATTGATCTGCTGGATGGATCAGAATACCATTGCATTTGCTGTCAATCAGATTTACCCACACATTCACTGAGATACAAAATGGCAACACTGTAATATTGAGGAAGACAATAGAACATTATGCATGCCAGGCAAAACACTGTACATCACATTATTAAAAGTCATTTCTAGACACATTCAGGGCAACCATGTTGTTACCCTATTCGTCCATTACAGCGGAGTTAAGCCACAGCACATAAGGTTCCCATATATCTCTTGGACGGGATCTTGCCAGCACAAGCTCCCAATAGTTAGTCAACTGTGTTCTACAGTACGTCACACTCTTAGCCCACTCCCTCGCCGTCGGAGGCCTGGCCACCCCCCAGTGTAGAGATATTTGTCGTTTAGCCATTAAGAGTAGTAGTTCTGAAAGCCTACATGCTTTAGGTGAGATTGTCTAGAGGACGCCCAGCAGAGATGTCAGTGGTGTGTGGGGGAGATCTTGTCCAGTGATATCTTTTATATGGCGTACTATAGTGAGCCAGAAGTTGGCTATTGTTCTACACTCCCACGCCAAATGTAAAAAAGTCGCTTGGGGGGCACCACAACTCCAGCAGCAATCATCATGTCCGAGCCCCATCTTGTGCAGTTGTATGGGGGTGCGATGAAGGCAATGTAAATATTTGAAGCGTATGAGCCGGTGACGGTAAGATCAATCCCTAGCTCTTCACCCCAGGCCCTACGCGCAGTTGGGATAGTGATCGGGGATGTCTTTTGTGTAATTTGTAGATGCGTGAGATGAGTTTTCACCCCGACTCAACCGCCAGTAGGTTTTCAAGTGCCAACAGTGTCGGCGGCGTGTCTGGGAACATGGTGAATTTACTCTTACAAGATGCCAGAAGCTGATAGTATATGAGCATATCTAGCGCCGAGGGTGCCTCGGGATCACACATCTGCTGTAGTGTGAGAAAGGTACCCGCGGTATAGAGGCCGCCACCCACTTTTAGGTTATGACTAGAAGCGCGGTCCCGTGCCTTGCGGTCCATGGGGGGGAGGTACAATGGATTAATGAGAAGGGCATGGTCGGAGCGTATAGTATGTCCAAGCGTGCCCATTTGAGGAGACCCTCCTACGCCCCCCTCATGGCCTGCACTGTGTCTATTTCGTGACGGGGACGTTTGTAAGGTTGGAATAATGCCGTGGCCATTGGGAGTGGTGCCACCCTATCCACCTCTATTGCCACGTGAGGCTGAAAGGGCGTTGGATGAGTCCAAAAGTGCAAGAATTGTGTCTGTGCACTGTTTGCGTATAGAACAAAGTCCGGAGCTGCCATTCCCCCCTGCTCCTTTGGCAGTGTCAGTATTTCCCAAGCTTTCCTTGGCTGTCTTCCGGCCCCCACTAGTTCAATCATGAGCGACCAAATACGGTTAAAAAAATGTATTGAGAGTGGTAAAGGGATGTTGACAAAGATATAGTAGTTTCGGCAGTATAATCATCTTGGCCACCGCTATGCGGCCTGCCAGAGAGAGGGGGAGGGTCTTCCACCGTTTCACCCTGTCTTTAATCCAGGACACCACCCTGCCATATTTTTCGGTCCATAATTCCTGCATGTTACTGCTGAACCATATGCCTAAATATCGAATTGGCCCGATGCCCAGACCAGTGGGTAATCCGTTTCAAAAGCCTGGGTTCTGGTAGTGAGCGGGAGGAGCACAGATTTGCTCCAGTTGACGTTTACACCAGACAGTCCACCATATCTCACGACTTCACGTGTCATGGGCGACAGATTTTCTTTGGGGTTCACCATGTATAGCGTGATATCCGCATACATAGACACGGTCAGTGACCTGGTTGTAAAGCTGATCACTATATTGGTATGGTGTTGCCGTAGACGCGCGGCCAAGGGGTCTGTCGTGATCGCAAACAATAGGGGCAATAGAGGACAGCCCTGTCGGGTACCTCGAGTGATAGCCAACGGCTCTGAGATTAGCCCATTCACCTTGAGTCGCGCCGTGGGTCTTGTGTAGAGAAGCTGTATTTCCCGCATGAAGACTGGGCTCAGACCCATCCAACTGAGAAGTGGAAACAGGAATCCCCATTCAAGGGAATCAAACGCCTTTGTGGCATGTAAAAGCGCCGCTATCATGGACACATGGGGGGCGAGTTAATGCATTAATCCAAATAGCATCCGAAGACTATGGGATATGGATGTGCCAGGCACAAAACCAGATTGGTCCAGCTGGATAATTGAAGGTAACAATGGTTGGAGCCTGGTGGCCAGCAGTTTGGCAAAAATGTTGGTGTCTAGGTTGATCAATGAGAGCGGGCAGTATGAGTCGCATTGTTGTGGGTCTTTATCTGGTTCTATGAGAGTGATTATGATGGCCTCTCGCATGGATCTGGGAAGAATCCCCTCTTGCAATGCCTCCTGATAGACCGCCAGGAGGCGGGGGGCAAGCAGCTCCGAATATTCTTTATAAAATTGCGCAGTGAGGCCATCAGCTCCCGGCACCTTATCCGCCCGCATACTGAAAATAACCCGCCGAACGTCTTCAACGGTGAACGGTATGTCTAGATATTCTCGGTGTGTTCTGCTGAGCCAGATGAGTTCTATGGAGTCAAAGTAATCTAGGACCGATTGAGATGGGGTTATATGAGATGTGCATAACTGTGTATAGAAGTCCCACATGGGGGCAAGTATGTCAGGCGGTGAATGTACCAAGCCATCGGTGGGGGTGGTGAGTGCAGTGATGAAAGTGGAGCCCCTAGGCGGGCGCAGAAGGTTCGCTAGCGTTCTGCCCGGTTTGTCCCCTTCGCCATACCGACGCGCCGTGGCATACTTATGTAGGAACTTTACTTCCCTTTCAGCCTCCTCCTGGTACACAGTTAACTTACTGCGGATAGTTCCAAGGGTCACGGCTGATGGTGTTATGAAATACTGTTGTTCCAGTGCATACAGTTCCGCATCTAGACGGCCCAGCGTACCTCAGATATCACGGAACACTCTAGTTTGTGCCGCTATACAGTAGCTACGAACCACCACCTTGAAGGATTCCCACAGCATTCCCTCGGCTTCCACCAATCCCGTGTTTTGGTCAAAATATTCTGTGATGTGTGTGTGGAGCTCTTCCCGGAACGCCAGATCTAGGAGGGCGTTAGGTGGTAATCGCCACGTGAAAGGTTATCTGTAGGGTTGTGGTATATGTAGGGTCAAAGTGACTGGTGAGTGGTCTGATAGAGTCCGGGCGTTATGTGACACCTGCAACACCCAGGAATGTAGGTCTGGGGATGTGAGCCAGAAATCCAACCACGACCATGTGTTATGTTGCTGTGTGATACAAGTGCCCTCCCGAGTGTCAAGATGGAAGACCCTCCAAGTATCAAACAAGCTGTAATCCGCCATCAATCCCCTAAGCACAGTAGCCACCTGTGGGTGATGTGTGCGTCAAGCACCTACCCTGTCTTCCTCCAGTGGCAAGACTGTGTTAAAATCACCCCCCCCCAGATTAATGCAGCTTCCCCCAGTGATTGGATCTTATGCCACACCTGTTGGAAAAACACGGGATCGTCCACGTTGGGCCCATATACATTGGCGATGGCTTCCACTTCTTCGAAATGGCCTGATGCCCTGCCCCTAGCAGTACTTTCTATCAGATCAATGCCACATACATGATCTGGCCTTACGCCATATGAGGTTGTGTTTGGCAGGCCCATGAATATTTGGGGAATCCCTAAACCTCGCTCTATACATGATGTACCCCATGTGTTGATGAGTGACTATTTGTCCCCGTTAACTGACAGCTTGTCTTCTATTTATCAGCAGGTACGGGAAGCCCTTCCAGACAGGTCGCAGGGTGATGGCCATGATCTGCGGCCTGGTGTCTTTGTCTTGACGAAGTCCTTCCGGTGGACCAGTTCCTTGGCACCTTGTTGGCGCGGACCAGAACAAGTCCTCCTGGCTACCAGAACTGCAGTGCGAGTGACCAACCTGAAGAATTGGGTGCATGCCACCCATTGTCGAAAAGTCCTGCATGCCCTCGTAAGCCCAGCTGCGTTGACAGATCACCGCGACATCCTGGCCACCGAGAAAGGACGAGCTGTGTCACCTGAAAGCTCTGAGGAAGTCTTCCCGGACCACACGATCCCTGGTACCTTTAGATATCGGCTTTGATCCAGGAAGAAAGACATGTCATCGCAGAAAGAGACTGTTTGAGCCACTGTCCTGGGTGGTTAAAGACTGACTGCAAAGGGGGGTAGCCTATTAGTGACTATTCATCTCAACGTCTGTGAAGAAACCAACGCCAGCCCAGGACAATAGGGCACCATCTGTTTTGTTGTTTACCGACGAAATGAACATGCCGGAGGAGAAGAAATCGAACGCTGCAAAAGTCTGTGGTAAAAATATGATGTTTGCTATTGGACTAACTTTGACTGTTGTCATCATTGCTGTAATAATGTGGGTTGTAGAGGAAGTAGCTCCAGCTCTAAACTTATTGACTGCTACTACTCCTGTCCCCACCGAACATTATTATTTTACTCTTCCCTATCATGAAAAGAAGCATTGACTGTCGTATCTCAATAACACTTTCATACAAATGTTGCATCATACTCTTAATGCTAAGAACACTACCAACTGCTGGGTATGTGGAATGATACAAAACACAAAGAACTATCTTGGGTCTAAGAGTGAACAATGATCACAAGTGACAGAGGTTAGTTACAGTAAACTCCCACTAGGAAAAATCCCTTTATAGAACTGGAACCCTCACTCACCCTAGGTGACATGCTTCATCATTGAGTTCTTTCTCCCGATGGAAAAACCTAGTTCCACCGAGGGCTACAACCCCCTCACTGTGAGGGAGGAGTCCAGGGATGTTATATGTAAAGATGAGGCTGTATACAAAGGAGATCCCTTTTAGTCCCGTATGCAGTGAGTGGAGTGAGAAAACAGCAGCGCAAACAATAAGCTAATTTAGGAAAAAGAGTGTGGTGAAGTTAAAACTAAGTGGTGAGAACCAAAATATTTTTATTTTGTAGGTTTCACCATCAGTGTTAAAAAGCAGTGCAAATAGAGCAGTATACAGCTTTAAACTGCTCGATGTAAAAGGTCAACATGTTTCAGCCCTATTGATCTGTAGAGAAGTATCCGGGCTTTCTTCAGGACTGTGTGTAAACAATAAGTAGTAAACTTGATTGGGGTATTACTATCTTGCAGGTCTTTAAATGTTTCTCCTTTGGACCCTCCCCCATTGTTGTGTTTTCTATGTGGAATGATGCCAGCTCATCAGAAGAAGGGAGGAACGCCTTTCATTCCCTTGCCATTCTTGCATAACAGCTCCTGTAGAGCCTGGTTTGCACTGTTGTGGGCCTCTGAAATTGCTAATATTACTCTAGCTGATGTAGGAGGACTTAATGCAAAACTTAATAAAGTTTGTTACCCCGATGAGGAAGGAGACCCACAAGCCATCGGAACTGTATGGGAAATGGAGGAGTATCGCAAAGGAAATTCCTCCACACGTTATATTTTCCCCAACACTCGAACGGCCAAGGGTAACGGGCCCGAGCAAATCTTTGTGTAAGCAGTTTTGGTAGTATCCCAGTGGGAAAAAGTGACTGTACCACGGTATTGAACATTAGTGGAACAAACAATAGCAGTTTTCTATCCTCACACAACACTTATTTCATTTGTGGGAGTAAAGGCTACTATCATCTACCAATCGGATGGTCTGGAACATGTTATGTATCCTTCTTGCTTCCTCCTGTGTTCCTAGCACCTGCATCTTATCATAAAGATCAAAAACTGTTCAATGACATTTCCTTGAACCGATTCAAAAGAACTATAAATAATGATGAAGTGGATCAAACTGACACTGCATTACAACAATATGTTGACTTTAATTGGGACTCTTTTTCTTTGTTGGTGCGGCTTTAAATAGTAGGAAGATCAGACGCTTAACCAGTATAGAAGAGGCTGTGACTAATCAGACAGCAATGGCGCTTGGAAATATTACAGAAGAACTCCAAATTATGAGAATTGTGACTTTACAAAACAAAATGATGCTAGACGTTATTCTAGCTGATCGTGGTGGCACATGTCGCATTTCGGTAGAAGTTGTGTATTTATCCCTGACCATGCCCCTTCTGTTTATGATGCCATTTCTAAAATGCATAAAATAGCCACTGAGATACTTCAAGATTCAGGAACATGGACTTGGGCTGGATGGTTCTGGAGCGTATTTTCTTCATGGGGTTTGAAAATAGTATTGGCCTTGTTCATAATTATTGCAATTCTCTTCGCTTGTTTATGTATCCAAAGCGGGCCAATGCTTTGTTCCCTCTGTATTTCCACTTGTACTACTTGTCTACCATCTAAAACGAATGTCCAAAATGTAAATGGCCGTTTAGCAATAGACCGAGAAATCAGCGATATGATGCTAATTGATATACATTATGTTTGTCATACCCCTTTTAAAGCATAAGAAAATGTCTTAACTTATGCTAAAAGGGTCGTCTGTGGAAATGTGTAATATTTTACTTAGCATAAGCGACAGCCATTTTGGCTGTGGTGTCCATTTCGTTTCCTTCGTAATTCTCCCGTCCTCTGCTGCCCGTCTTTTCACTCTGTTTGTGTTATCTATTTTAGTTGACTTCCTGACTCAGCTAAAAGCAATGTACGTGCTGAGGGTTTGTAGCTGCCAGTGCACCTGGTTTCAGATGTTAACTGTCGAACATTTACTGCTACCATAAGCATTCCTGCTCCCCCTCCCACTTTGCTCACCGCGTAGTTATTCATCTGCCCTTGTTTGCTGAAAACTTGTTCTTCCTATTTCTGTTCACATGCTTACATTGCAGAAAACTGGTATAAAAGGGATACGGTTTGTGAATTCAGTGTACTACATCCTGCAGCACTTAAGAGTGTTTTGTGGATGTTGTCCCACTCATGAGTGATTAATAAACTACTTATTTATTCCAACTCCAGTGCCGATCTCTATTTTGTTGGCCTTTGGACCCGTGGACACATTTCCACAATATAACCACCTTAGACTTACAAGATGCATATTTTCACATCCCCATCCATCTCTCCGACAGGCAGTACATTTGATTTTTCATAGCCGGAAGCCATTACTAGTTCAAGGTGCTGCCGTTTGGCCTCAAGTCCGCCCCAAGGATTTTCACAAAATGTCTGGCTGTAATGGCAGCTCTTCTGAGGAAACAAAGGCATCAGGTATTTCCGTTTCTGAATGACTGGTTGATCAAAGCACCTTCACACGCAGCTGTTGAGTCGTCCACGGTGGCATGCACAAGACTGTTTGCCGAATTAGGCCTGACACTGAACAAAGGAAAATCTTTTCTCCATTCTTCCAAGAGCATTCTGTTCTTAGGGGCAATTCTGGACACCACAGTAAACAGGGCGTTTCCTTCTCTTGAGAGACAACAGAAGCTAATCTCTCTGTCCCAAGCATTTGCAAGAAGAAAGTCACTTTTAGTACGCCGCTACAAGTCAACAGTTAAGGATGCGTCCATTACAGGAGGAACTGGATCGGCAATGGCATCAAGCTGTGGGGTCCTTCGAGGATGTCATCACAGTCACACCAGTATGATACAGGCCGTGTCTTGGTTGACCCAACGTCAAAATATCTCAGTCAGCCTTTCTTTTCTTACCATGCCGGCTCCACAGGTCATCACCACCGATGCTTCCCTGGAAGGTTGGGTGGGGCCTTCCTTCAAGACCTCCAAGTCAGTGACCAACAACTTCACATCAATCTATTGGAACTCAAGGGAGTGAGATTAGCATTGCTGGCTTTTCTCCCGAGGATCAAGAACTTGGCTGTGCTGATCAGACAGACAACACAACAGCAATGCATTATCTCAACAAGCAAGGCGGCATGAGATCTTTCTCCCTATCTCAGGAGGCCCAGAGAATTTAGAAATTGGCAGTTCAGAATGGAATCTCGCTAAAAGCAGAACACCTTCTCGGGGATCAAAATGTCAAGGCAGACACATTAAGCAGACTCAAGTCAACCTTCTATGAGTGGGAGATCAATCAGGAAACCCTAGAGAGTATGTTTCTAAAGTGGGGCGACCCAACAGTGGGCCTCTTTGCGACAGCTCAGAACAAGAAATGCAGCTTCTTTGCAAGTTGGTGTCGCCAACAGGGATCCTGGAGAAATGCGTTTTTTATGGCATGGTCAAGCGCCTTTGCCTTCGCCTTTCCGACGATTCCCCTACTACCACGTCTTCTCACGAAGATCAAGAGAGCCGTGTAGCATGATCCTGATAGCCCCATGGTGACCCAGACAAAACTGGTTCACAGAGCTTCTCCTTCTATCTGAAACTCATCCGATTTTCCTTCAGCCCATTCTATCTCTCTTGACGATCTCGCGGGGACTAGTGCTTCATCCAGACCCCAAGTCACTACGTTTAGCAGCATGGCTCCTTAGCACTGTGAATTTCAACATTGAACCCGAAGAGGTCATGAACCCACCCTGAGATCGCCAACTGCCCAAAATCATGCACCACCCCAAAACCATATTGACTATCTGTAAATATGGTCACTCACATTTGTTTTGTAATACAGCATGTCCTAGTGAGCGCAATCAACTCCACCACTTGTGCTGAACTTACTCCCTTCAACCATGATGCTTCAATGACACTCATCACTGTACAAATCGCATATGCAGCTCGCAAGATACCCTCAGAATCTCTCAAACATAATCTACATATAGTTACTTCCTTTATGCATCTATATACTTTCAATGTACTTATGGATCTATATTTCTATCACTCTCTTCTAATTTAGCATTTCCAATGCACTACCCTATTTCTCAGCCTATATTTCTCTCAATATATCTTCTAGCCCAACTTTCTGACTCATCTCAAACTTCTTTCTACTACTCTTTCCAATGCATTACCCTATTTCTCACAATATACATCTATCAATATATCCTCTACATCCACTCTCTCATTTATCCCAAACCCCATACCACTACTATGATCCCCAAAATAACCCTTTCTAACTCTCCCATACTCACCCCTCCTTGCATCATCTGACACCTCTTTTTACTTTACCGATCCCCCAAAACAAACCTTTCTAAACTCTTCCCTCTGACCCTTCCACCTGACTCTTCCCCTCCAAACCCCCTTTTTACTCATCCAAAAGCCTCCTCCTACTGCTAAGACCTCAGAAAAAAAAATCCAAATCCTTCACTCTTCTATCCCTCCACTATCCTTTTCAATCAAAATAACACACTAACATGTTCACTTCTCAAATTCCATATTCCACTATACTAATTCACCACTAATCCTTCATGGGTTACAGAGTAGCATGCTACTGGCCAATAAAGCGTCTCAACACCCAATCAGGGTTACATGCGTTATATAAATGCAAACATTTTTCCCTTTTCTACCCCTCCCCAACCCTTCACAATCCAAATAATTGACTAACATATCCACCAATCAAATTACTTTCATGTTTCACCCTACTAATTCAACACTAATCCTTAAGGGTTCCAGAGTAGTGTGCTACTTGCCAACAAAGCACCTCAAAACCCTATTAGGGGTAGCAAGCGCTATATAAATACAAACCTCTTTCCCTCTTCTATCCCACTGCCTACTCTTCTCTATCCGAATAACTGAATAACATATCCACCACTCAAATTACTTCATATTTCACTATACTAATTTTCAACACTAATCCTTTATGGGTTCCGGAGTAGCATGCTACTCGCTAGAAAAGTGCTTCAACACCCATCAGAAGTAACAGGTGGTATATGAAGGCAAACATTTTTCCCTTTTCTACCCCTCCCCAACCCTTCTCAATCCAAATAATTGACTAACATATCCACCAATCAAATTACTTTCATGTTTCACCCTACTGATTCAACACTAATCCTTTATGGGTTTCCGGAGTAGTGTGCTACTCGCCAAAAAAAACGCTTTAAATACCCCATCAGGGGTAACAAGCGCTATATAAATACAAACCTTTTTTCCTCTTCTATCCTTCTGCTATCCTTTCAAATCCAAATAACTAACTAACCTATCCACCACTTAAAATTACTTTCATATTTCACTCTACTGATTCAACACTAATCCTCTATGGATCCTAGAGTAGCGTGCTACTCGCCGAAAAAGTGCTTCGATGCCTCGTCAGGGGTAGTAAACGCTATATAAATGCAACTACAATACAATAAAGTCTCCCTGTTTTCCGTTTTTACTGATTTTTACAGATAAATACAGACAAAAAAACATTCATTTTCCGGTCTGTATTTATTTTTAAATGTGGATAAAAACAGAAATTGGGTTACTTTGTGAGTAATTCTCAATACTGTCTGCCATGACTGCCAGACCAATAGATGTGTGGATTGATAGATAAGAGGGTTAAAAAGAAAGGAATTTTAGTAAAGCTGCTTTAGCAGCAGTAGATATGCACAAGGCTGATACGGAAATTTGCATATTTTCATATAAGTGGACTGATTTATATTCAGTGGGTGTTCACAGATTTGAAACCTGACAGACATTCAAGCATCAGTGCATATTTATTGGTTAAATAAATGTGGAAATATACTAATTTCAGCCTAATTTTTCCACAGTACCCAAAATAAATATAGATAAATACAGATAAAATTAGCAAAGAATAAATATGGATAAATACAGACGGAAATGGCAAAAAAATAAATACCATAAAACCGGGAGCCCTAAATTCAATACATCCAAGCAATCATGATCCGCTTCATCCACCACCACTTTGCAACTAGGAAGCGGTAACAAGGTAGCTGGATTCAAACTCTTGCACCTTGTCACCGATACATTCTCCACACCCAAAATCACCTGTTCATATTTTGTTAAGCAACTGCTTGTGAGATGCTGCGTGCGAGTTCGCATTAACAAAATCTCAACTGGATGTGGCACATATACTTGCAACGGATGTCCCATCACAATTGTCTCACTTTGTTCCAAACCTATACATGGAGCTGCAACCACTTTCAAACAACCAGGTAAGGCAGCAGCCACAGGATCCAAAGTAGCAGAAAAATATGCCACTGGGTGGCGTCTGTTCTGAGAATTTGCGTTAGAACTGAAAGTGCACATCCATCACGTTCACTGCAGAACAATGCAAAACTCTTGTTAAAGTCTGGCTTTCCCAATGCTGGTGTCTGCCAAGAAACTATCTCGCAATTCAAGAAATGCTTTCATGCATTCATCACTCAGATGAATAGGATCTGACACGTCTTAGTGTGTCAGCCTTTGTAATGGCTTGGCTATCAGTGAAAAACTTGGTATCCACTGCCTGTAATATCCAACCATTCCCCGGAACATTCGAACATCCTTTGTGTACTCAGCGGATTAATTTACAAAATGCCATTGGTCCGATCTTGAGACACTTTCCTGACTCCTTTCTCAATGTTATGTCCCAAATAAAGAACTTCTTTTAGAAGTTTTTTTAATTTTGCTGGTGACACTTTATGCCCACCTACTGCCAAATGGATCAGTAGAGCAATTGTATCAGCCACACAAGCTTCTTTTGTTCCCGACACAATCAGTCATCAATGTATTGCCCTAAAATTGAATGATTAGGCATTGCTAATGACTCCAGACATTTCTTCAATATCTTATTGAAGATTGAGGGACTCTCTGTATACCCTTGAGGAACTCAGCCCCATGCCAACACATGGTTTCCGACCCCGAACGCGAATTAATATTGGCAATCCGGATGCAAGGGTATCGAGAAAAAGGCTTTACATAAATCAATCACTGAGAACCATTCTGCTTCACAAGGAATTTGATACAGAATCATAGCTGGATTTGGCACTACTGGACAACAAGGTATCACGATCTGATTTATTTTCTGAAGGTCTTGTACTATTCTATATTTTCCGTTAGGTTTGTAAATTCTAATGATAGGTGAATTGCACGGACTCCCTAAAATCTCTTTAGAATACCTTGTTCAATTAACATCTCAATTACAGGTGTTACTCCTGCAATTGTTTCTGGACTCATTTTATAAGCGGGTGGTCTTGGGAACTCTGTAGTTGGTTTTACAGTAATCTGAATTTGAGCTACTCCTTTCACAAAACCAATGCCTTTACCTGAAAAATCCCACTCATTAGACAGCACTGTATCTCTCAGCTCAACTGGCAAATCATTTGCTGTAAATAGAGAATATAAGTCAATCAATCAAATCAATCAAAAGGTACTTTATTCGTCAATTCAATGCCATAAAAGTGAACCTGTTAAAAAAATTAATTTCATCACCAAACTTTAAAACCTTTAAAAAGATTAAAATAGTAACATTCTTAATATCAATAAAAGAGTACTCTTCACAGGATCGAAAAGCCACCGACAATAACTGCAAACAAACTATCAATATTTAACAGCACTGTGTGATTTGACAACAGTGCTAACTGTCCCAAAAATATTGTACTATATGGTTGTTTGCATCCTGCATACCGTTTATCTTCACTCACTGCCTCACTTTCTTGTTGGGTTGTCATAGCTGCTCACTTGGGGTCACTGTGCACTTTCGGTATTTTACAGTTCATTTAAGTTGTGATCTATAAGGAGAATAATTTCATTTGTGTGACCGGAAATCTATAATTATATTTAGTTTTGTTATATCTGAATATGTCTATCTGAAACTCAATATCGAGTATGCAAATAAAAGCAGGTAAACCCAAACTGCTAGACCATGTCCCATCTCCATGGAAAGCCAAATAGTCCGACTGCCAAGGAGCTTACGATTATTCCAGCACATCCTCTTCATATTCTGGAGTTATTTGAAGGGAAAATCAATTGAGTTTGTATAGTCTCCCCCATTGGAGGGACGGCAGAGATTTGATCTTTGCTTCTGTTGGATCTTGATTTGGTTCAAGAAGGGATTTCAATAGCTAAACCCACATCAATTGCACCCATAGTAGCACAGAAACAATTGTGTTTCATTGCAAGAAGTTGCATTGCCAAGTGATGATAATGATCCTGCAGAAACTATGGTTGTTTTTTCCACTCTCCTGGAAAGGCCAACTTCTGAAGTCTGTGGATGATATAGATGGATTATCACCTGCTGCTGAGGAAGTGGCAGATATTTGTCCTCCCTGGTCCTATATTTGAATTTTGGCAGGTCATTTACTATTCCTTTTGTGATTTGCAGGGCTGATTATCTTTTTGAAGTTGTTGCATAAGCTTTATCGTCTGGAATATCCTCAACTATCTTCTGAGTTACAAGGGTTGCTGTCACATTCATTCTCACATTGTGTAGCAAGTAAGTTGTATTTGCTGCTGTCATGCTGTTTAAATCACTTCATATCAGTATTTTTCATTTTTTAGGAAAGGATTTTATGTCAGGTACTGACTGAGGCTTGTGAAAGTGGTATAGATGCTACATATTGTATGTATTTCATTGGATGACATTGTCATGCCAGGTTGCTTTGCGAGTCCATGGGACATTTAAGCAGTTGTACAGCTTCTCGAGGATCTTAGTACTTTCATGTGACAATAATGATCCTTAACTTGATTTTTTTTTTTGTAACTTATTTTTATTGCCATTTTTATATTAGACACATTGTACATCATATAGATCTTTCAGATAGTTATAACAGATAGTACATTCAATAGTGGTACACATCAGCTGCATATATCAGTGATACGTCATCGGAAAACATGACCCACGTACAGACTTGATATGAGGTGTATACCCCGGTGTCTCAGGTTCCAGATATGGCACATAAACTAGGGTAAAACTAAGGCCTAAACTAGGGGGGGAGGCATGAACAGGCACAACCAATGATATCGGCGAGGGTTTGTTGTGTCGTTGGGGTGAGGCACCTCTGTGTCTCATGAGTGTCTATCCTATTGGGGGTCGACCTAGAATTACGTTAGCATAACCGATGTTGGGGTATGTAAGCAGATCATGTGGGTGGAATGTCGAGAGATTGGTTGGGCGGGGTCTGTGACTGTGCGTGCTGAGCCGACGGTGTGAGTGGGTTGTCCGTTGGATCTGCACCCGGGGATAGCTGCTTGAACTGATACAATAGCATGGCCCATTCCATTGATATGTGGTGTTTGCGGACCCCTCTCACCTCCTCCTCCCGCAACGTCTCCTCCTCTGCCGCCGCCCACTTGTGTGTAGCTCCCACCCAAGCCGCCAGCGGTGGACCTGTGGGGGAGCGCCAGTGCATAGCGATGCTGCGTTTGGCCAAAAGCACCGCCAGGGAGAGGAAGCGAGTCCGCACCTTGTGTTGTTTACCCGCGCGGAAGATGCCTAGGGCGGTGGCCTCCCATGTGGTCATGCAGGTTAGCCCCGTGAGGGTACCTAGAGTGGTGTGAATGTGGTGCCAGAAAGTTTTGATGGTGGAGCAATTCCAAAACATATGTTGGAAATCTGCATTCCGCTCTTGGCATCTGGGACAGAGGAACTGAGTGTCAGGGTAGAACCGTTGGAGGCGTGCGGGTGTTAAATAGGCCCTATGCAGGATGTAGTATTGAATGTTCTTAAAGCGTGCGTTCCTAGAGACCTTCTTAGGGTACTCCAAGGCTCTCCCCCACTCCCCCTCGTGGAACGCACGCCCAATTTCGGCCTCCCAAGTGGCTCGCAGGGTCTCCAGTGGTTGGCAAGACAGTTCCCGGATGGCTTTATAAAGCCAGGTAGTGAGATGGCGCCCCACGCCCATGCGCAAGATCGCGTGAAGAACCGGATGTGTGCATGGCTCCCCTTTGATTAGGTCCTGATGCGGTCGGTAGCTCGCTAGGAGTTGGCGATGGAGCAAGAATTGTCCCGGGGGAAGATCATACTCTTCTACTAGGCTATGGAATGGTCTTAGTTGCCCCTCCTCGAATAGGGACTCCACCTCTGTTAATCCGCACGATGTCCACGTGCGGAGCTCGCTATTGGTGTAGTAGTGTTCCTGTTTGGGCCACCCCACCAGGGTGAGCAGAAGGGAGTACAGCGGAACCCCCGGGGACATACAGTGTATCCTCATCATGCACTTACGCGCCACCGATACTTGTAAAGGGTATGTGCGCTTTGGTTTAGTGCCAGGGAGGAGTAGGCGACGGATCTCCGGGGCCGATATCCGTCCTGCGACAGTGTGAGTTTCCACAGTGTATCTGTCTGCCGTCCAGTGAGACAGCCATTGCAGTTGTGCCGCCAAGAAGTAGGCCTCAAATGAGGGGGCTCCCAAGCCACCCTGTGTGGTGGGTAGCTGCAGTTTTTTCAGGGCTATCCTGTGCCTAGTGGATCCCCAAATGAGTGCGCTAAGGAGGGAGTCTAGGTCCCGGAAAAAGGCTCTGGGCGGGATCACTGGCAGATTGGTAAAAAAATACAGCAATCTTGGGACTATGATCATCTTGGCTAGCGCCACTCTCCCAATTGGAGCCAGTGGAAGCCTCTTCCAAAATCCGATCGCAGCCCTAATACTAGCCAGTGCCCTATTATGGTTACCCTCAACCATATCTGTGGGGGAGTGGTAGAGACGGATCCCAAGGTATCGAGGGGCCTCCGCACTCCAGGGCACCCACTGAGCACCCAGTCGAACCTCCCGCGGGGGCAGATCCGGGTGCAGCGGGTATATCGTGGACTTGTCCCAATTCACCTGTAGTCCCGAGACCATCGCAAACTCCGTCAAGGTTTCCCAGAGGGGGGTCAGGTCGTCGGTAATGTCCCGCACATAGATCAGCAAGTCATCAGCGTATAAGGAAACACTATGCACTGTGCCCGCCACCGGGATGCCCCAGCTCCCCCCCTCCTGTCGAAGGCGTATGGCGAGCGGCTCCACCGCCAGAGCAAAAAGTAGAGGGGACAGTGGGCAGCCCAGTCGCGAGCCCCTCCGAACCGCGAACTCCGTCGATATATATCGACCTAGGCGCATTAATGATCCTTAACTTGATGCAGGAAAATTATAAAGAATTGTTTTATTTTCAGCACTATGGACACAATTATTTTAATTAACCTACTAGCCAACATGAATTGTATAAATTTGCTCAGTGAGAATACTGTGAAGTTCCTTAGGCTGACAGGTCCTTGGAACAATTTGTATACTTCAATTTTGACAGAGGATCTGGTTCATCTGCTTATTTTTATTTGTAGGATACCAATTTTTTTTTTTGATAAACACATTTTTATTGGTTTACAAAAGATACGCCAGCCATTCAGCACAACCCCTTGAAAATCCAGGATTACTTATGGGAGTATGCACAGCCCACCTTACATCCAGTGTTAAAACGCAATTTCTTAAAATAAACAATCCCCTTTTTTATGATTAGACCCCCCCCCAGCCACTTTCCCCAGACTCTGCGAAATTTCTTGGGACACCCACGAGTTTCATACATAAGTTTCTCTTGTGTGGCGCACCAGTCCACCCCAGTCCGCCACCACCCGACACTCGGGGGCTCAGGGCGCTTCCAGGAGACCGCGATGTCTCTCTTGGCGACCACCATAGTTGTGGTTAGAAACACCTTCTCATTCCTAGACCCATCTAGCCCATCAGTGATGCCCAGGAGTGTGTGCTTTGGGTCGTGGGGGACCTCCCACCCCAGGATTTGGGTGAGTTCTTCTTCAATTTACTTCTAGAACCGCGCCAGGCGGGGGCAGGCACATACCATATGCAGGAAGTCCGCCGGTTCGTGACCGCACCTATTACAGGCTGGGGTCGAAATGAACCCCACTTGATGGAGGCTCTCTGGGGTGAAATATGCAGTGTGCAAATAATAGACCTGCACCAGGCACAGCCTAGCAGATGCGGATACTGTTCTAGGAGCCATAAGGGCGTTGCGCCAGTGTTCCTCCTCCAATGTGCCAAACCATTCCTCCCAACGAGCCCGCAGCCGGTCTACGGAAGAAGGTGTGTTGGTGATCAGTGTACAATAAATACAGGAGATGCCTCCCCTTCCCAAGTCCCCAAACATTATCTGAGCTTCGGGTGGGCTGTGATCAGGAAGGCGTTTGCCTGTAGTGGGGTATATGTGCAGGGCTTGTCGCAGTTGCAAATACCTGTAAAATTGTGATGGGTGCAGCGAGTATCTATTTTGAAGATCTCTGAAGGAGCGCATATGGTCCCCCACCCACACATCCCCCAATTGCGAAATACCTATCAGGTCCCATGCCTTGAAACCTTGCAGCTCATTAACGTCTTTGAGCCAGGTCCCATGCCACAAGGGTGTGCATTGGGTCAGTGTGCGTGTCCTTTTAGTGTGCCGCAATGCAGCCAGCCAGGCCAATAACACGGAACGTGTCACCGCTGGTAGGGAAGAAGGAATAGGGGCCCCGTACATCATTGAGTAAATCTTGGCAAGGCCCAACTCCCCCAGCTCAAGCCTGTACGCCGAGTCAGACCAACCCCCGTTGAACCAGTCGTGTATAGAGAGAAGTCGCGTGGCGAGATAATATAAGTATGGATGAGTCATTCCTAGACCCTCATCGAACGAAGGGATCCTGCAGGTATTTAACGCCAGACGGGACCTACCCTTTCCCCACAAAAACGTATTAATCATACCATCCAGCTCACGGAATCAAGCTGTAGAAAAACACATAGGGGTGTTTTGAAGAACGTAAAGGAAGCGGGGAAGCACCTTCATTTTAAAAAGAGCCACCCTCCCCATGGGGTTCAGGGGCAGCGACTGCCACTTCTGAAGGTCTGCCTTGACACGTTTCACCAGGGGAGTAACATTGAGGGCCCAGGTCAGCTCAGGGAGCAAGGTCATCCATATCCCCAGATATTTAAAGGATAGGTGGCGCAGGGGTATGTCAGATTGCCAATTGAAGCACTCCCGGGATACGTGGAGGGGAACCAGAACCGACTTGTCGGGGTTCAACCGGAGGCCCGAGGCCTGCTCGAAGGAGTGCAGAATGCGAAGACAATGGGGACCGGACCGGGCAGGGTTCGCCAAGTAGATGAGGACGTCGTCCGCGTTGAGGGCAATCTTATCCGGTTCATTATGGGGCCATTCCCATACCCGCACGTGTCCACACGACCGTACCAGGGACGCCAAGGGCTCCATCACCAACGCGAAGTGCAGGGGGGATAGAGGACAACCCTGCCTCGTTCCCCTGCGAATAGAAAAGGGTTCCGACAAAACCCCATTCACTAGGACCCGGGTGTGCGGGAGGACATAAAGAACCTTAACCATGTCCCGAAACCGAGGACCGAGCCTCATCCCTTCCAGAACATCCCCAAGGAACCCCCAGTACACCGAGTCAAAGGCCTTCTCAAAGTCTACCAGAAGGAGATGATGGTGGGCCAAAGCAGACTGCAGTCGACGAAGACAGTGCCGCGTGAGGGTATAAATCCGCCCTGGTCGGGATAAACCAGTGTGGACAAGAGAGGTTTGAGCCACTGGGCGAGGATTGTGGCAAACAGTTTGACCTCGTTGTTAATGAGTGAGATAGGGCGATAGTCGGCAAAGCGTGACTAGGGCGGTTGGGATTTAGGCAGAACCACAATAGTGGCCATATCCGTCTCCGGGGGGAAGGAGCCTTTTTCCACAGCTTCCCGATATAGACCCACACGATGGGGGACCAGAATGTCCCGATACTGCACATAATATTCTTGGGGGAGACCATCTGGACCCGGCGTCTTGCTGGAGGAAATAAGGCTAATCGCTTCCCCAATCTCCTCCCGGGTGATGGGGCAGTCCAGATCAGCTTGAGTAACAGAGTCTACACACAGAAGGTCCCCCCCCCCGACCTCCCGCAGGTCCACGAGAGAAAGGATTGGAGGTCTGGCCTCGTACAGTTGACGACAGTAGGTGGCAAAGGCACGGGCCATGTCCACTGGGGACCGGCACATCGAGCCAACCTGCGCCACGATCTCGGGAATAATACGATTTGCCCTAGGGTATGTGGCTAGGCGATGAAGGAGCGACCCATTCTTGTCACCCCAGCCATAAACCCTTGCCACGGATGAATGCCAAAGGAGTTTGGCCGCATCCAGCAACAACTGCTGGATCTCCGATTGGAGCCGGGTAAGGAGTCTCATGTCGGAAGCGTCCAGAGAATGGGCCGAGGAACGCTCAAGACGCAGAGCCTGCGCCTCCCGTGTAGTGATTTGTTCCAATTGGGCCTGACGTTGAATCTTAAGCTGGCCCTTGGCAACCCCTCTAATAGTGGCCTTGCCCGCTTCCCATAGGGTACCCGGGAAGGAAACAGACCCTACATTAGAAAGAAAATAGTGTTGAAGTTCCCTCCCCACCACCTTCTGGAACTCCTTATCCTGGAGGAACCAGGCGTTAAGCCTCCATGTTTGGGGGACGAAAGCAGGGGGAGGACCCGCGCGGAGCATCACTGGAGAGTGGTCAGAAATACCCCGGGGAAGGAGTGAGGCATCTTGGATCAGTAGGCAGTCAATCGATGGAATGAAGATGGCATCAATGCGTGCCTGTGTATGGTGTGCCGCTGAGGTGTGTGTAAATTGTTTAGAGTGTGGGTGCCATACCCGCCAGGCATCACATAAGCCCAAGGATTGAGCCCAGGTCGTCAGCTGTTTTGCCTGTGAAATCCTACTGGGGGAAGGAGCACCGGTCGTATCAAGGACTGGGGAGGAGACTGCATTAAAGTCGACCCCAAGGAATGTGGGACCTAGGGGTAAGGCTGCCAAGAGGTCAGCAGATTTGGCGAGGGTTGCCGTCAACATTGATGGAGGAGAATAAATTGACATAAGGTTGAGAGGATTACCATTTAGCGTGCCACTAAGGACCACAACGGTGCCCTGGGCATCAAGGGTCGTCTGGACAGTTACTAAGGGAAGGGAGCGTCTCACCAGAATCTCCACCCCTCAGGAGCCACAAGTGAACCGCAAATGCCAAGCCCTGTCGTATCCATAGCGTGCTAGAAAGGGACAGTGGTTACCCAACAGGTGTGTCTCTTGCAACAGCAGAATGTCCACCCCCATGCACTGTGCATAGAGTAAAACAGCCGTACATTTGAAAAGGCCATTCACATTCCAGGACATGATGCATAGGGAAGTGCTTAACGAAGGTGTGTCAGGCATATAAGTGGCCGGTACAGTCTGAAATTGGGACTTCAAGGGGAGACGTGTAAATAAACACGGGCTTCAACAGACTGAGCGAGGTGACCACAAGGTCCCACTGGATGCATATCAGGGTGAGTTGAGATTGCTGGCGTGCTGAGACGAAAGAACAAAGGAAACAGAATTGAACAGATAACTCGAGACAACGGTCCCGCCCACCCCCACCCCCCACCCTACACTTCAAGAACGGAAGCATGTGTCGCCCTAACAATAACCAATAAGTGAACAGCCAAACTATAACGCTTGGAAATGGGAAGACGTGGAGGACCCCTCCTCATATCAGGATGTATCAAATCGAGTCCATCGGAAAGGAAGAAGTGTTTTGAGCTTTTGAGCATGGCCTCCAGCTGCAGAGCCAAGCCCGGCAGGCAGAAACACGGTCAAACAGGGTCTTTCAGAAGCATCGGGCTACGGGAGAGGTCTGTGTCCGGGAGGTCGGGCAGGGAAGGTCGGGGCGATGCACCCCCGCGGTCCAGGTGCCAAGATGATCCAGAGTGCCTCCCAGCGGAGGCCACATCAGAGAGCGATATTGGTTGTCGGGGAGATTGACACAGTGGGGAGTCCGACCGGGCCCTACTTTGTCCATGACGCCTGCGAGAGCGGTGGCGCTGGGGCCAGGGAACGACGGGCGCGGACCGGTCAGGTTCCCCCTCTCCTCCCCCCAAGAGCGAGGGTTGGTCAGCAACGCACAGGGGGCGCTCTTCCGTCGCCCGGCCTCATTAGGAGTGTCAAAGAACAGGGTCTTGTTAGCAAACACCACTCGCAGGTGTGCCGGGAAAAGGAGCCGATACTGGATGTTGAGTGCCCTCTGCTTTTGTTTAACTTCACCAAAGGAACGTCGCTGACCCTGAACCTCACGGGTATAATCCGGGAAGATCATGATTGCATGGTTTTCGTAGTGGAGCTGCTGCTGTTTGCGAGCTTCAGATAGGATTGAAGGTAAATAGACATAATATCGAAAAAAAAATATCGAGTGGACAGAATATCGAGTTTTTAATATCGAATGGACAGAATATCGAATAGCAAAAATATAGTGGTGAAGAATATCGAAAAACAAGTGAGAAATATCGATTACAATAATATAGAAGTAAGTAATATCGACAGTCATAATATAGTTGTTAAAAATATCGAATTTTTTATGGTGTTTTAAGTGTTAGTATATGTGTTAAAAGTATGTATTAATATTGGAATGTATGTTAGAATATTTTTAAAGTAATGAATTTTATGTTATTTTATTTTTGTGTAATTTAATTCCGTAGCGGGTTGTGGGTTTATAGGGGAGTAGGGTGGGAAGTAATTTAATTATAGTACATTAAATAATAATGTATAGGAATTATTAATTATTTTTAATTTAATTTAGCGTTTTACTTCTGTAGCGGGTTGTGGGTTTATAGGGGAATAGGGTGGGAAGTAATTTAATTATAGTACATTAAATAATAATTTATAGGAATTATTAATTATTTTTAATTTAATTTTGCGTTTTACTTCTGTAGCGGGTTGTGGGTTTATAGGGGAATAGGGTGGGAAGTAATTTAATTGTTATTAGTTAATTATTAATTGGTATTGAAAATTAATTGGTTGTTGATTAATTATTAATTGGTAAATAATTTGTATTAATTGGTATTTAATTTGTATTAATTGATTAATTGATAATTATGTTAATTGTATTCATTTAATATTTGTAGCGGGCAGTGTGTTTATAGGGGAATATGGTGGGAAGTAATATAATTGTAAATAAATAATTATTTAATTAATTTGTGTACATTGTTAATTAATATATCTTTAATTTAATTTTGCGTTTTACTTCTGTAGCGGGTTGTGGGTTTATAGGGGAATAGGGTGGGAAGTAATTTAATTGTTATTGGTTAATTATTCATTGGTATTGAAAGTTAATTGGTTGTTGATTAATTATTAATTGGTAAATAATTAGTATTAATTGGTAATGACTTTGTATTAATTGTTTAATTGATAATTATGTTAATTGTATTTATTTAATATTTGTAGCGGGTAGTGTGTTTATAGGGGAATATGGTGGGAAGTAATATAATTGTAAATAATTAATTTTTTTAATAATTTGTGTATATTGTTAATTAATATATTATAAATTAATTATTAATGGGTATTATTTGCATTTATTAATGTTTGTTATTGAAAAACAATTGGTTTTTAATTATTTATTAATAGTTAATTAATTAAACCAAATTGTATTCGTATTTATAAATAATCAATTATTAAATCTTGTGTGATTGGTAATTAATTGTAATACTTGTTTTGGTATTAATAATTAATTCCTTTTTTTTTTTTAAATTGTTTTTATTATTTTCCCTACTATTGCACTTACTTGAGTGGGAATAGTAATTTTTACCCCTACGCTATCCAATGCTTTCCCTATTATTGCACTCTCTGGAGTGGGAATAGTAATTTTTACCCTCCCGCTATCCAACGCTTTCCCTACTGTTGCATTCTCTGGAGTGGGAATAGTAATTTTTATCCTACTGCTATCCAACGCTTTCCCTACTGTTGCACTCTCTGGAGTGGGAATAGTAATTTTTATCCTTACGCTATCCAATGCTTTCCCTACTGTTGCACTCTCTGGAGTGGGAATAGTAATTTTTACCCCTACGCTATCCAACGCTTTCCCTACTGTTGCACTCTCTGGAGTGGGAATAGTCATTTTTAACCCTACGCTATCCAATGCTTTCCCTACTGTTGCACTCTCTGGAGTGGAAATAGTAATTTTTACCCCTACGCTATCCAACGCTTTCCCTACTGTTGCACTCACTGGAGTGGGAATAGTAAATTTTACTCTCCCGCTATCCAACGCTTTCCCTACTGTTGCACTCTCTGGAGTGGGAATAGTAATTTTTATCCCTACGCTATCCAACGCTTTCCCTACTGTTGCACTCTTTGGAGTGGGAATAGTAATTTTCACCCCTAGGCCATTTGACGTTTTCTCTACTGTTGTAATCACTGGAGTGGGAAAAGTAAATTTTGAACTCCCGCTATCCAACGGTTTCCCTACTGTTGCACTCTCTGGAGTGGGAATAGTAATTTTGTCCCTCCCGCTATCCAACGCTTTCCCTACTGTTGCATTCTCTGGAGTGGGAATAGTAATTTTTATCCTCCCGCTATGCAACGCTTTCCCTACTGTTGCAGTCACTGGAGTGGGAATAGTACATTTGACCCTCCCCCTATCCAACGCTTTCCCTACTGTTGCACTCTCTGGAGTGGGAATAGTAATGTTTACCCCTTCGCTATCCAATGCTTTCCCTACTGTTGCACTCTCTGGAGTGCGAATAGTAATTTTTACCCCTACGCTATCCAACGCTTTCTCTACTGTTGCACTCACTGGAGTGGGAATAGTAAATTTTACACTCCTGCTATCCAACGCTTTCCCTACTGTTGCACTCTCTGGAGTGGGAATAGTAATTTTTACCCCTACGCTATCCAATGTTTTCCCTATTATTGCACTCTCTGGAGTCGGAATAGTAATTTTTACCCTCCCGCTATCCAACGCTTTCCCTACTGTTGCATTCCCTGGAGTGGGAATAGTCATTTTTACCCTACCGCTATCCAACGCTTTCCCTACTGTTGCAGTCACTGGAGGGGGAATAGTAAATTTGACACTCCCGCTATCCAACGCTTTCCCTACTGTTGCACTCTCTGGAGTGGGAATAGTAATTTTTACCCCTACGCTATCCAACGCTTTCCCTACTGTTGCACTCACTGGAGTGGGAATAGTAGATTTTACCCTCCCGCTATCCAACGCTTTTCCTACTGTTGCACTCTCTGGAGTGGGAATAGTAATTTTTACCCCTACGCTATCCAATGTTTTCCCTATTATTGCACTCTCTGGAGTGGGAATAGTAATTTTTACCCTCCCGCTATCCAACGCTTTCCCTACTGTTGCATTCTCTGGAGTGGGAATAGTAATTTTTACCCTCCCGCTATCCAACGCTTTCCCTACTATTGCACTTACTGGAGTGGTATTAGTAAATTTTACCCGCCCGCTATCCTACGCAGAAAATATTGAATAGTTTTAATTAATATTACGTTAATATATATGTATTAATTTTGTTTTTTTACTTACTTTAATTATTTATTAATTTTACTGTTATTTAAGTATTTTTAAGTATGTGTCACTTAATTCTATGTATTATTTCATTAATTTTACATTACTTTTTAAACATTTAAAAAATTCGATATTTTGCCTAACTATATTATTTACAACGATATTTTGGATTCGATATTTTTGTAATTTCCTGTTTGGAGATAGGGGTTCGATATTTTGGTATTCTATATTTTGGCATCGATATTTTTGTAAGTCTATATTTTTGTAGTCGATATTATGTCAGTGATCCAGGATTGAAATTAAGGACCCGCATTATGACCGGTCGGGGGGCCGCGCCTGTTGGCGGCCTTGGGGCGAGAGATCGGTGAGCCCGCTCAATTGCGAACCATGGAGAGAGGGAGCCCTCCGGGACCCACAACCTAAACCACTTCTCCAGGAAGTCCACCGTGCGGCCCCGCTCCGACCCCTCCGGAAATCCCACCAGGCGGAGATTGTTGCGCCGGGACCTGTTTTCTGTGTCCTCCGCCCGGCGGTGTAGTTCCTGCGTGCGCGATTGGAGAGTAGCCACCTGACCCTTGAGTTGCTGAACATCGTCCTCGACGGTGGAGATCCGAGTTTCAGTTTCCTTAATCTGCGCCACGGCGTTTTGGAGGTCCTGCCGGATGAGGGTCATGTCCACGCGCATCTCTGCAATCTTGCCTTCAACCGAGGCCTGTGAAGCGTGGATGGCCTGCAAGATAGTGGACAAGTCCGCAGATGTTGGGGCCCACTGATCCCCGGACCCCCCTGTTGCCCCCACCTCCGAGGTGGTGAAGCGATCCATTTTTGTTTGGGTGGCAGGGTTCTTTGATGACCTGTCCGTACTGCCCATGATGGTACCCCGGGAAGCAACAGACAAACCTTACAGCAGGGGACCAACAGACATCCCAAGGCGGGCCGGAATCAAGCAGGAGGGGCAGTCAGTGCGTAGACGAGGCCCAGGTCAGATCGCCGCCGCCCGATGCGTGCGGCCGACTCTGCCCCCCCCCCAGATGAGGGAAAAAAGAAGAGTCCAGACCCAGGACCACTCCAGACCCCCGCCCGCCCGGGCCACCTCGTGCCCGGCAGGACAATAACAATTGGATTAGCAAGCAGCCTCACACTCCATAAGCCATCAGATCAGTAGGTGCTGATGCGGGTGGAGGGGCCATCCAATCCTCGCCCAGCAGGAGAGACTCCGCACCACAAGAAGCACTGGACAGAGGGCCTCCAGCGGGGTCCCCACACACAGTTGTGCACCGAAATCCCTAGTTAATGATTCCCCAGCCGCTGATGTGGCCAGGGAGGGCGCCAGGAAGGATAGCGATCCAGATAGGGCTCCTCCAACTTCTCCGCCTGAGAGGGCGACCCAGGCCAAAAAGCTGGTGGAGGGCATACCCAGCTACCCCCGCCGTTCGATTAATGCGGCCGAGGATCCACACCATGCCCCCCCAGTCAAAGAGGCCCCACGCAGCCCAGAAACATCTCCCCGGGTATCAACAGCATCTGGGGGAGGGCGGGGGGCCGATGCGGGCATCGTTCAGCCCAGGGAGGGCCCCAGGCCAGATACAGGGCCACACAGGGCCAGCCCCCACCTCTGTTATCCCTCCACATGCACAGAGGTCCCCCAATGCAACTGTCCCAGACCCCCGCCGCCGCCGGGACTCACCGCTCCGGAACTCCATACACTGGGCCTCAGGATGATCAACAGTTGCTCCGGAGTGTGTGGGGCTGCAGCCGCGGTCCTCCGCTTCCTCCTCCACTGCCCAATGCAGCAGACGTGCCACCGGAATCCTGGGCACGATCAGGGCCGCACCACCGAGGGCCACGCACCGGGCTCGCCTCCCTCAGCGCCGACAAGAGATTACCAGAGGGAGGGGGTCCTCCCTGGCCGACAGCTGCTCTCCGGCAGAATCCATGGCAAGGCCCCTCCACACACCCAAGGTCCTAACGCGGAGCCGGTCAAGACCCTCCAGGGCGGACAGCACCGCAATCAGCAAAGGGGAGCCGCCATCTTGGGAGCGAGGCGCAACCCCGGCGTCCTCCAGACCTGGGAGATGCCACAGCGTGCCCTGTAAAGCAAACACAAGGAGATGATGGATGGAGCTCTGAAACTTTTCAGACACTCACCCCCAGTCATAGATCTGGGTTATCCATAATCGTTCTTCAGCTCACTTCGGCACCCCAGTTCAGACTCAGCTGTATGCAAATCAGTCTTGACCCTGTGCCTCATGGGAACAGTCCAGCCCGAACTGCCAAGCCATGTCTTCCCTGGACCGAAAACAAGCATCCTGGAACCGGTTTAGGGCAAACAGCCCTCATCATCCAGGCTAGCTTGAATCCAGTGGCAAAATGAGCAAGGGACCCATGTCTGGGCATACCCTGCCAACATAAGGCGAACAAAGCAAACACAAGGAGATGATGGACAGAACGCTGAAACTTTTCAGACACTAACCCCCAATCACATTTTTGGGTTAAATCCATCATCGTTCTTTAGCTCACTTCGCCACCCCAGTTTAGAAACAACTATATGCAAATCAGTCTTGACCCTCTGCCCCATGGGAACAGTCCAGCCCGAACCGCCAAGCCATGTCTTCCCTGGACTGGAAACAAGCATCCTGGTACCGGTTTTGGGCTAACAGCCCTCATCAGCCAGGCTAGCTTGAATCCAGTGGCAAAGTGAGCAAGGGACCCACGTCTAGGCATACCCTGCCAACTTAAGGCGAACAAAGCAAACACAAGGGCGCATTTGGAAGCAGGACAGGCAGAAAATGAGTTATGCAAGGAGGAGTGGAACATTCCCAGGTCAGACACACCCCTAGGGTGAGCTGACTGATGTGCCCCACTCTAGAAAAATTCCACCATATTGGTGATGGCAGAATTAGGAACACTGGGATGTTATGCCCACTTCACACAGAAAGTGGTCATAAAGGGGACGTGGTGACCCAAAGGGTAAGTAGCCCATTGGCTACTAGTCTACACTCCCCTAATGCCCCTAAATTGAGTATTTAGGTGGACCACTGACACCAGAACTTTAGATTCACCTGACTACTGAAGATAAGGGCACTGAAGAGCCAATCGGTGCGAGAAATGAAGACTGCTGTGGACTTTTGGCTCTAAACCCTGCCTGCCCACTCCAGACTCAACAGTTTCAAAGATCCAACTTTCCCTGCAGCATGCATCCTCCAAAAGCCTTGGAGAGTTGTCAGTGCTTCAAAAACCAGCCAGTATCTCTGTTGGAGTGGAGGAGCCACTAACCTGCATCCTTCAATAACTGACCGGGAAGTCTTGTTCTAAGAAGCTGCTGACCGAAGGGTCCACTGGCACGGCAGCCACCCAGGAGGAGGTCAGGATATTCAAAGAGGTCAGATCTGTCTCCTTACCAAGTTTGGAAACGCCAAGACCCCTACAAGACTCCCTGCACCAGCACCTCCAACAACCCAAAGACTGACCAGCCGACAGTTGTCAACTCTGGAGAGGCCAGCACTGAGAGTGGCCCAGATGTCCTGTTTTGTCCTCCTTTTCTGGTCCAGACTGAGAACTGTGACCGCCGACAACTCATTAAGGCCAGTAAACCAAATCTCTCTGCACCCGAGCTTCCCAGCCTGGGCGCACAAACACCTACTGCTTGTCCTTGCTCCCAGGTCCCTCATGAACTGAGACCCCCATTGGGAGCTCTTGGACTTGTCCCCTTCTTTGCCAGCGGTGTAACGCACAAGGATACCAACCCTTCCAGCATCTCTGCACCAGGTCACACCGTGGAAGGTAAAACCGAACTGCTGGTGGAACTTGGGACCTTGACCCCCTAACACCTCCTGGGCTAAAGGGGACCCTTAAAATCCTGTTGCAAATAGCTGTCTGCAGTAAATGTTCTTCTATCCTTAGGAAAGCATTACCGCATAAAAACGCACTGTTTGCGAACTTTGCTAAAAACTGTAAAGTCTTAACTTGAAAAGTACTTACCCAATTAAGAAGTTCTTGGTGTTGAAATATATATAAAAATATGTGTTATTTTTCTAAATTGGTGTAGATCGTCTTCTTGAGTGTGTGTATCATTTATTGACTCTGTGTATGCAACAAATGCCTAACACTCTCCTCTGATAAGCGTAAGGCTGCTTGACAACACTACCACACATAGAGCACCTTGGGATTGTTAAAGAAGCCCCAGTCCACCTATAAGGGATATCTAGACTTCTTACACAGCATACCTCTTTTTGATATACTATATAAAGATCCGGCTTCCAACAGGCATTATACATTGGCATTAAACCATATCAGTAAAAAGTAACCGAAGCATCCAATGCTTGTAGATTAATGGATATGATGCTTTATTTTATGGTTGTTTGTAGCCAGTAGAGTTTATTTTCTTAATGCAGCTTTTCATCTCAAACCTGCCTAGGGTTCGTTTCCCTTTGCAATTTGCAAGTTCTATTAACCCTAAAAGATAACTACACACACTTTCCAGATTGGAGATTGGGAAGAGCCTTGACCACTGATAAAATTACTAAGTTAATTAAAAATGGTACATTTAGTATGTTATCATATGCTTTAAGTAGTGTTGTGTTGTGGCCATTTCATAATAACACATAATTTTATCAAAGACCTCTGGTAATTTAGCAAATATACCTGGCCCTATTTATTCACCTATTACAATTACCACCTAAGTGTTGGTAAGTGTTGTCTAAAATGGTTGCCAGAATTTGATTACCATTCTGTGAAAAAACACTTGCAGAAAATATACTATAGTAAGAATGTAACTGATTTTCGCCTAGGTCTAGTCCTAGTGAGGAAAAAATGAGTGCTCTCCCTATTTTAATTTATGTTTTGATAGATACAGCAGTGTGTTGCTTAGTCTTAGTAAAAAACTGCTATGATTATTAAAGAAACAATAAAAAAGAATTGCAGGACATTTTTTCTTTCATAAATAATAGTTAATAATAGGAGACACAACAACGCTGCTGAGTTGCCTGCTTCTGTGAGGGGGACTCATGTCCCAGGCACATTTTGCTGCCCCAGAGGAGGGTCTGGAACCGCCAGAGCTTCAAAGCACCTCCAGTTTTCCTGCGGCGGGGGACACAACGACGCTGCTGGACTACCTGCTTGCCTGAGGGGAGCTACAGGTCCCAGACACCTTTTGCTGCCCCAGAGGAGAAGTCAGGATTCCGCCAGTGCTACAAAGCGCCTCCAGTTTTCCCGCGGCGTGGGATACAACACCGCTGCTGGGCTGTCTGATTGCCTGAGGGGGACTACAGGTTCCAGACACCTTTTGCTGCCCCAGAGGAGGGGTTAGGATACCGCCAACACTAACAAACCACTTCTAGTTTTCCCGCAGTGCAGGCTGTGCCGGGTCCAAGGGCGGGCCCATCTGTGCCCGTCAAAGCTAGGATAAGGCAGGGTTGGAATTTTGCTCAAGCTGCCTTGGAACGTCTGTGACGTCATGTGGATGACAAAAGTATTTATTCAATTTCCGCTCCTCATTACATCCAGATCAGCGGTTGGAGGGTTAATCCTTCATTTGGTGTTGTTTTACTTCCATTGCTCTGTTATGTGTGTTTTGTTTACTATAAGGAAAAGGAGAGCTGCAACTAGCCCTTCAGGCAGCTTGGCCCAACCAAATTGTTCCAAGGAACCTAAGCATATGGACACTACCTGTGTATCTAATGACAGTGACGTTTTAATTGAAGAAGTTGAAAGTCTGATGCCCCGGAAAAAACTAGAACCCCGAAAGGGTGGAAGGTGGCTTATGTCTTTAAGAGGAAACCAACGTCACATCTTGCTTGTAATAATCCGACTTCCTCCTGTTTCTCCTCTCCCTCGACGGAACATATTTCTGCCCCTGCCTTACAAACCAGTTCAAATCCACCAAAGGGCCTGGAGAGTGTGACTGAGTGAGTCATTTCCAATGTTGAGTGTACAAATAGTTTTGAGATCCCTCAGTCAGCGGACTTTGTAACTGATCCACTCCTGCAATAAGGCTCATTCCCTCCCAGTGTTGGCCCTGCACTGGGAAATAATCGGACATCAATGGAAGAAGCTCTCATTCTTAAACCACTAAGAGATGAAGTTAATGATCTATAAACTGTGATTCTCTACGTTAAGAATATGCTTGATCTGATCTTGGGGGCCAAAAGTCCTTCGCCTTCTGTTTTGCCAACTAGCTTGGGGGAGCCAGTTTGCATTACTTCACGCCCTGGGAACTCTGCTAGCCGTCGGACTTTTTCTCTTTGTAGTGGGCCTGACAGTGTTGTTGTATTGTCTGACCGCTCCCGTTCTCCGATGGCCATCCATTATCTCTACCATAGTACCCTCCTAATTATTCCCCTTTTGACTCTGGCCTGTCCACTGCTCCCAGATCCAGTGAGGACATCCTCTCTATTATGGGTGGGGAGACTCTTATACCCAATCCTGTAATGCCCAAGGTGCAGGAAACCCCCCAGCGGGCTTAACATCCACCCAAAGCTCCAATTCCCTTATGCAACAATTACTATCAGGTTTACAGATGGTTAGTTGGAACATATCGGGAATTAAATCTAAGTTGCCCAACCATGAGTGGGGAGTTTTTAGTGATAAATTCCAGATTTGTTTCTTCTTAGAGATCTCGGTGTTAGATTTGGTTCCTAGGCAGAGTTATAAATCTTTTGGAAGCGAAGCTATGTCATCGATAGCTGGTCGGCCCTCAGGAGGTTTTATCATATGGGTCAAAACTGCTCTTGATTGTTCAACAAAGATAATTGATACCAACTGTACCGATCTTTACGCACTTAATTTGATACCAAAAATAGGGACCTCCTACCTGCTGGTCAATGTTTATAATAGATAATCTCCCTTCAATAGAACATTCCAAACCTTAAAATTGCTATCTCCCATTCTTTGAAGCTCATGGAACTGGGCATCTTTTGCTCATTACAGGTGATTTTAATACTTCCTTTGAGCAATATCCCCCTTTACTGAAGTTGTTGAAGGAAGAGGACGAAGGTTGGGGGATACCAGCCTTTTCTGGCCTTAAGAAACAAGGAAGGATGAGTTCTGCTGCTTTGCAGATAGTAGACTTTGTTACGGCTTATGGCCTAAGAGTGTTTAGTGGGTGCAGTCCATTGGATTTGGGAGCCAATCCAACCTTCAAGAGGGGGTACTACTGGAGCGATATAGATTATGTATAAGGCTCCCTGATTTCTGTTTTTACTGATTTTTACAGATAAATACAGACAAAAAACATTCATTTTCTGGTCTGTATTTATTTTTAAATGTGGATAAAAACGGAAATTGGGTTGCTTTGTAAGTAATTCTCAATACTGTCTGCCATGACTGCTAGGCCAATTGATGTGTTGATTGATAGATAAGAGGGTTAAAAGAAAGGAATTTTAGTAAAGCTGCTTTAGCAGCAGTAGATATGCACAAGGCTGATACTGAAATTTGCATATTTTCATATAAGTGGACTGATTAATGTTCAGCGGGTGTTCACAGATTTGAAACCTGGCAGACATTCAAGCATCAATGCATATTTATTGGTTAAATAAATGTGGAAATATACTAATTTCAGCTTAATTTTTCCACAGTACCCAAACTAAATATGGATAAATACAGAGAAAATTAGCACAAAATAAATATGGATAAATACAGACAGAAATGGCAAAAAAATAAATACCATGAAACCGGGAGCCCTAATTATGTACTACTAGACGTTTGGGCTTGGAATGTGATGGCAGATTTCGAAGTTAGTCTTCGCCAGGAAAGCGATAATTTCACCCTATTACACACTCTGGTGGGGTCTCATATAAGAGCCTCTCCTGCCCTGTGATAGCACCTCCCACTAGGTTTGACTGGACTAACAACAGGCGCAAACGTAGATGGGTGGACATTTGCAATGTACAACATATCCACGAAGACATCTATTTAACAACAAGTGAAGTCCTGGCAGCATTAGTTGATCATGACTGGACACACTCCCAGATTCTGGCCCCACATAATTATCTGTTTTCCAGTCTGAAAATCGTTTTTGGAAAAGAGGTCAAGCCCAGTAGGAAATCCCCTAAACTACACAACTGGTTTGACTGCCATTGCAGAGTGGCAAAATCCAGCTTAATGAGAGCCCTAAAAGGTAATATAAGGTGTTCAATTTCTATTGGGAGGGAGACCTATGCTGTGGTCAATAAATCCAGCAAGGCCAGGTGGGAAGCCGGGATCTGGGAGGATATGCTGAAAGCAGTGAGAGTGAAGGATAGTAAGTTATTCTGGCACCTAGTGATGCACAGGGAACCAAAGGATAATGCCCCCTCGAATGTCGTATCTCTGCAGGGTAATGGGTTGAACATTTCGCCACCCTTTATGCTGAGCTTGTGGAAATCGAAAATAATTGCTGTTAGCATGAGCTGAAGCCATCTTGTTTGCAGCATCCATTTTTGTTAGCCTTGTGATACTGTCGTCTTCACTGTTGCCTGCCTTTCTATTCTGCTTGAGTCATCAGCTTTAGTTAACGCCTTCTAATCTAAGCTCAAGCAATGTATGAGCTCAGAGAGGCCTGTAGCTGCTAGAATGCACCTGTTTGAGAATGTAACTGTCCATCATGTCTTACTGATGTAAGCAGTTCTGTCTCCCCTCCCACTTTGCTGACTAAGTGATATCCATCTGCCCATGTTAGTCGATAGCTATTCCTGTGTATGTTTGTACCTTCTATTTGAGTCTACATTCTTACTCTACAACAAACACAGTATATAAGGCCCATGGTCTGTGTATTCAAGCCACTACCTCCTGGAACATTTGAGGGTGTTGTATGGACTTAGTCTCACTCATGAGTGAATAAACTTGTTATTTTGAATTCCAGCTTCAGTGCCAATCTCTTCTTTGTTGGTTTAAGGACCCTTGGACAGATAAGGGTGAACCCCTGCACCGGTGGGCCCTTAAAAAGGCTCATTTCCACAGTTTCGCGCCCAACGAGGGGCTCATCGGAGACGCGGCCGCCTGAAGGAGTGGAATACTGCTGAGGAGGTACCCTGCATGAAGAGACCCTTGTCTTTGCAGACCGAAGTGACTTTTCCGGTTTTCCTGATCTGACCCTCTGGGTGGTGGCCGTCCCGACTGAGATTTACTTTGGCGCACGTTTTTGCAGTGACCATTAGGTCAACCAAGAGATTGGCAGTTGGAGGCTGGAGTCTTTAGTTTGGTAAGGTCGCTGAAGCAGCACTCTTGATTTTGGATTTGCTTGGCCAAGATTCTGGTTTTGTTTGTTTGTTTATTTATTGCAATAAATAAAGGCAGGTAATGTGGGGATTTTTCTCCTTATGATATTTGTTTGAATGGGTATACTTGAAAGAACATGCCGGCATTTAGTAAAATTCATAAGTGGTGATAAGGAGCGCTCTTGAGTGTTCCGCCAGACCAATTGGTAATTCGGTCTCTTCTTGCAAAGGCTTGAGGGTTTTACCCTATCTTGTTTTGGGTGGGTCTGCGGACCCCTGTAATAGGCATGCCTTCTGGAATAAGTATGATTTGGTGAAGACACAGAGGTGCCGATCACGATCCGGTAAAAAATGTCCCCGTACGACTCGTATCGGGTCTTTTTACCGTACGAATCGTACAAGTGCCGTACGAACTGGCAATCACGATTCGCATGGTAAAAAGTCCATACGAACCGCACTGGGAATCATTCCCCACACGTCCTCGGGTCGGAAAATGTGTCCGACACGTCCTCGGACGATTTACCTTACAAACGTAAAAATCCAAGTCCGACCGAGGAATCACGATCCATCCCGTGCGTCCGAGCCTACAACCGTATGGAAAAAACACCGTCCGCACCGAACACCTATAGCAACCATGGAGACATGTGCCCGCATACGCGCCCAACACTCCCCCCAGCCCCCGTACGTCCGACACGTACCCCCCGTATATGTATACCCCCACCCGTCTAGGTACACCCCAGTACGTTCCAGTCGTACCCCCACCCCAGTACGTGTCGTACCACCGTCAATGTACACCCCAGTACGTTCCAGTCGTACCCCCACCCCAGTACGTGTCATACCCCCGTGTACCCACACCCCAGTACATTCCAGTCGTACCCCCACCCCAGTACGTGTCGTACCACCGTCTATGTACACCCCAGTACGTTCCAGTCGTACCCCCACCCCAGTACGTGTCATACCCCCGTGTACCTACACCCCAGTACGTTCCAGTCGTACCCCCACCCCAGTACGTGTCGTACCACCGTCAATGTACACCCCCCCTGTACGTGTCGTACCACCGTCAATGTACACCCCCCCACCCCTGTACGTGTCGTACCACCGTCAATGTACACCCCCCCACCCCTGTACGTGTCGTACCACCGTCTATGTACACCCCAGTACGTTCGAGCCCCACCCCCACCCCAGTACGTGTCATACCCCCCGTGTACCTACACCCCAGTACGTTCCAGTCGTACCCCCACCCCAGTACGTGTCATACCCCCGTGTACCTACACCCCAGTACATTCCAGTCGTACCCCCACCCCAGTACGTGTCGTACCACCGTCAATGTACACCCCCCCCCTGTACGTGTCGTACCACCGTCAATGTACACCCCCCACCCCTGTACGTGTCGTACCACCGTCAATGTACACCCCCCCACCCCTGTACGTGTCGTACCACCGTCTATGTACACCCCAGTACGTTCGAGCCCCACCCCCACCCCAGTACGTGTCATATCCCCCGTGTACCTACACCCCAGTACGTTCCAGTCGTACCCCCACCCCAGTACGTGTCGTACCACCGTCAATGTACACCCCCCCCCTGTACGTGTCGTACCACCGTCAATGTACACCCCCCCACCCCTGTACATGTCGTACCACCGTCAATGTACACCCCCCCACCCCTGTACGTGTCGTACCACCGTCTATGTACACCCCAGTACGTTCGAGCCCCACCCCCACCCCAGTACGTGTCATACCCCCCGTGTACCTAAACCCCAGTACGTTCCAGTCGTACCCTCACCCCAGTACGTGTCATACCCCCATGTACCTACACCCCAGTACGTTCCAGTCGTACCCCCACCCCAGTACGTGTCGTACCACCGTCAATGTACACCCCCCCTGTACGTGTCGTACCACCGTCAATGTACACCCCCCCACCCCTGTACGTGTCGTACCACCGTCAATGTACACCCCCCCACCCCTGTACGTGTCGTACCACCGTCTATGTACACCCCAGTACGTTCGAGCCCCACCCCCACCCCAGTACGTGTCATACCCCCATGTACCTACACCCCAGTACGTTCCAGTCGTACCCCCACCCCAGTACGTGTCGTACCACCGTCAATGTACACCCCCCCCTGTACGTGTCGTACCACCGTCAATGTACACCCCCCCACCCCTGTATGTGTCGTACCACCGTCAATGTACACCCCCCCACCCCTGTACGTGTCGTACCACCGTCTATGTACACCCCAGTACGTTCGAGCCCCACCCCCACCCCAGTACGTGTCATACCCCCCGTGTACCTACACCCCAGTACGTTCCAGTCGTACCCCCACCCCAGTACGTGTCATACCCCCGTGTACCTACACCCCAGTACGTTCCAGTCGTACCCCCACCCCAGTACGTGTCGTACCACCGTCAATGTACACCCCCCCTGTACGTGTTGTACCACCGTCAATGTACACCCCCCCACCCCTGTACGTGTCGTACCACCGTCAATGTACACCCCCCCACCCCTGTACGTGTCGTACCACCGTCTATGTACACCCCAGTACGTTCGAGCCCCACCCCCACCCCAGTACGTGTCATACCCCCCGTGTACCTACACCCCAGTACGTTCCAGTCGTACCCCCACCCCAGTACGTGTCGTACCAACGTCAATGTACACCCCCCCACCCCTGTACGTGTCGTACCACCGTCAATGTACACCCCCCCACCCCTGTACGTGTCGTACCACCGTCAATGTACACCCCCCCACCCCTGTACGTGTCGTACCACCGTCTATGTACACCCCAGTACGTTCGAGCCCCACCCCCACCCCAGTACGTGTCATACCCCCCGTGTACCTACACCCCAGTACGTTCCAGTCGTACCCCCACCCCAGTACGTGTCGTACCAACGTCAATGTACACCCCCCCACCCCTGTACGTGTCGTACCACCGTCAATGTACACCCCCCCACCCCTGTACGTGTCGTACCACCGTCTATGTACACCCCAGTACGTTCGAGCCCCACCCCCACCCCAGTACGTGTCATACCCCTCGTGTACCTACACCCCAGTACGTTCCAGTCGTACCCCCACCCCAGTACGTGTCATACCCCCCGTGTACCTACACCCCAGTACGTTCCAGTCGTACCCCCACCCCAGTACGTGTCGTACCAACGTCAATGTACACCCCCCCACCCCTGTACGTGTCGTACCACCGTCAATGTACACCCCCCCACCCCTGTACGTGTCGTACCACCGTCTATGTACACCCCAGTACGTTCGAGCCCCACCCCCACCCCAGTACGTGTCATACCCCCGTGTACCTACACCCCAGTACGTTCCAGTCGTACCCCCACCCCAGTACGTGTCGTACCACCGTGAACCTACACCCCAGTAGTTCCTGGCGCACCCCCAACACAACCTCCTAAGTACGGAGCGCACCCCATGCCCCAACATCACAACCGCATGTACGAGTCGTACAAAGCCACACACAAGGACATAATCGTACAACCAAATGGCCCATGTACACACCGTACACACGCTCAAAACGCACGTACACAACCAGGACAAAATAAAACAACACAAGAATACACCATTCGAAAGGCACACAGCCACTAAACATGGCCAACAACCACTAAAATAACACAATCACTGACCTGCAACTGCCAAAAACAAACAGAGGCCCAATACACCACCACTCCTTATAACACACCCACCCAAAATTCAAAAACTGCCACACCCACCCATGGACCAATAAAAAGGGCCCACACACACAAACCATGAGCCTTTGCAACAGACTCACTGCTGCCAGACACCACAGAACCAGACTACAAGCTACACCACACCTTACACTTGCACACCTTCACACGACCACCCTCACAAACACCCTCTCATCACATTCACACACACACACAACCATCCACACCCCCCCCCAACATCCACACACCCCCCACACCCACACCATCCCCACCCACACCCCTCACCATGCCCACTACCAAGAATCCAAAGTTCAGTCACCGAGAGTTGGAGGTCCTTGTTGATCAAATCCTCAGAGTCGAGCCACAGATCTTTGGAACATTGGTCAGAAGCACCAGCCAGGCAGCCAAAACAGCCATGTGGCAGACCATCGTCGATGCTGTGAATGCTGTTGCGGACACCAGGAGGACCAAGCAGGATTGCCAGAACAGGTGGTACGATCTGCGGAGGAGGGTCAGAGCCAAGAGGCAGGAGGAACACGACCAGGCCAACGCCACCGGAGGAGGGCCCTCCCGCAGAGCCGTACAGTACCATCCCTGGGAGGAGAGGGTGATGGCCATACTGCCGGTGGAGGCAGTTGAAGGAGTAGAAGGACTCCGAGACCCGGGTGAGTACACAAACAACGCACCTCACATGGGGGGAACTGCAACCACAACCAAAATTACTAACAGGCACGCAACCACCACAAGCCATCGCATGACTCAACCACACTCCATGAGCAGGCACATGCCACTGCTGCCACCATGCCCCATGCACCCAGCTGGACAATGTCAAGTCACAGGCCACAGAAGACAACAACACATGACACGGTAACCCGGATGGCGGGAGGCTGGGCACCAAAAATCACATAGTGCGACTCCAAAGCAGACAACAATGCCCTCTGCCCATATGGCCTAGGTCACGGCCAGACAAACACTGTGTCCCAACACAGGAATGACTTGCCAGCAAATGGAGGACGCCTTGCATCAACACATGGGGGTGAAGGCACTGTTTTGCACATGACAGCAGCTAATGAACAGCCAACATTGTGAAAGAGTGGCAGCACACACCACCACAGCAGCAGCGCACAGACACACAGCAGACAAAATGGGTGCCTGGAGATCAGAAACAAACTCACATCAACAGGCCAAGGGCCACTCAAAGATCTGCTAACAGTGTGTGCCCAGGAAGCTGGGCCAAGGTGACAGAGGGTGACACACGGAGGGAGGGAGAGGGGGACACAGAGGGAGGGAGAGGGGGACTGAGAGGGAGGGAGACAGACAGAGGGAGGAGGCTGACACACGGAGGGAGGGAGGAGGCTGACACACAGAGGGAGGGAGAGGGGGACAGAGAGGGAGGGAGAGGGGGACAGAGAGGGAGGGAGACACAGGAAGACGGACAGAGGGAGGAGGCTGACACACAGAGGGAGGGAGAGGGGGACAGAGAGGGAGGGAGAGGGGGACAGAGAGGGAGGGAGAGGGGGACAGAGAAGGAGGGAGACACAGGGATAGCAAATCAGTCCTTTGGTGTGTGGGAATGTCTGCTCGTCAGCAGGTCGACTGCGTGCATGTAGACAAGGGTGGCCAGTGCCAGAACCCCCCCTCTTCATCATGGCAAAATGCAGGGCCATGTCACAACCTGTACACGAGCACAAGGACAGCCACCTGCATCATATAAGTGTGTGGATCCACTCCATGTGCACATGTACAGTGCTACAAGGAAGGCGCAAATGCATGGCTCGCCACACCTGCACACTCCACTGCTGACTGCAGTCACACTCGACGCAGCAAGTAAGACTGTGCCACACATAGTTAAAGGGGCCAAATTGGTGCCCAAGGGACACACCCATGCACAAGTGCACTGTGAGTGGAATGCAAGACAGATCCTAATTCCAAGAGGAAATGTGCCAACTTTGAAACGGATGAAACATGGATGTTGCATGGACCAAAATTAACATTTTCTCTCTCACACACAGGTCAACGTCGTGCTGCACCCCCCAACACTGGGGGGGAACACTCACAGGACCCGGATCTGCAGGAGACCGATCCCACCGGCAGCGACCACTCTCACCACTCTGCGGACGACCCCGACCGACCTGGCCCCTCTGGTGTCCAACCACCTGCAGCACCTGCGTCAGGTACAACCGTGCCAACCACCACCCCCACTCCTGCCACATCCCAGGAGACACCCAGGATCCCTGCCCCAACACCACAATGCAGCCAGGCTCGCCAGGAGGGACACGGTGTCCCGGGCACCCAGGAGGAGGCAGGCGACAACGCCAATGCCACCCCTCAGGGGTCCCGGAGACCCGATGTGCCCACAAGTGCAGGCCAGACGCAAGTGGGCAGGGGTGGTGGGAGTGGAGGACGGCGGAGGCGCGAGCCTGACCAGTTGGCTGGGGATCCGGTATTTTCCCATGTCCGTAACATCCTGGACTCATACCGGCAGGACACCACGGGCATGGCCCAGGTTGTGTCCGTCCTCGAGGGGATCAAGGTCCAGCAGGCCCAGCAACATGCGGAGCTAATAGCCTGTCTACAGGTACACCAACGGAGGATGGAGGACAGACAGGCTGAGCAAGTGACGGCGTTCCAGGGGATTCACGCTACACTCCGTCGGATGGCCGACACCATGGCCGGCCGACCCTCCCTGTGCCAGAAGGCGGAGAACATCACCACCCACAGGGAGGGATCAGGAGGAGGAGGAGGAAACATCCGACGGAGCATCCCAGACGTCGTCACGGCCTGCTGCTGAGGTTCCCCGCAGGAAGCCGGGTCGTCCACGGAAAGGACCGTGAGGGTGGCTGCTACATCACCATCTCCCAGGTCACCTGGCCTGGCACCTGGCCCACTGGAGCAACAGCATCACAGCATCAAGAGACATTCTCTGCCACATGGCCCTGCTGGTCACTGGCTGACCAATGTTGACAAAGACTGTGGCATGGACTCTGAGGATTTCCAATGGCAAGGACACCAACTCCCCTACTGAACTTTGGATTCCCTAATCCCGGAAAGCCCCTCACTTTGTCCCCCCCCCCCCAATAATAAATCACACTATTAAGAGTAGATGCCTGCTGGTAGCATTATTACCTAACATGTGTCTTGTACAGTCTAAACATGCCTGAGTCATCTGTTCACTTCAACCATCCACACCCTGGGGCCTGAGTCTGGCACAGGACACATGGGTCACAGTTTATTAGGCAAGACAGACATGGAGCACCATACACACCCGTGATGGGCACAACCAGCTGAGGGGGTGGCCGAACAACCGTGCTGACAGACACATTGAGTACAGCAACAGTCATGCGCAGAGGTCAGGGATCCTGGCCAGTGTCCTGGGGGGCACCCAGGTATGTGTAGACAGGTGGCAGAACCATGTCCTGCAAGCTTGAGTCCGGTGGATGCAGAGAATGGGGTCATGGACAACGTTGGATGCATGGGGATGGCACATGTCACAATACCCACACAGTCATGGACATCATGCCCAATACACAGTCTCAGCACACACACACAGCTTGCATCTTGCCACTCGACACATTGACACATAGCCACAATCAGGGAATACCATGCCAGACATGCAGGATGCACTGTGCCAACACACCAGCATTGACTGAGAAGAGGCACCTTGGAGGCATAGGGACACCTTTATTAGTCATGTTTTTGGGATTGCAGAGGCAACTTGAAGTACACATGAACACATCATGTGGAGTAACATGTGGGTCCAACACTGGCACCCCCCTTCTGCAGCACAAATGCGTGATAGCCATGGAACTGGCACACAAGTGTCGGCTAACAGCTAAAACCCACAGCTGCACACGGAGAGCCTGACATACACCATAGATCCGCTGATGTGGAAGTCCCACGCCATGTCAAGACAATGTCAACCGTATGTGTCCGAGGGCAGTGTCACACACATTGATGCCATCATCACAATCCACTATCCCATCACTGATGACTGACAACCAGGCAGCCCATCTATTCAGGTGTACCCAGCTGCATGTCGTGTCCCATGGGGATGCCACATGACTGCAGAGGAACCAAACCCCGACCGGGGCAGTGTGCACACATCGTGAACAACTGCCACACCCAATACACCCCAGATGCATCCCTTACCCCATGGAGACTTCCAAACGTGTCCGTGCCTGTAACGCTGAGTCAGCCCACGATGTCATGTCCATGAGGAATAGCAGTGCCACAACAATGCAACCAGCAAACGGCATGCGCAGGTACCTGGGGAAGAGAGACACACAAGAAGTCAGCCACAAAAAGCACAGCCACTTGCATGTGCATTTACTCGACACATGTATGGATGACAACATGCTAGGTCACAATTATGACTGGGGAAATACTACCATCACTGCCACCATCACTCCAGTGACACACCCACACACACCTCTGACCCACGTGCCATACATGCAGGTGGAGACACACATCACAACGCATGCCACACGGGGACCAATGCGTGCACACTCAGACGCTGGTACTCACCACTAAGCAAAGAAGTCGCGTATGAGCCGAGTCCGGATGTCCTCTTGCGGCTCCACATCCTCCACATCACTAGCCCCATTGCCAAGCCCTTCGTCCTCCACGGGTGGATGGTCCTCGTCATGTTGATTCAGGATGAGTGGCACAGCTCTTTCAACTGCCATGTTGTGCAGCATGCAGCAGACCATGAAGATCTTGCAGACCTTCGCCGGGGCATAAGGGAGTGCACCGCCGGTCTTGTGGAGGCACCGGAATCGGCTCTTCAGCATGCCAAACGTCCTCTCTATCACTCGCCTTGTCCGGCCATGGGCGGTGTTATAGCGGAGCTGGGCCGGCGTGATGGGGTTGCGGAGAGGTGTCAGCAGCCAAGGCATGTTGGGATAGCCAGCGTCCCCTACATGGGAAGCACATGGACATCGTTAGAACTGGTGAAGCGGTCGTGCTGGTCGGCTATACAGAATACAGGACAGACAGACTGTACCCACCAACAACACATGCCCGTTCGTTGCGCAGCTGCATCATCATATCAGGCATCCCGCTACGCCTCATGATGTAGGCATCGTGTGCTGACCCTGGGAAACGAGCACAGACATGTGAAATCACCATATTGGACAGACACACCACAAGGGCATTGATGGAGTGGTAGTGCTTCCGATTGCGGTACGCCACCTCCCGTGCGTGTGGTGGTACCAAACCTACATGTGTCCCATCTATGGACCCAATGACATGGGGCATCCCTCCCAGGGCATAGAATCCACGCTTGACCTCAGTCATCTGTTCAGGGGTTGGGAACTTGATGAAGTCATCCAGGTGAATCAACATGGCCTCCAAGAAATCATGCAGCACACCGCTGAACATGCTCTGGGACATGCCACCAACATGAGCTATGGTATTTTGGAAGGTACCCGTGGCAAGAAAATGTAGGGCAGCCATTACCTTCAGCTGGGGTGTCAGTGCCGTAGGATACCTGTGCTGCGGTTGCAGGTGTGGTGCCAGTCTCGCCGTCAGCTCCAGAATCAACGGTTGGGTGAAGCGGTAGAGCCGGATCCTGTCATTCTCCTGCATGGTAGCCAAGTCTGGAATTCTTCGGGCAAGAGGCGGCGCTCTGCAGTAATTTGGAAGTGACAACGAAGAGTGAGTGCACTACGAGAACAACTCATGTCTACTGAGCACATGTAAATCTGGCAATACACACATGCTACATAGGGAGTCAGGTATGTGCTACATGCCCAGGACACGTATGGATGCAAGGTGACACTCCTTCCAAGACCCAGCTACACACGGTGATTGAGAACCTCCCCATGCCACGCCATGGAAATAGCTGTGTCCCAGTGCAAGTGCACAGCCCGACGCAAGACAGGAGTGACATACACCCACACATCAGCAGAAGTGGGATGCCGATTGCAGAGACTGGTAGCGGAACACTGGAGCCACAGGTCACATGACATTACACTAGTCCAGCCCACACACCTTGCCATGAAGGTGCACATGTCATGACTCACCACACATTCCTTGTGAGGATGCTGACATGGCCTTGTCACGCTACTCCGTGTCCCATGCATACATGTGCACCTCACATCCGATAACACATGTGGCATGGTGTGCGGAACAGTGTGCAATGACAATCTACACACAGCCACATGTTGGTTGCTGCAACGGCTGCAGCTTTTGAGGGTGCTACAACATCAACCTGATGTAAATCCCGGACACATATATGACATAGTCACATTGTGCACTGTGGGTAGTGACAAGTCATGTGTCATGACCCCTGTACCGGGCATCATGGGACACTTCCGTGTGTTGGTGTCCGTGCCATGCCAGTGACGCTCACCCCAAGTGCGCAGTCCCACATGCACACATGTCAAAGGAGTCAAGGGCATGCCTGGCACACATTGCACCCTCACACAGTACACCTGTACACATCTCATCATACATCTGGTGCCTTCTCCACTCAGGAGGCATGTTCCACATCACAGCCTGTGACACCTGTGCCCCACACATGTAGTAATGCACAGACGATGCCTTGATGTCCATTCCTGGACAAGTATGTCCATCCATGGACAAGTATGTCCATCCATGGACAAGTATGTCCGCCCTATTCCTACCTGTGTGTCGCCTATCACCACAGTGATGTGTAAAAACCGCCGTACTGCTGCTGAGAGGGCCTGTGCATGTTCCAAAATCACTGTGGGAGTGCTGCCGTATGTGTACCCATCGTGATGGCGAGCGTACAGGCATTTGTACGGTCCGTAGCACTACGAGTACGCATACGCGTGCAGACCCATAGTGATAGGGCCGTACACACGCATGTACGCTCACTATCACTATGGGTCTGCACGCGTATACGTACCCGTAGTGGTACGGACCGTACACACGCATGTACGCTCACTATCACTATGGGTCTGCACGCGTATGCGTACCCGTAGTGGTACGGACCGTACACACGCATCTACGCTCACTATCACTATGGGTCTGCACGCGTATGCGTACCCGTAGTGGTACGGACCGTACACACGCATCTACGCTCACTATCACTATGGGTCGGCACGCGTATGCGTACTCGTAGTGATAGTGAGCGTAGATGCGAGTGTACGGTCCGTACCACTACGGGTACGCATACGCGTGCAGACCCATAGTGATAGTGAGCGTAGATGCGAGTGTACGGTCCGTACCACTACGGGTACGCATACGCGTGCAGACCCATAGTGATAGTGAGCGTAGATGCGTGTGTACGGTCCGTACCACTACGGGTACGCATACGCGTGCAGACCCATAGTGATAGTGAGCGTACATGCGTGTGTACGGTCCGTACCACTACGGGTACGCATACGCGTGCAGACCCATAGTGATAGTGAGCGTACATGCGTGTGTACGGTCCGTACCACTACGAGTACGCATACGCGTGCAGACCCATAGTGATAGTGAACGTAGGCATGCATGTACGGGCCGTTGCCATGCATTTGGGGTGCCCTAGGGCCCCGAAACGCACCGTACCTGTGTGTGATGCTCCAAATTACATAGGGGACAAGTATTAAGGCCTACATGCATGCTGGTTGTCATGGAGACCAAGTTCAAATTTCGAAATTGTTCTGGAAGGTGCACAGCAGAAGTCAGTTGGAATTCTTCTACTTTGTTGCAATGTGTTTGTGGGGCTGACATCATGCAGGAGAATGAAACCGATAGAGAACCCACAGACTGCTAGGTTTGAAGGGATTGGTGGAAACATAGGATGAAAATGTGAGTGACCAATCACTCTGTACTCCTGTGCATGAGACTGGGCAGAAGGGCACATATAAGGCAGCCAGGTCCCATGAGGGAGCACTTGCCTGCACATCTTTGCATTCGTCGACCCAGCTGCTGCTACTGATTCCCTGGAACCATGTCAAGGGCTGTGGAGAGGACACAGCCATTCACCCTGGAGGAGAACATAGCTCTGCTGGATGTGATCCTCCCACAGTACTCCATGCTGTATGGGCGACCAGGGTATCAGGTGAGTGCATAGGCCACTGCCACAGACTGTCCCTATGTTGTGACTGTGACTTCTGCCATTGCGTCCAGGTGTAACACACATGCCATGTACTGTCGGGTGGGTCCCGGGGGGGGGGTGCCTGATGTCTCCCAGCAGTGCCCTGAGACAGGAGGGGTGTGTGCAGAGTCCTCCCAGCAGTGCCCTGAGACAGGAGGGGTGGGGGCCTATCACTCACAGCAGTGCCCTGAGACAGGAGGGGTGGGGGCCTATCACTCACAGCAGTGCCCTGAGACAGGAGGGGTGGGTGTGATGCACAGTGTGAGCCTTGATCATTGATTGTGACATTGCCATCATTCCACCTGTGTACCCACTGTGGCCCGTACTGCTTTTGCCCTCACCAGGGGATGATGTCCCTATGACAAAGGTGCAATGCGTTGGCTGCATGACATGCCTTGTTGTAACCAGCTAATTTGTACCCATATGTCTCTCTGTGACATGTGGCTGGTGTATTGATGTGGTGTCACTTGTTCCTCCTCACAGGTAGGCGCCACTGCCAAGGAGCAGATCTGGCTGACCGCCGTCAGTGCCGTGAGGGGTGTGGATGGTCGGAGGCGGAGCCTGCCCCAGGTGAGGAAACGCTGGCAGGATATCCGGTGCTGGACGCGGAGGATTGCACGGCTCCTGCTGGGGGACTCACCTGAGAGCCACAAGAACCGCGGCCGCCGCCGTCTGAGCCACCTCCACAGGCGTGTGCTGCCGGTGGTCTTTCCAGACCTGGAGAGGCGCTTACAGGCGATGCAGCAGCCGGAAGGGGGTAGGTACATGTGTGTTTGTTGTGTGTCACCGGCATTTGTAAGGGCACAGTAGCATGAATTCACTGGCAGGGTTTAAAGGTGCTGTGCAGATCCTGTTTGCCCCAGTATAGCGCTGTGCCCCTGCCACCCTTCCCCTCCTTGCAATGTGTTCCCTGGTCTGTGTGTAGTCACTCCTTCACAAGGTAATGTAGGCTGGCGCTTTGTCCACGAGAACAATGACTGTAGCATCATGTGTGGGGGTGGTGTGTAACAGGTTGTGGGACCTTGCCTGTGCACTGTCAAGTTCACTGCATGTGGGTTCCATGTCAGTTGCCACTGATGCTGACTCCAGACATGGGAGTTGGTCTCTCATGTGTCATGCCTTACAGCGCGCATGTCCTATGTAGTGGCCTGTGACATGATGTGCATGAGTGTGCGATACACATAGTGCAGGGATGGTGACGTGTGTTGCAGTCATTACCATTCAGTAGCATGTAGTTGCGTGCCCACTACTGTCCCCTGGGGCACCTTTTCCTCAGTGGTGTATGTGTCATCATAAACGTGGCCAATCTCAGTGTCTACAGCGTAGGTTGTGCTCTGTGCCATTGTCCCCTGTCACCATGTATATAGACGTGCTATTTTGTACAGGTGTCCACTGTGCAGCCTGACCTGATTGTCCTTCTTCATACTCACAGTTGCCAGTGCCTGTGTGTCTTTTTATACTCATCTGAGGATGGGCACTGGTACCTCATTATTTGTACAGGCGCACCTTGGCTGTTTGGCGTCCAATCTTGCTTTTTGCCTGCCCCTGTGTGTATTACCCAGACTATGAGATGTTGGTGCCACCTGTGTCTCAACAATTTGCCTCGTGTAGGGTCTTGTTGGGGCGGGCAATGCCTATGTGTTAACTCCTGATTTCCACTTGCTGGGTCTGGGCAGTGTGTGATGTGTCTGGACACACACGCAAGGTGCAGTGACCGAGTCATGTTGTGCATGTTTTCAGCATTACCTATGCAGCATGTGTCTCAAGTTCATGGATATGCTCCCTGGTCATCGGTATTTTCGCCAACGCTGTGTGGTGCAGATGCAGTGCTGGATTGTCCCCAGGGCCTGGGTGCTATGTCAGACTCCGTTTCCTGTGTTTAGCTATTGTCTCATGCTCTCCATGGTATTTCAGTGGCATGGTGGCTCAACCAACTGTGTGTTTCATGCCCTACATCGGTACCCTGTTCAGTAGATGTTAGGGATCTTCCTTTTCAGGCCATGCAATGTTACCTATGTAGATTGGACTCATGTGACAGATGTGTACAGGTGTCTGATTAATTTCTGTCTCTCCACCCTGCCCACAGCATCGTCGGGGGACACAGAGGGAGACATGGACACAGACCAGGCGGAGGGACCGAGCACCAGTGCCAGCCTTGACATCGGGTCTGGCACATCGAGTGGGACAGAGGCGGAGGAGAGTGTGGCCGAGGACCTGTCGACTGGCACATCAGACTACGAAGCTGACAGGTCCGAGGAGGATGTCTCCGAGTGGGCGGAGGCTGCACCAGCAGCTGACAGCGGAACAACACCTCGCACCGCCCCCTCAGTTTCTACCAGCCGCCTCCCACTTGCTCGTGTCCCTTCCCAGCGTGCCCGGTCACAGCATGTCTCCTTCCTGCCAGGCACCGCACCCCCTGCCCCTGTCTCCACTGCTGCCGCCAATGCAGAGTCTGTGGACATCCAGCGGCAACTGCAGGTTGGTCAGGCTGCGATCCTTAATGTCCTCCATGCCCACGGCAAAACCCTCACCAACATCGAGGCTTTCTTGGAGGGCATTCATTCATCGCAGGCTGACCAACGCAACTTGCTGAGGTCCATAGACTCCACACTGACTGCAGCAGTGGGTCTCCTGCAGCGCGACCTACCCCCACATACCCCTGCCCCATCCACACTTCCCACTCCCAAGCCTGTCCCACGTACACCCAGACGTCGGCATGCACCCACATCAACGGACACGGGCACCACACCAGCAGGGAAGGTCCACCGCACTCCTCCTGACACGCACACACAGGGTGAGGTAGGCACACCCACTGGGTCGGGGGGCAAACGTGTGACACGCAGCCATAGTGGGAGTCCGCATTCCACCCAGTCCACTCCCTCCAAATCCCCTCCCCTCAGCTCTCCTGGCCACATCTCCCCCAAGGACTCCTTCATGGCCGCTCTGTCCCTGAGCCCCACAGTTACACCACCACGCAAGCGGTCAAGGAGGTCCCCGGTCAGGGTGGTTGAGTCTCCCCCCTGTCTCCACCCTCCCCCGGTGGCGCTGCGACCCATCCCTCTGACCCCCCCCCCTCCTTGGGGCCTGAGGTCCCTTCGGGTGCAGGGGACTCCCTGGAGGACCTTGCAAAGGTGTGTAGTGCCATCCTGGCCTCCGCCTTTGGCACTGACCCACCCCCTGTGGTGGAGTCCTCCATCCCTGCACCCACAACGCCGCCCCTTTGCCCTGATGTCCCTGCGGTGCCTGTTGCTTCCCCCCCCCCTGATGCCCTCACCAGTGTGGAAGACGATGCCATTTGACTGTGCAGGCAAGGTAGGGGACACGCATCCCACTGTGTCCCCCATCCAGCTGAGAATCATTGACTGCCCTATGGGCTTTGTGAAGATTGTACTGCCTGCGATCCACGGACATTGTGCTCATGCTGAATAAAGCTTAATTTTGTTTTCATTATCACACTACTGCTATGCTGGTATTGGTGTTGGTGGGGCTGCTACATGGTTTTGGGTGGTGTGTAAGGGTTTGGGTGTGTGGGATATGTAGTAGTGTACTGCTCATTGGTGGGACCCTGTGATCTGTGTGCCATCACAAGGTGTTGGCTAACTTTCTTTGTTCATGTAAGCAGTTACTGCATGGTGCACTTGTCCCAGGGTGTATTCCTTCCTCTGTGGACCCAGCTTTCTTCCCTGCAGGGTGTTCCCAATGTTTAGCGCAGAGCTGTGTCTACATGAGCTGTGTGTGTGACGGAGCCCTTCTACTTTGGCCATGCATGCAGGGCCATGTCTCCACCTGCAACAATCGTGGCATCCTTGGTGATCACTGTACTTGTGTGTGGAGTCTGTTGACATGAGTTCATGGGGACATGTTCCCTTGTAGCCAGTATGCATGTGGATAATTCTGGCCTCACACACATGTGTTACACCCCTCCTGTCTCAGGGCACTGCTGGGAGGACTCCACACCCACCCCTCCTGTCTCAGGGCACTGCTGTGAGTGATAGGCCCCCACCCCTCCTGTCTCAGGGCACTGCTGGGAGGACTCTGCACCCACCCCTCCTGTCTCAGGGCACTGCTGGGAGGACTCTGCACACACCCCTCCTGTCTCAGGGCACTGCTGGGAGTGATAGGCACCCACCCCTCCTATCTCAGGGCACTGCTGGGAGGACTCCACACCCACCCCTCCTGTCTCAGGGCACTGCTGGGAGGACTCCACACCCACCCCTCCTGTCTCAGGGCACTGCTGTGAGTGATAGGCCCCCACCCCTCCTGTCTCAGGGCACTGCTGGGAGGACTCTGCACCCACCCCTCCTGTCTCAGGGCACTGCTGGGAGGACTCTGCACACACCCCTCCTGTCTCAGGGCACTGCTGGGAGTGATAGGCCCCCACCCCTCCTGTCTCAGGGCACTGCTGGGAGGACTCTGCACCCACCCCTCCTGTCTCAGGGCACTGCTGGGAGGACTCCACACCCACCCCTCCTGTCTCAGGGCACTGCTGGGAGTGATAGGCACCCACCCCTCCTGTCTCAGGGCACTGCTGGGAGGACTCTGCACCCACCCCTCCTGTCTCAGGGCACTGCTGGGAGGACTCTGCACCCACCCCTCCTGTCTCAGGGCACTGCTGGGAGGACTCTGCACACACCCCTCCTGTCTCAGGGCACTGCTGGGAGTGATAGGCACCCACCCCTCCTGTCTCAGGGCACTGCTGGGAGGACTCCACACCCACCCCTCCTGTCTCAGGGCACTGCTGGGAGGACTCCACACCCACCCCTCCTGTCTCAGGGCACTGCTGTGAGTGATAGGCCCCCACCCCTCCTGTCTCAGGGCACTGCTGGGAGGACTCTGCACCCACCCCTCCTGTCTCAGGGCACTGCTGGGAGGACTCTGCACCCACCCCTCCTGTCTCAGGGCACTGCTGGGAGGACTCTGCACACACCCCTCCTGTCTCAGGGCAATGCTGGGAGTGATAGGCACCCACCCCTCCTGTCTCAGGGCACTGCTGGGTGGACTCTGCACACACACCTCCGATTTCAGGATATGTACGCTTGGAACATACACGGTGGGGGTACGCTCAATGCATTTGAGGTGAGGGTACGAGTCTACTTACACTGGTGTGGTGGGGGTACGCTCCATGCATACGCGGGTGAGGGTCCGGGTCGAACTTACACTGTTGGGCCGGGGGGTACGCTCCTTGCATACGCGGGTGGGGGTACGGGTCGTACTTACACTGTTGGGCTGGGGGGTACGCTCCTTGCATACACGGGTGGGGGTACGGGTCGTACTTACACTGTTGGGCTGGGGGGTACGCTCCATGCATACGCGGGTGGGGGTACGGGTCGTACTTACACTGTTGGGCTGAGGGGTACGCTCCTTGCATACGCGGGTGGGGGTACGGGTCGTACTTACACTGTTGGGGTGGGGGGTACGCTCCATGCATACGCGGGTGGGGGTACGGGTTGTACTTACACTGTTGGCATGGGGGGTACGCTCCATGCATACGCGGGTGGGGGTACGGGTCGTACTTACACTGTTGGGGTGGGGGGTACGCTCCATGCATACGCGGGTGGGGGTACGGGTCGTACTTACACTGTTGGGCTGGGGGTACGCTCCTTGCATACGCGGGTGGGGGTACGGGTCGTACTTACACTGTTGGGGTGGGGGGTACGCTTCATGCATACGCGGGTGGGGGTACGGGTCGTACTTACACTGTTGGGCTGGGGGTACGCTCCTTGCATACGCGGGTGAGGGTTCGAGTCGTACTTACACTGTTGGGGTGGGGGGTACGCTCCATGCATACGCGGGTGGGGGTACGGGTCGTACTTACACTGTTGGGCTGGGGGGTACGCTCCTTGCATACGCGGGTGAGGGTTCGAGTCGTACTTACACTGTTGGCATGGGGTGTGCGCTCCATGCATACGCGGGTGGGGGTACGGGTCGTACTTTCACTGTTGGGGTGGGGGGTACGCTCCTTGCATACGCGGGTGAGGGTTCGAGTCGTACTTACACTGTTGGCATGGGGGGTGCGCTCCATGCATACGCGGGTGGGGGTACGGGTCGTACTTTCACTGTTGGGGTGGGGGGTACGCTCCTTGCATACGGGGTGGGGGTAGGGTCCGTACATATCCGTCCCCACGCTATGTGATGTTTGTGCGGCCCGTACCCAGGCCTTTGCCACGTGGGTGCGATCCGTCCCGCCATTGTTGGGGTGACGTGTTTGGGCGTGGTCCGACTCGTACCCACGCTCTTCAGGCGTGGGTACGGGACGTACCTGTCTGGTTGTGTTGCCGGTTCGCGTGGTGACGGACTTCCGTTGTGGCGGTCGCTGGCTTATCAGGACACGCCCCCACCCCCTCGTGGTGACCAGGGCATGGGAGTCAGGTATGTCCAGGCCATGTGTGGTGTGTGACTTATGTGGTTGTTTTGTGGCCTGCCCTGGTCCTGCCACCCCCACCCCACCCCACTTTCCCCCCTCCCTTAGTTATTCTGACCTTCTGCGGCGTCTGCGTCGTAACCTGTAGTGGAGGTGGACTGCTATGAGGGCAGGGATGACTCGTAGGTTCGGGTCCATGTCTGTCCGTCGCGTACTGGTACTCCTTGCTTGCGTCGTCCTGTCGCGTACGGGTCCTCCTTGATCGCGTCGTCCTGTCGCGTACGGGTCCTCCTTGGTGGCGTCGTCCTGTGTGTCCGTCACGTACTGGTCCTCCTTGTTCGCGTCGTCGTCTGTCCGTCGCGTACTGGTGGTCCTTGTTCGCGTCGTCCTGATTTCCCGGCAGTTTTTGGCTGCCGCAAAATATTCACCGTGCGGGGTGACGTCGGTGCGAATCGTGATTCCTGGGTCGTGAATGGCTGGCTGCGAGCGTCCCGACGTCAGGTCGGCGCATTCCCGGATCGCATTGGTAGGTGTTTTTTTGTTCGGTCGGGCTTTTTTACGATTCGTACGGTAATGGTGTACCCGTGCGAATCGTGATTCCTTGTTTGTAAAAATTGACGACCGGGTACGCGTCGGACGGAGATTATGCTCCGTCCGACGGTTCGTACCCGGTTTTTACCGGATCGTGATCGGCACCAGAGTGTTTACGAACACTCTGCCAGACCAATTGGTAATTCGGCGCATTTTGGAAAAGGTCTGGGGCTAGAGCCTGTCTTCTTGAACATGGAACAGTCTTTGGGCTGTTTACTTGTCTTGGTGCAGTCTCTGGACTGCTTTTGAGAGCCCTTTTGTTTGTAAATATGATTTACAATTGGTTTGGTTTGAGTGCAGTCTGTGAGCTGCCTCTTGTTTTTGTCCTGGTGTTGAGTTGTGGTTTGATTGTGTGTTTGAGTGTCTATGAGGTTTGTGGTCTGACACCGGTGGTGATGCTTGTGAAGTACTTGTTTGAGTGAGTAGTGACTGTGCTCCTTGTGTAAGGATGGCTTGCCTCAGCAAGCTGTGTTGTGTGTTATGAGTGTGTGGCCCCTTCTTGAAAATGTGTGGAATGAGCTCAATTTGGTTTGTTGTCGTCATTGTGTTTTGCAGATGCCATTGGAAGAATTACACTTTAAATTTATAAATAATAATACATAAATAAAAATACGATTTGATCAGAAATACTAGTAACAATGTACATTCGTTTTTACATAGGAAAAGTGCAACTTTTGAAAAAATGTAAAGAAGAATGCGCGTTTAAATTAAACAGTGCTGTGTATCTATGCTTAGAAAGACACATATTTTAAAAATGCATGTAGGAATGTTCTCTATTTCTCTATGAAAAAGAAGGGGGGAGAGACCAGAGCGGACGAAAGAGGGTTTATTTCTGGCAGGTTTGCTTTGGCACTTCGACCTTGGAAGACATTCCGAAGGAGGGGGCCAGAGCGTAGAGAGAGAGGGGAGGCTCTGCTTATTATTTTTGGCAAACGACCAGGCAGGTTCTATGAAGCCATAAGAGAGAAGGAGGGGCAGCAGCATCTGTGGGCCATGTGCAGCTCCTGACACAGAGAGCAGCTTTGCCATGCATGCAGAATAATGTTTTTAATTTTAGGTTGCTGTGCCAGGGCCGGATGAGGAGGCAATAAAATAAAGTTTGCATTAATGCACCATCATGTTAAACAGCACAATAAGCCAAAGGAATTGGTAGTTGGTCATTCGATTAATGTTTTCTAGTTAGCTCAATGTGCTTGTACAGCATAATTTATAAAGTGGTACAGTCCAATAGTATTGGACATGGCCTTCTTGGTGTGGTTTCCCCTAGTTATTTACCTCCTACAAGTCAGTCCGTGCCCAGCTGCCAAAAAGGGGTAAGTATTGTCGACAGGAGGTCACCTGCTTAGGTAACCTACTGTCGAAGGGGGGTAGGAGACTAGCTCCTGGGCAAATTAAGGGTAAGCAAAATTAAGTGACACACTGTGTTTTTTTGGTTTTTGTGCTTGGTATATGTATTATTGTGTCCTTTTTTCTTGGTTTATGTGCCTATTATGTATATTATTGTGAGCTATTCTGAGTAGAAAGTATGCAGGGCAGCTTGTTGTGTTCTCTCTCGCCTGTCTGAGCTGTCTAGGAATGGCCATGAGACAATCGGTTTAGTCATTCATTTCACAGGATGCTGTGAATATGTTTTTGAATAAATAGAGACAAAGCACCTCACCAGTACACGTCTAATTGGTTATTAAGTAATACTATTTGAACAAATTGTTAGAATTAACAAAATGAATAAATAAATACGCCATGTTACTACCCCTCCTGTCTGTAAACTGATGAAATTGGAATTGGATAAGGATGAAAAGATAGGTTGAATAGACTAATGTTCCCCTATTTGACCTTTAAGGGGAACTATATGTTGGTGGTTTTTGTTACAAATTCCCAGGTGGCAACACCAATATTGTTGATGTTATTGCAGCACTGCATAAGTCGCAGAGGCATCAAGAGTGCCTTATCAGTTAGTCTATGTAATCGAGCTGAACAGCCTTTGCTAGAGCTGGTGAATAGGTTTCTCCCCTGAATATGATATTACGTGGCCCGGATCGTGAAAAGTATGATGCATATGGTTCACAATGCTAGGAAAGATGCCCATATGCACTTAGCACACATTTTTAAGAACAAAATGTTCTTTGCTTGTTTTCTTGTCGCCACAAAGTTCTGCTGGAAAATTTGTGTACCTATTAGGTTATGTTTAATTTAACAGTTATTCATGTAATATGGATCTCTGTTACATTCACAGTTTTAGAGTTTCCCGCTACACCTATAATATGAGAGCATGGTCATAAGAGTAAAACATGGTTGTTCTTATGCAAGCTAATAATTTTAGAGGTGTCTGCAGTTTTGCACAATAATGAAGGTTCACAAAGTAGAAGCTGTATCGTGATTTCTATGACTTATAAGTACAAGTTTGTTAAAAGAATAGTTGTTTTGAAATTTCTTTTTTTGTTGAGGTTCTTCAGAAGAATAATATAGGGGCGTTTCTGAAATTGAATATCCTCTTTTGATTGATTATTTGTATGTTGTGTCTAAAGATTTCTGTTCTGTTCACTAACAGATATCTGCTGCCCTACAACCATTGTCAGAGGGGCCAGGATATCAGATCCAACCAGGGGACTAAGTGCAAGTCTAATTTGAAGCCGAGGAGAAGGGACCCTTCCCAGGTGTTGCTGGCCACTATAACAGTGGTGAAGGTGGAAGGCCTGAAGAAACGTGTACCCCTACCACTGTCGGATAATTCTTGGGTGAAAGACGGGGTCACAAATCAGGACGGAGAGCTGATTCCTCGCTTTGTTCATTTTTTTGATGCCTAGCTAAGAGAGGCACAGACCGATAACAAGAGCAAGGAGGTTTTGCCTGAGGGGACCCCTCTGAAACAAGGGTTGCTTCAGATACTCCAGTTTCTGTGCATCAGGCCTCTGAATCCCGGTTCCCAAGTGAATGCAAGTCTGCACCTTTGTTGCTGATAAAGAGGTGCCTGGGAACACTAGGTACAATCTGCAGCCCCGACGAAAGAGGAGTGCGCCAGTAGGGCAACACAGGAGTTAGGGAATGACTAGAGTTTAGGGTACAGGTGCTGTGTCTTTGGTGCCTGTTAGATTAGAGTGAAAAATGGCCTGATGCCCTGCCCTTAGCATTGTTCTCCATTAGATCGATACCCCATACTTGATCTGGCCTTAAACCATATGAGGTTATTTTTGGCAGACCTATGAATATTTGGGGGGTCCCAAAGCCACGCCCTATACATGATGTTCCCCAGGTGTTGACGAGTGACTACTTGTCACATTTGACCGACAACTTGCTTTCTATTCATCAACAGGTCCGAGAAGCTCTTCCTAACAATTCGCAAGGTGATGGTCATGATCTGCGGCCCGGTGACCAGGTGATGGTGAAGGTGTTCCAGAGGTCAAGCAGCTTGGAACCTCGGTGGCGGGGACCTGAGCACGTTCTTCTGGTGACCAGAACTGCAGTCTGAGTGACCAATCAGAAGAACTGGGTCCATCCCACCCACTGTAAGAAGGTGCTGTCCGCCTTGGTGGAACCTGCTGCACTGAAAGATCACCGCAATATCCTGGACACCGAAAAAGGCCGAGTTGCGTCCCCTGAAGGATCTGAGGAAGTCTTCCCGGACCACACGATTCCTGGTACATCTCGATATCAGCTGCGAACCCGGAAGAAAGACACTTCGTTGCTGAAAAAGACTGTTTGAGCCACTGTCCTGGGTTAGTGAAAGTCTGAGTAGCAAAGGGGTGGACTCTTTTAGTGATACTCGTCTCAACCTCAGTGAAGAAACCAACGGCTGCCCAGGACCTTAGGGCCCCATCTGCTTTGATGTTCAACGTCAAGATGAACATGCCTACGGAGAAGCAATCAACTGCTGCAAGAGTATGTGATTGAAAGACTATGTTCATTATTGGACTCACTTCGATTATTGTTCTGATCGCTATAATAACATGGGTTGTAGAGGGCGAAGCTCCTGCTCGAAATCTATTTACTGCTACTACTCCTGTCCCCATTGAACACCACTACTTCACTCTTCCTTATCATGAGAAAAAGCACAGAATGTTCTATCTCAACAATACGTTCATTCAGATGTTGCATCACAACCACAATGCTACGAACACTACCAACTGTTGGGTGTATGGAATGATTCCTGCCCACCAGAAAAAGGGAGGAACGCCTTTTATTCCTCTGCCGTTTTCACATAATGGCTCCTGCAGAGCCTGGTTCGCAAAGTTGTGGGCTTCTCAAATTGCTAATATTACTGACGCTGGTGTAGGAGAACTTAATGCTCAGCTAAATAAAGCCTGCTATCCTGATGAAGAAGGAGACCCACAAGCCAAAGGAACTGTATGGGAAATGGAGGCGTATCGCTGAGGAAATTCCTCCACACACTATGGTTTCCCTAACACTCGAACTGCCAAGGGTAATGAACCTCCTGATAGCTGTTACTAGAGCTCGAGCAGACCTTTGTGTGAACAGTATTGGCAGTATTCCTGTGGGGAAAAGTGATTGTACTCTGGAGTTAAATATTACTGGAGCAAACAATAGCAGTTTTTTGTCATCACACAACACCTATTTTATTTGTGAAAATAAGGGATATTACCTTCTAACTATTGGTTGGTCGGGTACATGCTTTGTGTCCTTTTTGCTACCACCTGTGTTCTTAGCATCTGCATCCTACCATAAAGACTATAAACTGTTTAATGACATTTCTAAAAACCGATTCAAAAGGGAAATAAATCATGATGAGGTGGATCAAACTGATACTGCATTGCAGCAGTATGTTGACTTTAATTTGGGACTGTTCTTCTTTGTTGATGCGGCCTTAAACAGCAGAAAGATAAGGCGCTTGACACATGTTGTAGAGGCTGTAACCAATCAGACAGTCATGGCACTTGGAAATATCACAAAAGAGCTACAAATTGCAAGAATTGTGGCGCTCCAAAACAGAATGGTCCTCGACGTGGTTCTGGCCGACCGTGGTGGAGCATGCCGCATCATCGGGAGCAGTTGTTGTGTCTTCATCCCTCACCACGCTCCTTCAGTTTTTGAAGTGATTTCTAAGCTGCACAAAATAGCCACTGAAATCCATCAGGATTCAAGAACATGGACTTTAACTGGATGGATAAGGACCATGTTTACTGCTTGGGGCTGGAAGTTATTGTCAGCTCTATGTATATTTATTGCGATCCTTTTTTCCCTGCTGCTTATGTATCCAATGTGGCCCAATGCTCTGTTCCCTTTGTGCTTCCACCTGTACCTCATGTATACCAGCTAAACAAAATGCAGCTAAACAAAATGTCACAAATGAAAATGCTTGCTTGGCAATGGACCAAGAAATTACTGAATTAATGCAGATAGATGTGCACGATGTTTTCCGTACTCCCTCAAAAGTATAGGAAGATGTCTTCAGCTAATGCTAAAAGTGCCATCTGTGGAAATTGAAAATAATTGCTGTTAGCATGAGCTGAAGCCATCTTGTTTGCAGCATCCATTTTTGTTAGCCTTGTGATACTGTCGTCTTCACTGTTGCCTGCCTTTGTATTCTGCTTGAGTCATCAGCTTTAGTTAACTCCTACTATTCTAAACTCAAGCACTGTATGAGCTCAGAGAGGCCTGTAGCTGCTAGAATGCACCTGTTTGAGAATGTAACTGTCCATCATGTCTTACTGATGTAAGCAGTTCTGTCTCCCCTCCCACTTTGCTGACTAAGTGATATCCAGCTGCCCATGTTAGTCGATAGCTATTCCTGTGTATGTTTGTACCTTCTATTTGAGTCTACATTCTTACTCTACAACAAACACAGTATATAAGGCCCATGGTCTGTGTATTCAAGCCACTACCTCCTGGGACACTTGAGGGTGTTGTATGGACGTGGTTTCACTCATGAGTGAATACACTTGTTATTTTGAATTCCAGCTTCAGTGCCAATCTCTTCTTTGTTGGTTTAAGGACCCGTGGACAGATAAGGGTGAACCCCTGCACCTGTGGGCCCCTAAAAAGGCTCATTTCCACAAGCTTGATCTTTCTGACAACTCCCATGATCATTTAACTCTTCCTCTGGCAAAGGGAGGGGACCCTGTTACCTTTACTCTAGAGGACACTCTTATTGCGCTCTCAGCTACACAAGATCTCAGCACAGAAGATGGGAAAAGCTCCTCATCTCGATAGGATCCCTGCTGATCTGCATTGATCCAAATTTTTAATATGGGGTCCCTATATTAACTTTCTGTCCAATGCAATTGCGGCAGGTGCTTCCATACCACTCATGGAGAGGGTTGGAAATTATACCCATCTTCAAGAAAAGAAGAAGAAAAGTCCCTAGGAACTACCGTCCCATAAGCCTTATACATAATGTACAAAAGATCTATAGCATACAAATATTGTTCAAGCTATGGGAATGGAAATGTTCAAATAATGGCCTGCCGCACCTTCAGGCCACATTTAACTGGGTATCAGTATAGTGGATCAGGCTCTCCGCTTTCTGACTGTAAAGTGGAAATTAGTTAACTTTGGACAGGGGTCCCTATTTGTCACCTTTGTCAACCAGCGGGTGGCATTTGACCTTGTGCCCAGGAATAAATTGTGGGAGGTCCTCGGGAAAATAGGCGTTCCATGTGGCTTACTGTCCCTGATCCGACAAATTTACACAGGGAATTTTGCTAGAGTGAGGTGAGGCCCTGGCGGCGAAACAATCACTGACATCCCTGTTTGGAGTGACATCCGCCAGGGGTGTGTTCTGGCACCCACTCTATTTTACTTTTCATTGATGGGTGCATCCCTTACTTAGCACACTGCCAAACGAGATCGTCAATAACGCCTGACACTTACAATATCCTGGGTATCCTATATAATAACTTGGTTGCATAAGCTTGGCCTGTCTAAATACTAGCATAATCCTCCTTCCATGCCCAAGAATGCCAGGGAAATTGTTAAATCGAGTTATTGGAATGTTGTTTTTTGCAATAGGATTTCGGCCTTTTCCTTCGGACGGTTTGTCTAATTTGTATCTATCTTCCAAGTATAATTCCCGCTTTGAGGATGTGAGTGCTCCTTTGGCGAGATCTCTGTTTATTAGGTTTAGGCTTGAAACTCTCCCATTGCCTGCTTTCACTGGCACATGGACAAAAAACCCTGCTATGTCCATCAAACTATGCCCTAAGGAATGCCCAAGTGTTGAAAACGATGAATATGTCTTATTTTTCTGCACTGCTTATGCAAAACAGCTTTCACGTTGGATTGTACCCTTTGTCACCTCCTTCACCTAGAGAATCGCTATTTAGCCTTGAGGATCTGCAAGTCAGACACTAAGCCCAGTGTTGTATACTCAGTCTCCAACTTTTTACGTTCAATGTAGTATATCAAACAAAAAACTGTTGGGGTAAACTCGGGTGTGACCAGTGTGGCACTAAAACCCCATTGGGTTACATTTTATTCTTTTCATGCACTGCTGACTTTAAAACACCAGCGAAACCTAGTGTTCTGAAGGAACCTCCAATTTAGACCACAACCTTAGTTGCCTAGATGGCATAGTGGGCCCTATGAGAGCTTACTCTATGCTATTGTTAGATGATGTCCATCTGTGACACCAGTTGATTGAGGGGGTATCCCTGTGTGTTTTTTTTTTTTTATTGAGTCCAAAGTTTGTAAATTTACCGACGTCTGAAATTTATTTGGGAATGTTGGCTCTCTGAGAGGGCGTTCCCGGTCTTCTTAACCGTGGGGGCACCTCACTAGATTCTACTTAGGCTTATTCTAATTCAACATTCTCAATTGCCATTATTTTTTGTCTTATTTATACTACTGAGAATTGTATATATTTTTTATTATGTATTGGTTTCGCTTTTTATATTTAATATTGCTTTTAATCTGATTTGTTGTTACTTACTTTTATAGCTCTCTGAGCCATAATAAAGTTGGTTGACTCACTGACTAATAGTTTTCAAACTAGATCTAAACAAGTCTGTGGTATTTCTGCTATCGCTTTTTCAGCTTTAAAGTTTGTTAAAGAAAGTTGGTATTCACTACGTCAAGAAGAAGTTGTAATATCATGTGATAACTCAGTTAAGCTGCACTTTGTAGACACTTATATGGGGTATCCTGGCCCCAACCTCTATAGAACTGTACTCTTTGCACCTTATGATGTTGCTTCGCGAAAAAGGACACAATCTATCATCTTTTCTCTGTACAACAAATAGAAGTACGTTTTTTTCAATAGCTGATTATGCCAGTCTAATGTGGTTGACATGGGACTATTTTTTGGTCAATCATTTCACACTTTTATGGTTGTACATTAAAATGTCTGTGGTGATGTGAACTAGTATATGATACATATCTCTTACATTGATGGGTCCTTCTGTCCACTATCATTTCTTAATTAAAGAAGCTCCTGTCCTTATTAGCATGTGTTCATATAGTAGGCCTTACTGACATTCACTGTTATATGACATATGATCAACAGTTCTTGTGACTTTTTAGAGCCCAACCTTCCCTGCCAGTAGCATCTGCTGTTCCTTCATACCATGCTCTTTGACAATGGTGACTATGTTTTCATAGCTAATGTCTGATATTATGAGTTGTGTCAAAGTTTGTTTTTTGTTTCTTTACTTACTGTGCAAAAGACAGCACTTATTGGACTACAAAAACTACCCTCCCAGGCACCCCTCAGGAACACCTTCAAGGCAGCAGCGAGAATGGTCACAGGAATCAAAGAATTGTGACAATATCACCTCTCCACTGAAAGATCTGAAGTGGCTCCCGATTGAAGCTCGCTACAACTTCAGAACCTCCTGTCTTACTCACAAAACCTTCACACTGGAAGGCCTGCCCTCCTGCCCTCAAAACTCAAGAAGGCAAGTCAGGTGAGAAACCTAAGGAGCTCAAACACCTTACTCCTCATTCTGCCCAAACCCACAAACAAAAAACACTGGCACGCTCTTTCTCGAGCAACACTCCAAACATCTGGGAGTCCATACCAGCCCAGATCAGGATGAACCTCTCCTTCTGGAGCTTCAAGAGACAACTAAAGGATCTCCTCCTCAACAGGCATCTCAATTCGAAGGTCCTCAACCATCAACGCGACAGAGTCTCTTTCCCCACTATCCCTATAGCCCTTCCCTGGTATTCCTCCTCCCTCGTGCCCAACCACAGACTTGATTTGATCTCACTTGCCCTGTTTATAGAGTTCTTTTTTTACGTGAACATGTACCGATGTAAAGCACTTTGGTACCCTCGAGTCTAGCCAGCGCTATATAAAACTCTTAAAATAAAAAAGTGTTCTGTGATATTGTACCTCCTCCATTAAGGTCTTTTGATGTTCCCATCTACCCTATGATTAATGTATGCCCAATTTATGCCTTATTGTCCATGATGAAAATGAATAGGCTCTTAGCTATCTTAAGATAAAAATAGGTTTCTTTAACTTCTGTAATACAGATTTTTAACCTTCAGACAGTACGCTCTGTAACCAAGATACAAGCAAAAAGAGCAAATGCCACCCACCACGCCACCCCAGTCTGGACCCAGCCATTTGCAAGTCAGTCTTGACCCTGCTCCTCATGGGAACAGTCCAGCCTGAACTGCCAAGCCAGGTCCTCCCTGGACCATAAACAAGCATCCTGGGACCAGTTTAGGGGTATCATCCCTCATCAGCCAGGCTAGGTTGAATGTAGTAGCACGGTTAGCACGCCACCCACGTCCGGGCATACCCATCCCACTTAGGGCGACAAAGGCAAAAAGAACAAATGATGGACATAATGCTGAACAATGCAAACATTCACCCCAGTCACAAACATCTGGGTTTAATCCATAGTGTTGTGTCCCACCACGCCACCTGAGTTTGGACCCAGCTTAATATGCAAATCATTCTCGACCCTACTCCTCATGGGAACAGTCCAGCCCGAACTGCCAAGCCAGGTCCTCTCTGGACCGTAAACAAGCATCCTGGGACCAGTTTAGGGGTATCACTCCTCATCAGGCAGGCAAGCTTAAATGCAGTGGGGCACTGAGCATGGGACCCATGTCTAGGAATACCCTTCCTTCTTGGGCGACAAAAGCAAAAAGAAAAAACGATGGAGGGAATGCTGAACAATGCAAACATTCACCCCAAGTCACAATGATCTGGGTTTAATCCATTGTTTATTTTGCTCACCACGCCACCCCAGTTTGGTCTCAGCCGTATGCAAATGAGTCTTGACCCTGCTCCTCATGGGAACAGTCCAGCCCGAACTGCTAAGCCAGGTCCTCCCTGTACCGGAAAGAAGCATTCTGGGACCGGTTTCGGGTAACACCCCTCATCAGCTAGGCTAGCAGCGGTGGCTCCTCCACATGAGCGGAGAAGCGACTCCCCGCCTGCTGCGAGTGCAGCAAGCAAATACACATAAATAAAATGGCATAATAATGCCATTTTTTTTGCTTCATGCTCGCGATGTACAGAGTGTGAGGCAGGAGGCGGGGCTGAATCCTGCTATTGCAGGATTACTGCTGCCCCATTCAGTGCGCATGTCGGGTTGGCCGGCTGACTACCCACAGCCAGCCCGACATACGCACTGTAGACCCAGCAAACAGCCGGCGGAGTGCTGGCACAGGCCTTCAGCCTCAAAGTGAGCGCATGGTTAGCCTGCTCCCACCAAGCCTGGAAATGCTGTCACGCTGAAAGTAGCTCCAGGATTGGTTGGATTTCCATTCTACTGAGCCGGAAGGAAGTCCTTCCATTCCTGCTCGTGGAACGCCGGGTAGAAGGGCAGTGTTTATGGTGAGTTTGATGCCATCGCGCCTCTCTATATTTGCTAACAGGCAACCGCCACTGCAGGCTATCTTGAATGTAGTGCCGCAGTGAGCACGAGACCCACGTCTGGGCATACCCTTCCCAATTAGGGCAACAAAATCAAAAAGAACAAAGGATGGACAGAATGCTGAACAATGCACACATTCACCCCCAGTCAAGCAAGCCTGGCTGATGAGGGGTGATACCCTGAAACACGTCTCAGGATACCTGTTTCCCATTCAGAAAGGACCTGGCCTGGCTATTCGGACTGGACTTTCCCATCGGTAGCAGGGTCAAGACTGATTTGCATATGTCTGGGTCCTAACTGGAATGGCATGGAGAGCAAATGGATTTAGGGTCAGATCTCTGTACTGGGGTGAATGTTTGACATTGTTCAGCATTCTGTCCATCAATTGTTGTTATTGCATCTGTAACTAAGATACAGTATCTTTTAGATCCGCAGTGTCTGACGCATTTGGCTAATCTGCTTGAAAATGTCCTCCATGCTTCTAATTCAAAAGGGGTTGCTAAAATCACTGAAACAATAGGCTTTGTATTCTCTGCTATTTTTAAAACTGCATTCAAACTTTTACCCACATTTTTGAATTTATTCTTGTCAAACCTGATTTTGGTAGATTCTCAACTGTTCTACTTTTTGCAGGTGTGGCCATTTTAGTCATTCAAGACAATGAATAGACTATACTTTTCGGAGCACCACTGTTTTTATATGATTGATTTCTACTTGGGTGCGGAACTCCTCTTGAAATGGGATGCGCACTGGTCTCTGGGTTTTCCATAAGCCTTTGCTGACAGCAGTAAAACTTCCCTTTTTTTTTTATAACTAATTTTATTTGGTTTTCCTGATGCAATATGGGCCTGAGCCCTACGAGTACGTGCAAGAAACAACATGAATCGGGAGTACAATAATATTTAAACAATTGTAACTCCTGTAAGAACTGCAGGTCCAACAGTATGAACACGGTGCAGACAATCCTAGATCCCAGCAATTGCATAAAAATTACAAAAATACAGAGGCAAACAATTATATGACACGGAGTTAGACGTCTAGTGAACATTGGTATGAGTGGGGGGTTCTGTCAAGGGTCTAAGGATGGGAGGGGGTAAGGTCTATCCCTCGGTATGTCGCCCACCGGGTCCATATTTTTCTATGCTTCTGGGGGCATTCATGGGCCAGAAACACCGCCACCTCAGCGCCCATACACCTGTCCAGTTCAGCCTTCCATTTACCCATAGTCATAGGGGAGGTCCCCTTAAACAGCTGGGCTATGTCACATTTGGCAATGGTAAGAGCCAGAAAGAGTAGATGCTGTTTATATTTGTTGCCCCCCAAAACGTCACTTTTAATGTTGTGCTTACTTTTGCACGATTTATTTAACCATAATATTGGAATTTCAGCAGTGCTCTGCTGATTGGTGGGAACAGATTAATTCACTGGTTTCTCCATCTTTCACTCTATGGGGCTCTGTAATTGCACATCACCATATTTCGTGGTTATGGTGCACTACTGCTGCTTCCTCATGTGCTATAAGCATATGATATATCTTTGGCATTTCATCAATATGGTTTCTGGCTTTCCAGTTCCTGTTGCTTCTGTTGAGACACCATTGCCTTGCTCATCTTCACTTAATGTGATGGATTACAATTTTCAACCATTTTTTTATTACTTCAGTAGCAGCATTTCCTGTTGCTTATAGCTTTTGTATTTTAATTTGTATTGAATTTTGCATTTAGTTGCATAGTCAAATTGTGGACAAGGCTTTTGGGCTTTGCTGGATAATTTAGCAACACAAATTCATATATGCTGACCTAAAATCTCCTTTAGTGCGAATTCATATATTCACAAATTACTGTCAATCCAAGAGTGTCGTGGTTTGCATTACATGCCTTTTAGGAGCCTTTTTACTGTTCATTTGCTCACTTGTTTAACTTGGATTTGGGCCCAATATGTAATGGTTCTTTTGCAATCATTGACTAACTCTTGTGTTTATTTTCATCATCATGTAACAGAATTTGCTTCATGTATCGTTTTCTAATACTATGCTTTTTGTTTCTATATTCATTTGAATGTTTAATGCATAGAGAAAGGCATAGTGGATGTCTAAGTGAGTTCTCACACCTTTCTTTCCATTATACATCATAAATCACAAGCATTATTTTCCCCTGATATAGTGTATGAATGATGTGAAATGATTATCCATGGACCTATCAATGAGAAAGCAAGGATTTCTGATCATAGAAGGAGCAGAACACAGTAGTTCTACATTTAATTGCACCAAGGCCGTTACTTGATATAAAAGTGACCCCGAAGACACAATTTAGCCTTGTCTCAGAGAAAGGGGGAGGACTGGAACTTAAATGAAGTTCATGTATAGGTCAATAACATCTAAATACTGAACCACCCCCCCACCCCCGAACTGCCAGCTTTTGATGCTAATATGTTTATTGGCTAGGGTTAAATAGATATGGATCTTCACCATGTACTGTGTACTACTGTCAAGCTCTTTGCTTCGTAATGTCTTCCAACATTTGAGAAGCTTCAGGAATTTTCCTGTTATTTTCCAGTGCCCATTTTTTAAATGTTTCAACTCCACTCTTGAGTTTTCTTCTTTTGTTCAGTCTTGTCCACTTTATTTTTACTGATCCTGCTTTACTTGTCATCTCCTCTGTACTTCAGTTATTCTGCTTCAGTATTCAACAGTTTTCAGTTTATTCAGCTGTTCATAACTTTATCAAAGACTCTCCATGGTTAGTATCTATTGACATCTCATCTCATCTTCAGTCTTCTGCCAATCTGCAGCCATTCTCCAACACTCTTGTGTCAACTTGCTGCTTATGTAAGACTTCCTGTTTATTTTGTTGGAGCTGACCCAGATAATCTTCTCTACCCGTATTGTACCAATCCAATGGGAGACGAGAGTACCAGGTTCAGGGCTGCTACTCCTATCTGTCTGCCTGAACTATCTGTTGGGGCACCTAATTTTGATGCAAACTACATGAACTCTACCGACTTGAAGGTCAACATAAAACAATTACAAGGAAAGATTGAAGTTTTGGAAATCAAAAATGATACCTTGAAGCCTCCATATTCAAGTTTCAGTTTTAAAACGTGGGAAACCATGTCTTTTTCACTGCCAGAGAATGAAAAATGTCATAGCTATCGTAATGGAAAGTTTCAATTCTATTAAGCACTCGGAGGCGAGGATTATGCCTTCTTTCTTCACTTTTATTTTCACAGCAGCCATTATTTAAAAGAAACAAAACTACTTTTCCCATGAACACTTGGGAAAAAACAGTAGTCAACTAACAACCAATGAGGAAGTGGTCTAACGAGCACCAATCAGGGGCAAAATAGCCCAACAGAGTCCATCTTTACTGGCCCTTTTCCCTCTTTCATCGCGCGAAGTCAGTCGTTGGATCACCTTCATGAATCCTGTTTATTTGCGGCAGATCCTACAAAAACAACGAGATATTGTCAACAACTGGTCACGTAACCAAAAAAGCCTGCAAAGGAACAGCAGTGAAGTAGTTAACATGCAACAAAATCAATTACGTCAACCAAGACAATCTTACAACTCAAGCAGTGTTACTTACTCTTCTACAGGTAGGGCAATCCTCATAAGAAAATCCCCAGAGTGGGATAATCCTCACCTCCCAGTCCTTAATAGAATTGAAACTTTCTGTTACGATAGCTAGGAAATCTTTAATTCTATGTCTGGATTGGAGGCGAGGATTATGCTAGTTTAAAACTTGCTCACCACGAGGTGAGCCATCTCCAGCACCGGCTTGAAGTAGAACTTCTTAAAGGTAGAGTCCGAAGACCAATCTGCCGCGTTGAGGACATCCTCCAAACGGGCACCCAAGCCAAATGTCTTAGAAACCATTGCATCTCGTACCAAGTGGGCCCCAAAAATCCACAGTTTAATTCCAGATTCCTGTATTACCCATCTGACCCACCTAGCTATGGTGGGCGAGGAAACCGCCTTAAAAGGCTTACGCTGTGCAATGAGGAGTTGTCTTTCCCCTGGATGACGAAACTCCTCTGGCATTTCCTTATGTGCCTTCAAGCACTGGACAGCGCACAGTTTAGGGGAACCCGGAAATTCTGGGTAAGTGATGACTCTTACGTGACACTTCGTCCGCCTGTGGAGCGTGAATGTTACTCCGTTAGGGAAAAAAACTCCTACACATGATGTCTAATGCACTCACCTCGGAGACGCGGCAGCAAGAGATTAGGCAGAGCAGCATAGCTAGCTTAGCAGACAGTTCCTTCCGTGACAAGGTGGCCATGCGAGTGTCGATTTCCGGGGTTAGAGCGACCTCCCCCTCTCCAGCGGACGTTGAATACAACCCACCACATACATTGCGACCTTGTTGGCTGGGGCCCATTCCGAAGAGCAGAGATGTATAATTTAATCTGGGTCAAGCATGTCCGATGCACCCTGTGAGCCCTGAGCAGCCTGCGAGGGCCGGGAAGGGAATTTGAGATACAAAGGAACCCCCTGCAAAGCACAATAAGTCCTAGGGCAGGGAAAATGCAAGTTGAAACAAAAAACCTAGCCAATTAGCTGGTCATGAAGAGACCTAACACAGGCTCATTGATATATGTGTAGACTCAGTGCACTAAACATTCATATTAAAATCTTCATTTTTTATTTGTATAAATTCATAATAAAAACAATTTAATCAAAATATTATAACATACTGTGTTTAGCAACTAAGTCGCAAAATTGTGAGATACATTTATACAGACAATTGCGACTAAATTCAATATACAGGATACAAACATAAAACACAAAAACATAAAATAAGTATTTCTTATTTAAGACATAGTGGCTAGATGTTGGACAAGTTCTTAATATGTCTACGCGCATTTCGGCTTTTGAGCGCCTTCTTCAGGCAGCCACAACAAAGACCTAAACAAACAATGAAATAGATACATATATCTATAACATAAAAACAAATTAGTGCACTGAGTCAAAACAGGCCTATGATAAATATAACAAATATTCTATGAAACAATTCACTGATAAAACAGATGTAATTTCTGTTTAGAGAATAGTGATGCGACCCCACGACAGAATAATTGTGTAATAGAACATATCTAAAAAGGTGAAAGAAATAAGGAGACTCAATGAAGTGAAGAAAGTAAAGATCCTTAATACCAGTGGATATAAAGTAATAATATAGAGCTAAATAAATAGCAGGAAAAGGAAAGAAGTAGATGCAGCAAGAACATATAGAGATAATAATACCTAAAACAGAGGAAGCTTACCTAATTACATATACTTAAGGGACCAAAATTAATATTTGGACCCGGTAGGGATTAATTATCTATTGTCAAAATAATCAGAAACTACTCAATCTTGATTATTATGTAGCACAAATAAAGAATATTCTACAGCTTGTCTAGCTTCTTAATAGATCACTACCCACTAGGATAAAGGCAGCTTACCTAATTGAGTGAATTAAGGGGACCGAAAATGAATGCTTGGATCCGAAGTAAATGAATTACCTATTGTGGAAATGAACGAAAACACATAAACCTTAATTATTATGTGACACAGATGAAGAGAGTTCAATAGCTAGTTTAACTTCTTAATCAATTAATACCTACTGGAGGTTAGATGGAAGGTCATAAGGTTTTTAGAAGGTAAAAATGTCTTCAGATAGGAAAGTAATGATACTGTAAATTAAAGACAAAAAATCAAATCTAAATCTCTATTGTGTGTCCATACTACAACATTGAAGTTATAATATCATCACGCATTGAGTAGAATATATGAAAACGTAGAATAATTACCTAAAACCAAAAAATGATGTATAAATCTCGTAGGAATAGAGCGAGTCTCTGGGCAACCGATTGAAACTCTCCAGATAAAGAGCATGTATTGCCAGATGAGGGTGTTCTGTAAAGAAGTATATACACCCTGGTTGAAAATTAAAAAAACGTGACCAGTATATAAATAGAATTAAACAACAGTTAGAATTGTATATACAAATTATGTATTTACCTATTTCACAAAAAGCTGAAAGGTAATCCTGATTAATTACAATTATGCAGGATCGCGTAATGGTCTCAGGTGAAAGAGACCAAACACTGTAAACAGGAAAAAAGAGAGGAATAAATGAAATTAGCTATGTTTGTGATGACAAACATTGTGTGTTTCGCTATGAAGGCCAAACATGATCACTAATTACAAAATGCTATATTCTCATACAGGGGGAAATGTAATAGCAATAAATAAAAGATTTTATTCTTAACGTAACTGTCCTGGCTAGGCACGTGTAAAGGCTTAAGTCTAAGAGCGAGGACGTCAGTAATATTGATCTTGGCGTCGGGGAGAGCCACACTATTTAATGGCCGTGGATACTGGCAGCTTAACAATGGTTTATGGAAATAGATATATACGTCATAGCGTCAGAAAACCCAGAACGCTATGCGACCATAAACTGAGGCCTTTAGCGAAGATTTATAAAAACTGGGATACTGAAATGTTCGATACCGAAATATCATAAAGCGTACCTAAAAAATCCTTACACATAACTGATTATAAATCACACATGGGGCTAAGCACAAACGCTGTATGGCCATAAATAAAGCACTAAGCAGTGATGTATAGAAGCCGTATAACTGACATGCTGCATCCTAAGATAGTTAAATGCAGGTCGCGCACAAAGCTAGGCGAGAGCAATGCAGCGATATAGCTTAAGATAAACTGTAGGACAAATTGAAAGTCAAGAATACGGTAAGGACATGGCCCTACTTCTTACTTGGTACAAGGATTCCTCTAGTTACGGCATGGTTCCCGGGCTCGGCAAGCAGAATGTAGGAACATATTAATTTTATACGCGCAATGGCTATGTGAGAACGTATAGCATTTGACGCAACATGATGACGTCATGCGTTAAGAACGCGTAGTAAAAACAATACGGACAGAAAAAAGACGATAATCTCGTCAATCTTACAAGTGGAGATGAAAGCATTTGCAACTAAAATAAATATAGAGGACTGTGTCAAACTGTCATGTGTATGCAGTCGGAAAAATAAACTTTAGCAAATTTACCCAAATAGTTATATTTCAAAGATGCCACACCGTCCTGGCATCATGTACAATGAGCGCATAGCGCCGATAATAAAACCAAAAATCAAATAAATACTAATGACATCTAGACAACGAATGGGCTCAGTCAAATGGGTAATTAGAATTGAGGGAAAATGGAAATACTGTTGAGGCCAGTTTGAGGGTAATTGCCCACTGTTATTGATGAATACAGATGGCATTTCACCAAGCTGAACCTACAGACCTACACTATTTAAAGCACACTTCTATATCTGTAGTAACTAATATAGATATAAATAGATAGTTACATATCCAAAAATGCCACCCCATGCTGGCATCAATTTTGGAAGGCACGATGCGCTGGCAATATGGATACAAAACAGATTGAATTACGTGAGAGTCTAGATTAAAAATAGCTCAGTCAACTGAATAAATGAAAATGAATTTGAACAATAGTTAAACAGACTGGAAACGGGGGAGGAAAAAGTACCCACTGTTATGAATAATAACAGATGGCATTTTCCCACGGTATTTCACTATTCAACCCCCGTTTCCATGTGTCTAGGACAAAAATAAAAAAAAACTCACGTTTTTTATGAATTGCATCACTTCTTTCGCCCTGGGGGATCTCCCTGGGGGATTTTAATTTTTCTATGATGAACCATCGTACACCATTGGCAGTATGTTTGTGTTCTAAGAAGTGGTTGACTAGGGGGGCATTGGTTTTCGCTGTATGTATCGCTGAGCGATGTCTCGTATGTTAAACATGAAATGCTCGTGAGGTTTCGCCCACAACGAATTAGCTGAACTAGAGGAAAAATTACGAAACAACAACGCTCTAGACGAAGCTAAGAAAAAGCTGTAGGAAGAAGACAGGGAATTAGCTTCCTTTACTGAGTACTTGGTCAAACATAAGACAGACAAACTCAATAAGGACATCTGCTATAATTCCCAAGAAAAAACGTACCCATATTTGTCGGAAAACTTTTACAAACAGAATCAATATGCCAATGATGACAATCCTCGCCCGTGCCGAGTACAAACATTTTCCGATACCTCGGATTCTGAGGGAGAAGGGACAGGATTCCAATATGATCTACAAGGACCTCATAAATCAAATGAATCAAATCGAGGTAATATGCAACCTTTTTTAGGTCAGCGTGCACCCCGAAGAGGCCTCGAAAAAGTCAGGTTTCAACCACAATTTCAAGGCAATGATCAAATGCCTTTTTACCAGCCCAACAACCAACAAATGTTGGAGACACGCAATGGCCAATACTGGAGGAAATAAATAAAATACCTATTTTTAATTTTTCATCGAGGGCTCTAGATGCATCAAGTACCACCTTGTTATCTAAGGGTTTGTCGTATGTACCTCATGCCAGAGCTAATGTCTTTGAATTACATCAGGATATGGTATCATTCTTTCGTAAAATCAGACTCAAAAAATTATTTGCTGACAAAGATCCAAGTATAGACTGCGTTCAGAATATCTCAGGTTTAACCAATCCCTCTATGTTCACTCCTACCCTCGACCAGCTTGGTCCTGAGATTGAAGTGTTTGAACATACAGTACTAAATCGTCTAGAGAAAGCCACTAAATACATATCTAAACCCACCTATAATCTCAACAAAGATGAATATCTCTCTTTACAAAAGACCGCACATGACAAAAAACTCACAGTGAAAGGTTGTGATAAAGGTGGAGGAATTGTGGTGCTAGACACCAGTACATATGAACCTAAGATGAAAGCACTTCTTAATCACCAGACCTTTTACATCAAAGTTATACGGGACCCTACTAATAAAGTCTCTACTAAAATCCATCGCATTGCCACCTAGGCTTTACAAAACGGGGAAATCTGCGATAAAGAGTTTGATTTTTTGAATTGTCAGGAACCCAAGATGCCTTTCATCTATGGGATTCCCAAAATTCATAAGGATTTATTAGATCCTCCATATCGTCAAATTGTCTCTACAATTGGATCTATCACCGAACCCTTATCTAAGTACACCGACAAGATATTAAGACCCCATGTTGCTAAAATTCCTTCTGATATCATGGACACCTGAGCCATAATCAAGAAAGTCTAACATCTTCCTTTTAACCATTGCCGAGACACATTAGTGACTCTTGACATCGAATCACTGTACAGCAATATTCCTCAACGTGAAGCCATTGAAGCAGTCATGTGGTTCATTGAAGCATTCAATATACCATGTCCTAAGAATTTTCTAGTGTAAAGTTTAGAAATTGTACTTACTGAGCATACCTTTGAATTCAGAAATACACTATATAAACAGATCAAAGGCATAAGTATGGGGGCATCTCTTGCCCTCTCAATTGCCAATATTTACATGGCACTTTTTGAGAATAAAAATATTCATACTGACATGGCACCTTTCTTTGAATCAGTAACCTACTGGTCCAGATATATTGATGATATTTTTTTTATCTGGACCGATACAGAAGAACATCTGACTGATTTTTTTGCATGGCTCAATTCATGAGATCTTAATTTAAAGTTTACTTCCCATCACAGCCATAGCCAAGTTCAGTTCCTAGATATAATTATCTGCCACAAAGATGGATTGCTAGAAGTGGATTTGTTTGTCAAACCCACTGCACGCAATACATTGTTGGAATATAACAGTTACCATCCTCGTGCCCAAAAAGACGGCATACCTTTCGGGCAGTTTTTACGACTGCGCCGAAATTGCTCTAATTTGACAGATTTTGACAAACAAGCCATTTCTATGAAAGCTAAATTTGCTGCAAGAGGGTACCTCCACAGATTAATTTGTGAATTTTTTTAAAAAGTATGATTTTATGACAGAGATTCACTTCTAAGAGATAGGATACAATCTACAACCAAGCAATTGGTGTGTGTCACCAAACACTCTACACTTAATGAAAGAGTCAGACAAATTGTCAACTCTAGTTGGCACATTCTCAATAGCGACCCTGAAGAGCAACATAAACTATCTAAGCCGATGTTTGCACACCGACGAAACAAAAACATAAAAGATATCATCACCAGATCCAGATTCATGGAGGGTATGCCCTTCATTCAAAAAACAATTGATGGAGAACTCCCCATTAAAGGAACATTTAAATGCTCTAAATAAAGGCTGTGATTATTCCATAGAAGGAGACACCTTTATCCTTAATGGCTATCAGGTTTCAGCCAAGAAGATGTTTAATTGTAAAACTAAAAATGTGATTTATCTTCTGGTGTGCCCCTGTGGTTTGGGCTATGTGGGCAAAACCTCACGAGCATTTCATGTTCGACATATGGAACATCGCTCAGCGATACATACAGCAAAAACCAATGCCCCCTAGTCAACCACTTCTTAGAACACAAACATTCTGCCAATGATGTACGATGGTTCATCATAGAAAATAATTGAAATCCCCCAGGGCGAAAGAAGTGATGCAGTTCGTAAAAGACGTGAGGTCTTTTGGAATTTTGTCCTAGACACATGGAAACGGGGGTTGAATAGTGAAATACCATGGGAAAATGCCATCTGTTATTATTCATAACAGTGGGTGCTTTTTCCTCCCCCGTTTACATTCTGTTTAACTATTGTTCAAACTTCATTTTCATTTATTCAGTCAACTGAGCTATTTTTAATCTAGACTCTCACGTAATTCGATCTGTTTTGTATTCATATTGCCAGCGCATCGTGCCTTCCAAAATTGATGCCAGCATGGGGTGGCATTTTTGGATATGTAACTATCTATTTATATCTATATTAGTTCCTACAGATATAGAAATGTGCTTTAAATAGTGTTTTTCTGTAGGTTCAGCTTGGTGAAATGCCATCTGTATACATCAATAACAGTGGGCAATTACCCTCAAACTGGGCTCAACAGTATTTCCATTTTCCCTCAACTCTAATTACCCATTTGACTGAGCCCATTCGTTGTCTAGATGTCATTAGTATTTATTTGATTTTTGGTTTTGTTATCGGAGCTATGCGCTCTTTGTACATGATGCCAGGACGGTGTGGCATCTTTGAAATGTAACTATTTGGGTAAATTTGCTAAAGTTTATTTTTCCGACTGCATACACATGACAGTTTGACACAGTCCTCTATATTTATTTTAGTTGCAAACGCTTTCATCTCCACTTGTAGGATTGACGCAATTATCGTCTTTTTTCTGTCCGTATTGTTTTTACTACGTGTTCTTAACGCATGATGTCATAATGTTGCGTCAAATACTATATGTTCTCACATAGCCATTGCGCGTATAAAATTCATGTGTTCCTACATTCTGCTTGCTGAGCTCGGGAACCATGCCGTAACTAGAGGAATCCTTGTACCAAGTAAGTAGTAGGGCCATGTCCTTACCGCATTTTTGACTTTCAATTTGTCCTACGGTTTATCTTAAGCTATATCGCTGCATTATTCTCGCCTAGATTTGTGCGCGACCTGCATTTAACTATCTTAGGATGCAGCATGTCAGTTATACGGCTACAATAAATCACTGCTTAGTGCTTTATTTATGGCCATACAGCGTTTGTGCTTAGTCCATGTGTGATTTATAATCAGTTATGTGTAAGGATTTTTTAGGTACGCTTTATCATATTTCGGTATCCAACATGTCAGTATCCCAGTTTTTATAAATCTTCTCTAAATGTCTCAATTTATGGTCGCATAGCGTTCTGGGTTTTCTGACGCTATGACGAATATAGCTATTTTCATAAAACATTGTTAAGCTGCCAGTATCCACGGCCATTAAATAGTGTGGCTCTCCCCGACGCCAAGATCAATATTACTGACATCCTCGCTCTTAGACTTAGCCTTTACACGTGCCTAGCCAGGACAGTTACGTTAAGAATAAAATCTTTTATTTAGTGCTATTACATTTCCCCCTGTATGAGAATATAGCATTTTGTAATTAGTGATTGCGTTTGGCCTTCATAGCGAAACACACAATGTTTATCATCACAAACATAGCTAATTTAATTTATTCCTCTCTTTTTTCCTCTGTTTACAGTGTTTGGTCTCTTTCACCTGAGACCATTACGCGGTCCCGCATACTTCTAATTAATCAGGATTACCTTCCAGCTTTTTGTGAAATAAGTAAATACATAATTTGTATATACAATTCTAACTGTCGTTTAATTCTATCTATATACTGGTAAAGTTTTTTAATTTCCAACCAGGGTGTATATACTTCTTTACAGAACACCCTCATCTGGCAATATATACATACTCTTTATCTGGAGAGTTTCAATCGGTTCGCCCGGAGACTCTATGACATTTATACATAATTTTTTGGTTTTAGGTAATTATTCTATGTTTTCATATATTCTACTCAAATGCTTGATGATATTATAACTTTAATGTTGTAGTGTGGACACACAATAGACATTTAGATTTGATTTTTTGTCTTTATTTTACAGTATTATTACTTTCCTATCTGAAGACATTTTTACCTTCTAAAACCTTATGACCTTCCATCTAACCTCCAGTAGGTATTAATCGATTAAGAAGTTAAACTAGCTATTGAACTCTCTTCATCTGTGTCACATAATAATTAAGGTTTATGTGTTTTCGTTCATTTCCACAATAGGTAATTCATTTACCTCGGATCCAAACATTCATTAGGTAAGCTGCCTTTATCCTAGTGGGTAGTGATCGATTAATAAGCTAGACAAGCTGTAGAATATTCTTTATTTGTGCTACATAATAATCAAGATTGATTGATTTCTGTTTATTTTCACAATAGATAATTAATCCTCACCGGGTCCAAACATCCATTTTGGTCCCTTAAGTATATGTAATTAGGTAAGCTTCCTCTGTTTTAGGTATTATTATTTCTATATGTTCTTGCTGCATCTACTTCTTTCCTTTTCCTGCTATGTATTTAGCTCTATATTATTACTTTATATCCACTGGTATTACGGATCTTTACTTTCTTCACTTCATTGAGTCTCCTTATTTCTTTCACCTTTTTAGATATGTTCTATTACACAATTATTCTGTTCTTGGGGTCGCATCACTATTCTCTACACAGAAACTACATCTGTTTTATCAGTGAATTGTTTCATAGAATATTTGTTATATTTATCATAGGCCTGTTTTGACTCAGTGCACTAATTTGTTTTTATGTTATGTATATGTAGCTATTTCATTGTTTGTTTAAGTCTTTGTTGTGGCTGTCCTGAAGAAGGCGCTCAAAAGCCGACACACGCGTAGACATATTAAGAACTTGTCCAAAATCTAGCCACTATGTCTTAAATAAGAAAGACTTATTTTATGTTTTTGTGTTTTATGTTTGTATCCTGTATATTGAATTTAGTCACAATTGTCTGTATACGTGTATTTCACAATTTTGTTGCTAAACACAGTACGTTATAATATTTTGATTACATTTTTTTTATTATGAATTTATACAAATAAAAAATTAAGATTTTAATATGAATGTTTAGTGCACTGAGTCTACACATATATCAATGAGCCTGTTTTAGGTCTCTTCATGACCAGCTAATTGCCTAGGTTTTTTGCTTCGACTTTCAAGGGGCTGGAAGGGAGCTATGGTCTAGAGGAGCCAGGGTCATTATCGGGGTCCCCCGCATCATTATCTGGGGCAGCAGTATCAGGTGTTGGAAAACCGTGATCCCCTACAGGCAAGGGTGATTGGGTGGCCAAGAAGGCTTGCTTGAGTCTGTCAAAGGCGTCCAAGTCTACCCCAGATTCACAGGGCGCTTGGCAGGGACGGGATCTAGATCCGCTCTGGGGACGGGACCCGTGAGTCCCCCAAAAGGGTATTGGGGGCCGAGGGTAGAGCAGGCATCTTAGCAAAAGCTTGGGCTATCTGGCGTGACCGACGTTCCTCTAAGGTGCCCATGGCCTCTGATACAGCTCTGTATATAGATGTGTGTACTGCATCATAGAAGTCATCGTCCCAAGGGAGGTCGGCTAGGGGGTCCTCCATCCCTTGGGAGCCATCCTCATACTCCATCATGAGAGTTACAATAAGAGAGGGGCGGAGACTTGTGGGCTGGGTCTCAGCCTAAGATCTTATTGGCCCCCCTTAGATGAGGGCTTAATGAATAGGGCTGGGTGTCAGCCTGCTCTTGGGTGCGAGGGACTCACAATGCGGGAGAGTCTACTCCCTGCACAGTGCCGGTGCACAGTGGTGTAAGGAGAGGTCTGACCTGGGATCGTGTCCCAACAGGCCTCAGAGGCCCAGCAATACAGACCCAGATCGGGCATAGCAAAACATTTGATACAAACTGTGCTGCCAAGTGTATTTGTCGGTCGATAGGCAGCAGAGCGTACACATTGTTAGCAATCACGATTGGCCTGCAATCCCTGAGTGGCACGCTCTGAGTACAGAACCCTTCGGGCGTCTCTCCTCAGGCTGGCAAGGCTCCAGACTACGGCGCGCAGATTGAACCCCTCTGTGAGGAATTCAAACTTGCGCGCTGCAGTCACGCGTTGCCTCTAGTGCCCTCTGACGGTGGGAGGTCTAGACGCGGAGCCCGCACCAATACGGCCGTGTTGGAGCGCAGAGCGTTCCTGCGGTCTTGCCGTTAAAACGGTGAAACGCTGAAACAATAAGAAAAATACCATGAACATAACGAGGCGAAGCCGCACAGAAATAAAGGCACAACAGCAATGAACGCGGCAAAGCCGTCTTAACATAAAACAGGTTAATTAGCCAGCACAGTACGATTGGAAAGTCAAGAAATAATGAGGAGCACTTATCTTAGCTGCGCAGCAGCGAAGAAAGAAGGAGAAGGGCCAGTAAAGACGGACTATGTATGGCCATCGTGCCCCTGATTGGAGCTTGTTAGACAGTTTCCTCATTGGTTGTTTGTTGACTACTGTTTTTTCCCAAGTGTTCATGGGAAAAAGTAGTTTGGTTTCTTGTAAATAATGGGTGCTGTGAAAATAAAAAGTGAAGAAAGAAGGCATAATCCTCGCCTCCGGTCCTGACATAGAATTTAATGGAGACCCAAGAAATGATCAAATTTGTATAAATCATCACTTAAATTCTAAAAATCTTTATATCCCTCTTTAAGCATTTGGCGTCATCTTCAGAATGGAATGACCAAACCTTAGCTGCACATTTTCACAAAGGACTCCGTTGGGGCACATAGAATGAATTAGTGCAAGAATCCATTCTGCCTACACATGGATAAAGGATACAAGAACAGAACAAAGAATTAAGGCTAGAACAAAACAAAGTCATAAATTCCATTCTAATTCTATTCTAATAGCAGATCAGCTCCTATTCATTTGCGTTAGCATCCTTTTAAGACGGCAGAACCAATTCAGAACCCATGCCAATAGGTTCTAGTCAATGTTGTCTCTAACCAGAGAAGAACAAGATCTGGGACTGATAGAATCACTTTGCCTTTATTATTGTAAGGAAAATCACTATATTTGAAATCGTCCAATTAGACCATTTACAAGAACATCTAGGGCTCTGAGGACAAGTTTTGAAAAAAATCTTACTGAATATTTTCATTAAACTGATCGGCCTATAGGATTTTGGTTTGTTTTTCTGGCCTTTCTTGTAGAGTGGCATGATATAATGCTGTTTCTCCATGAAGTTGGACAGCAGTTTGAGATGGCGATCTCTGTAATTTTTGACCACCAGTGAGGAAATATGAATTTTTATGATCAGTTATGTCCCCTATCTTAGACCCCAACGGCTCCATGTACATGCTACAAGTACATGTATGTTCCCTCCAGTTCCAGCTATGAAGACGCAAATACATGTGCGTCCAACGTCAACATGTCCTCTTTCAGATCCGCCATGAATGGGTCGAATATTCCATTCCTAAGTATGATTGGCCACCGACTTTATATGGTCCACTTTTCACGTTTTACAGTTCACGCGAGTAGGCCCTGAATTCTGCCATCAAGCCTTTTTCCTGCTTCTGCCTCTGAAATGCTCCAGCCTGGACCTGCATTCGTATCCATGAACTTTGTCCTACTCCCTGCGCGGCTAACGGTGCCTGACGCGGCCTGTTGCCTGCCAAAAACTGTATTCAGCCTTCAAGTTATCTGCTCCGCTCCTCATCCAATGCATTCCTGTCTAGTAGTTTAGGTAAACATCCTTCCAGCTACCGAGCAAAGGGCACGGCCTCGCTGTCTTTATGCAAGTAAATTCATAGCCCCTGTTACCATGGAAGATTCCTGCCCCCTCGCATCTCATGTAAACACATAGACGCTTGTACATGCACTAACAGTCAGTATAAAATAGATTCCGTCCGAGAGACCTTTCCTTTTGGATAAAACAGTTCCTTAAACAAAGATATTAGATACGATTTGGGATTAGGTTGACCTGACCCCCCAGACTTCTGTCTCCACATGTAGAGCTAAATGTCAATTCCCCTTCACCCTCTAGTTGCACGTCAATCACACGTCATGCGGCTGCGCGCGCATCTCTGCCAAATATTTCTGCTGACACTGCAGGATTCTCTTATGGATCCACCCACTTGTGACATCATTTTAAATGACGTTTCTAGTATACGCCTATTATTACGCCTATTTTCATTACGTATGTGTATTCTTATCTGTATTATCAGCTGTTACGCCTCCTGCATCTGTCTTAATGTAATGCTTTTCATATATATATCATTACTTGTCAATAATATATTGCCTATCCCTTCCTGAACCTTCGTGGTGATGGAATACGATTGCCTGGTTCGAACCATAATTCCTTTGTAAGGAATAAAGTCCTTTTCAGAACCTCTAATACCACGGATTCTGCCTCTTATTTTGACTGAGTTATTCTTACTAGACTTTACCGCATAAAAAATAGTACAGGTAATTTAAATATTTACCACATAAATTGGCGCCCGAACAGGGACACTTTCTCATCTCACGCGCCGGAGGTGCGTTGCAGGCCCGGTCTCCTGCCACAGCTGGACGGACAAAAAACGCGTACCCGCAGGATTTCCTGTATCTCCCTCCGGCCAAGCGGGGGTGACTGAGGCTGCGATCAACACCCAGACGAGGCGGTGAGAAGTGCGAAGTATCCCGACTAGAGCCTAGCTGAGAGAGCAAGATCCGAGGTATACAGAGGCCCACCAGGTTCCGAAGTTCCGAGTCGAGTCGAGTCCAGTCCGGTCCAGTCCAGTTCAGTTCCGAGGCCTTCCGTTCCGTGCTACCCGGTGAGTACCGTTGCTGGGGAGGCATTTAGACGTGCACATTAATTTGTGCCGGTCATGACGGGTTTGGGTACACAGATCCGGTCTGCACTGTTTTAGCAGTGTATCTGTACTGTTTAGCAGTATATCTAGTATGTTTTGTATATAATCCAGTATTATCTAGTATTAGTATTATGTCAGTAACTAGTTTTCTTCTAATTATCATTGTTCGTTAAATGTTAAATGTTAAATGTTAAATGTTTTACCGTGTTTAAAAATTATGGTATTAATGAGTGTTCATTATTGTGTTTATCGTATTAACTGTGTTCAAGTCCAGTTTGAGTAAAGAATCAAGTAGCAAGGTTTAAAGATGCCGTTCTTTTCAAAATTAAGACAGATCAAAACTAGAAAAGGAGTACTCGAAGAAGCTGTTCCCATTCCACCGAGGGACACTCCAGGGTATTTTATGTATCATAAACATGGCCTAGATGCCGTATTATATCTTGACTTATGGGTGGACTACACCAAGGATCTAGCAGAAAGTCAGAGGTGGCCCGTAGCTGGGACATGGGATGCAGATTGCATCATGAGAGTAGAAGAAGAATTATGGAAAAAGAAAGCCAGACAGTCACAGAAAGATGCCATTGAGTTATGGCGTAAAGAATCGCATAGGCGCACAGAGAAAGCGCTCAGACAGGAAGAGAAAAGTAGGGAGAACTCAAATAAAGCCCGAGAAAACGTATTAGTTGAGGAAGGTATCCGAGTAAAAACAGAACAAGTAGACAGACAACGAAACACTCTTATGAATGGTATGTATCCTCTTTTGGCCGAAGGTTTACCTAAGGCCACCCCGGAAATACCGAAAGATTTGCCACCCCCATTACTCCCGATTAAAGCACATCCCAAGACCGCAAAAGATATTTTCCTTTCCTCCTATTTAGACGATGTGGCTCCCGAATATGTTAATGTTTCACCACACACGCCACCTGTCGATGGTGCTCAACCCCGAGATCATCCGCCCCCACCTCCGCAACAACAAACTCCTCCGCACATTCCAATAGGTCCATCTGTTTCCACCGCTTTTCCTGCATCCACAGTTTCTACCTTCCATTCCACAAATCCTTTCGTGCCTAGCACCTCAGAAGGTGCGACAGGAGGTGCGACAGCAATTTTTGCCACACCACCGTCACGAAGTAAATCGTCTCTTAGAGATTTAGCAAACCAACGTACTCCCCAAATAGCAACGTCCGACATGTTTAAGGAACATCTTGTGGATTGTAGATATGATCCAGTGCCCGGTAAAAATGACAGAATGCTGCTATCATCACTACGTATACGACGAGCTTCAATATATTTAACGACACTACCAGGAATGGTTAATCATCTAGACAATATATATCGCTTTGTCCAAACAGGGCAAGGCCCTGAAAGTATTGACGAAGCCATGGATTACCAGAAAGTGGATATACAGAGATTACTGTTACGCTTCTTCATAAACTGCTTGATCAGAGACAGAGATAGGCCTGGGGTAGATCAGAATGAAATGCAAGTACTTACCAGATGGGGTCAGAATATATCAGAGGGAAAACATGATAAACAGACGTGTATAGTAGCTATGTGCCGAAAGATCCGCAAAGAAGTAGAACGAATCCATAAAGCCAGATTGGAGGCAGACAAAACTGAATCAGAGGGAGAGGAGGAGGAAGAATCAGAAATACCCACAGGACAATTAGAAACGATAGCTTATGTAGGTAGGGGAAGACCTTGTAACAATACCAGATACTTTAATGATCCAATACGTCCGATACGTCCAGAATGCAACAGACATTTTCAAGCCCCTATGTTAAATGCAAGGTCCCCTGAACACCTATTCCAGGCTGCTGATAAATTACTTCGAGACCGAAGGGGGTATCACATGCTCGATTCTATGGATGAACAAGAATTAGCCAGGTCAGCAGTACAATGGGCTGACAGTTCTGAAAAATACAGTGATGATGCGCTAGCACACACGTTTTTGAATCTTACCCCAGACGAACAGCGTTTAGCTGGTATATACATGATACAACACCTCCTTATATTATATAGAAGCCAACACTCCGATCCTGGTCCCCTACCTGATATACTGATAGAACTACTCACGAACAAATGGAGAGGTTCAGGTACTGATTTAATTAAAGAAATTCTAGAATATCGGCACCAATACATTGTCTTCGTATGCCCAGAACATGTTTCAGTCCCCCCCAAGGAAAGAAAAACGTATCACATAGACAGACAGAATCCCTTACGCGAAGTGCACCCAGTCAGAGGTGATGACAATACTTTTAAACGCGTGTTTGTGTACACGCCCATAACTAAAATTGAATTATTAGAAATGAAGAAAGTAGTACCTAGCCATGACAAAGACCCAGCAGGTTTCCACCGTGAGATAAAAGACATGTTACTCATGGGAGAGTATACTTACCCTGACATTATGAAAATATTAAAAGTCTTATTACCTGCCGGTATTTACGAGAAACTCAAAGAAAAGGAATGGGAGGTGGGAGACCAAAAGATAGATTGGACAGCATTAGAAAATGAAGAAAAGGCCCGAGCTGCAGGTTCAGGGCTTGGGGAAAAGACTACAGCATTACCAGGATTATTAGTGCAGGTACTACCACGTTTATTGACTACGAAAAAGGAAGACTGGGGTGCAATTTCAGCCTGTAAACAAAAACAAGATGAAGACACTAGGGATTTCTATTCCCGATTTGAAAAATGTTTTGGTATTAATAGTGGCATAAAAGCAAGTAGTGAGTCGTATCCACATCTGTTTGTGACAAAATTAGTTGAAAATTCCTTGCCCCAAGTTAAGAATAGAGTACTGAAATTCGAGAGTACTTGGCAAGGTAACACACCGTCACAGATGTTACAAATGTTACAATATCATCACAATAGAATTAGAGAAGAACAAGAACATGAACAAAGACGTATGAAAGACACGAAAATGAAAATGCTTGTTGCGCAGTCAGTTCCAGCTGACGGTCATAAAAAGGGTACGACGCAGTCCAATGATTCAGCGGGTCCTGTTAGAGGGACATGCAACTATTGTAAACAGCCAGGCCATTATATACACGATTGCGCAGTTCTGAAACATAATATCTCTACGGGTATAACGAAGGAGAGACCACGTCCGCCTAGACAGGATCAGATCCAACAACAAGTCCCTCAGCATGCGCAACCTATGCCAGTTCCACAACAGACCGCACCACGACCACAACAACAACCACAACAACAGCCACAGCCTATTGCTGCAACACAAAACACGACACAACAGATGTACCAGTATGCACAAAACGACTATCCAGAGTATCAGCGCTACACATGAAATAGCCTAGAGATGGAAGTTGGCTTACCCCTTATTGAGGTTCCTGTAGATCAAGAGGGTCCTTATGTGCAGAGTCAAGTATTAGGGAAAGACAGAAGGTTCCTACTTGATACAGGGGCAAGCAGAACAACTATCAGTCATAGCGAAGTCCCAGGGGTACCCCTCTCAGGCTCACAAAATATTTCCCTTGGTTTTTCAGGAAAGCCCACTATTAACGAAGTATCGCAACCACTTGCATTCACAGTCGGTCCATTAACACGGACTACAGATCTATTGCTTACGAAATCATGCCCAGAAAACTTGTTAGGTATAAAAACATTGAAGGCTCTAGGAGCTATAATATGTTGTTCTCCGGACGGAGTACGACTATTTTTGCGTGACTTTAAAGGTCACTACGTGTCTAGAGACATGGATCACAGGTTACAGAATCTACCTGCACATTTATGGGCGCAAGGCCCCACTGATGTAGGTTGTATGCACATTACACCATATCGAGTCACACTCAAAACAGGAGTGGTACTACCACGAATACGACAATACAAGTTACCCCCAGATGCTGTTGTGGCTTTGCTTCAAATCATTGACGAGCTCATTGCACAAGGAGTGATCGTGGAAACCGACTCCAATGTATGTAATTCCCCGATAATTCCGATTCTTAAACGAACTGATCCAAAAGCACCGCCAGTATATCGATTAGTTATTGATCTGCGCGAATTAAATAAATGCATTGTACCACAATACCCCGTGGTCCCAGATATCTCTTCATTGCTAACAGCCATAGATTCAGAAGCAACGTTCTTTACTGTAATTGACCTCAAAAACGCCTTCTTTAGCGTCCCAATCGATCCGGAAAGCCAATATTTGTTCGGATTCAGTTTAAATGGACGAAGTTTTAAATTCACACGCGCACCTCAAGGATTCACAGAAAGCCCCAGCATCTATAGCCATGCACTGAAAAGAGAACTTGACAGTATCCACATGCCAGCTAACACTGCCCTGCTTCAATATGTCGATGATCTGCTGATCACCGCCCGAAGCGAACCTGAATGTGAAAAAGCATCACTGACGGTTTTACATTTCTTAGCCGACAAGGGGCACAAAGTGTCCCCTTCGAAGCTGCAATTCTGTGTCCAGCAAGTTGTGTACCTTGGGCACTTGATGTCCAAGGGGCGAAGACAGCTTACACCCGACCGCATCCAGTTAATTGTTAACATGCCGCCACCCAAGACACAAAAGGAGGTGCGGGCATTCATAGGCCTCACTTCGTACTGTAGGCAGTGGATCCCTCAATATGCATTTCTAGCAAAACCACTCATTCAGTTGACAACACAGGAGGCAGCGACATCGACTGTCCTCCCTTGGACTCAGGAACATACACAAGCTTTTGAAAGCTTAAAGAAAGCTTTATGTCAAGCACCTGTTTTAGCACACACAGGAGGCAGCGACATCGACTGTCCTCCCTTGGACTCAGGAACATACACAAGCTTTTGAAAGCTTAAAGAAAGCTTTATGTCAAGCACCTGTTTTAGCAACACCATGTTACAGCAAACGTTTTACACTTTTTGTTACAGAACGTGAAGGTACTGCTTTGTCAGTACTCACTCAGGAACAAGCAGGATCACACAAACCATGTGCTTATTTTTCTAGTACATTAGATCCCGTAGCTCAGGCTCTTCCTGCGTGCCTGAAATCAGTCGCAGCAACAGCTTTAGCAATCAGACAAAGCGATGCCATAGTGTTAGGACATCAATTGACAGTACAAGTACCACACGCAGTAGAGGTTCTCTTGAACCGGACCCAAACACAACACTTGACTATAGCAAGACTGACGGGTTATGAATTGACATTGTTCCAGCCACACATAGAAATCAGACGTTGTAGTACATTAAATCCTGCCACACTTTTGCCATTAAGTGGAACAGACCCATTGGCACATGATTGTATTGAAGTCATTACTATTACGACGAAACCCAGACAAGACTTGACAGATATTCCATTATCAGATCCAGACCTGACATTGTATGTAGATGGTTCATGCATGAGAACAAATACAGGAGAGTTAGTGGCCGCTTATGCAGTCACAACAGACACTGAAGTTATTGAAACAAATTGTATCGATACCTTGTCAGCTCAAGCAGCAGAGCTCATCGCTCTGACACAAGCCTGTATTCAAGCCAAAAATAAGAAAGTCAACATATACACAGATTCACGTTATGCATTCGGAGTCGTCCATGACTTCGGCGTGCTTTGGCGAGAGAGAGGTTATTTAACTTCTCACGGTGCCCACATCCAGCACGGTCCCCTTATTCAAGCTCTGTTAGATGCAATACATCTGCCTACTGCAATATCGATTATGAAATGCAAGGCCCATACGAAAGTGACTGACATTATTTCTCAGGGTAACGACCTAGCTGACAGAACAGCTAAACAGACTGCTCAGAATCAGACTCATACAACTGACACGACAAAGACAATAGTTCCGACACCAACACACTGCATGACAGTTAAGGATCCCGCCCTTGTTGTAATTGACATACAGACACATGCTACACCAGAAGAAATAAAGAGATGGACTGAATTAGGAGGGATCCAAACGGATCAAGGATGGATGACGAAGGGAAAATCTATATGGTTTCTTCCTGACTCCATGGTTCAAGTCATCATTAACACAATACATAGTCCAGCGCACCTAGGAGAGAAAGCTATGCTAGACAGTATTCAACACATTTGGTTCAATAAACACTTGCGAGCAGCAGCTAAACAGAAAGTACGTACCTGCATGATTTGTTGTCAGTTCAATCCAGGAAAAGGCGTACCTGTAGAGCAGGGTGGATTTCAACCTCCCGATCACCCTTTTGAAGTCCTCCAGATGGATTATATCCAGATGGAACGATGTCGAGGATTCAAATATGTCCTCGTAGTGGTATGCGCTCTTTCCCGGTGGACAGAGGCGTATCCCGTCTCAGATTACACTGCCCCGACTACTGCCAAACAGTTAGTTCGAGAATTCTTCCCACGGTATGGTTTGCCCCGTGTCGTGTACTCAGATAATGGCCAGCCATTCTCATCCGAGCTAATGAAACATGTTTCACTTCTGTTAGGCTACCAATGGAAATTCCACTGTGTCCGACATCCCGAGGCAGCAGGTCTCGTGGAGCGACATAATAAAACTCTGAAAATTAGACTGTCCAAAGTATGTAGAGAAAAAGGTGTCGACTGGATAGTAGCTTTACCAGTTGCGCTCTTTTACATGAGAATGGTAGCACACTCTCGAACAGGGCTATCCCCGTATGAGGTGATCTTTGGTAGACCACCAAATATGTGGGGGACGCCTATACCTCGTAAAATTACTGATGTTGATTGTAATATGTTGACAGCTTACCTGGCTTCCTTGATGTCTGCACTACAATCTTGTCGTTTACAGGTAGCTGCAGCTTTTCCCGATAACACTGAGGTGAAGCCCCATGACGTGGTTCCGGGGGACCTTGTGCTTGTAAGGAACTTCGACAGAAGGAACCCGCTGGAGCCTCGCTGGCAGTCGCCCAAGCTCGTCTTATTGACCACAAGGACAGCTGTGAAGATTGAGGGACGCAAAGGGTGGTTGCACTCGAGCCATATCAAAAAATTTCATGGACTACCATCTGACTTGAACTTTCAGCCCTGCATTTCCTCACAGACTGACTCAAAACTCCCCCTGGTTGATAAGCCAGAAAAGGAGAATTATAAACTGAAACTAAGGTCTAGCAAGTCAGACAATTTGATTGTTTAAGTCCTCTTCAAGGTGAATCGGTTGAATTTGTCTCTGACATGTATCCTCTAGACCGAAATAGAGAGAGAAATAGACAGAAACAGCTCAAGAAACATGCGTACTGTAAATCACTTCGTAGTCACTGCATAGTGACATTATTAATTATGTTTTCTCTAAGTCTTCTGATTATTACTGCCAGTATATTATTACACATGTATTACCCTATTTTCAAGCGTGCTTACAATGTTACAGCCGAACATTCTTTTAGCGAATTACCTCCGCATGAGTTGTCCTATAGATTTGCGCTGCGCAACAACACATTCATTAGTATGTTACATCATTCTCATCAGACCAGCAATGCTACAAATTGTTGGATATGTGGCCGACTCCCTCCCTATCAGAAATACAAGGGAGTTCTGCCCCTCTTTCCGTATCCATTCACACACAATGGCTCCTGTGGAGCATGGTTTAGTTTGATTAATTCCCTAGATTCAAATTCAGTAGTTTATCAAGACAACTGGGTATGGGGAAACCTGAACCTAGTTTTACTTAAAGTCTGCTACCCTAACAAGGAGGGACTTCCCAAAAGAACAGGGACTGATCTAGAAAATGAAGTATATGGATTAGGTAACTTTACACTTAACCTCATGATCCTGAATGTTGAATCCGAAGCTACACCAATCTTGCCCGCTATGTCAGTATTTCCAGTTAGAGGCGAATTATGTGTAAGAAAGAATGGTTCAATACACATGGGCCATAGTAAATGTACCACTGTAATAGAATTCAGTGATAAAGGCAAGTCCACATTTAGAGCTTCCCGTCACTCCTACTTCATCTGTGGTCACACCGCATACATACGCCTACCCCTAGATTGGGATGGTACCTGTTACATTGCATTCCTCCTGCCACCTGTTTTCCTAGCCCCGCCTGATTATCATAGGAATACCCATTTAGTACACAATAGACAGCAGAGAGATCTCCCGATTGTCGACTACACTGAAACAGCATGGGAGCAATACACAGATTTCAATAAAGGTTTCTTTCCCTACATAGGTACAGTCACTAATAGTAAGCTGATACGTAGATTAACTAGAACCCTTGAAGCAGTAGTGAATGAAACTACTTCCGCCTTAGGCAACTTAACAGAGGAGCAGTCTGCGATGCGGATTGTTGCTCTTCAAAATCGTCTTGTCCTTGACGTCATCCTGGCCGATAGGGGCGGAGCTTGTAGGGTCATCGGATCAAGTTGCTGTGTTTTCATACCAGAAAACGCGCCGTCAGTATATAAAGCCATAACTCGACTTCATAAGATCATAAGCCAGATACACCAGAATCCAGGCACCTGGACTTGGTCCGGTTGGTTCTGGAGCGTGTTGTCAGCCTGGGGATGGAGGATCCTATCCTTCCTAGGTATTGGCTTTCTCATACTATTCAGTTGCTGCTTGTGTCTACAATGTGGGCCTGCGATTTGTGGTCTGTGTGCCACATCGTGTATCCCGCCTTCAAATTTTCATTCAAGATCCCGGAAGAAGAAAGAAGAACAAATGATGCTATATGAACAGATTGATGGATTGATGAAGATGGATATTTCATGAGGGTCCGTAGGGGACAAGGAGGGAATGAGGAAATATGAATTTTTATGATCAGTTATGTCCCCTATCTTAGACCCCAACGGCTCCATGTACATGCTACAAGTACATGTATGTTCCCTCCAGTTCCAGCTATGAAGACGCAAATACATGTGCGTCCAACGTCAACATGTCCTCTTTCAGATCCGCCATGAATGGGTCGAATATTCCATTCCTAAGTATGATTGGCCACCGACTTTATATGGTCCACTTTTCACGTTTTACAGTTCAGGCGAGTAGGCCCTGAATTCTGCCATCAAGCCTTTTTCCTGCTTCTGCCTCTGAAATGCTCCAGCCTGGACCTGCATTCGTATCCATGAACTTTGTCCTACTCCCTGCGCGGCTAACGGTGCCTGACGCGGCCTGTTGCCTGCCAAAAACTGTATTCAGCCTTCAAGTTATCTGCTCCGCTCCTCATCCAATGCATTCCTGTCTAGTAGTTTAGGTAAACATCCTTCCAGCTACCGAGCAAAGGGCACGGCCTCGCTGTCTTTATGCAAGTAAATTCATAGCCCCTGTTACCATGGAAGATTCCTGCCCCCTCGCATCTCATGTAAACACATAGACGCTTGTACATGCACTAACAGTCAGTATAAAATAGATTCCGTCCGAGAGACCTTTCCTTTTGGATAAAACAGTTCCTTAAACAAAGATATTAGATACGATTTGGGATTAGGTTGACCTGACCCCCCAGACTTCTGTCTCCACATGTAGAGCTAAATGTCAATTCCCCTTCACCCTCTAGTTGCACGTCAATCACACGTCATGCGGCTGCGCGCGCATCTCTGCCAAATATTTCTGCTGACACTGCAGGATTCTCTTATGGATCCACCCACTTGTGACATCATTTTAAATGACGTTTCTAGTATACGCCTATTATTACGCCTATTTTCATTACGTATGTGTATTCTTATCTGTATTATCAGCTGTTACGCCTCCTGCATCTGTCTTAATGTAATGCTTTTCATATATATATCATTACTTGTCAATAATATATTGCCTATCCCTTCCTGAACCTTCGTGGTGATGGAATACGATTGCCTGGTTCGAACCATAATTCCTTTGTAAGGAATAAAGTCCTTTTCAGAACCTCTAATACCACGGATTCTGCCTCTTATTTTGACTGAGTTATTCTTACTAGACTTTACCGCATAAAAAATAGTACAGGTAATTTAAATATTTACCACACCAGTCGGGTCGGAGAGAAACACCTCTGGAAGTATATTAGGACAGGTGGCTTTTCACTTTCGTAAATCTTTAACTGCTTCCTTGAGTTTACCTTGTTGTTGCTCAACTCTTTATTTTTTGCAGTTTTTTTACCCGAACTTTGTCCAGTGGTAGGTTAGGTTTTGGGTAATCATTTGGAACTCCGAAGGTTGCAGGAAATGTGATGCCCTGGGGTCTTCAGTGATGTTTGTTTCCAAGCAATTTCTTTCTGCACCTAGAACCTCTCCTATTTTGTGCCAAAAAGCCCAAAGATCTATTCCCACTGGGACTTTCTCAAGTTTGTGTCACTTTGTGGTGAGACTTTGCTCTTTTTCTTTTTTATAAGGCCATTATATCTTTGTCTTGTGTTCCTGAGTTTGTTACATGTTACATTGTGGCAGACTAATGTTTGCAGTGCCCCCTTTTTGAGTTTGCAGTCATGGTCAAGCCAACCTTTTTTGGGGGGGGACTTTTATGTAGCACGAACTAAACCCAACGGTATCAGAGCTCTTTACATGAGCACCAGTTGCGTTACAGGCAGACACTTTCATTTTTTTTTGTTATGCACAGGGAGATTAAGTGATTTGCCCAGAATCACAGCATGTTGAGCGTCCCTGCCGAGACTTGAACCTGGTTCCCCAGCTTTAAGGTCGACCACCCTAGCCATTAGGCCACAACCTCTCCCCTCTTTGAAGGTGTTTTTGAACACTAATGAGTTGTTGAAAGTGCATAGGTTTTACTCTGTAGGAGAGAGTGATTTTAGTAGTGTATCATAACAGGAAAACTATTTAGCTTTAATTGTAACTGTATTTATGTAGCACTGACTACCCCATATGAGGTGATAAAGTGCTTTTTTTTTAGTAGCACACTGCTTTGGAACCCAAAGGTGGATTAGTGGTGGATTAGTAGAGGGAAATATAAATTGTTATTAGAAGTAATGGGAGTGGTAGACACGTGAGTCTGTTAGTTGGATGAATAGGATAAAGGGTGGATAGAGGAGGGGAGAGGTTAGAAAGTATTATTTGGGAGTTCATAGTAAAAGAGGTTTGAGATAAGTCAAAGACTGGAGGCTTTAGATATTTTGTAAGAGGAATCGGATGAGTCATAGAGTGGTGTTTTGGTGTGATTAGTTAACTTTTCTTTTCCCTGCAGTGCGGGAAAAATGTATAAATATGTAGATACATAACCACATATAAGAGATTACATAGAGACTGTATCATGATGCATATATGGAAAATAATCAGTAGATATAAAATTGTAGCCTATAAGGTCCTATATGCTCATGCATGGATAAATATTTACAAACTCAGGCTTTCCATCTTTGCTTTAACTCAAGTTTTTTTAAATTTGTATTTATTATTTTTGTAATATTTATATTTATCCCCTAGTATTTCAGTTGTGAAGCACTTATAGATCCAATTGCTATAATCATATTTACACATTGTGAAAGAAAGATGTTACTACATGAAAATAAACCTATAAGCATACACTTATCACCTTATATGTTATGGATGCATTGCTCTATTTATATATGGATATAATGTTAAAGTTATACATGCATGTATGTATGCATATAAATTATTTTCAATTCTTTATGTTTTGTGTTTTTTAAATATATTTATTTAATTATTTTTATTTCCTTTAGCAAGTATAAGGATTTATATATAGCGATACCTACTCATAATATTTTTGTTTATTTCCTCCCATTAATTAATCAATCAGAATTGCTTTATTTTTTTATTTATGTATTTTTGATTTATTTTAAGTAACACGTGTATTGAATAGTTAACATTTACACATACTTACTTATAAAAAAGTTTATATGTTGTGAAACCCATAAACATGTAGTCAAATACTTATGTTATTTATGCATTTCAAGCATAAATATGAGGAATGTATACTTTTTAACCATAAGTAATTTGTAAAATTGTACGTTTGATAATCATAAACATAAGAAAGTATATATATTTTTATTCATAAGTAAATTTGTACAAAGTATTTTTACAAAGAAATAAACACATCTGAATACATACATATAATCATACATGCATACATGTTTACAAGCACACCTTTATGCACCTTTGGTGTCTTACTATTGATTTGCATTTCTATTTTTAACATGGTGTAGGGAAGAGTCAGCTCTTGAATATACTTCTGAAGATAAGATGGTTATCGGTGGATCTTATGTTTTGGGGTAATGAATTCCGTAGTCTGGCTGCTTGAACAGAGAAAGATGTTCCACGCATGTTTTTTTTCTTATATGCTGGGATTTCGAGGCAAGTGCCAATTCAGAGCAGAGGTTTCTTTGTTGTGTGTTTTTTGTGATTTTTGATCTGATGAAAAGATGTCCTGTTCCATGTATTGCTGTGTGGGTAATACAAATCAGCTTGAAAGTGGATCTTCTGCAACTGGTAACCAGTGTAGGGCCCTTAAGGCAAGGGAGATGTGGGCTTCTGGCTTTGTATGGAGGTGTAGTTTTCAAGTAGACTGTTGAATTAGTTGTTGTCTTTTCATAGTTAATAGAGGTGATCTGTGGTAGACGCCATTGGCGTAATCTAGTTTGGACATTACAAGAGAGTTGGTAGCTTGGACCTTGTGTAGAAATCCTATGATATTACTAACTTATCCATTAGAGCATTCATTGATAGCTTTCAGTCTATGGTAATTCAGAGAGTTATTACTTTATGTGATACTTTAAGAGGTGGTCCCAGACCTTCAGGCCAGGCAGGCAGTGAGTCAGTCATACTTTTTCCAGTCTCCACAGGTAATTCAGTTTTTGATGCATTCAATTTGAGATGACTTCATTTCATCCATTGATCAGTGGCTTGGAGGCAACTGAAAATGTTAGAGTTTCCAATGTCATTGGGGCATTGCAATTTAAGAAGTATTTGTGTATCGTCTCTGTAGTTCTGGCAGGTGAGCTGAAATTCTATGTCAGGACCGGAGGCTCAGATAATGCTTAATCGTTCTCCGCTTTATTAACATCAAAATCTCATAGCAACCAGAAAGACGAATTTAATAAATCTTTGAATGTGGATAAAGAAAAAACATCAACTCCCATAACACCCAGGGAGGTATCTAAGAACATAGTCCTTTTATTGTGTCCATAACCATATCCAATACATAGTCTTTTCACTGTGTCTGTCCCTCCTCTCTTTCTTCGCTGCTTCGCAGCCAGTTAAGTCTCACTTTTCCTTCTTAGATTGTATAGTGAAGTTTTCTTTCAATTTTGACTGGTTTTACAACTGTTAATTACCCCAATGCAATTTTACGTACTGCGCTAGCCCGTGGACTGTTTAAATTGCCTTTTCCGGCTATGTTTGTCTTTTTAGGTTCCCGACCGGCCGGGGGAGCGTCTCGCGCTCTTCACGCGGCCGGCCCCATTGTGTTTGTGATGCTTTGCAGGCCCACTAGGGGGACTCGCTCATCTCCTTGATCTAGCACCGCGGCTCCTCAGAGGAGGAGCCGCCCTGTGAGTAATGATTCTGATCGAGCCTTGTCCCCGCTGCTCTCGCCTGATCCCAGACTTCATGGGTTGTATTTCCCCTGTAAATTTGATTTACGGCCCGGCAGGGGTCTGTACAGCGGGTCTTCCCGCGATTGACACTTACGGGCGATTTTTTTTTATTGCACGCAAGATTCCTGGCACAGTGCGCAGTGAGGCAGCAGGCCCGGTCAGTGTTCTAAGGGCTTTTGTGTCGCGCTGAAGGTAGTGCAAGCCTTATTGCAGTCCTCTGGGCTGCTTGGGAATAATTGCAGTCCTCCAGTCTGCCGTAATTTGGCCTGGGTTTCCTCAGCCTGGTATTTTGAGTGCACAGCGCTTAAAGTAAGGGAAGCTGACACAGTTATCCATTGAGTCATTCATTTTATTAATTCCCAAATCTCAATAATGGAGGCACAAAATGACTTATGCGAGGAAGAGGAGGTCCAGGAGTACTTACCTTGGGACGATGAGTTCTACAATGCCGTGGACTCCTCTATCTATAGTGTGGTTAACAAAGTGGTGGGGCCTGTGGAGCAGCGCCTCTCAGATAGGATTGTTCAAGAGGGCGCAAAATTAGCAAAAGCGCGCACAGAGTTCCCTGCGCCCCCGGCTGATCCCGCTACTGGGGAGGACCCTCCACCACCCAAAAAGAAGTGCTCTGAAGGGGTGGACAGGGATGCGTTTGGGCACCTTAAAAGCGCCTTCCTTGCAAAGGTAGCATCTCTCACCCTCCCCACTCAGAAATCGAACTCCAGGGGACCCAAGGTACAGCTTCTCCAGAGCCTGAAAATGAGGACTCCCGGGGGATTTGGAGGGGAAGGCAGGTCCCTCACGACCTTGGCGTCTAGCGGTCATTCCTCCCTCAACCCCAGGAGAAGATTCAGGTATGTTGGACTCGGATGAGGTCATCCATCCCCGGTCCGCTGCTTGGGCTTCCGGCGCCAAGGTGGCCAAATTTGGCATGGGTCGCCTCCGCAAACCCCTAGAAAAGGAAGCCCAAGGTTGACTAATGGCTGACTGCCCAAGGCCCACTTTGGAGGGGAAGGTTACCTTCACCCCGGAATTCGACTCTAGGATGGCCACTTTCATGGGAAAATACATGAAGGACCCTCCGAAGGGCATAGATAGATCCTGGCGGTCATGCCAGGATAAGCTCCCCGATGCCATTGGTCCTATGACCAAAATCTTGGACATGGCAGAGGAAGCAAAGGTCTCAGGGTCCCCTATTTCTCCAGAGGTCCTATCTAGCTGGGCGCAGCGGGCTATTATCTTTATGGACAATGCCAACTGTGCCCTATCAACGGAGGGTCGCCGATCTTTGTTGATCCAGCTTGATCCCAAGCTAGGAGATTTGGCCTCCTGGAAGGCGGGGACCGTTGCTCAAGGGGGTCTCTTCGGAGACCCTTTCGTGAAGGAGTTGTGAAAATTTGTAGCAAGTTTTTTTTTTTTGATAAACAAGTTTTATTGGTTTTAGAAGACACAACAAAGGAAACATTGAGCCTGTCAAGCCACCACTGTACAATCGCACGGTATGAGACCACACCACCCCCCCGCCCCCACCCGAAGCCCCCCTCCTCCGCCCCCGCCCCCCCGAAGCACCTATTCAGAATACATTGCCCAACCATTTCCCCCATACCCTACGATATTTCTTAGGGCAGCCCCTCGCCTGATAGAGGGTCCGTTCCTGGGCCGCACACCAGTCCACACCAGCACTCCATTTGGCCAGGGTAGGCGGCTGTCGGTGCTTCCATGCCGCTGCAATATCTCTTTTCGCCACCATTAACGCTGTCATAAGGAATAGCTTCTCAGCATGTGTGCCATCTAGACCGTCAGTGATGCCCAGAAGGGTGTATCTAGGGATGTGTGGCACCTCCCAGCCCAATACCTCTGTGAGATCGGCTTCTATGCCCCTCCAGTAGCCCCCTAATTCCGGACATGACCACACCATATGGATGAAATCGGCCGGGTCAAAACCACAGCGGGGGCAAGATGCGTCGACGGAGAGGCCCGCACGGTGCAGACGCGCCGGTGTGAGGTAGGCAGTGTGAAGATAATAAACTTGAATCAGCCGCAGTTTGGCGGAGGCCGTCACCAGCCGGGGGGCCATAAGGGCATCCCGCCAGTCCACCTCGTCCAGGGGACCCACCCATTCCTCCCACCTTCCCTTCAAGCCGTCCTGGACCACGGGGGTATGGTTAATAAGAGAACGGTGTATTCGGGAAATCCACCCCCTCCCTAGGTTACCCAGCAGGACCTGGGCCTCTGGGGGGCTGTGGTCCGGCAGCCGAACGTCCAGAGGGGTGTAGGTGCGTATGGCGTGTCGCAGTTGGAGATACTTATAAAATTGAGATGGGTGAAGGGAGAAGCGCACCTGCAGTTCCGCGTATGAGCACATGCGTCCCCCCCCTCCAGACATCCCCCAGCTGGGAGATGCCGAGCAGGTCCCATGTTCTAAAACCTTCCAGGTCCGCAACGTCCCGCAGCCATGTCCCATGCCAAAGGGGAGTGGCGCGAGTCAGCCGCCCGGTCCGCCGGGTATGGCGAAGCGCCACTCGCCAGGCCAGGAAGATCGCTCTAGTGATGTCGGGGCAGGAAGCGGGGATGGGAGCGCCATACAGGTGGTCCAGAATGCGGGAGAAACCCAAGTCGTCTAATTCCACCCTGTAGGCCAGGTCGGACCATCCCCCTCCAAACCAATCATGAATGACGAGGAGGCGAGTGGCCAAATAGTAGAGGTAAAGATTGGTCATACCGAGCCCTCCATCAAAGGTGGGCAGGCGACATGTCGACAGGGCCAGCCGCGGTCTCCCACCACCCCAGAGAAAGCGAGTCGCCAACCCATCCAGCTCGCGGAACCAAGGCCTCGGGAAGGACACGGGAGTGTTCTGCAATACATAAAGGAACCGGGGGAGAGTCATCATTTTGTAGAGTGCCACCCTCCCCAGCGGGTTGAGCGGGAGCGACTGCCATCGTGCCAGGTCTACCTTGGCTTTCTTAACCAGGGGGGCCACATTAAGGGCCCAACTCAATTCCGGGAGAAGGGAGACCCAAATACCCAGGTATTTGAAAGACACCCGGCGCAGGGGAATATTGTCCTGCCAGTCAAAGCATTCCCGGGAGGGGTGTAGAGGCACAAGGACCAATTTGTGCGGGTTTAAATAGAGGCCAGATGCGCGGCCAAAGCGGCCCAGGATATGGAGCGCACGGGGACCCGATCGCGCCGGATCGCTAAGGTACAACAAAACTTCGTCCGCGTACAGGGCTATTCTGTCTGGCGCAAGACCTGGCCACTCCCAGCCCCGAAAAAGAGGGTCCGCTCGGACCAGGGCAGCAAGGGGCTCCATAGCAAGAGCAAAGAGGAGGGGTGACAGTGGGCACCCCTGCCGTGTTCCCCGGCCGATCCGAAATGGCCGCGACAGCGCCCCATTAACCAGCACTCTGGCACGGGGGCGTGCGTAAAGGACCCGCACCATTCCGACAAACTTGGGGCCGAAACCCATATGGGTCAGGACCTCAAATAGGTAGGGCCACCCAACCGAGTCAAAGGCTTTCTCAAAGTCGGCAAGTATGAGAGTGAGATATGGGGATATGCGGTGGCGATGAGCCAGGGCCACGTGAAGGCGACGGAGACAGTGGCGAGGGCCCCGCTCCGGCATGAAGCCGCATTGATCCGGATGCACCAGGCTTGACAGAAAGGGCTGAAGCCTCTGGGCCAGGACCGCCGCGAAAAGTTTGAGATCAGTATTAATAAGTGAGAGCGGCCGGTATGCCGACCTATCACAAGAGGGAGGCGTAGATTTGGGCAGAACCACAATCGTGGCCATGTTGGCTTCCGGAGGGAAGGAGCCGTTTTTGACCGCCTCAGCATAGAAGGCACCCAACCGTGGGACCAGAAGGTCCTTGTAGGTGGCATAAAACTCCTGGGGGAAGCCGTCCGGTCCCGGGGTCTTCCCCGCAGACGTGCGCCCTATCGCATCCCCAATCTCCTCAAGAGAAATAGGCACCTCCAGACTCTCCCAATCACTGGACCGAAGACAAGGAAGCCGTAGATTACTAGCTGCAAGCAGCGAAGCCAAGGATAAGTCCGACGCCCGGGCCCGATACAGCTGCGAGTAGTACTGAGCGAAGGCGTCTGCCATTGACACGGAGGAGGACTGGAGCAGGCCATCCGAATCAGTGACCGCTGGGATGATGCGCGACGCCCTTGGGTAGGTAGCCAGCCGATGCAGCAGCGCACCATTCTTATCACCCCACCCGTAGACCCTCACCAGCGAGGACTGCCAGAGGAGTTTAGCCGCATCGAGCGACCATTGACGAATCTCCTCCCGCAAAAGCCGCAGTTGCCGGTCTACGGCCGGATCCTCAACCGCGGAGAGAGATTGTTCCAGACGTAACGCCCGGGCCTCGCAGGCAGTGAGTCGCTGGAGCTGCGTCTGGCAGTGCCGCACCACCAGTGCCTTGGCAGCCCCCCTGATGGTGGCCTTACACGCCTCCCACAGGGTCCCCGCCAAGGAGACCGACCCGTCGTTGTCGCCAAAATACTGCGTCAGTGCGGACCCCACCTCCTTACAGAGCTTCTTATTCTGGAGAAACCAGGCGTTGAAGCGCCACATCTGGCGGGCTCCTCGGGGCGGGAGCCCCAGACCCAGTAGGACTGGGGAATGATCGGATATCCCCCTGGGAAGGATGCGGACATCCTGGATGCCCGCACAGTCGGTGGAAGGGACAAAGATCGCATCAATCCGTGCGTGAGTGTGGTGGGCGGCCGAGGTGTGAGTGTATTGCCGTGCGCGCGGGTGCCAGATACGCCACGCATCACATAAGCCCTGAGCCTCCGCCCAACCCACCAGCTGCTTGGCCCACGCGGCGCGGGGCGTCGAGACCGGACCTGAGGAGTCGAGTTGTGGGGCAGAGACAGCGTTGAAGTCTCCACCCAAAACAATAGCGCCCGGCGAGAGAGCAGTCAACAAGGATGTGACGTGGGATAAGGCCTGGGACAACCCAGTGGGCGGCGCGTAGAGTGACAGAAGATTGAGCGGCCGACCCTCCAGCGTGCCGCAAACAGCGATCCCCATCCTGTGGGGGTCGCGAATCACCCGGGTAAAGACAAAAGGGAAGGAGCGGCGCAACAGGACGGCGACCCCCCGAGATCCGCGAGAGAATCCCGAGTGCCACACCCGGTCGTACCCATATCGTGCCAAAAAGGGACAATTCTCACCAAGCAGGTGGGTTTCCTGGAGGAAGAGCACGTCGGCCTCCGCGCGCTGGACATACTTAAGGACTGCAGTGCGCTTGAGTCTATCCAATAAGCCGTTCACGTTCCATGACAGAACGCGCACGTGAGCTTTGGAGGTGAGGTCACCCATGGGAGTGATGGGAGCAGAGCGCGCTAGGAAGGAAGTGGCCAGAGGAGGCCAGGACCACGGGTCCCACGCTAGGGGAGGCCAGCGGGCAGCGCAGGAGAGCGAGCGGCGGCGGAGCCTGTGCGGGCGACTGCGTGGAGAGGCGTGGCGACGCACGGAGTGTGGTGCAGCAGAAGAAGCTCAAAGGAAAACAGACCCAACCCAAACAAAACAATCTCCCAAGAGGGAACAACCAACAGGTCCCCAACCCCAAACCCCCACCCCCCACCCTACACTTCAAGAACGGAAGCATCTGTCGCCCTAACTGACCCAACAATTACAAGACCCCAAGCCTAGATGCTCGGGTGTAAAGAGCGTGGTGGACCCCTCCTGAAGCACGGATTCCAGTGTTACGTCCTAGGTTGTTGCGGGAAAGCTTAAGATTGCAAAGCCCCCCCATCCCCGCCCCCGAGCAGGGCCGCCGCCTCCCCCTGTGGGTGTATGAAGCAGACAGTAAGTTACAGGGCAGGACTACGGGAGAGGTCGGACAGGTCAGTCTGTACGGTGAGAGGAGCAGGGGATCCCCCCGGCCGGGGCGACAAGCGGCGCCGGGGCCCCCCAGCCGCATGAGATGATGTGCCAGAGGAGGCCGAGGAATCCCTCACATGTCTCTCAGAGGTGTTGGCAGACCGGGTCCGAACCATCGCCGCGCCTCGGCGCAGTCAGGATTGTGTGCGTTTCCTGCGCCGTGGTCGTCGGGATCCAGGTGCATCGCGGCCCCGAGGCACCGCAGTGGACGACACCCCCGTGGGCTGGCGCAGAGGCCTTTCCTCAGTGAGCCAGGTCCAGGCCGCCCGGGGGGTATCAAAGAACAACGTCTTCTCCTGGAAAACAACACGAAGGCGGGCTGGGAATTGGAGCTGATATTGAAGGCCCAGGGAGCGCAGCTTTTGCTTCACTTCCGTGTAGGAGCGGCGCTGCTCTTGGACCTCCCGAGTGTAGTCCGGGAAGATCATAATGGTATGGTTATTGAAAGTCAAGTGGCCGCGCGCCCGTGCCTCCCGCAGGATAGCGTCTCTGTCCCTAAAGTTGAGGATCTTAAGGATAAAGGGGCGCGGGGGTGCCCCCACGGGAGGTTTGGCCGCCAATGACCGGTGTGCCCTCTCCACCACGAACCAGGTCGACAGCCCGGTCGCCGGCATCCAGGACTTAAACCACGTCTCGAGGAAGTCATCAGCTCGGCCAGATTCGACCCCCTCCGGAAAGCCCACCAGGCGAAGGTTGTTGCGACGGGCGCGATTTTCGGCATCTTCGGCCCGCCTGTGCAGTTCCTTGGAGTGGGTTGTGAGCTCCTGGACCTGGTCCTGTAGTGGGTGAATGTCGTCCTCTGCCGTGGAGATCCGGGACTCCGCCCGGTAATGCGAGCCGTGGCGTTGCGGAGGTCCTGCCGCAAGAGCGCAACATCGACCTTCACCTCCCCAACAATCCCCTCCAGGGAGGTGCGGGAGGCATCAATGGCTTGAAGGATGACGGCCAAGTCCTTGTTCGGGGCCGGAGCCCCCCCCCCGCCCGCGCCCGGCGGATCCGAGTTTGCGAACTGGTCAATCCTGGTCTGGTGGGACGCGGTCGGTGGTTTGGAGCCCTTTTCCTTGCCCATGGTGGACCTAGGGAGCACGGGCCGGGCACGAGAATAGTCTCAGTGGGCCAGCAGGCGGCTCCCACTTGGCAAATGAAACGAAATGTCCCGCACCAGGCCAAAGAGGGGGGAGATCAAGGAGAAAGGGGAAGGGCAAGGGCGCCTCCTGGCCTCAATGCTAGATCTGGGCCAAGCCGCCGTTACCACGTCGTGAGCTTCGCGCTAGAGTTCGCGCCCGCAATGGCTCCCGGCGATGTATTGCGCGGAGGCCACTGAGGCGCCGTCCATCACCCCAGTCCACCGGCTTGACCAAGTCACCAGGGGGCTCCGCCCCCACCCAGAGCCGACAGCCGAATCCCCCCCAGCTCCAGGGGCCAGGGACAGCGCCGGGGAAGACAATCAAGGGTCCCTGGGTAGCGTTACAGGGCCGCGGAGATCCGCCACAGCAGCCCACACAGGTCAGCGCCAAGAGTACGTCCCCGCCCTAAGTGCCGCGGCTGTCCGCGGGGTCCCGTGAGGCCGCACCGCCCCCGAGGTCACCCCACCAGGAGTCCACCAGGGTGAATCAGCAGGAGGGCCAGGAGGAGTCGTCCCACGCAGGCAGCGCCGGCCCAGGCGCCGGGAAAGGGCGGGTGCAAGCAGCGGTAGGTCGGCTCCGTCCCCTCGGTCAGACCCGCTCTGTGCGGGCCGATCCGACCCGCCGAATAGGGCCTCTCCGCCCCCGGGGGGCGTTCGCCAGCCATTGCCCCCCCAGCTCACCTCGGATCCAGAGCCAGCGCGGGTCCGGTCCACAATTCCTCCGGTCCCGGGGCTGCCTCCGGCGGTCCCGCGGCCCTCGCCCACACCGCCTCCGGAATCAGCCAGGCAGGGACCCACCAGAAGAAGACGGCAGGGTGGCCAGGATGAGCCGCTCCCCACAGGCAGCGCCGGTCCAGGCGTCAGGAAAGAGCGGGTACAGGCAGCGGTACGGGCCCTCAGGCAGACCCGTGCAGTTTAGGCCGTGTCGGGCCAATCTGCCCGCCGAGCAGGGCCTCTCCAACACCAGGGGGCGCTCGCCATCCGTCGCCCCCCCCCCGCTCACCGCAGGGCAAATACCAGCCAGGCCCAGGCGCCGGGTCAGGTCGCACGTCCTCCAGTCCCGTGGCAGCCGTTGGCGATCTTGCAGCCCTCGCCCCTCGTGGCGCGCCGGGGGCTCTCGTAGCGTACGCTGCCATCCAGGCAACCGGGTGGGCGCGCCCCAGGCACCGGCGCGGCCCACGGGCCGTCTAGCTCAGCCCCAACGTTACAGAAGCGGCTCAAAATTGCTCCGGGGGCAGGGCAGCGGCTCCCCCACACTCGCCGGTCTTCAGATCTGACCTAGGACTGCAACCGCGGATGTGGTGCGGACGCGAGGGGTCCGGCATCCAGGAGCCTCACTCCATTGCGGCCATCTTGGCTAGCGCCACCTAGCGCTCTCAATTTGTAGCAAGTTTTACCTCTTTGGGTAAGGCCCAATCCAATATCAAAAGGCTTTTCAGTCAGCGGGTTTTCCATGGGGCCGACCGAGGTAGGGGCCACTCGACCGGCCGTGGTTTCCAACAGAACACCCAAAGGAGACAAGGCTCAGGTTGCGGAAAATATAATTCCAGCACAAACTACAACAACTTTTATCCGACAAGAGACCAGCGCTTCAGAGGCCGCGGAGAGTTAAAAAACAACGCCGGTGGCGGAAATCCCAGCAGTAAATGTTCTACCAGCAGCCCACGTCTGCATGGGGGGTCGATTAGCGGCCTTTCGGGATGCTTGGGGCGGCTATTAAATCAGACGCATGGGTCTTACAAACTGTTCAGGGTTTTCATATAGAATTTTACAAACACCCAAGGCAGGAAAATTTCCCTCGTCCAATATCCTTCACTTCCCACGAAGAACAGCTGATTGACGAGGAGGTCTCTGCATTGCTTCACAAGTGGGCCATTTGCTGATCAGCTTTACATCCCGATGGCTTCCTAAGCAACATATTTTTGGTGGACAAATCTAATAGAGGCCGTCAGCCAGTTATCAACCTCTATGAGTTCAACAGGTATACCAGCATTTCAAGATGGAAGGTATTCATCTCCTCCGAGATGTCCTGCTCCCTTCCGACTGGATGGTGCGGTTGGACTTAAAGGATGCTTATCTGGTGATTCCAATCCACCTCCCTCATCGGCGATTCCGGCAGTTTTGCTGGAGAGACCTTTTTTACGAGTTCACCGCCCTTCCATTCGGTCTTTCCTCAGCACCATAGTGTTTCAACAAAGTGTTCCACCCAGCAGTGGAATTCCTCAGGGCCCAGGGCATAGGCATGATTGTGTACCTGGACGATATTCTTCTCATGGCGCAGTGCCGCAGGACCTTGTCCAGGCAGCTCCAGTAAGCAGTGTCCCTTTTGCAGGGCTTAGGGTTTATCACCAATGAGTATAAATCCGTTCTCAGCCCTTCTCAGAAGGTGATTTTCCTCGGATTTGTGGTGGATTCCATCCACTTATCCCTGTGCCTGCCGCCTCGAAAGATGGCCAAGCTTCGACACAAGTTGCGACAACCCATCTCCAAGACTTACACTTCTCTCCGGCAAATTGCCTGGTTGGTGGGACTTCTGTCCTCATCCATTCAGGCAATTGTCCCAGGGCATTACCGGGCCCTCCAGCGCCTCAAGGCATACCACCTGCGGAGAGGGTTGTCGTACGACCACTCGGTTCCTCTCTCTGCGGAGGCCAGGGAGGAGATTGAGTGGTGGTTGTCCCACATGGAGGTGTGGAACAGTCGGGTTATTTTCGGTTCAGTTCCGGACCTTATAGAATCCGACGCCAGCAGATCGGGCTGGGGCGCCCGTTGTAGGGACTTCTCCACCGGAGGAGTTTGGTCACTAGAAAAGCAGAACCTCCATATCAACTGCCTGGAACTCCTGGCAGGTTCTTTTGCGGTTCGTTGTTGGACCAAGGACAGAATGCAGTCTTGTATCGTCCTAAATATGGACAACATCTCCGCGGTTTGATACGTCAACCATTTGGGAGGCCCTTGATCACGAGCCTTAGCGAACCGGGCAAAGGACTTTTGGGGTTTCTGCTTGGCTCATCACATCTCAGTCACAGCGGAGTACCTTCCGGGCCAGGACAATCAGATTGCGGATTGGCACTCGAGAAATCTCCACTATTCCAGTCTATGGAAACTGGACCCTCAGGTCTTTCGGTGGTTGGAGAATCTGTGGGGAACATTCTCGGTGGACCTCTTTGCGTGCGCCTGGACCATCAAGTCCCCAGATTTTTTAGTTGGAGACCGGATCCAATGGCTTTGGCCACGGACTCCTTTCTCGAGGAGTGGAGTGAGAACAGGGGCTATGCTTTTCCCCCTTTTTCAATGATCACAAGGGCGGCGGCCCAGAGTCGCCGGCAGGAGGCGGAGGTGACAATGGTAACTCCGTGTTGGAGATCGCACGTTTGGTTTCCAGTTCTTCTGGAACTTTCTTGGGATTTTCCAAACCTACTCCCCCTTTTTCCTCACCTGCTTCTGAATCCAGACGGAGTTCCACTTCATCTGATCACCAAAGGGTTGCTTCTTCTCATGGCGTGGTGGCTTTCAGGCAACGGTGGTCGCTGCCAGGCCTTTCGAGGCCGGCTGAAGTCCTCTTGTTAAAGGCTTGGGCAGATAGCAACACAAAACGTTAACGGTCCGCCTGGACAAGATGGGTTCGTTGGTGTCTTCGAAGGAAAATGGACCCCGTGGTCACAGGTGTTGTTCCAATCTTGAACTTCTTGGCAGACTTGGCAACAGAAGGGCTGGCGTATCGCTCAATCAACGCGATAAGGTCGGCAAATTCGGCAGATAATAACCCAGTAGACAGAGCTCCGGTGGGAGAACATCCATTCGTCTGCAGACTTCTGTGTGGTATCCGCCTCGCCTTGCTTCCGGAACCTCGTTATTCTGCCCTATGGGACATCAACCTAGTGTTGAACCTTTCTCTGTCTTGGCAGCCGAATAGGTATCTTTCCTTAAAAGAAATCTTGTCCAAACTGGCAATGCTTTTATGTCTAGTCACCTGCAGGAGAGTTTCTGATGTCTGGGCATTGGACATCTCAGTGAGAGTTTTTCCCCAGACGGAGTAGTGTTCACGGTGGGACGACATACTAAGTCTCATACCCGGCTTTTCAGGACGCCCCAAAATTATGTGTGGTGAACTGCTTCAAGGCATATGAAGAAATAACTCAAGAACTCCGCCCTCCGGTTGAACGACAACTTCTTAGTACTCTGAAAAAAACGCACAAGGCTGTCTCTTCCCCCACTATAGCCAGGTGGGTGCGTTGGGTCATGCAGGAAGCAGGTATTGACACAAAGCAATTTGGAGCCCACTCTGCCAGGGGTGCAATGGCTTCTAAGGCTTTTTTTCTAAGGGCTCGTCTAGAGGACTTGATGCGTGCAGCGGATTGGTCCTCGGACTTGACCTTTAAAAGGTTTTACTTCAAACCGGTTTTGGAGGTCGCTCAGTTGGTGGTAAGTAAGCTTTAAACTAGCGTAATCTAAGCCTCCGGTCTTGACATAGAATAGAAATTTGCCTAGCACCGTAAAGGTAAGTTTCAATTCTATTAAGGACACGGATGCGAGGATTATCCCACCCAGGGCACGGTTTTGTGCAAACCCACCCGTATGATGGTAAGTAACTGATTCATGTTCATAAGATTTCCAGTCTTGGTTGGGAAATGTATTTGTTACAGTGTTTTTCTCGTATGCAATTGTTGAAACCTTGTAGTTTGGGATTGGGTTTTTTCTTAAAACCCTTATGCTGTCTCTGTTCTTCTAGGAATTAATGGTTCAAAACAGGACCAGTGATGGATTTGCGTGACTCGTGCGAAGAAAGAGGAGGAACATACACAGTGAAAGGACTATGTTCTTCGATATCTCCCTGGGTGTTATGGGAGTTGATGTTTTTTCTTTATTCACATTCAAAGATTTATTACATTCATTTTTCTGGCTGCTATGAGATTTTGATGTTAATAAGGCGGAGAAAGATTAAGCATTATCCTCGCCTCCTTGTCCTTAATAGAATTGAAACTTACCTTCACGGTGCTAGGCAAATTTCTATTCATTGATTATTGCTGGTGATGACTTCATGTAATGTGGAAAAGCATGGGTGATTTTATGATGTAGGGTTTGGATGAGAAAGGAGGAGTATGGGTGACATTTGTTCTGTTTTGAAGGTAGGATGTGATCCAGTCGGGAGCAGTCCCCTCTATGCCTCTTTCATGGAGTCTTTGGATTAGTCTCATGACCAGCTGTGTCTAAGGCAGCTGAAAGGTCCAAGAGAAGTATTGCAGCAACCCCGTTGTGGTCTAGTGTGTTTTTAAGGTCACCTCACATGGCGAATCTTTCTGTACCTCTTCCTGGATGAAATCTTGTTTGGAAGTCAGAAAGTATAGAGTTTGCCTTCAATAAATTGAGACATCTGGGTGAATGCTGTTCTTTCTATTAGTTTGCAGAGGAATGGTCTGTTTGCAATAGGTTTGGAAGTTGTTTAAGCATTGAGGGCACAGGTCTGTTTTCTCTAATAATGAGAATATGTATGTTTTTTATACGTTTTCAGGAAAAACTTGTGTTGTCAATGAGTGATTGATGATTATTCACTCTGGGGTTGCAGCAGAAGTTGTTACAAGGATGTTCTAGAAGATTTGTGGTGTACAGGGGTCAGAGGGGCAACCAGCTGGCCTGCCTGTTTTGACAAGGTCAATAAACCTGTGTCTGACAATTGTTTGAAGGAATGCAGAGGATGGGTTAATCTACCCTTGGAAAAGGGCTGGTGGTGGTTATCTTTTGGTTTAAATTGGAATCCAACGTGTCTGCTTTGGTTGTGTAATAATTTGCCAGTTAGTCAGTAAATTCTTCGGAAATGCAATGGTTTACTTCTGTGCACTTAGTTTACGGATTTAGATGAGATTTTTATAAATTTCTTAATTTGCACATTTTGCATTCTGAATTCTGTTTGAATAGTAGCTTTTTTTAGCTTGTAATTTCTGTTGTTTGTGTAGGTGAAGTTTGTCTTGAGTGTTGTTTGTTTAGAGCTAGGAGTGTTGCTGCTTTGTAATTTGTTGTTTTATCTTTTTTAGTCCTGCATTCATCCAAGGTGCTTGTTTTCTTTTGTCATGTGTTTTTAGTGGAATTAGGATATCAGGAGCCACTGAGATAATTTTCGTTAATGAATTTATGGTGTCCAGATCTGTGTTGGATGTTAGTTGTGTTTCTAGGTCCACAGAATTCAGGGGTGTATTTCCAATATTTTGGCATTGGCATCACAAACTGCAGCCAAGCTCCAACGCAGGCACACTTGCACCATGGTGCAAGCGAGTCTGTGCTGTTGGCATGATTGTTTTGTGCAGGAAGGGACACCTTCCTGCACAAAAACAGGGCAGCCCACAGGAGGCTAGTATGGGAGCACCAAAAGAAACTCAAGGAAGAAGTGTGGCTCAAAATCTATACGCTCCTAATAGACAAAAACCAAGCCTGCTTATAGAGATACATTAACTGTATAGACAATCCAGGGCCGATGAGAGAGAATGGGAGTGGCAGAACAAGACTAGCTAAGTCGCGTGAACCGGCTAGACACAACCAGCCAAGATAATGGTACAGTCCCTGCGATACATTGCCTAACCCCAGACCGCGGGGACCAATACGACATAATCACAGAAAGCACAGTACTCACCACAGTCAAGGAAATGAGGAACGCCGGTGCTCCAGGGCCCATCGGGATCCCGGCCATTGTATTCAAAACAGGGCATGAATTCTGGCAGACAACGATTACCCCTGTGTATATCTTTGCGCTTGCAGCTGCAATAATATTAGTGTCCTGAAGGGGCCCAATTTTTTCCCCACTCACAAAAAGGGAGACAGCTCCAATCCAGCAAATTATAGGCTCATTGCACTACTAGATCTAGAACTAAAGGCCTATGCACGCATCCTTCTAAGGAGCTGGAATCCTGGTCTGCAGACTAGGGCATTCTCCCATTACATCAATCAGGCATTCAACCAAACTGTTCCACAATGGACAATATACTGGCCCTGGCATACCTCTCCTCATTCTGCTGCTTTGTGGACTATAGTACTGCCTTTGACAAAGTGGAGCGGGCAGGCTTTGGGGGAAGCTAACGCCCTGGGGGAATGTCGTGTGGATGGGACAAATGTATGTAACAGAGGTATACATGGCAGGACTAGCCTAAAGGACATGACACCCACTCCTCATTAAAAGGTCAACAAGGTCAGCTAGATAATGATAAAGCTTAAGGTCAAATACATAAAAGTTATTTACAATAACAAATACTAAAAATCACTTTTAAAAGCCTGAAAAAATATCCATAAAAGAAAAGTCCCTAAAAAAGCATTCAAAAGGTCCTCTAAAATGGTATAGTTTGTTTTCATTGCACTGAGCACCTTGAAAGCCATGAAGCACAGTTCGAGCCGAGTAGAAAAATAAAACAAAGTTACATTCGACCTTCAATTTGATAAATGTTTAAAAAGTTGCCAAACAGTGCACAGCACAGGAGAGGACACATTGTTTATGAATCCTGCGCTGAAGACTCAACAACGCTGAATATCGTATCCGCAGGTGGCAATCCTTCTAGAACTTCCAGTATCATGTCAAGTGAGCAAAGATGTTCATGTCTGGTTCCCACAGCAGCCGCAGGGGAAGAATTAAATGCCTGCACGATGTTTATGTCTGGTTCCCACAGCAGCAGTCGGGGAAGAATGATATGCCTGCACGCCTGAAACCGATGCCTGTACCCCTGTAGCAGAGCCGATTTCCCTTCCAACAGGAGCAGAAGCATCCCTTGGAGGCTCTAAAAATGTCATCATCAACATGGGAATACGCTGTGGACAACTGCTCAAGTGGGCCTGCAAAGGCTCCAGGAGCACGTGTATGTCCAGTGGCGCAACCGATGGAAGTGTCAGACACAGGTCCAGCACGCAGCCAAATCCGCAGAAGAAGCACCACAACACAGGCAGGAGACAGTCTAGCCAGACCGGTTTGAACGACAGGAACCAATGCTCATTCAGCTCTTGAAGCCGAGGTGTAGTCAGGTAGCACACCATACGCTCACGACAACGTCGTTCCATCAGTGTTCTCTCCCTGTCTTGAGGGATTGAGACGTACATTGCGAAGCAATAGGATTAAAATCAGGATGCACACTACTGATACCAGGACCAAAGGAAGCCCTCCAAAAACGCTTCCAAGTAAGAAGTGTTTGAAGGCTGGCATTACTCCGAAGATGGTCTGAAAGGTTGTTAAGAACCTTATCCAAGTCGTTTAAATACGTGTACGATCCCACTCGTCTCAGACATTTTAAAGATATAATGAACCATTTCTCTGAAATGGATTGGGAAGTTCGGACGGACGAGGGCCGGTATCTCTGCTGAATACCTTGCAACCTGGAGATCAAAAGTCTCTCTGGCTGAAGTTGAGACCACATTTTGTTGAAACAACATGGCTTTCAGTCTGCTCAGTAAATCAAACCTTATACTTGAAACATTCAATGAAGGCCACAGTGGTGCCTCCATAACTGTACAAGCCGGGGGAACAATACTTGTTTACAGCAAACAATCCTGAAGTTTACTATGACTAGATATTCAATGCCTGGCGCCATTCCACAACAGCCTCGATCATTCAGCACTAAATAACTTCCGTTCAAAGGCAATTCAAAAACCGGATGAATCGCGGCAGCTGTAACAAGATAAGTTTGCTTTTGACGCATTACACGTTCCATGAAGCGACTCTTCTTTGCTCACTAAAGACCCACTTAAAGTCTTCCCGCAGTCAGTACCACTTAAGAAAACTTCACTCTCCTTATTTCTGAACCTATATCTATACGGTAACTTCCAGGTTTCCTGTATGTATCCTTCACCTAACGCTTCATACCTGCCTGCTTGGATGTATCTAAGACAGTATTGGAACTGGAATGTCGTGATTGGCAGTGTGATATAGTGTGATATAGCCATGAATTAATCATTCTGTAGACGGTGACTCTGTTACTGTAAAAGGTAGCTTCTCTAATTTTTCAATGAGCAGCGTGGTGTACTTTACATCTCTGCATGCCAAAGTCAACTGTCTTATCGGTCAGATTTTAAGCCGAGAATAAACTTGTGTTGTTAATGTATCACCATGGCACGTGGCCTGAAAGGAATGATTGCAGCGTCAAGCTTAAAAGCATAATTGAGCGCAATTGACATTGCCCATGTTGTAGAATAGACAAATCGTGTTCCATTATGTCAATTGCAGAGGACACAGTGTTGCCCAGTAAATAAATACGTAAAGAAAGCGTGGTCATACCATTGTCTACCACTGCCAGGGCCTTTTCTAGATTAATCCTATCAATTTCACGTAGTCTCTCAGCAGCATCCTGTTGGGAGACTTTCCACAGTGCATTGTAGATGGCATATAAGAAGCGTTTCTTACGCGGTTTCTTGAGACCTAACAAGAAATCCCTAAGATCCATGTAGTCAGCAAGAAGGAAAAAGTGTTGTTTCACCTGTTGTAGTGTTGAGGTTTGTAGCCATTCCCAACACTATTTAAGAAGTCACTACCCCTGGGTCGTCTGTGTGTACATAGCGTGGGTCAGGCCTGTGTATACTAGACCCTCTGGTGGTACCCTTGAATCTTGCTTGACGCCTATTTGTGTCGATAGGCCAAACCAACCATCTCTTCCAATTGGGAGCTGAAGAATTGTATGTACCATTTTGTTTCATTTTACCCAGTACCTCCTCACTATTCAGTGTGTCATTCGATATACCATTAATAGGTATGGGTAAAAGGATGCGTGGTGTCTACAGGTCTTTAATTTTTGCAAACCTGTAGCAGGTAGTTTGTTGCACTGTTCTGATCAGGACTATTTTCTGTAACAGTATGAGGCAAGCTCTAAATAAAACCTCTGTTCCCTGATCCTGGCAATCCTTTGTATCCCAGATGGATTTTGTGTCTTATCGTGTCCCTCAAATAGTCGAAACCTTGTATAGACAGTTGGGAGATAAAAGTTGCTGAATATATGAGCTTGGTATTTGTCAGCATCATTTTTTTCGTAGTTGCATTAGTCTGTACTAACTTATAGTAATATGACATTGTGTCTGATGTATTAAACCCTGAAAAGTATGCAAATTTCTGTGCAAATGTGGCAGAACTACCTTTTGGTGGTGTTGGGTAATGTTCCCATTGGTGGTAAGTATTTACAGTGCGTGGAACACTAGCTCTGTGCAAAAAGTGATGACGATTGTGCTGGTAACAATACATACTGTCGAAGTCAGGTGTATCTTTGTACAATTCCCTGTAAGAAAATGCAGCAGATTGTTCTAAATCTGAGAGAATAGTATTTACAGTCTCAATGTCCCAATCATCAGTGAGTGTACTCGGGGTAATGAAATCATTCATTGAAATTTTAAACACGTGTGGAATTTTCAAATGTTCATTAGGACCAAATACATCATATGAAACTCTATCCCATACTATACCATCTGGTACTGGAACTGCTGAAATGTTCACTAGGGACAGCTCTCTCTGTTCATGGTGTGATGACGTATGTAGTTTCAGGTCCAAGTTCACAGGTTGTACTGCAGAGCGTTGTGGAAGGTTACATCCATTCAGTAGTAGCAAAAAGTCAATTACTATGTCAATCCAAATTGACAGGAACAGGATCCCTAATGCAAACCATAGATGCAGCCCAGGGGACACAAACTAAGTCTTTTTCAGGCAGAGATAGGATTGTCCAAATTGTTCTTTTTTAGAGATGGGTGGCGTTTGTTCAGGTTCACGTGGGTCTGAAGAAAAGTCATTGAAGTTTATGAAGTAGCCAGATGTAGTTCGATCTATCTTTGGGAGCTCAGCAGTGTTTGTAGAACTGGCAGTTGCTTCTTGTGAAGGCACATTGATGTAAAGTTCATAATTGGGAGGAATTGCAATTTGCTTTTCACTTTCATTTGGATGTTGTTCTGTTTCAACAGGTGTGATTTGTACTCCGTTATTGGCTACTCCGGCATCTTGCGCAGAGGAGTCTTGAAACTTTATTAGTCTTTCCATCTGAACCTCCTGTATAGTAGCAAGAGGAGATCTATGGCTACTCAGGATTCCACGTGGCCTGCTGTTGAGAATCGGTCACATATTGTGGTTTGATCAGATCAATGGAGACGAATCTTGTTTCTTTTTTATGGGCAAGAGGCGGAAGAAGCACTGTTCTTATTCCTTGAACTGCCAGGACAGATGCGGGTATTCTGTAGGATGGCCCAAACTCCTTCTTGTCCGCTATCTTTTCTCTGACCAGGTCCCCAATCTTTGGGACCCAGACTGGTCTTGCCGGTACCGATTTCACTTTCCCAGTGGCGGTGCGTTTTACTTGGACGTTGCTCCGTAATGCCTGGAATTCATTGAGTTCCTGTAAAACAGCCAAACGATCATTCAATTCAAATGGTTTTACATCTGCCACTGTGCCAGCACAATTGAGGTCAGGTACCTACATTCTTGTCCCAAACAGGATCTCATAGGTGGTACGTCCTCCCAAGGATTTTCTTGGCATATCGTTTAGTGCCATCTGGACCCCATTTAGGTGATTGACCCAACTACCTCACGCACTTAAAACCCTTGCTGTTATAGATTGCTTTAGATCCCGTTTTTTCCTCTCTACCACCAAATTTCCCTTGGGATGGTAGGGGGAGGAATACCGCAAGGCCACGCTCATACTTTTCATGGTTTCCTTGGAAGCCCGAGAGCCAACGCAGGGTCACGGTCGGAATGTAACGCGCCAATTGCGTATGTCACAATGAAGACTCGCAAATCCTTTATAACGGTTCGAGCGTCAGCCAAGCACTGAGGCCAAACCCATAGAAATCTAGAGCATGAATCCACTGCCACCAATATGTACTAGTTGGAAGCCCCGTCAGAATTTAAGGGGCTACAGTGATCCAAATAGACACATGCGAGAGGTCTGTTTGAAGTGAGTAATGGTGCTTGTGGTGGCCGTGCTACGGTGGAACCTTTCATCTGCTGACAGATGTCACACTTTAAGACATAAGCCTTTGTTTGTTTAGACAAACTTGGACACCAGAATCACCACTTCAGTAACTAAACTGTAGCAGTGACTCTTGCGTATGCAGAGCCCAGACCCTCGTGTGCAGCTAGTATTAAACCTACTCTGCGATCCATGTTTGGTATAACTCTATCCCCCACTCCTGGAATATGAGCATATGTTGTGTTTTGCGCATCTAATTTATAGGAATATTAAAGTGGAAAGCCCTTCGGAGCGGCAGAGCCGTTTTTGGAGGCGTTGACAGCTTTCAGTATGTGTTAGAACTGGGGGTCTCTAGTTGGCAGAGGTAGGTACCTTTTACCAAATAGGGACCCTTGATTCTAAGTCAGGGAAAGGGGATTACACTATTGTATAACCCCTGCTCACCCCCTTGGTAGCTTGGCACGAGCAGACAGGCTTATCTCAGAGGCAGTGTGTTAAGCATTTGTGAACACATACAGTAATACAGTGAAAACACTACAGATGGACACCACACAGGTTTTATAAAAATAAGTATTCTTTATATAGACATAACACAAGACCACAAACGACAAAAATCCACAATACTGTACTCAAAATTGACTTAAAGATGGTAGAATTAACTTAGTTCAAGTTGATGGTAAATGCGAAACAGTTCTCACAAAAGTAACTGGATGCGTAACGCAAAATAAACAAAAGGCTCGCAGCTTTGGAGATGCGTCGGTTCCTTGCTTCGGGGGAGACGATGTGTTGCGCCTCAATGCTTGCGGGGATGCGTCTTGATCCTTACCGGAGAGGAGGTGATGCGTAGATTCTCGTTCTGCAGCCCGGTTGCGATGCGTCAAGATGGCGCCTCGATGTGATGCGACAATCCAATGCAATGCGATAAGATAGCGCCCTTGATGCGACGATGTGAAGACGATGCGTGCACGCCCTGGCAGCCTTGCTGCGACTCTGTACTTTGAAGCCGCGACAGGCCCTGCAACACGCTTCTTTGGTGATGCGACGGTGACCCTCACAGTGGCGACATGCTTCTCCGGGATGCGACAGAAGACAACTGTGACGCAGACACGCTTCTGGGGAGATGCGGTGGAGGCATGCTTCTCCGGCAATGCGACGACTACAACTGCGATGGCGACACGCTTCTTCTTGTTGCGTCGCGCTTCCAGCTCCCAGCGACACGCAGGCTTCTGCAGATAGAATTCCCAGCAAGGAAATTCAGAGGGGAGCTGGTGGTGAAGTCTTTTGTCCCTGAGACTTCAGCTGGAGGCAAGCACAAGTTCAAGCCCTTGGAGCAATATTCTGCAAGATGATGAAAGTCCTTTGAAAGTTCCTTCTCCTCTCCTTGGCACTGAAGACACCACTGTAGGCCAACCCAGTAACACAGCACACTGGCAGGGGGGCAGTACAACTCCTACAGCTTCCTTTGGTTCTTCTCCTTGGCAGAGGTTTGTCTTGTTGTTCCAGAAGTGATCTAAAGTCTTGGGGTCTGGGTCCTCATATTTATTCTACTTTTCTCTTTGTTCTCTGAAGGCAGAGAGGCCTTTGCCTAGTCCAAACCAGTTCTGGTCAGTCCTGGAGCACTTTGTTGACAAGACGCCTTCTTTCCTTTCACAGGGTAGGCCAGGGACATCAGACGCACCACAGGAGGTGGAGCCAGCATTGTGGAGGGAAGGCACAGCCCTTTTCAGGTACCAAGTGCAGCTCCTCCCACCCATCTACATGCAGATCTCTCTATTCAGCCCTGTGCTGACTCACCCTGTCTCCTGGAATCCCCCAGCCCCTGTCACTCACAAAACCAGGCACACAATACACAACCTAGCAAAGGCAGGCTTGGACAGTTAGGCAAGAAAATACCTACTTTCTAAAAGTGGTATTTTCAAACACAGAATGTTAAAACCAACTTCACTAAAATATGTATTTTCTCATTCTGAGTTCAGGCATACTAAACTCGAATTTCTACCTAGTTCCCTGATTCAGTTAGGATTATAAGATGTAATAATAAAACTGCCCATTCTGGCCTACGGGGAACGGTTAGCCTTGCAATAGTGAAAAACGAAAATGGCTGTAATTCACTATTAGGACATGCCACACACACCAGGGCATGTCCTACCTTATACTTACAATGCACCCTGCCCTTGGGCCTACCATAGGGGTGTCTGATATGAAGAAAAGGGAAGGTTTAGGGACTGGCAAGTGGGTGCACTTGCCAAGTCGACATGGCATTCAGAGACTGCACACAGGCTCTGCAATGGCAGGCCTGAGACACACTTTACAAGCTGCTTCTGTGGGTGGCACAACCAGTACTGCAAGTTCACCAGCAGCATTTGATTTACAAGCCCTGGGCACACATGGTGCACTCCTCTACTAGGATCTGACAATGTAAATCAAATAACCCAATCATGGAGTCACTAATTAGTACATCAATTTAACATAGGAAGAGCATATGCAGTTTAGCACTGATCAGCAGTGGTAAAGTGCCCAGAGTCATAAAACCAACAAAAACAGGAGGAAGGCAAAAAGTTCAGGGATGACCCTGCAAAAAGGGCCAAGTCCAACAGTATGTCTCCGTCTATCCTCGTGCTAGCACGAGTGATTGCAGCAATGGCAGCACGTTGCACTGTTGCCTTTTCGGCTTCATCAGCTAGAAAATTAGTGAATTCCCTTTAACGTGTATGCCAACACGCTGATAACTCAAGGTGTGAATAAGTTGAGCCCGTGGCAGGCATGCTTTCAGCTTTGCCACGTATTCCCATAACAATTTGTTTCATTGTGCAACCCTTGGAATCTCTATACCCATTCTGGCCCCAGTAATGAAGATATTCATTGTAGGACTGCACACAGTAAAACGAATTGCACACTATCAGTGGGGAATTCCCGATCCGTATACTGTAGTGCCAGTATCAGGGTCAAGTCAAGTCAAGTCAAATATCTTTATTCGATTGTATTCTTTACAATCATAAAAGTTCATTTCACAAACATACAATCGTAAACAGATTTCACAAATATACAGTTAAAAAACAAACCATCCAAATCCGTTGTGAGACAGCAAAGTTATGAGACAAGATAAATTACAAAATTATTATAAAACCAGAGCAGCAGACAGAATAAACGAGTTAAGAATATAAATAAATGTACAAAGTTAAAAATGATTAAAAAGTACAATGATGGAAGCAGCATGATTAACCCTCCATACTTTTCCTGAAAATAATGGCTAGTTTAAAAAAACTGCATATAAATAAAGTGCAGTCGCAGTTCAGGAGTTGAAGGTAATAAAGAGCTGGTTTAATCTGTGTAAAATTTAAGTCTTTTAGACAAGGCTTTAAATATAACTTCCGCTGTACTGTATAATAAGGACAAATAAATAAAAAGTGCTCCAAATCTTGCGGAGACTTCCCGTCGCAGCCGCAAGCAGGTAGCACTTGACCTCGGTGGGTCCCTCTTGGTATAGCCAACAGGAGGTGAAATAAATCAAAGCGGAACCGTGTCAATAAATAGCGGTCATAGCCGGACATAGGCCATGATAAATATGGTTCCATACATAGACTTGTTTTAAGTAGGGCATGTTTCCTAACACTGTCTTTCAACAGTTCGCCCTCCTCCCGGGCAAAATACCTAATAGACAAAAATGATTTTTTCACAAAAGTAACATCAGCTCTAGTTATGGTGTTTGGGGCTGAGAACAAATCAGGCCGTCCCAATTCAGTGAGACGGTCGTTAATGTACCTCAACCATGGAACCTTGAACCTGCCATCCCAAGTTAAAGCTTCTTTTAATATATCATGTGTGAGAGGTATGTTTTTATTTAGCCAGGAGTTCAGCCAACATAATAGGGGATTTGCTGCTAATCTGTCACTAAGAAAAGGTACACCTAGCTCCTCATGCACCGAGAAGTTTCCGGTTCCCCTTGGCAGCCGCAAAACCTTCTTTAAAAAATTATTTTCTGCAATCTCCAGGGCTCGCGTCTGGCTATAGCCCCAGAGTTCACTGCCATAACAGGCAGTGGCAACGCTCTTGACTTGATAAAGTTTAAGCAAAGCAGCCACCGGGCTATTGCCCATTTTTCTGGCAAACCCAAGTATAGCTGCATTGGTGCGTGTTACCTCGCCCTTCTTTTTTACAACAGCTGGGCCCCAGGTTAATTGATCATCGAGGAGAACCCCGAGATATGAGAAGGTTTTAGAGTTTGGGATTTTTTCCCCATTTATGGAGAAGGAATTAGGTTTTCGCGACCCATGGCCTATTTTCATGACATAAGATTTTGAGTTAGTAATGCTTAAGTCTCGAGACCTCATAAAATCATAAAATGAGTTTAGAAGTAACTGAAGGCCGATTGCTGTCCTCGAAATAAGGACGGCGTCGTCCGCGTAGAGCAGAACCGGGACGCCTTTTCGGCCGACGTAGGGGTAATCCGCTCCTGTTCTTATCAGGTAATCCTCCAGCTCATTAATATACAGGTTGAACAAAAATGGTGCTAGGATACACCCTTGGCGGACTCCCCGGTTAATTCTAATGTCACTTGTCACTTTCAAGTCTTGGGTGTAACGGACATTAGCTCTTGTATCTAAATGCAAGTCAGCCAATACATAAATTAGATTCTGCTCGACGCCCATCTGTAGCATGATGTCCCATAGTTTACCTCTGTCCACACAATCAAAAGCGGACGATAAGTCCATAAAAGCCATATGAATGGTTCCCTGCCGGGCCAAGGTGTATTTGCCTACAATCAAATATAGGTTCAGGCATTGAGTTATTGTTGAATGGCCAGGTCTGAAACCATATTGTATTGAGGATATAACATTGTTCTCTGACGCCCATGTTGTTAGCCTATTCAAAATTACACCACCTACCACTTTTGCTACAGAATTAATTAAAGATATTGGCCTGTAGCATAGCGGACTGCTACGGTCGCCCTTTTTAAACACAGGAACTATGGTTGATTGTCCCCAAGACTTTGGGCATCCGGAAGTTGCAGCTGCATTTATCACCTTTGTGAGAACAGGGGCCCATAACGAGATGCGTGATTTAAAAAGGTCCGGAGGCAAACCATCCGGGCCTGGTGCCTTATTACCAGTTAACCCTTGGATAGCCTTTTCTATTTCATTGACTGAAAAACATAAAAAAATTCATTTGGTGTTAAAAAGTCATATACTGTCTGTTGTTCATCACTTTTAAAAATTGCACTAAAATGGGTAACCCAATCTTCCTCTGAAATGTTTGTACCTAATGCAATATCACTCGGATTGTCAAACAAGGGTTTGTTGACAATTTCCCAAAATTTACCAGAACTGAGGGATCAAGCAAGGACTCCCAGGTGTAGGCTTTTATTTCCTTTTTCCGTTTAACAAGAGTTTTTTTATATATCAAACGGAGATTTTTAATATGACCTGGGTCTCTGGGTTTAATTTTTAACGCCTTTCTTAGATTTCTGCTTGCCGAGGAGCATGTATGATCAAACCATTTAGGGTTATTTATAACTTGCCCCTTCACTGAGACTGATAACATCGACCCTACTGTTGTCACTATACCTTCTAAGATAGCTAAAGTTTGCTCTGGGGGCGTACATGTTGATACACAATCCATTAGATCCCTGCCACATGTCTTGTTAATTTCTTTATAGAAATTTTCTTGATTTACCAAATGCCATTTCAAGCGACGTTTACCATTTATACATTTTAAAATGCCCGCATCTTCACAGTGCTTTCGCTGTTCAAATACACCCCCGTTCAATTTAATAGAAAGGGGGTTATGATCACTGTAGATGTTTGTTTGGATGGTAAAACTAGAAGCCTGATTGACAAGGTCGGCAGATAATAGTATATGATCTATAAATGAACCAAGACCGGAGCCTTTAAATGTTGGAACATCATGGACTTTGGACTCAGGGACCAGTGACATAGCTACAAACAAGTTATTTTCGTTTAGCAAATCGTTTAAATGTGACCCATGCCTAGTGTGACGAAAGTGGAATCCATCCATGCTGTTACACCCCAGGACACCCATAGGGGTGTCTCGAGGGTTACCGCAGGGATGTACATTAAAATCTCCCACAATCAATACATTACATGGCAATGTGCCCGGTCCTTCTTTCAGCAATTCATTCAGTGACAGTATGTTACACTCCCCTTGGTTAGTTATAGCATTATAAAAGTTAACTAGAGTTAGAGCATGTTTACCTCTCTTCAGTACAAGCATTTGAATGTTACAATTTACAGTTTGTTGGCTAGTTATGTCACACAAGAGAGCCAAATTAACAAAAATAGCAAGACCCCCCCTTTGCTCTGCCACTAGCTGAGGGGGCTGCTGGCCTAAGGAAGCTTTGATATCCTTCAATGAAGGCATTATTTCCTTCCAACCATGTCTCTTGGAGACATATAATTGCATATTTTTTAACAAAAGCAAGCCAGGCAGAATCACATATTTTGTCAGCCAGGCCTGCTACGTTCCAGGAGACTAGATTCACGTTGCAAACATCTACGTTCTCTATATCGATTGCCGCCTCGATGACGGTGGGAACTAATGTCCGAATTTGTTGTTCAGTATTTATAACTCCCGCAGTTTCTACTGTAGGAGGTTGTGAGTCTGCATGGGTTGGTTGAAAGTTAAAAGCTTCTGGCTGATAGTGCAATGTAGTAGTGTGCTCAGAGCCAACTAGTTCGGGACTAGCTAAAGACAAATCTGTGACTAATTCTATAGGGTTATTACTATCTGGTTTAGTAAAAGGGAGGGGTAAGTTATCAACATAGACAAAATTACTTAGCTTAGAGTCGGTGGACATAGATGTAACTGATAAATCGTACAGTCAATCAACCCCCTCCAAGCCGTTTTGCTCATAAAGGACATTGAACCTGTTTGAGGTAGGAACATTATAATGGATATTAGGATATGTTAATCGAGGTTGATTACAATGATTGTATGATCCATTTGTGTCCTCCCATCTCTCAAGATAAGTTGTTGGGTGGTTAACTTTTCTGGACATACCTAATGTATCACTTCTGAGATGACTTTGATCTTTTATAGTATAGTGGTCATAATTCCTTAAAGTTACACCATTATAATTTAGATTATGCATGGCGTAATTTGCCTCGTCCTCAATGATGGGATGTGAATAGCTATAATTTCTTGAGGGGTAAAAATAACTTAGATCCTTAGTACGAATTAAACTGTGAATCAGATCGTCCTTCCAGCTGGTAATATGCCTTACTGCACGGTTGTCATCAAAGGTAACAACAATGCAGTCACCCTCAGTTGATTTAAATCTATGGCCCACCCAGTCGACCCTCCTAACGTTTGTAATTTTGCCACTAATGTGGCGAGGGATCGGCCTGTGGGCAGTTAACCAATGACTGACTTTGTTTTTCAGATCCCCATATCTCTCCGCCTTACCCATTTCTAATTGCGGTACACCTATCATCACCATGGTGTAAAGTTGGGATTCAGGAGGGAGATTAATATGAATAAGTTTCTTATTTTGTTGGGGCTGCGTATATTTTTGCGCTGGTCGTGTGTTAGAGGTTAGTGGTACTATGGGTGTAGGCCTATCAGGCTCAGCCTGAACATCAAGTGGGGCGGAAGATATACCTTCCGTGGCCCATTCACTCTCGTCACCACCAGCTAAGGGTCCCGACATAGTAGTGGACATAGCCGAGGAGGTTAATACGTTTTTATGTATACTTGTATGTTGTTTTGGGTTAATCTGATCTTTAGCATTCGATAGAGAGGGGGATTTTGAATTGTGGCCCTCGGTTTCTAGGTTATCTGTCTGGGTGAAGGTATTAATACATTTGGGCATACTAGTACAATCCTTATATTGACATTTGTTAAGTTTCATTAAGGATTGTTCTATACTAATTATTTTCTCATTTATAGGCTGAAATAAGGATCTGATCAACTGTTCCAGATCCATCAAATATAATTTATCTGTTACACACACCTCTTCAGTCTGTGTTGTCTCATTTATAACAACTTTGCTATTCTTTGGCGAATATTCAATAGGCAATGATACAGCTTGCTCTATAGATGTTGTAATCTTATTAGAAGTACTGGTTATTGGTTTAGCCAATCTGAAGGTTAGCCAGACGTCTTTTGCTGAAGTTTTATGGTTGCCTATGGGTTTGTACGTCTTCCTCATAATAGATTTTGATTTTTTTTCCCTTCCATAACGCCGTCTCTCTATTTTTGGAGAGGGAGATTTATCTGCATCTAATGTGTTGATTAAAGGGGAGCTTTCTGCAAGTACAACCCCTGGGGAAGTCAATGACATGTTTCCTGAGTGTAATGCACATAGGTTAATCCCACCAGTAGGAACAAATTGGGGACTTCCTTCAATGCTAATCGATGGAATGAATGAGGCTGGGGACGTGTTGTTTCTACAGCTTTTACCATTAGGCAACCCCGAGAAGAACTGCAATAAAAGTGAATCCTCTGCACTGATAATAGACTCCACAGTGTTATTCTGCACTGTAGTATGCATTGAAAGATTTGGAAAACACAGGTTTGGGGTCAGTGAGAGACGTCTCTCCGTGTTTTGGATTGCATCAGCAACCACACCAATGGTTTTTTGTAACATTAGGTCTATGGCTGTGAGAGATGGTAATGGTGTTATTGGCACAGGCTTATTTCTAGTAGTTGATCTAGTCGCCATGGTGGTCTTTCTAACCTTCGTCATTTTGTGCTAGTTACCCAACTCAGTAACAATACAATGTAATACAAATACCGAGTTGATACTAGTTAAAATATACAAGACACACAAACTGCCAATAGACCTTTACGTATCCTCTAAATTTAAACGCCTCCTGGCGCGAAATAGGTGGTGTCAATAACGGCTTCCTGCCGCAAGGGATCTTGGGGGTGGTAGTCCCTCCCGCTCTGCGACCGCGCCGATGCAAGGAGACGCGGCAGCGGGGAGAGACCCACAGGGCAGCAGGAGAGCACGAAACAGCAGTGGACACAGCAGTCTGGTAGGGTTAAAGTATTTTTTGCAGCACGCAAGTATCAGGGCTTTCAGTTCTGCCAGCTGCGTGGTACAATCTCCTAGAGATTGTGCAGTCATATTGCTGGGATGGAACTTACCATCTCGCATACGACCCTTCACTATAGCACATGCTGCCCTATATTGCTGTTTACTTCCTACGGCAGGCTGAGCATCAGTGTAAATGATGTATTCATATTTCTCTAGAGGCAAGATTTAATTGGGGAGAGGGTATTCTTGTTCGTACTGCAGGAACTCTTGCGTTTTTAATATAGAATCGTATCTGTAATTTACATCTGTGGCAGTGAGAGAATTAGCCCATTGTATCCATCGTGAATGCAATGCTTTCGCATTTAGAATGCTCGTTTTTATAACAGCTTCAAAAGTTGGTACCCAGATTACAACAATTACGCGTTTCCCCTGCTAGTGCTGTTTCTCTCACTACAGCAGTCTGTACTGCTGTCAGCATTTTTTCTGTTGCTGCAAATCAAATTTCAGCATGTGTGTACAAATGTGATTTGTATGCAATTGGGACTGTCTCACCTTCATTGAAAGGGATGTAGGTATATCCTGATAAACCCGGGACCACCCGGATCACAAAGTTAATGGTATTCACACGTGTGTGCAAATGTTTAGATGCTATCATGTCAGCCGGAACTGAACATAGAGTACCTGTGTGTTGCTGTGTCCACTGATGTGGTGCGAAATCAGGTCTGATTAAGTCGTAGAAAGGTTGTACTTTTTCTTCGCAATCTAGAATGTATGTTCTGCCAAACTTTTGAAATCCTAAAATGGATTGCAAACCCTTTAGATTCTTTGGAGGTTGGAGCAGCGCACACTTTTCTAACAAGGTGGCTGCCAAGCTCTTGCCTTCACTTGATAGCTCATATCACCAAAACAGGACATTGAGATGGGCAATTTTAGATTTTTTAAAATTAAATTTGTAGCCCAAATTGGCAAATCCCACAATTATGTTGTTCACCCTGCTCAAGTGTTCAAGTAATTCATCGTCCGTCAGATAGATGACATCTACATAGGACACTGCTTCCTCATTGCATGTTTGTAATATTTCTGAAACTCTTGCAGAGAATAGCCCCGGGCTTTTCTTATACTCTTAATGCAAACAACGGAAGTGACGCTCAATGCTGAGGGCAGAACATGCTGTCAAATATCTGCTGTCTGGAACTTTATTTTGGCAGAAGAATCTATTTGAGATATATAATGTTGTTTTGTATTTCTTCCGCACAATGTTATTCATTAATGTGGCACTATGTGCATTCTGTACTGCAACTGTTCATGCGTTTAAATATCGGTAGTCTAAAACTAGACAATATGAATTGTTAGGTTTCATTACTAGAAACAGGATTATTCATCGGGGATGTGCAAGTCTCAACCAAACCTTGGTATTCAAGTTGGTCTAAGATTCCTTTGACCTGTCTTTTTGCATCGTTTTTTATAGGGTACTGTCTCTGAGGATTTGGAGTAGATTATAATGGGATTTGGTGGTGGGTAGACTCCACGTCCCATCCTACATGGTTGCGGTATAATGCCGGAGCTAGCGCTAGCACCCACTCCTGCGCGTATGAATGTTTTAAAGATTCTGGAATGAGGTCGGAGAATTCAGGCAAAATTACGCTTTCCCCTGTTAGGCAATCCATCACAAACTCAGGCGGTCAATCTTTTTCTGCTAGCAGTATGTCATATCCATATGTTAAGTTCTCCCAATAGAGATCTTTAACCTTTCATGATATGTCCTCCTCTATTTGAAGTGTAATTTTGTACAGTCTATACAGGACACTAACTCTGGTATCAGGTGTTTCCACCATGATATGTTCATTCAATACTGCTGTCACCAGAAAATCCTTCAGGTTCCGGTGAGCTATTGTTACTTCTGCTGCGCTGTCTAGCATCGTCAGAGCCTATTCCCCGTTCAGAAGCTGAGTCCTCAGTAGCCTGGGCATGTCTAATTTTTAGGTAATCAAGTTTCTACTTTTTGAATTGAGGTTTTGTTTTAGGTTGCTCTTCCTGCTTGATAATCTAATCTGAATTTGGATGTGTTTCCCTTTTTGTCTTTGGTTGATCTACTTGCTTTTGTTCTGATCGCCCATCCCTCTCCGAGTTTTTTGATGAACCCTGAAAGGAACGTGTATCAGTCTCCTGATACCTATCAGGTTTGCTGATGTTATCACGATTCCTTAGGTTGTAGGACTCCCGTTGGGGAGACCCACCCCTTGATCGTGAATTCTTTTCTGAATTATTATTTTTAGCATTTTTATTTTCCCATTTCTTTTCAGAAGAAGCGGGTGCTTGCTTTGAGTTGTTCTTGTCTGGACTACCCACCATTTGTGACTAACCTGCTTTGGTTCCCAAATTATCTCTACCTAATGCAGCATATTTTCTTCGATACTTTTTGGTAATTCTCGCTCCCTATTGATAGGAGCTGTTTCCCTTAGGCAGCTGTGTGTGGCCTCTGCTGCTGCCTCCCCCTTTATGTTGCTCAGCATAATTGCAGAGCCTTGGGCACAGTTACCCATCAGTTTCATTCCCAAGTCCAGGCCAGGTCTTGCCCCGTACTAATTTTGTACTGTTTCAATACATCAGGAACAACTACTAAGGAAGGGGCACCATGTACTCTGAGGTAAACTGAAGCAAAGAGTGTTCCCCAAGTGGTACAATCCTCAATTGAGGGAACCATCCCCATTGGCAAGCAAATGGTTAGCATTCTAGGTTTTTCCTGCGGACCCGTTTGGGGAAATACTGCTTCCAGCTGTTCAATTTTTTGTGCTATCCAGAACGGAATTTGCTCCTGTTTGGAAGGAATTGTCCCTATTACTGATTTCAATGCCTGTGGGTTAATGGTGGGTGTGGTCTGGTGTGGACCAGCTGGAGCATTTCTCACAGGTTGGACTGTTAATGTTCGCATGACAAACTGGACAATATGTCTGTAAAGCCTGACTATGTCTTTGTGTATTGTATGGACTTCATCCACTGGAAGGGTATCTGTCTCTGTATGTGGAGTATATGTCGCTAAAACCGGCAAGGTCGCTCCTTCTATGCTGAGTGAACCGAGTCTCACAACAGATGTTGTGTGTGGAAGGGCGCCTTTAAACCAGTTTCTGTGTTGCTGGTAAGGTAACTGGACTTCAGTATCTTCGTATGGAATGTATTCATCCGGTAGTTCAACTATAATGTATGTGTGAAACAATTTAGTCACTGGAGCTACAGGTGGAAGTGAATCCAAAACTAGAATACCTCTGATACGAACGCCTCATGTGCCTCAATCCCGAAGGTAATGCAGCCACCTGTTGCTGGTACGCCGTGTTCTAACAATTTCATAGTAACGGCATGTCTGCAGTTTTCTGTAATGTTAAGAGCGTTAACCAATTCTTCTTCCCCGAGCCTTAACCACCACTCTATGACTCAGTCATTCTCAGGAGAAGACAAGCTACAGTCACTATGGGGCAGATTTATGACGACTGGCGCATCCCTGCATATCAGCAGGGATGCGCCAGTTATTATGCGCCACAGCTGCGCCACCATGGATGCGCCGCATTTATAATGCGGCGCACCATGGGGCAAAAACGGCACAGATGCGTGACGCATCTGTGCCGAAAAGTGGCGCATTGCTGGAGTTGCGTCGCAAGCGCGACGCAGCTACAGCAATGCTCTGGGGGGCCCTATCTGTACAATGCTGCGTCAATCCTTACGCCTGCTTCAAGCAGGCACAGGGTTTTGACGCAGCATGGGCCTAAAAGTGACTGAGTGAAATCTTGTAGATTTCACTCAGCCACTTTTAGGAGGCGTTCCTGCGCCGGAACGCCCCCACCTGCCCTGGAACGCCTACATGTGGCGCAGGGCTTTACAACGTGACGCATCTGGGAGATGCGTCACGTTTGTAAATACACCGCACCATGGCGCAGGATTTGCGCCGCTGCTGCGTCACAAAAGTGACGCAACGGCGGCGTAAATGAGGCGCAAGTGCAACATAAATCTGCCCCTAAGTATTTTGCACAATGTGGGGAACTTTTTATCCTTTCTAAACCTCCAGCTAATACACAGAGTATATCTGCTCATCTGAGGCGGATTTCCCTTCGCATTTCAGACATCTCTGAAAGGTGTGAGTAGGGCTTTCTGAGAAAGCACGACTGAACTACTCAGATTTTCACTGTTAATATAAGAACCAAACCAACGTTGGCAGCGCTATGACGTGTAGTTCCTAGGAATCCCCAGGACCTGTGCACTTTGGATGACCTAAACTGAGGGCTTGGTGTCCCGACTGCTTCCGGACAGCCGTCATACCAGCTAGCTCTACAGTGCAACTACCACCCCCCTGTACAGTGGTGTAGGTAGTCTTTAGCAAACCACTGAACATGACAGCTCTGATTCCTCAGGGATTGTGGAAAACAGTGCAGTACGTTTGGCTCAGACACTCGTGCTTGCTTACCCTCAGAAAATACTCAGGTTGGCGATTAGGACGTTTAAATAAGTATTTATTGGTCTAGCGACAATCTGGTGTAAAACATGTGTGCTGCGACAATCAGGAGACAGAAGCATACGTAAGACATTGCTAGTACCAATATAGTAAATAGTAGATACATTTCTACCACAGTGCTAATAAGATGAACATAAGCAATTCAGATAAAAACAGTAGAACTTGCATATTACTAAAATGCACGCCCTAAGTCATTTACCTAAATGTACCTAGCCTAGACTTGTATGTGTACCATGTATATGCGTGTAGTTATGTGTATCTGTAGCCAAGAAACCCCTAAGAAAGAACTAGCCTCCTCACCTGATGGTTGAGAATGAAGGACCTCGTCTCTGCTTCCAGGATGACACCCCTCAAGGAATGTCAGACCGCTTTGTGTTGAAGATTCAGCATGCAGGACCCCGTGTCAGCTTGGAAGGAATTGTCTTCTAATTTGTAGGGGGGAGTGAGGTTCTTTTATACTAAAGTGGTCACTGAAGGGTGTTTTCTAGAATCAATATGTTTTTAAAACAATCATGGATGCTTTGAAAACAATCATAAATGTTTTGAAAACATTCACCAATGCTTTTCTAAACAAATGCGATCATGCACAACTGGCTGTTGGCCAAGGATGAAAAAAGTGGTGACCCTTATACAGAATCATTCTACCGTGACGGGGACATGTTTATGTACGTCAGGTACAGGGATTATGGTAGAATACTCAGAGCCTGGTGTCAAAGAGACAGGAGCAAGCTACTAGGTGAAAGATCACCTGTTTAGAATAGTTATTGTCGTGTGGATGGGACAAATGTATGTAACAGAGGTATATCTGCTCCTACGCGGTTGACACGCAGCTGCTAATTGCTATGGAAGACAAGTATGATGATACCAAAAGTAACTTAATTAACTGTCTCACTGAAACAGTAACCTGGATGATGGAACATTATTTAAAGTTAAATGCCAAAAAATCAGAGATCCTGCTCTTCGGTGGAGCACACCTAATCAAGGAAAACACCTGGTGGCCCTGGCGGCTGGGAGCCGCCTCAGAACCTAAGCGAGTTGCAAAAAATTTAGGAATACTCATTGATAATGCACTGTCCATGCAAGACCAAGTTCGAACGCTGTGCGGAAAAAGCTTTGCTATACTTAAACTACTTTGAAGACTTTTTTCCTGGATCCCCTTAAACTGTCCATTACCCAGGCTCTATTTTCTGGTAGATTTGACTATGGGAATGCGCTCTATGTGGGCATGCCTGAATATCCGGCTGCTAGACTGATTTGCAACAAAAGCAAATACAGCTCGGCATCTGAAAGTTTGAGAACTGCACTGGCTGCCTGTACACCAAAGGGCAAAGTTCAAACTCTTCTGTTTTGCATACAGAGCGCTACACAAGAGCGGCCCCTGCATCTTGCAAGACAAGTTAGAATTCTACACTCCCCACGAAACTTGAGGTCTCGCCATCAGGTCCCGGCCAAGATTGAACGGACCAAAAGGGTTAGAGCAGGAGACCGATCCTTTTCCAAACTAGCAGCCGTCTCTGGAATGAACTTCCACTAGATCTACACCTAACGGACGAATACCTGTCCTTTAGGAAGAAATACAAAACTTCCCTGTTCCCTAGATTATAGCCAAAGTCACCTAACACCCAGGCCTTTGCCGCAACCCCCTACTGTTCACTACCGCCCTCCTCATATCAGGATAAAGCTCTCCAAGCACCGTGATGTCCCTTGGGATGAATGGTGCGCTTTATAAAAACAAATACAAATACATGGCAGGACTAGCCTAAAGGACATGATCTGTTTGTTTTTATTGTTATACTCTTAGAAGGCTTAGAAGGCATTTTATTGGGTCTCTGTGTGCAGGTGATGGGGATAGTGGTTGAGAGTGAGTTGGTGGGCTGTGCAGTTGTTTTTGTGGTATAGTTTTGTTGTGGAATAGACGAGGATATGCAGCGTTGTGAACAGGGGTGTATTGTTTATGTTTTTTGCACATGTTGAGGGTAGAAGGTGTACGTGTGAGTGATAGTGGTAGAGCACGTTCATGTTTTAAGGCTTTAAATTGTGCAATGGATAAAAGGCAAATGGATGAGTATTGTGTATTGGAGGAGTTTGTGATTGGTGTTGTTAATGTTTTAAAATGTGTTTGCACTGTTAATATAGGATGTGCATTTGTGTGGGTATGAGGGAGTGAGTGGGTGTTTGTATTTTGTGATGGAATGTGGTAAGAAAGTGTGTGTATGTGTTATTTGGTTTTTGTGGAGTAGCTATATGTGATTTTGGTGTAGTGAGTTTATGTGTTGGCTTTGGATCTAACATACTGGTGGGGAGTTTATGTTGAAGGGGAAAGGGGCTGGTGATGTGTGTTGGAGGAGAGGGAATGTGGTGTGAGAGGAGATGAACAGGGGCTGTGAGTATTTATCATTTATTTGTTATTATGAAGCAGTAGTATTTGGGGCAGAGTGAAGTGTGTTTTTTGTAAAAAGAGGAGGTTGGTGAATGATATGAGAGAGGGTTGAGCAAAGAGTTGTTGGTTCTGAAATAGGGGTCTGTTACGAGTAAGTAGAGGGTAGACCTTTTTTTGTATGAAAGGAGAAGATGTGTTTTAGGGGATTAAGATTTATGTGGTTTTGTGTTGTGTTGGTAATGTGTGCATTTGATAGTGGTATAAGGAGAGTAGAGTTTTGTGTGACAGTAAAGGTACCATTGTGTGGCAGTAGGTGTAGAAAGGTATGAGGGTGTGTTTGGTGGTGTTTGTTGAGACACTGGTTCGTGGATTCAGTTTGTTTGTTGTGAATATATAGTGTGCATTTGCTGAGAATGTGGTTGTATGTTTAATCATGTGGATGTGTTGTGCTGGTGGCTGGTTGTTTGGAAAAAGGGCAGCATTTATGGCCCTAGGCCCGACCTGGCCCGATCCTTACTCTGCTACGTTCGTCAGATTTGCCAGGAGGTCAGTGGTGGCTGGATCTGTTTGCCTTTTTCTAATGTTAGATTTAAGGTAGTGATTCCATCTCACTCTTGCTCCACCGCCATTTTTCCAAGTGTGGTTCAGATCTTGGACTTCTCTTGGCTCAGTTACTGTGTTGTTTTTTATTACCAGAATTGAGGCATTATGATCACTCTACAGTTTTCTGTAGACCCTAAAGTTTTCAAATCTGGACTAATGGACTCTCCTGAGCAGAATATAGTCGATAACAGATTAGGCCTCCATACCATTTTTTCCACAGAAGGTATCCACGCCAAATTTGCGCCTCTTTTTCCAATCATCAATGGGATTATAATGGTACTCAGGGTTTGTTGACTACCCTGGAGGGCACAGAGAAAATAGGCAAAACATAGCGAAAGTTTTAATTTTGGGGGGAAAATTGGAAAAAAGTGCGCTGCAAAAAACTGTCTGTTTTTTTCCCTAAAAAGGGCATCAGCAAAATGTTTGATGTGCTAAAGTCACCACCTTCCCAGCTTTCAACAACATGCAAAGCTGTATGGGAAAACCAGTATTCTCTCTCTATAGTTTTGTCATTTTTCTAAGAGGTAGCTCATTTTTCTGAATTTTATTTCTTTCAACCTGTTTTCACTTTGTGGTGTACAACGGTGTGGAATATATGGGTTATCCCAGAAAGCTATACACTTCTGAGAACTAGGCAAAATTCTGAACCGAGCAAGGGGTCATTTCTGTAGATCTCTCAAGATTTTCCCTGATCAATCTACTGTTGAAATTAAACAATATTGAAAATGAGTAGGAAAAAGACTGCCGTTTGTGACAATGTTTTCATATGTAACTTCTTGTCCCGATGGCTGATTTACAAAAGCAGTATATCATTACGTCCGGTGGACTCTTCTGGTTGTGGAAGTATATAGGATTTGTAGGTTGGGCACGAACCTGAGGTACCCAGAGCCAACAACTTAGCTTCACCTTACAATGGTTTTTCAATGTGTACCGAGTATAGAGCAATTCATATGGTAAAAAATAGAGTGAAAAATTGATATGAAGGAAACCTATGTATTTCTGAAATGTACACCAGGTAATTAGTTTAGGGGCAGTCATTATATGTACATCTCTGCATGTATGGGTACCCATACTAACGTGATTCAGGGAGCATTTTCAAAATGCATTCTTTCTCACACACTGGCTGACATTAGGAATGTAAAAATGCAGCGAAATCCAATTGGTCATAACAAAAGTTTTACTATTCTGTTTTCTCACATATCTCTCAATAAAAATGGTACCTCACCTTGTGTGAGTAGACCTAGTGCCTGTGACAGGAAAGGGCCTAAACACAACATGGACACATACATTTTTCCAGTGAAAACTGACCCCTTTTTTGCAAATTGGATAGCTGTAGATTTTGGGCCCTAGCTCAGCCAGCACCCAGGGAAACCTAGCAAACCTGCTCATGTTTTAAAACAAGACACCCAGGAAAATTCAGTGTGGGGTGGCATGCATGACTGTCACTAGGTTTTCCTACCCAGAAGCCCTTTCTAACCTATAGATTTGACAAAAGACACATATTTTACACATATTTGAGCTAGAAAGTTCTGGAATATGTGGGAATCCACAAAATTCGTGCCACCCAGAGATTCCACATGTCTCCTGATAATATTAGTATGCTACTTGTGTGTGTAGGGCAAGAGACTGCGACACAGATGGCCCTAAAGCAATATGGGGAGAGATCAGCTATAAGGTTATTTGTGGTATTTGGCCCATGCTCTGCTGCCACCCATGGAAACCTACCAAGCACAGACAGTTTTGAACACTAAGCAAACAGGAGATGATGGACGGAGCGCTGAAACCTTTCAGACACTCACCCCCAGTCATAGATCTGGGTTGAATCCATCATCGTTCTTTAGCTTACTTTGCCACCCCAGTTCAGACACAGCCATATGCAAATCAGTCTTGACCCTGTTCCTCATGAGAACAGTCCAGCCCGGAATGCCAAGCCCAGACTTCCCTGGACCTGAAACAAACATCCTGGGACCAGTTTCGGGGTAAGACCCCTCATCAGCTAGGCTAGCTTGAATCCAGTGGCAAAGTGAGCAAGGGACCCATTTCTGGGTATACCCTGCTAACTTAAGGCACTCACTCCCAGTCACAGATCTGGGTTGTTCCATCAACTTTCTTTACCTCACTTCACCACCCCAGTTCAGACCACTCTGTAGTACCTTAGAGTGCGGGAGGAATCGGATGGGTGGGAGGATCCACCCTTCACAATTTTGTAACAGTCCTGTAACATGGGCAGAGAACAAACCTGAGCTATTCCTATAGCCTGGAGGCAATCAACAAAATAGTTTTTTGTGACCCTAGTGCAGTAAATGCTGTCTAATGCTGCTTTGTATTATTTGCATACAATATTATTCAGTGCTGCGCTGTGTGAATTTTGTACTGCATATATGCAAGTGTAACTGTTTAATTGTCTGTAGTCTTAGACAAAGTGGTAAATATAGTCTGGTTTCACTAGCGGAAAAAAAGGATTGTTCATTGGTGAAATACAAGGCTCAATCATGCCTCAATATTCAAGTTGTGTCAGAATATCTCTAACTGGTCGTTTACCTCCATGTTTAATGGGGTATTGTGGTTGCACTTGCGGGCTGGACCTTACGGGTATTATATGATAAGGTGAATCTTCATCCCATCCCTCTTGGCTGCAGTATAATACCGGGGCTTGTGCAAGAGCCCACTCCTTGGCATATGCTTGTTTAATTGCTTCAGAAACAATGTCAGAGAAGAATGGTAATATCACATTTTCCCCTGGTTGGACTTTTCGTCTTGTGCTGACTGAGCTGCATCCCCCATGTGCAGGCAGAGCTCTTTTCACTCGCAATGAAATAGCGGTACTATACCACCCGACATTAAGATTTGATTCTATGAAGACATTTGACATGGTATAACTTCACACACAACGTGTTGATAAGTGTGTAGTATTGTATCTTTTATAATCTATGTCAGACTTCATTCCTTTGTGTATGTGTGTTCTAGTGTAGAATTACATGTTCAGGTGGAATGTTACTTTGTTACCTAGTGATGTTGGTATGTACAAGGAAGGGACTGTGCTTGCTTGGTGGAGCCTCTGTTGTGTTGGCTCTACAATGATGTAGCGTATGAATAAACCATCTCTACTAAAACTATCAGTCTACGGCGTCTTCACTTCAGAAAATTTGCCGACAATCCTGGCTACATGGTGGGACCCTTGCGTGCAACTATTTCAAGAGGTAACCAGTCAGACTGTTCTGACCACCCCTGCAGATACATTTAAAGTTACTGTGCCTTTGACATTATATTCTGTCGGGCTACACAAGACTGCTTTGTTTTAGACTATTTACTATTTATTGATTAAAGCCACATCACTGCAGTTTCACAGCGTGCCTCCTGACACCTTGTGCCTACCTACTCCGGTAGCCCTGCCCCACGCATCTGCCTTGCTTTGTCTGTGTTCGGAGGTGGTTCCACAGCATTTTTCTCCATGTCATGCAGAGTTTCTTGTGATGTGGCAAGATTTGTGCACAATTACGTCAGTAAAGGCTCGACGCATCGCGTCCACAACGTAGCCCACCTCCTGTGAGGTCTGCCGTCTCTTTGTCTATTAAAAGCTGGTGCGCATCTCACAGTTTCTTCAAAGTCTGTTCCGACGCCTTCACGCAACGTGGTCACCTACAGCTGTCATTTTGTACTTCGGAGCCACTGCAGTTTCTTCCGCATGGATGGCATTTGTACAACGATACGCATGTCTTTGCGTATTGTCGGTGTAACACATATGCATCCAGTTGTGTCTACAGTTCCAGCGGATCATTGATCCTATTTCAGATTGATTTCCCAGCGAGTGTATCACACGGTGATACACAACCCCCTGTGTGATTTCTTTTCGTGTCGGTGATACACTCACTCTGGCTCATCCAAGGTACTTTACTGCCAACTGTGTGTCACTTGGTGACATGCACACCTGATCATATACATATATATATATATATATATATATATATATATATATATATATATATTCACTGAAAAAACCATAGGTTTCACACATGTTATAGTTAGCTGGACATTTTACTGATAAAAAACCAATGAAATTCCCCCGTTATAGTTACTGTAGGCAACTATAACTCACGCGACCGTAATCCTCTGCTGATGCTAATACTGTATTTAGACACTTATTTGCCCATATCTTCTTCCATTAAATTTTAGCTATACATATATTACAAATATTTTTTTTTCATAAAGACACATATGTCATCAGCAGAGGATTACGGTCGCGTGAGTTATAGTTGCCTACAGTAACTATAACGGGGGAATTTCATTGGTTTTTTATCAGTAAAATGTCCAGCTAACTATAACATGTGTGAAACCTATGGTTTTTTCAGTGAATTAGCAAGGTTTTTTAAATGCTATTTCCTAACTATAACGTGTGTGAAACCTATGGTTTTTTCAGTGAATTTGTACGGTTTTTTAAATGCTAAGTTACTTTACGCCATTTGTGGCGTGCGCGCCCACTTAACGCATTTCGTTCCGTGCACGGTTTTTATCAACTTTAATAAGCCCTGTACATTTGGTGGCCTTCGGCCACCAAAAGCACAGGGGGTGAGGTCAATGTGGATAGTGTTTTTTTTATTTCGATTTTATAATTTCATGTTGCCAAAATTACGTTTTTTTTCTCTATTAATAAGCCCTGCACATTTGGTGGCCTGCGGCCACCAAAAGCACAGGGGGTGGGGTAAGTGTGGATAGTGTTTTTTTTATTTTTATTTTTTTACCGTAAGCGTACGGTAAGCTTACGGTAAGCGTACGGTAAGCGTACGGTAAGCGTACCCCGCGAAATTGCCGAAAAAAAAATAAAACCGTTTTTGCTCTTGGGGGATGTTTGGGGTCTCCCTCAACATGACTATGTGGGAGGGAGTTGTCAAAACAGCCCCGTAACATGTTTTTGGCCATCATGTTTGATAAACAACACTCAGTGCGAGAGACAAAATGGCGGACGCTGCTTCCTGGTTTCGGCCGATTCGAATGTTTACTAAGATCTAAGAGCCAATCAGAATCGCGCTCGCGCACGCCACCGTAAGCTTACGGTAAGCGTACGGTAAGCGTACGGTAAGCGTACCGTAAGCGGGCTCAGATATATATATTGATTTAAAGGCTATTTTCTCAGAATCTACTGAACAGATTTACACCAAACCTACAAAAGGCACTTCCTTGACCTAGGGACTACCTCTCTGCCAAATTTCTAGTAATTCTGTTCAGCCGTTCGGGCTGTAGCTCGTTCTAAAGGTCCTATGGAAAAATGCATGGGAAAAACGCGTTTTGGGACCCCCCTTTTATCTCAGCCCCCGCTTGACGAATCCCCCCGAGACTTTCAGGGTAGGAGCGGAGCGTAGCGCCCCACCTATTTTGAGAAATTCGCGAGGATTCGTCGACCGGCGCCAAAGTTATTCAAAATAGAATGTTGAGGTTTTCCTATGGAAACGTGGTCCTAACTATAACTACCTACTGGCGACCGCCAGTAGGTAATATATATATATATATATATATATATATATATATATATATATATATATATATATATATATATATATATATATATATATATATATATATATATATATATATATATATATAATTTTCTTCTATTTACTGCATCTTTCTTTGATTGTTGTAGCAAGTTTATTAGCAGCACTTTCGAGGTTTATTGTTTTCATTTAGTTTACGCAAAGAGTCGATCTTCTACCCAACACAACTGACTATCCTCTGGTGACTAGATTACTCCCTGATATGTGCACTGTGCAAGCTGTAAATCCTCCACCTGCATTTTTGTATACCCCAGGTGAACCACTAGTTAGGTGGGAAATAGGGAAATATTGCATGTTGTGTTTCAAACTTACTCAGGAGCAACTGGCGCATCAAGATTTATTGCGGAGAGGAAAAAATGCCTACTGTTACATTCCCTAGGATTTGAGGTCAGATCTATTTTTTAAAACTTCCCAAATTTATCTCCGGAGGACAGTGATGGTGTTGATGAGTATCGTGAGACCATCCTCAAACTTAAAAAAAGATTTGATAAACGACCGAGTCTAATGGTACTGAGGCACAAATTCTTTAAAAGAAAGCAAAGTGAAGGAGAAGATGTAGACTCTTACATATCTGTTCTGCGTAGGCTAGCAGCTGACTGCAAATTTGAAAACATTACAGATCAACTGACAAGAGATCAGTTTGTTTGCCTCTGCAAGGACAAGCACATAAGAAAAAATCTTTTGAGTCTGGGGAATCCTTCGTTGGATGAGACCATTAAGATAGCTAAAAGTCTAGAGATTTCAATGTTCTCCTTAAAAGAGTTGGATGAGAACAGTGCAGAAAGTGTGAATGCTGTTGGTACAGCAAAGCCACGTGTAAAGTCAGGCGCCAAGGCACTAATGTTGCTCCCAAGTCTGTGAAATCTGAAGTTCAGAATTTTAACATGCAAACATGTGTTTGAGGTGCGGAAATTCTCCCTGTTTCAAAAACGCCAGGTGCCCAGCTATAAATGTAAGATGTAATTATTGTGAGAAAAAAAAGTCAATTTTACCAAAGTATGTCTGACAAAGAAGGGTTACCGGAAACTTTGAGTGTGTACTATCGAATCGATTGATGAGTCTGATGCTGAGGTGACTTCTGTCGTTTGCGAGGAGCGTGAATCTGGTGTGGGCAAAGAAGTTGAGGAGTGCGCTCCCATTCAAACACTTATTGAAGGTGGTCCTTCATTTTGTAGATACCCTATTGTGGACATTGAAGTAGAAGGGAAAATAATGAAATTGCTAGTTGACTCTGGTGCCCGTATAACCATGATTACACAAAAGTTGTTCAAAGAGATTTGGAAGGGTACTTTGCAGTTGTTTCCCCCTGACCGCTTCCCTGTTTCCTATGAAGGGCAGAAGATCGATCTGCTTAGGTTTTTCGAAGAAGATATGATATTTAAGGGGAGAAAAATCAGAGGTAAAATCTATGTTGCGGTAAAAGGCTTAAACATCCTTGGTTGGTTTCATCAGGGAATGTTTTGAATGATTTTGAGGCCAGGAAAATCTGAACAAGTGTTGGTTGTGGGGAGCAATGATGATGCTGGACAAGAATGGAAAGACAAATTTCCATTGGTGTTTGGTGACACCCTGGGAAAGGTTAAAGGTTTCAAACATAAGATTATTGTTAAAGAAGGTGCCACACCCATCAAACATAAACTCAGGGCTGTGTCTTATAATGTTAGGAGCGATTTGGATAAGGAGTTAAAGGAACTGTGTGCCAAGGGGATAATTGAACCCACAGAATCGTCGTTTTGGTTATCTCTGTTAGTTGTTGCTCGAAAGAGGGGTGGACAACTCAGGGTGTGTGTTGATTTGAGGTCACTCAATAGAGAGATTTAGGTAGATTCACATCCTCTTTCCAAGATAAGTGATTTGCCTCTACCAGAGAAGCAAAATATTTTTCTAAACTCGACTTGGCTCATGCCTATCATCAGTTCGAGCTCCATCCTGATTTTTGCCATCTTACTGCCTTCATATCTCCACTGGGCACCTTTTAATATTGCTGAACGCCATGTGGGTTAGCGTCGGCAGCCTCTGTATTTCAGAGGGTCATGAACAACATTCTCTAGGAGTTAGATGGTGTTCGGGCGTTTCAGGCCGACCTTCTCATCTTTGGTGAAGACGCCACTTCTCACGATCGCATTCTTTACAAGGTGTTGATGTTGTTCCAAGAACATGGGGTGGTTCTGAAAGCAGAGAAGTATGAGATTGTTTGCGAAAAGGTGTAATATTTGGGACATGTTGTTTCCCAAGAAAAGGTCAGTCCTAAACCTGGTCTGATCTGTGGTAAATTTAAATTACCTGTACTTAATTTATGCGGTAAAATTCAATAAGGATAACTCAGAATAAATAAGAGGCAGAATCCGTGATATTAGAGGTTTTAAAAGGGGTTTATTCCTTACAAAGGAATTGGTTCGAACCAGGCAATCGGATTCCGTCACCACGAAGGTTCGGGAAGGGATTGAGCATACTTTATTGACAGGTTATCATATATATAGTCAATGCATTACAGTAAAGGCAGATGCAGAAAGGCGTAACAGCTGAGAAGAGAGATAAGAATACACATACGTAATGAAAAAGGCGTTACAATAGGCGTGCATAAGGGCGTGTACTAGAAACGTCATTATGAGGATGTCACAGGTGGGTGGATCCATAAGAGAATCCTGCAAGGTCAGCAGAAATAAATGGCAGAGATGCGCGTGCAGCAGCATGACGTGTGACTGACGTGTAACTGGAGGGTGAAGGGGACTTGACATTTAGCCCTACATGAGGAGACAGAAGTCTGGGATGTCAGAACAACCTAATCCCAAATCGTATCTAATATCTTGTGTTTAAGGAACTGTATTATCTGGAAGGAAAGGTCTCTCAGGCAGAGGCTATCCTATACTGACTGCTAGTGCGTGTATAAGCGTCTATGTGTCTACATGAGATGCGAGGGGGCATGGGCCTACCATGGTAACAGGAGCTATGAATTACTTGTACGGAGACAGTAAGGCCGGGCCCTTTGCTCTGCAGCTGGAAGGAAGTTTACCTAAACTACTAGACAGGAATGTATGTTTCGAGGAGCGGAGCAGATAACTTGAAGGCTAAATACAGTCTTGGCAGGCAACAGGCCGAGCCAGGCACCGTTAGCCGCGCAGGGAGTAAGACAAAGGTCATGGATACAGATGCAGGTCCAGGCTGGAGCATTCAGAGGCAGAAGGCAGGAAAAGGCTCGATGGCAGAATTCAGGGCCTAACTTGCCAGAGCTGAAAAACGTGAAAGGTGCACCATATAAAGGCGGTGGCAAGGCATACTTAGGAACGGAATATTCGACCCATTCATGGTGGATCTGAAAGAGGACATGTTAACGTTGGACACAAATGTATTTGCGTCTTCATAGCTGGAAGTGGAGGGAACATACATGTACTTGTAGCACGTACATGGAGCCGTTGGGGTCTAAGATAGGGGACACAATTGATCATAAAAATTCATATTTCCTCATTCCCTCCTTGTCCCCTACGGACCCTTCATGATATATCGATCCTCAGGAATCCATCAATCTGTTCATGTAACATCATTTGCTCTTCTTTCTTCTTACGGGATTTTGAATGAGAACTTGAATGTGGAATACATGATGTGGCACACAGGCCGCAAATCGCTGGCCCACATTGTAGACACAGGCAGCAACTGAATACTATGAGAAGGGCAATACCTAGGAAGGATAGGACCTTCCATCCCCAGGCTGACAGCACACTCCAGAACCAACCGGACCAAGTCCAGGTGCCTGGATTCTGGTGTATCTGACTTGCAATTTTATGAAGACGAGTTATGGCTTTATATACTGATGGCGCGTTTTCTGGAATGAAAACACAGCAGCTCGATCCGATGACTCTACAGGCTCCGCCCCTATCGGCCAGGATGACGTCAAGGACAAGACGATTTTGGAGAACAACAATCCGCATCGCAGACTGTTCCTCCGTTAAGTTGCCTAGGGCAGAGGTAGTTTCATTCACTACTGCTTCAAGGGTTCTGGTTAATTTACGTATCAGTTTACTATTAGAGACAACACCTATGTAGGGAAAGAGACCTTTATTGAAGTCTGTGTATTGTTCCCATGCCGTTTCAGTGTAGTCGACAATCGGGAGATCTCTCTGGGGTCTATTGTGTACTAGATGGGTATTTCTATGATAATCAGGAGGAGCTAGGAAAACAGGTGGCAGAAGGAATGCAATGTAACAGGTACCATCCCAATCTAGAGGTAAACGTATATATGCGGTATGACCACAAATGAAATAGGAATGACGGGAAGCTCTAAATGTAGACTTGCCTTGATCACTGAATTCGATCACAGTAGTACATTTACTATGACCCAGGTGTACTGAACCATTTTTTCTTACACATAATTCACCTTTGACTGGTAATACTGACATAGCAGGCAAGACTGGTGCAGCTTCGGATTCAACATTCAGAATCATGAGGTTAAGTGTAAAGTTACCTAATCCATATACTTCATTTTCTAGATCAGTTCCTGTCCTTTTGGGAAGTCCCTCTTTGTTAGGGTAGCAGGCTTTAAGCAAAACTAAGTTCAGGTTTCCCCATACCCAGTTGTCCTGGTAAACTACGGTATTTGAATCTAAAGAATTAATCAAACTAAACCATGCACCACAGGAACCATTGTGTGTGAATGGATACGGAAAGAGGGGCAGAACTCCCTTGTATTTCTGGTAGGGAGGGAGTCGGCCACATATCCAACAATTTGTAGCGTTGTTGGTCTGATGGGAGTGATGTAACATACCAATGAATGTGTTGTTGCGCAGCGCAAGTCTGTAGGGCAACTCATGCGGAGGTAATTCGCTAAAGGAGTGTTCGGCAGTAACATTGAAAGCAGAATGTGCACGCTTGAAAATAGGGTAATATATGTGCAACAGTATACTTGCAGCAATAATCAGAAGATTTAGAAAAAACATAATCAATAATGTCACTATACAGTGACTACGAAGTGATTTACAATATGCACGTTTCTTGAGCTGTTTCTGTCTATCTCTCTCTCTATTTCGGTCTAGGGGATACATGTCAGAGACTAATTTAACCGATTCACCTAGGAGAGGACTTAAACAATTAAATTGTCTAACTTGCTAGACCTTAGTTTCAGTTTATATTCCTGGGAAGCAGTTTTCTCGGCCAGGGGGAGTTTTGAGTCAGTCTGTGGAGGAGGGCAGGGCTGAGAGTTCAAATCAGAAGGCAGTCCGTGAAATTTCTTGATATGGCTCGAATGTAGCCAACCCTTGCGACCCTCAATCTTCACTGCTGTCCTCGTGGTCAGAAGTACTAATTTCGGCGTTTGCCAGCGAGGCTCCAGCGGGCTCCTCCTGTCGAAATTTCTTATAAACACGTAATCTCCGGGAACCACTTCATGGGGCTTCACCTCGGTGTTGTCGGGAAAGGCTGCAGCTACCTGTGAACGGCAAGATTGTAGTGCAGACATCAAGGAAGCAAGGTAATCTGTCAGCATATTACAATCAACATCAGTGATTTTACGAGGTATAGGCGTCCCCCACATATTTGGTGGCCTACCGAAGACCACCTCGTACGGGGATAGCCCTGTTCGAGAATGTGCTATCATTCTCATGTAAAAGAGCGCAACTGGTAAAGCTACTATCCAGTCGACGCCTTTCTCTCTGCAGATTTTAGAAAGTCGAATTTTCAGAGTCTGATTATGACGCTCCACGAGACCTGCTGCCTCGGGATGCCGGACACAGTGGAATTTCCACTGATAGCCTAACAGGAGTGTAATGTGTTTCACTAGCTCGGATGAGAACGGCTGACCGTTATCTGAGTACACGATACGGGGCAAACCATACCGTGGGAAGAATTCACGAACCAGCTGCTTGGCAGTGGTCGGAGCAGTGTAATCTGGGACTGGATATGCTTCTGTCCAACGGGAAAGTGCGCATACAACTACGAGGACATATTTGAATCCTCGACAACGTTCCATCTGGATATAATCCATCTGGAGGACTTCAAAAGGGTGATCGGGAGGTTGAAATCCACCTTGCTCTACAGGAATGCTTTTACCTGGGTTGAACTGACAACAAATCATGCAAGTACGCACTTTCTGTTTGGCTGCTGCTCGTAAGTGTTTATTGAACCAAATGTTTTGAATACTGTCTAGCATAGCTTTCTCTCCTAAATGCGCTGGACTATGTATTGTGTTAATGATAACTTGAACCATGGAGTCGGGGAGAAACCATGTAGATTTTCCCTTCGTCATCCATCCCTGATCTGTTTGGATCCCTCCTAGTTCAGTCCATTTCTTGATTTCCTCTGGTGTAGCATGTGTCTGTATGTCAATTACATCAAGGGCGGGATCCCTAACTGTCATGCAGTGTGTCGATGTCGGAACTATTGTTTTTGTCAAGTCAGTTGCATGAGTCCGATTCTGTGCTGTTTGTTTAGCTGTTCGGTCTGCCAGGTCGTTACCCTGGGAAATGATATCGGTGACTTTTGTATGGGCCTTGCACTTCATGATAGATATCGCAGTAGGCAGATGTATTGCATCTAACAGAGCTTGAATGAGGGGACCGTGTTGAATGTTGGCACCGTGAGAAGTTAAATAACCTCTCTCTCGCCAGAGAACTCCGAAGTCGTGTACAACTCCGAATGCATAACGTGAATCTGTGTATATGTTAACTCTCTTATTTTTGGCTTGAATACAGGCTTGTGTCAGAGCGATGAGCTCTGCTGCTTGAGCTGACAAGGTGTCAATACAATACGTTTCAATAACTTCGGTGTCTGTCGTGACTGCGTAAGCGGCCACTAACTCTCCTGTACTTGTTCTCATGCATGAACCATCCACATAAAGTGTCAGGTCTGGATCTGGTAATGGAATGTCTGTCAAGTCTTGTCTGGGTTTCGTCGTAATAGTAATGACTTCAATACAATCATGTGCCAATGGGTCTGTTCCACTTAATGGCAAAAGTGTGGCAGGATTTAATGTACTACAGCGTCTGATTTCTCTGTGTGGCTGAAACAATGTCAATTCATAACCTGTCAGTCGTGCTATAGTCAAGTGCTGGGTCTGTGTTCGGTTTAAAAGAACTTCCACGGAATGTGGAACTTACACTGACAATTGATGTCCTAATACTATGGAATCGCTTTGTCTGATCGCTAAAGCTGTTGCTGCGACTGATTTCAAACACGTAGGCAGAGCCTGGGCTACTGGATCTAATGTGCTAGAAAAATAAGCACACGGTTTGTGTGAACCTGCTTGTTCCTGAGTGAGTACTGACAAGGCAGTACCTTCGCGTTCTGTAACAAAAAGTGTAAAAGGCTTACTGTAACATGGTGTCGCTAAAACAGGTGCTTGACATAAGGCTTTCTTTAAGTCTTCAAAAGCTTGTGTATGTTCCTGAGTCCAAGGGAGGACAGTCGATGTCGCTGCCTCCTGGGTTGTCAACTGAATGAGTGGTTTTACTAGAAATGCATATTGGGGAATCCATTGTCTACAGTACGAAGTGAGACCTATGAAGGCCCGCACCTCCTTTTGTGTCTTGGGAGGTGGCATGTTTACTATTAACTGGATGCGGTCAGGTGTGAGCTGTCTCCCCCCTTTGGACAGCAAGTGCCCAAGGTACACAACTTGCTGAACACAGAATTGCAGCTTCGAAGGGGACACCTTGTGCCCCTTGTCGGCCAGAAAATGTAAAACCGTCAGTGATGCTTTTTCACATTCGGGCTCGCTTCGGGCGGTGATCAGCAGATCATCGACATACTGGAGCAGGGCAGTGTTAACAGGCATGTGAATACTGTCAAGTTGTCTTTTTAGTGCTTGGCTATAGATGCTGGGGCTTTCTGTGAATCCTTGAGGTGCGCGTGCAAATTTGAAGCTTCGTCCATTTAAACAGAATCCGAACAAATATTGGCTTTCCGGATCGATTGGGACGCTAAAGAAGGCGTTCTTGAGATCAATTACAGTAAAGAACGTTGCTTCTGAATCAATAGCTGTCAATAATGAAGAGATATCTGGAACCACGGGATACTGTGGTACAATGCATTTATTCAATTCGCGCAGATCAATAATTAATCGATAAACTGGGGGCGCATTTGGATCAGTACGTTTAAGAATTGGAATGATAGGAGAATTACATACATTGGAGTCGGTTTCCACAACCACTCCTTGTGCAATGAGCTCGTCAATGATTTGCAGCAAAGCCACTACAGCATCTGGAGGTAACTTGTATTGTCGAATTCGTGGTAATACCACTCCTGCTTTGAGTGTGACTCGATATGGTGTGATGTGCATACAACCTACATCAGTGGGGCCTTGTGCCCATAAATGTGCAGGGACATTCTGTAACCGGTGATCCATGTCTCTAAATACGTAGTGACCTTTAAAGTCACGCAAAAATAGTCGTACCCCTTCCGGGGAACAACATATTACAGCTCCTAGAGCTTTCAGTGTCTTTATACCTAACAAGTTTTCTGGGCATGATTTTGTAAGCAATAAATCTGTAGTCCGTCAATGGACCAACTGCAAGAGGAAGAGGTTGCGATACTTCGTTAACAATAGGCTTTCCTGAAAATCCAAGGGAAACATTCTGTGAGCCTGAGAGGGGTGCCCCTGGAACCTCGTCGTGACTTATAGTTGTTCTGCTTGCCCCTGTATCAATTAAAAACTTTCTGTCTTTCCCTAATACTTGACTATGTACATAAGGACCCTCTTGATCTACAGGAACCTCAATAAGAGGCAAGCCAACCTCCCTCTCTAGGCTGTTTCATGTGTATCGCTGATAATCGGGATAGTCATTTTGTGCATACTGGTACATCTGTTGTGTCGTGTTTTGTGTTGTGGCAATAGGCTGTGGCTGTGGTACTGCTACGGTCTGTTGTGAAGCTTGCATAGGCTGTACATTCTGGGGTACTTGTGGTTGGATCTGATCCTGTCTAGGTGGACGCGGTCTCTCCTTGGTTTTACCCGTAGAGATATTGTGTTTCAGAACTGCACAATCGTTTATATAATGACCTGGCTGTTTACAATAGTTACATGTCCCTTTAACAGGAGCCGCTGAATTACTGGACTGTGTCGCACCCTTTTTATGACCGTCAGCTGGAACTGACTGGGCAACGAGCATTTTCATTTTCGTGTCTTTCATACGTCTTTGTTCGTGTTCTTGTTCTTCTCTAATTCTATTCTGGTGGTACTGTAACATTTGTAACATTTGTGAAGGGGTATTAGCTTGCCAAGTGCTCTCGACTTTCAATACTCTGTTCTTAACCTGGGGCAGGGAATTCTCGACTAATTTTGTTACAAAAAGATGGGGATATGAATCGCTACTTGCTTTCAGACCGCTATTAATACCAAAACATTTTTCAAATCGGGAATAAAAATCACTAGTGTCTTCATCGGGTTTCTGTTTGCAGGCTGAGATTGCACCCCAGTCTTCCTTTTTCGTAGTTAATAAGCGTGGCAATACTTGTACTAACAATCCTGGTAACGCTTCAGTTTTGTCCCCAAGCCCTAGGCCTGGAGTTCGGGTATTTTCTTCGTTTTCTAATGCAGTCCAATCAATCTTTTGCTCTCCCACCTCCCATTCTTTTTCTTTGAGTTTCTCGTAAATACCGGCAGGCAATAATACTTTCAATATTTTCATAATGTCAGGATAGGTATAATCACCCATGAGTAACATGTCTTTTATTTCACGGTGAAAACCTGCTGGATCCCTGTCATGGCTGGGCACTAATTTTTTCATTTCCAATAGTTCTATTTTAGTTATGGGCATGTGCACAAACACGCGTCTAAAAGTATTATCATCATTTCTAACTGGGTTCACTTCGCGTAAGGGATTCTGTCTGTCTATGTAATACATTTTTCTTTCCATGGAGGGAGCTGGATCAAGCTGTGGACACAGGAAGGCACTGTATCTGTGCCGTTGTTCTAGAATTACTTTAATTAGATCGGTACCTAGACCTCTCCATTTCTTCATGAGTAGTGCTATTTCCTAACTATAACGTGTGTGAAACCTATGGTTTTTTCAGTGAATTTGTACGGTTTTTTAAATGCTAAGTTACTTTACGCCATTTGTGGCGTGCGCGCCCACTTAACGCATTTCGTTCCGTGCACGGTTTTTATCAACTTTAATAAGCCCTGTACATTTGGTGGCCTTCGGCCACCAAAAGCACAGGGGGTGAGGTCAATGTGGATAGTGTTTTTTTTATTTCGATTTTATAATTTCATGTTGCCAAAATTACGTTTTTTTTCTCTATTAATAAGCCCTGCACATTTGGTGGCCTGCGGCCACCAAAAGCACAGGGGGTGGGGTAAGTGTGGATAGTGTTTTTTTTATTTTTATTTTTTTACCGTAAGCGTACGGTAAGCTTACGGTAAGCGTACGGTAAGCGTACGGTAAGCGTACCCCGCGAAATTGCCGAAAAAAAAATAAAACCGTTTTTGCTCTTGGGGGATGTTTGGGGTCTCCCTCAACATGACTATGTGGGAGGGAGTTGTCAAAACAGCCCCGTAACATGTTTTTGGCCATCATGTTTGATAAACAACACTCAGTGCGAGAGACAAAATGGCGGACGCTGCTTCCTGGTTTCGGCCGATTCGAATGTTTACTAAGATCTAAGAGCCAATCAGAATCGCGCTCGCGCACGCCACCGTAAGCTTACGGTAAGCGTACGGTAAGCGTACGGTAAGCGTACCGTAAGCGGGCTCAGATATATATATTGATTTAAAGGCTATTTTCTCAGAATCTACTGAACAGATTTACACCAAACCTACAAAAGGCACTTCCTTGACCTAGGGACTACCTCTCTGCCAAATTTCTAGTAATTCTGTTCAGCCGTTCGGGCTGTAGCTCGTTCTAAAGGTCCTATGGAAAAATGCATGGGAAAAACGCGTTTTGGGACCCCCCTTTTATCTCAGCCCCCGCTTGACGAATCCCCCCGAGACTTTCAGGGTAGGAGCGGAGCGTAGCGCCCCACCTATTTTGAGAAATTCGCGAGGATTCGTCGACCGGCGCCAAAGTTATTCAAAATAGAATGTTGAGGTTTTCCTATGGAAACGTGGTCCTAACTATAACTACCTACTGGCGACCGCCAGTAGGTAATATATATATATATATATATATATATATATATATATATATATATATATATATATATATATATAAATTTTCTTCTATTTACTGCATCTTTCTTTGATTGTTGTAGCAAGTTTATTAGCAGCACTTTCGAGGTTTATTGTTTTCATTTAGTTTACGCAAAGAGTCGATCTTCTACCCAACACAACTGACTATCCTCTGGTGACTAGATTACTCCCTGATATGTGCACTGTGCAAGCTGTAAATCCTCCACCTGCATTTTTGTATACCCCAGGTGAACCACTAGTTAGGTGGGAAATAGGGAAATATTGCATGTTGTGTTTCAAACTTACTCAGGAGCAACTGGCGCATCAAGATTTATTGCGGAGAGGAAAAAATGCCTACTGTTACATTCCCTAGGATTTGAGGTCAGATCTATTTTTTAAAACTTCCCAAATTTATCTCCGGAGGACAGTGATGGTGTTGATGAGTATCGTGAGACCATCCTCAAACTTAAAAAAAGATTTGATAAACGACCGAGTCTAATGGTACTGAGGCACAAATTCTTTAAAAGAAAGCAAAGTGAAGGAGAAGATGTAGACTCTTACATATCTGTTCTGCGTAGGCTAGCAGCTGACTGCAAATTTGAAAACATTACAGATCAACTGACAAGAGATCAGTTTGTTTGCCTCTGCAAGGACAAGCACATAAGAAAAAATCTTTTGAGTCTGGGGAATCCTTCGTTGGATGAGACCATTAAGATAGCTAAAAGTCTAGAGATTTCAATGTTCTCCTTAAAAGAGTTGGATGAGAACAGTGCAGAAAGTGTGAATGCTGTTGGTACAGCAAAGCCACGTGTAAAGTCAGGCGCCAAGGCACTAATGTTGCTCCCAAGTCTGTGAAATCTGAAGTTCAGAATTTTAACATGCAAACATGTGTTTGAGGTGCGGAAATTCTCCCTGTTTCAAAAACGCCAGGTGCCCAGCTATAAATGTAAGATGTAATTATTGTGAGAAAAAAAAGTCAATTTTACCAAAGTATGTCTGACAAAGAAGGGTTACCGGAAACTTTGAGTGTGTACTATCGAATCGATTGATGAGTCTGATGCTGAGGTGACTTCTGTCGTTTGCGAGGAGCGTGAATCTGGTGTGGGCAAAGAAGTTGAGGAGTGCGCTCCCATTCAAACACTTATTGAAGGTGGTCCTTCATTTTGTAGATACCCTATTGTGGACATTGAAGTAGAAGGGAAAATAATGAAATTGCTAGTTGACTCTGGTGCCCGTATAACCATGATTACACAAAAGTTGTTCAAAGAGATTTGGAAGGGTACTTTGCAGTTGTTTCCCCCTGACCGCTTCCCTGTTTCCTATGAAGGGCAGAAGATCGATCTGCTTAGGTTTTTCGAAGAAGATATGATATTTAAGGGGAGAAAAATCAGAGGTAAAATCTATGTTGCGGTAAAAGGCTTAAACATCCTTGGTTGGTTTCATCAGGGAATGTTTTGAATGATTTTGAGGCCAGGAAAATCTGAACAAGTGTTGGTTGTGGGGAGCAATGATGATGCTGGACAAGAATGGAAAGACAAATTTCCATTGGTGTTTGGTGACACCCTGGGAAAGGTTAAAGGTTTCAAACATAAGATTATTGTTAAAGAAGGTGCCACACCCATCAAACATAAACTCAGGGCTGTGTCTTATAATGTTAGGAGCGATTTGGATAAGGAGTTAAAGGAACTGTGTGCCAAGGGGATAATTGAACCCACAGAATCGTCGTTTTGGTTATCTCTGTTAGTTGTTGCTCGAAAGAGGGGTGGACAACTCAGGGTGTGTGTTGATTTGAGGTCACTCAATAGAGAGATTTAGGTAGATTCACATCCTCTTTCCAAGATAAGTGATTTGCCTCTACCAGAGAAGCAAAATATTTTTCTAAACTCGACTTGGCTCATGCCTATCATCAGTTCGAGCTCCATCCTGATTTTTGCCATCTTACTGCCTTCATATCTCCACTGGGCACCTTTTAATATTGCTGAACGCCATGTGGGTTAGCGTCGGCAGCCTCTGTATTTCAGAGGGTCATGAACAACATTCTCTAGGAGTTAGATGGTGTTCGGGCGTTTCAGGCCGACCTTCTCATCTTTGGTGAAGACGCCACTTCTCACGATCGCATTCTTTACAAGGTGTTGATGTTGTTCCAAGAACATGGGGTGGTTCTGAAAGCAGAGAAGTATGAGATTGTTTGCGAAAAGGTGTAATATTTGGGACATGTTGTTTCCCAAGAAAAGGTCAGTCCTAAACCTGGTCTGATCTGTGGTAAATTTAAATTACCTGTACTTAATTTATGCGGTAAAATTCAATAAGGATAACTCAGAATAAATAAGAGGCAGAATCCGTGATATTAGAGGTTTTAAAAGGGGTTTATTCCTTACAAAGGAATTGGTTCGAACCAGGCAATCGGATTCCGTCACCACGAAGGTTCGGGAAGGGATTGAGCATACTTTATTGACAGGTTATCATATATATAGTCAATGCATTACAGTAAAGGCAGATGCAGAAAGGCGTAACAGCTGAGAAGAGAGATAAGAATACACATACGTAATGAAAAAGGCGTTACAATAGGCGTGCATAAGGGCGTGTACTAGAAACGTCATTATGAGGATGTCACAGGTGGGTGGATCCATAAGAGAATCCTGCAAGGTCAGCAGAAATAAATGGCAGAGATGCGCGTGCAGCAGCATGACGTGTGACTGACGTGTAACTGGAGGGTGAAGGGGACTTGACATTTAGCCCTACATGAGGAGACAGAAGTCTGGGATGTCAGAACAACCTAATCCCAAATCGTATCTAATATCTTGTGTTTAAGGAACTGTATTATCTGGAAGGAAAGGTCTCTCAGGCAGAGGCTATCCTATACTGACTGCTAGTGCGTGTATAAGCGTCTATGTGTCTACATGAGATGCGAGGGGGCATGGGCCTACCATGGTAACAGGAGCTATGAATTACTTGTACGGAGACAGTAAGGCCGGGCCCTTTGCTCTGCAGCTGGAAGGAAGTTTACCTAAACTACTAGACAGGAATGTATGTTTCGAGGAGCGGAGCAGATAACTTGAAGGCTAAATACAGTCTTGGCAGGCAACAGGCCGAGCCAGGCACCGTTAGCCGCGCAGGGAGTAAGACAAAGGTCATGGATACAGATGCAGGTCCAGGCTGGAGCATTCAGAGGCAGAAGGCAGGAAAAGGCTCGATGGCAGAATTCAGGGCCTAACTTGCCAGAGCTGAAAAACGTGAAAGGTGCACCATATAAAGGCGGTGGCAAGGCATACTTAGGAACGGAATATTCGACCCATTCATGGTGGATCTGAAAGAGGACATGTTAACGTTGGACACAAATGTATTTGCGTCTTCATAGCTGGAAGTGGAGGGAACATACATGTACTTGTAGCACGTACATGGAGCCGTTGGGGTCTAAGATAGGGGACACAATTGATCATAAAAATTCATATTTCCTCATTCCCTCCTTGTCCCCTACGGACCCTTCATGATATATCGATCCTCAGGAATCCATCAATCTGTTCATGTAACATCATTTGCTCTTCTTTCTTCTTACGGGATTTTGAATGAGAACTTGAATGTGGAATACATGATGTGGCACACAGGCCGCAAATCGCTGGCCCACATTGTAGACACAGGCAGCAACTGAATACTATGAGAAGGGCAATACCTAGGAAGGATAGGACCTTCCATCCCCAGGCTGACAGCACACTCCAGAACCAACCGGACCAAGTCCAGGTGCCTGGATTCTGGTGTATCTGACTTGCAATTTTATGAAGACGAGTTATGGCTTTATATACTGATGGCGCGTTTTCTGGAATGAAAACACAGCAGCTCGATCCGATGACTCTACAGGCTCCGCCCCTATCGGCCAGGATGACGTCAAGGACAAGACGATTTTGGAGAACAACAATCCGCATCGCAGACTGTTCCTCCGTTAAGTTGCCTAGGGCAGAGGTAGTTTCATTCACTACTGCTTCAAGGGTTCTGGTTAATTTACGTATCAGTTTACTATTAGAGACAACACCTATGTAGGGAAAGAGACCTTTATTGAAGTCTGTGTATTGTTCCCATGCCGTTTCAGTGTAGTCGACAATCGGGAGATCTCTCTGGGGTCTATTGTGTACTAGATGGGTATTTCTATGATAATCAGGAGGAGCTAGGAAAACAGGTGGCAGAAGGAATGCAATGTAACAGGTACCATCCCAATCTAGAGGTAAACGTATATATGCGGTATGACCACAAATGAAATAGGAATGACGGGAAGCTCTAAATGTAGACTTGCCTTGATCACTGAATTCGATCACAGTAGTACATTTACTATGACCCAGGTGTACTGAACCATTTTTTCTTACACATAATTCACCTTTGACTGGTAATACTGACATAGCAGGCAAGACTGGTGCAGCTTCGGATTCAACATTCAGAATCATGAGGTTAAGTGTAAAGTTACCTAATCCATATACTTCATTTTCTAGATCAGTTCCTGTCCTTTTGGGAAGTCCCTCTTTGTTAGGGTAGCAGGCTTTAAGCAAAACTAAGTTCAGGTTTCCCCATACCCAGTTGTCCTGGTAAACTACGGTATTTGAATCTAAAGAATTAATCAAACTAAACCATGCACCACAGGAACCATTGTGTGTGAATGGATACGGAAAGAGGGGCAGAACTCCCTTGTATTTCTGGTAGGGAGGGAGTCGGCCACATATCCAACAATTTGTAGCGTTGTTGGTCTGATGGGAGTGATGTAACATACCAATGAATGTGTTGTTGCGCAGCGCAAGTCTGTAGGGCAACTCATGCGGAGGTAATTCGCTAAAGGAGTGTTCGGCAGTAACATTGAAAGCAGAATGTGCACGCTTGAAAATAGGGTAATATATGTGCAACAGTATACTTGCAGCAATAATCAGAAGATTTAGAAAAAACATAATCAATAATGTCACTATACAGTGACTACGAAGTGATTTACAATATGCACGTTTCTTGAGCTGTTTCTGTCTATCTCTCTCTCTATTTCGGTCTAGGGGATACATGTCAGAGACTAATTTAACCGATTCACCTAGGAGAGGACTTAAACAATTAAATTGTCTAACTTGCTAGACCTTAGTTTCAGTTTATATTCCTGGGAAGCAGTTTTCTCGGCCAGGGGGAGTTTTGAGTCAGTCTGTGGAGGAGGGCAGGGCTGAGAGTTCAAATCAGAAGGCAGTCCGTGAAATTTCTTGATATGGCTCGAATGTAGCCAACCCTTGCGACCCTCAATCTTCACTGCTGTCCTCGTGGTCAGAAGTACTAATTTCGGCGTTTGCCAGCGAGGCTCCAGCGGGCTCCTCCTGTCGAAATTTCTTATAAACACGTAATCTCCGGGAACCACTTCATGGGGCTTCACCTCGGTGTTGTCGGGAAAGGCTGCAGCTACCTGTGAACGGCAAGATTGTAGTGCAGACATCAAGGAAGCAAGGTAATCTGTCAGCATATTACAATCAACATCAGTGATTTTACGAGGTATAGGCGTCCCCCACATATTTGGTGGCCTACCGAAGACCACCTCGTACGGGGATAGCCCTGTTCGAGAATGTGCTATCATTCTCATGTAAAAGAGCGCAACTGGTAAAGCTACTATCCAGTCGACGCCTTTCTCTCTGCAGATTTTAGAAAGTCGAATTTTCAGAGTCTGATTATGACGCTCCACGAGACCTGCTGCCTCGGGATGCCGGACACAGTGGAATTTCCACTGATAGCCTAACAGGAGTGTAATGTGTTTCACTAGCTCGGATGAGAACGGCTGACCGTTATCTGAGTACACGATACGGGGCAAACCATACCGTGGGAAGAATTCACGAACCAGCTGCTTGGCAGTGGTCGGAGCAGTGTAATCTGGGACTGGATATGCTTCTGTCCAACGGGAAAGTGCGCATACAACTACGAGGACATATTTGAATCCTCGACAACGTTCCATCTGGATATAATCCATCTGGAGGACTTCAAAAGGGTGATCGGGAGGTTGAAATCCACCTTGCTCTACAGGAATGCTTTTACCTGGGTTGAACTGACAACAAATCATGCAAGTACGCACTTTCTGTTTGGCTGCTGCTCGTAAGTGTTTATTGAACCAAATGTTTTGAATACTGTCTAGCATAGCTTTCTCTCCTAAATGCGCTGGACTATGTATTGTGTTAATGATAACTTGAACCATGGAGTCGGGGAGAAACCATGTAGATTTTCCCTTCGTCATCCATCCCTGATCTGTTTGGATCCCTCCTAGTTCAGTCCATTTCTTGATTTCCTCTGGTGTAGCATGTGTCTGTATGTCAATTACATCAAGGGCGGGATCCCTAACTGTCATGCAGTGTGTCGATGTCGGAACTATTGTTTTTGTCAAGTCAGTTGCATGAGTCCGATTCTGTGCTGTTTGTTTAGCTGTTCGGTCTGCCAGGTCGTTACCCTGGGAAATGATATCGGTGACTTTTGTATGGGCCTTGCACTTCATGATAGATATCGCAGTAGGCAGATGTATTGCATCTAACAGAGCTTGAATGAGGGGACCGTGTTGAATGTTGGCACCGTGAGAAGTTAAATAACCTCTCTCTCGCCAGAGAACTCCGAAGTCGTGTACAACTCCGAATGCATAACGTGAATCTGTGTATATGTTAACTCTCTTATTTTTGGCTTGAATACAGGCTTGTGTCAGAGCGATGAGCTCTGCTGCTTGAGCTGACAAGGTGTCAATACAATACGTTTCAATAACTTCGGTGTCTGTCGTGACTGCGTAAGCGGCCACTAACTCTCCTGTACTTGTTCTCATGCATGAACCATCCACATAAAGTGTCAGGTCTGGATCTGGTAATGGAATGTCTGTCAAGTCTTGTCTGGGTTTCGTCGTAATAGTAATGACTTCAATACAATCATGTGCCAATGGGTCTGTTCCACTTAATGGCAAAAGTGTGGCAGGATTTAATGTACTACAGCGTCTGATTTCTCTGTGTGGCTAAAACAATGTCAATTCATAACCTGTCAGTCGTGCTATAGTCAAGTGCTGGGTCTGTGTTCGGTTTAAAAGAACTTCCACGGAATGTGGAACTTACACTGTCAATTGATGTCCTAATACTATGGAATCGCTTTGTCTGATCGCTAAAGCTGTTGCTGCGACTGATTTCAAACACGTAGGCAGAGCCTGGGCTACTGGATCTAATGTGCTAGAAAAATAAGCACACGGTTTGTGTGAACCTGCTTGTTCCTGAGTGAGTACTGACAAGGCAGTACCTTCGCGTTCTGTAACAAAAAGTGTAAAAGGCTTACTGTAACATGGTGTCGCTAAAACAGGTGCTTGACATAAGGCTTTCTTTAAGTCTTCAAAAGCTTGTGTATGTTCCTGAGTCCAAGGGAGGACAGTCGATGTCGCTGCCTCCTGGGTTGTCAACTGAATGAGTGGTTTTACTAGAAATGCATATTGGGGAATCCATTGTCTACAGTACGAAGTGAGACCTATGAAGGCCCGCACCTCCTTTTGTGTCTTGGGAGGTGGCATGTTTACTATTAACTGGATGCGGTCAGGTGTGAGCTGTCTCCCCCCTTTGGACAGCAAGTGCCCAAGGTACACAACTTGCTGAACACAGAATTGCAGCTTCGAAGGGGACACCTTGTGCCCCTTGTCGGCCAGAAAATGTAAAACCGTCAGTGATGCTTTTTCACATTCGGGCTCGCTTCGGGCGGTGATCAGCAGATCATCGACATACTGGAGCAGGGCAGTGTTAACAGGCATGTGAATACTGTCAAGTTGTCTTTTTAGTGCTTGGCTATAGATGCTGGGGCTTTCTGTGAATCCTTGAGGTGCGCGTGCAAATTTGAAGCTTCGTCCATTTAAACAGAATCCGAACAAATATTGGCTTTCCGGATCGATTGGGACGCTAAAGAAGGCGTTCTTGAGATCAATTACAGTAAAGAACGTTGCTTCTGAATCAATAGCTGTCAATAATGAAGAGATATCTGGAACCACGGGATACTGTGGTACAATGCATTTATTCAATTCGCGCAGATCAATAATTAATCGATAAACTGGGGGCGCATTTGGATCAGTACGTTTAAGAATTGGAATGATAGGAGAATTACATACATTGGAGTCGGTTTCCACAACCACTCCTTGTGCAATGAGCTCGTCAATGATTTGCAGCAAAGCCACTACAGCATCTGGAGGTAACTTGTATTGTCGAATTCGTGGTAATACCACTCCTGCTTTGAGTGTGACTCGATATGGTGTGATGTGCATACAACCTACATCAGTGGGGCCTTGTGCCCATAAATGTGCAGGGACATTCTGTAACCGGTGATCCATGTCTCTAAATACGTAGTGACCTTTAAAGTCACGCAAAAATAGTCGTACCCCTTCCGGGGAACAACATATTACAGCTCCTAGAGCTTTCAGTGTCTTTATACCTAACAAGTTTTCTGGGCATGATTTTGTAAGCAATAAATCTGTAGTCCGTCAATGGACCAACTGCAAGAGGAAGAGGTTGCGATACTTCGTTAACAATAGGCTTTCCTGAAAATCCAAGGGAAACATTCTGTGAGCCTGAGAGGGGTGCCCCTGGAACCTCGTCGTGACTTATAGTTGTTCTGCTTGCCCCTGTATCAATTAAAAACTTTCTGTCTTTCCCTAATACTTGACTATGTACATAAGGACCCTCTTGATCTACAGGAACCTCAATAAGAGGCAAGCCAACCTCCCTCTCTAGGCTGTTTCATGTGTATCGCTGATAATCGGGATAGTCATTTTGTGCATACTGGTACATCTGTTGTGTCGTGTTTTGTGTTGTGGCAATAGGCTGTGGCTGTGGTACTGCTACGGTCTGTTGTGAAGCTTGCATAGGCTGTACATTCTGGGGTACTTGTGGTTGGATCTGATCCTGTCTAGGTGGACGCGGTCTCTCCTTGGTTTTACCCGTAGAGATATTGTGTTTCAGAACTGCACAATCGTTTATATAATGACCTGGCTGTTTACAATAGTTACATGTCCCTTTAACAGGAGCCGCTGAATTACTGGACTGTGTCGCACCCTTTTTATGACCGTCAGCTGGAACTGACTGGGCAACGAGCATTTTCATTTTCGTGTCTTTCATACGTCTTTGTTCGTGTTCTTGTTCTTCTCTAATTCTATTCTGGTGGTACTGTAACATTTGTAACATTTGTGAAGGGGTATTAGCTTGCCAAGTGCTCTCGACTTTCAATACTCTGTTCTTAACCTGGGGCAGGGAATTCTCGACTAATTTTGTTACAAAAAGATGGGGATATGAATCGCTACTTGCTTTCAGACCGCTATTAATACCAAAACATTTTTCAAATCGGGAATAAAAATCACTAGTGTCTTCATCGGGTTTCTGTTTGCAGGCTGAGATTGCACCCCAGTCTTCCTTTTTCGTAGTTAATAAGCGTGGCAATACTTGTACTAACAATCCTGGTAACGCTTTAGTTTTGTCCCCAAGCCCTAGGCCTGGAGTTCGGGTATTTTCTTCGTTTTCTAATGCAGTCCAATCAATCTTTTGCTCTCCCACCTCCCATTCTTTTTCTTTGAGTTTCTCGTAAATACCGGCAGGCAATAATACTTTCAATATTTTCATAATGTCAGGATAGGTATAATCACCCATGAGTAACATGTCTTTTATTTCACGGTGAAAACCTGCTGGATCCCTGTCATGGCTGGGCACTAATTTTTTCATTTCCAATAGTTCTATTTTAGTTATGGGCATGTGCACAAACACGCGTCTAAAAGTATTATCATCATTTCTAACTGGGTTCACTTCGCGTAAGGGATTCTGTCTGTCTATGTAATACATTTTTCTTTCCATGGAGGGAGCTGGATCAAGCTGTGGACACAGGAAGGCACTGTATCTGTGCCGTTGTTCTAGAATTACTTTAATTAGATCGGTACCTAGACCTCTCCATTTCTTCATGAGTAGTTCTATCAGTATATCTGGTAGGGGACCAGGATCGGAGTGTTGGCTTTTATACACTATAAGGAGGTGTTGTATCATGTACATACCAGCTAAACGCTGTTCGTCTGGTGAAAGATTCAAAAACGTGTGTGCTAGCACGTCATCACTATATTTATCAGAACTGTCAGCCCATTGTACTGCTGACCTGGCTAATTCTTGTTCATCCATAGAATCGAGTACATGGTACCCCATTCGTTCTTGAAGTATTTTATCAGTAGCCTGAAATAAGTGTTCAGGGGTCTTTGGATTTGACATGGCTGCTTGAAAAATTCTCTTACTTTCTGGACGTATCGGACGCATTGAATTATTAAAAGATCTTCCCTTACCTACATAAGCTATCATTTCTCTAGCTTGTAATTGTAATTGTCCTGTTGTCGTTTCTGGTTGTTCCTCCTCCTCCTCCGAGGATTCTGTCTTATCTGCATCTATTTCTCTTTCAGGCTGTTCTCTTTCACGTATTTGTTCTACTGTTTTTCGGATCCTTCGGTACATATTTTTTATACTATTCTGTTTATCATGTTTTCCGTCTGCTATATTCTGACCCCATTTGTTAAGTGCTTTCATTTCTTCCGGGTCTACACTAGGCCTATCTCTGTTTCTTATCAGGCAGTTTATGAAGAAGCGTAACAACAGTTTTTGCGTGTCCACTTTCTGGTATGCCATGGCCTCGCCAATACTTTCAGGACCTTGCCCTGTTTGGACAAAGTGATATATTTTGTCTAGATGATCAATCATTCCTGGTAGTATCATTAAATAGTTCGCAACTCGTCGTAGACGTACTGATGATAGCATCATTCTGTCGTCTTTACCGGGTACTGGATCATATCTACAGTCTGTAAGAGGCTCTTTTAAGCATGTTGTAATTCGCTGTTTGAGGTGTACGTTGGTGTGCTAAATCCCTATAAGTCAATCGACGTGTTGGTGGTGGCGTATGAAAACCTCCTGTCGCACCTCCTGAGGTGCCAGGTCCAAAAGGATTTGTTGGGTGTATGGTAGGGAGAATAGGTGCAGGAAGGAGTGGAGGAACGGGCGGAAGGTTTAGAACGGACGGAGGAGTATGTTGCTGCAGAAGTGGGGGCAGATTATCTCGGGGTCGAGCGCCGTTAGCAGGTGGTGTGCGTGGCGGCGGAACATTAACATATTCGGGGGCTGCATCGTCTAAATAGGAAGAAAGGAAAATGTCCTTTGCGGTCTTGTGGTGCAATTTAGTCGGAAGCAATGGAGATGGCAGATCTTTTGGTACTTCCAGGGTGGCCTTAGGTAAACCCTCGGCCAGAAGAGGATACATACCATTCATAAGAGTGTTTCGTTGTCTGTCTACTTGTTCTGCTTTTACTCGGATACCTTCCTCAACTAATACGTTTTCTCGGGCTTTGTCTGAATCCTCCCTACTTTTCTCTTCTTTTCTGAGCGCTTTTTCTGTGCGTCTATGCGATTCTTTACGCCATAATTCAATGGCATCTTTCTGTGACTGTCTGGCTTTCTTTTTCCATAACGCTTCTTCTACTCTCATGATGCAATCTGCATCCCATGTCCCAGCAGCGGGCCATCTCTGATTCTCTGTTAAATCCTTGGTGTAGTCCACCCACAAATCGAGATATAATACGGCATCTAAGCCATGTTTATGGTACATAAAGTACCCTGGAGTGTCCCTAGGTGGAATGGGAACGGCTTCCTCGAGTATCCCTTTTCTAGTTTTTATCTGTCTTAATTTTGAGAATAACGGCATCTTAAACCTTGTTACTTGATTCTTACTCGGACTTGAACACAATTAATACAATAAATACAGTAATGAAGATCGAACAGTCACTCATACCACGACATTTAAAACACATTAAAACATTTTAAAACGAACAACGATAATAAGAATAAAACTAGCTAACTGCATAATACTGGATATACTGCTAAACAGTACAGATACACCGCTAAAACAGTGCAGACCGGGTCTGTGTACCCAGACTCGTCTTGACCGGCACAAACTAATGCGCACGTCTAGATGCGTCCCCACCAACGGTACTCACCGGGAAGCACGGAACGGAAGGCCTCGGAAACTCTGAACTGGACTGGACCGGACTGGACTGGACTCGACTCGTGACTTAGGTACTTCGGAACTTCGGAACCTGGTGGGCCTCTGTATACCTCGGATCTTGCTCTCTCAGCTAGGCTCTGGTCGGGATCCTCCGCACTCCTCACCGCCTCGTCTGGGTGTTGATCGCAGCCTCAGTCACCTCCGTTGGCCTGAGGGAGGTACAGGAAATCCTGCGGGTACGCGTAGTTGTCCGTCCGGCTGTGGCAGGAGACCGGGTCTGCAACGCACCTCCGGCGCGTGGGGTGGGGGAGGAGTCCCTATTCGGGCGCCAATTATGTGGTAAATTTAAATTACCTGTACTTAATTTATGCGGTAAAATTCAATAAGGATAACTCAGAATAAATAAGAGGCAGAATCCGTGATATTAGAGGTTTTAAAAGGGGTTTATTCCTTACAAAGGAATTGGTTCGAACCAGGCAATCGGATTCCGTCACCACGAAGGTTCGGGAAGGGATTGAGCATACTTTATTGACAGGTTATCATATATATAGTCAATGCATTACAGTAAAGGCAGATGCAGAAGGCGTAACAGCTGAGAAGAGAGATAAGAATACACATACGTAATGAAAAAGGCGTTACAATAGGCGTGCATAAGGGCGTGTACTAGAAACGTCATTATGAGGATGTCACAGGTGGGTGGATCCATAAGAGAATCCTGCAAGGTCAGCAGAAATAAATGGCAGAGATGCGCGTGCAGCAGCATGACGTGTGACTGACGTGTAACTGGAGGGTGAAGGGGACTTGACATTTAGCCCTACATGAGGAGACAGAAGTCTGGGATGTCAGAACAACCTAATCCCAAATCGTATCTAATATCTTGTGTTTAAGGAACTGTATTATCTGGAAGGAAAGGTCTCTCAGGCAGAGGCTATCCTATACTGACTGCTAGTGCGTGTATAAGCGTCTATGTGTCTACATGAGATGCGAGGGGGCAACGGCCTACCATGGTAACAGGAGCTATGAATTACTTGTACGGAGACAGTAAGGCCGGGCCCTTTGCTCTGCAGCTGGAAGGATGTTTACCTAAACTACTAGACAGGAATGTATGTTTCGAGGAGCGGAGCAGATAACTTGAAGGCTAAATACAGTCTTGGCAGGCAACAGGCCGAGCCAGGCACCGTTAGCTGCGCAGGGAGTAAGACAAAGGTCATGGATACAGATGCAGGTCCAGGCTGGAGCATTCAGAGGCAGAAGGCAGGAAAAGGCTCGATGGCAGAATTCAGGGCCTAACTTGCCAGAGCTGAAAAACGTGAAAGGTGCACCATATAAAGGCGGTGGCAAGGCATACTTAGGAACGGAATATTCGACCCATTCATGGTGGATCTGAAAGAGGACATGTTAACGTTGGACACAAATGTATTTGCGTCTTCATAGCTGGAAGTGGAGGGAACATACATGTACTTGTAGCACGTACATGGAGCCGTTGGGGTCTAAGATAGGGGACACAATTGATCATAAAAATTCATATTTCCTCAGATCGCAGCCATTACTAATGCCCTGGCACGCACTGATAAAAATGGTGTGAAATCAGATTCATTCCTGACTTTGCCACCATAGTTCGTTCTATTAGCAACCTTCTCAAGAAGGGAGTGAAATTCCAATGGTGCAGTGATTGTGTGAGTGCGTTTGACCGTGTGAAGACTTTGATGGGGCATTACAAAGCCCTCAAACTGTTTGATCACAACCATTCTTGTTGTGTCATGGTGGATGCCAGTCAGGTAGGACTGGGGGCCACTTTCACACAAACTGTGGACAAGGTTGAGAACACCAATGGCTGAGCTTCAACACTCTGTGATTGAAAAGGAGCTTTTGGCGTGTTGTTGGGCAATAGAAAAATTCCGTCTTTTTGTTTGGGGTAACCTTTCCTATTGCAAACTGATCATAAGCCACTCGTGAGCATACTGAGTAGCAACATGAGCAAGTGCTGTACTCCCCGGATTTTAAGGATGGTTACTAGACTACTTCAATATCAGTTTGATGTAAGCCACATGTCGCGGGGTAGGAATGGTAGGGCAGACTTTCTGTCCCATTTCCCTGTTACGAGTGAGGAGCATGAGGAGATTGGCTTTAAGGATCTGGTTGATGAAGACTGTGAAGATTGCCTTGTTAAAATGTTGGAGTTACCGGAGGCGACAATGTGCTCTAGTAAAGGCGTGCTTTTCTTGATGATTCTGTATTACAAGATGTGTGTGTTCTTGTGAGGAATGGTTGGCCCAGAGAAAGAGTGTTATCTCCCCTTTTGTAACCCTAGTGCAAAGTTAAAAGTGAAATTTCGTTAGAGGATGGATTACTGTTACGAGGTGACAAGCTCATTCCTCCACTGGTTTTCAGAAGTGATATAATTAAAAGGACTCACGAAGGACACCTGGGAGCCACCCTAACCAAACGTCGGCAACGTGATACCTTTTGGTGGCCGGGAATAGACACAGAAATCGATGAGGCAGTTTCTGGATGTTGTGTGTGTGGCGCTTCAGAAAAAAGTCTCAAAGTGTTCAACCCTCCTCTGCTTCCTATAGAATGTCCAGATGGGCCTTGGATAAAGGTGGGTATTGATGTCATGAGACCTTATGACAATTTTCCGGGCAGCTCAAGGTATATACTGGTTGTGATGGATTATGTTTCTAAGTGGCCTCAGATCAGACTGGTAAAGGATGCCAATGCTAAAAGCATCTTTGATTTCCTTAAAGATGCGTGTATGAGAGAGGGCTTTCCTGAGTGTGTAGTCTCAGACAATGACAAGCAATTTGTGGGTGAAGAATTTAAGTCCTTTCTTGAGGCTTTAGGCATCAAGCATTTGAAGGGTTCTCCTTATCACCCTCAAACCAACGGTCTTGTTGAGAGGATGAACCATGTGGTAGGAGAGTGTGTCAAGTGGGCCAAAGCGGTAAACCATGATGTGAACCTAGAGTTGAACAGTATGATTTGGTTCTACAGGACCACACGCCATACTTCCACCAAGGTTTCACCTTTCGAGCTTCTGAGAGGTACAAAAGCCAATACTAGTTTTAGTCCGGGGTAGATGTCTATAAGGCCTAAATCTGATTTGAGTGTGTTGAAATTGATGTCCATTGACAAAGAGAATATGTGTGTAACTCAAAGCAAGCAGAAGGAGTGGTTTGATACTAAGAAAGGGGCCAAAAGACTCTTCTTGATGTTGGGGATTTGGTCAGGATTAAATCATCTGTGCGTGTATAAAAAGATGAAAGTAAATATGGGGAACCTGTTAAGGTTGTGAAATTGGTGGAAAATGCAGTACAAGTTGAAGGAGGCCATTTGTGGAATTTATCTAAGGTGGCTAAAGTTCTGCAGAAATATAATTCTTCGTTCACAAGGAGCGAGAAGTCACTTGCTTTACTTTGGAGTTCTTTCCCAAGATGGTGAACCTCAGAAGGAGTACCAGGGTAAGCATCAGACCTGCTAGATGAAGGTCACAACATTTTTATATAATTTTAAATTTTTTTTATTTTGTCTTGTTTTGGGAAGAAGGGAACATGTTTAGGTTTGCATCTTTTATAATTTATGTCAGACTTCATTCCTTTGTGTATGTGTGTTCTAGTGTAGAATTACATGTTCCGGTGGAATGTTACTTGTTACCTAGTGATGTTGGAATATACAAGGAAGAGACAGTTGGAGGTTGTGCTGTGCTTGGTGGAGCCTCTGCTGTGTTGGCTCCACAAATATGTAGCCTATGAATAAACCATCTCTATTGAAACTATCAGTCTACGGCGTCTTCACTAAAAATTGATTCATGGATTGTCCAACCCTGATGAAATCCTAAGGGACAAGACGCGTTGGCTGGGCTGATTGCAATTTGTTTGATATAAAGAGTCAATAAATCTGGATTTGAACACATATACAAGACGCCTGGAGATTTGAATTCACTTGAACTGTCCTTATGGTATATACATGCACATTGTAATACATGGAACTTTTGCAATGCTCAAACTGATTGATTGATATTTATGATATATTGTACGCTCCTTTTCTGTTGTTGTAGCTGTCCCGTGTTCACTTTGAATCTGTTTTAGTACATCTGTCAGAACAGCTATGGATGGTGTACCATGCGTGATGGTATATATTGCAGCAAATTATGTGCCCCGTGAGGCACATTTGTCTATCTGGGGAACCATCCCCAAAAGAAGGCACATTGTGAGAATTATATGTTTATCTTTGGGTCCCGTATGGGAAACATTGCTTCAAGCTGATTTGTTTTTTGTGCAATCCAGAAAGAAATGTACTCCCGTCTGGTAGGAACCATACCCATGATTGCGTTAATAGTCACTGAACTAATTGCAGGCACAGTTATATGGGGCTGTGCAGCCCTTGCTGGTATTTTCTGATTTTTTACATAATGAACGATGTTAACCACCTGTGTAGTCTAAGTATACTTTTGTAAAGTGTATAAAGTTCTGCTGCTGTGATTACTCCTATCTGTGGATATGGTGTTTAGCCGGCCAGGATTGGCCATGTTGCCCCTTCATTGCTGAGGGGTCTGAGTTGTACATTGTCTAGTGCACGTGGTAGGGCACCTTGGAACCAACTTCTGTGTTCCTCAAATGTCAGTGCTACTTCTAAATATTCATAAGCTCTTTAATTATTTGTTATGGCTGCTTCAGTGTATGTGTGAGAAACGTCCGTGTTGGCGTCTGCTGCTGGAAATGTTACCCATAAATAGGATACCTCTGTTGTATATGCTTAGTGGGTCTCTACCACGAAGGTAACATCTCCTCACGTAAGAGGAAGTCCTTCTTATTGTAACATCTGTGTTAGTGCATGTCTGCATTTAAGTGAAATAACCACCGGTACTGGATTAGCCATTTCAATGAACGGCATTAGGGAAGGGGAACTATATTGGGGCTATCCATTGAAAGGTTCAATCTTGAACAATCTTTAGTCAGAAATAGGGGTTCCCTATTTTGGCTGAGTAGGATTTGTCCCTAATACCACGGACATCTCTGTTTAAGGTGACTAGGGGCCTAGGGCACACATAAGAAACGTACTCAAGAGACCTGAACTATAACGTTGGTGGTGTAATGTCGTACAGTTCCTACTAATTCAGTAAGACTGTACGTTTGGGCAACATAAGCATCAAAACAATGGGGACTAAGTCAACTCATACCATCAGAATATGTTGACCTGTTTCCTGGCTAGCTCACAGTACACCATCTGGACCCCTAAAACTCACAGGGTACCGGATGGTGTCTGCAACCTCAGAACATGACAACCCTAATTCCCCCAACCATATCATGGAACCAGATCTACCCTTTATTTGATATCTCCGGCATGCCCAAAGGGAGACACAAAAAATTCACAAATTGCATTTCAAACATTTATTGAAGCCATTGGATTATTTTGTAAAATACATGCGCTGCAATGATTAATATAAGGAAAAAGAGCATTTTAACCAGCATTACAAGAATGGTGAAAAACATAAATAATTCAACCAATATAATCTTTGCATTCATTATATGACTACATCCCCATTTACCTGTGTGCGTGTTTCATCCAGAAGCCAGTCTGGTGTAGAACAGACCGCTGTCCCTCTCAGGGTAGTGATGCGATTCAGCTGGGCTATAACTCAGTCACGGAGTGACCATGACAATCCATGGAAATGCTCCACTGCCGAACAAAGACAGTTTATATAATAAAACTGGACCCATTCGCACTGGGCCTGAGTTTAGTTCCAGCTGTCATTGTTGATGCTACCAATTCAGAGCTGTCTTCAAACGGACAATAATTTGCAATGGCAAATTGCCCAGGGTACTTGGTCTTTGGGCAAAATGTAAAATGGTATGATAATGTCCCTACAAAGAAATGTATTTGTAAGCAAAAGGCTTTCTGAGTGCACTATCGCACGAAATCAAAACATGCTAAAAGTCATTCTCTAAAAGGATGTCACCTTAAATGTGAACATGAAAAAATGAGTGCGTTTGTGCACCGGCCCTATTAACCTCACAACACTGGTTCAGCAGGAAAGATGGTCCAAAGGTCTCACATTACTAAAGCTACTTTTGCAAAGTCAAGAAACTGCTCTGGACCCAGGTGGAACATAAGCTGCTCCTCTTCAAAGGTAATAAATATGCCAATATATCTCCTAATTTCTGACATCTGCCGGCACCTTCAAGCCACTGTCACACACTCATCACATTTTGCATCTGTCAAAAGGGTCTCAGTCACCACATAATCATGTGGCTTGGCATATGGCGGGCACCAAGCGACCTGCGTAATGGCCCCTTTCCAGGTTCCAGAGACCTGCTGCTCTATAAATGGGCACTTGTGTAACCAATGGGAGCAGATCATGAGATACTCAAGGAGCTCATCCTGTGCCTTCTATTAACGTTTTTCCAGTTCATACACCCTGCACATCACAGTGCTCCATACTGAAAGAGTCCAGCAATGTAATACAGTTGGCGATCGGGCAACCCTGGCTGTCCATCTCCCTGTCCAGTTTTAGAGTCTCAGAACTGACCATGCTTGTCTTGCCCGCCCACTCTAACGAAATCAAGAGGCTACGTATCTCTAGAAAGGTCGACTGAAGTATCATACACATAGATTTTGCTGAATATTCAGGTGTCTTGGCAGGAGTACCATTTTGTTGAGTGCTGTCCTGCCCATAACTGACACCGGCTAAGTATTACAACATTTTATGAACTCCCTGAGGCCCCACAGGACCCTACCCATATTATATACATACTGATATTCTAAGGTTTGTGCAACTCGAATGCCCAAGTATCAGAATACCTATGTCTCCATTAGCAAAGGCACATGAGGGGGGGTTGCCTGGTCTCTGCTCACCAATCTAGCTAGCTGGAAAAGCACACTTGTATGTCTATTGATGCAGAGCCCTAAGGCAGTTCCATATTTATACAGCTTCTGTAACAGAAGAGGCACCAACATTTGTGGGTGCTTGAAATAGACAAGGTGTTAGAAATGGGGTCTCTAGTAGGCAGAGATGTGACCCTGTCCAAGTAAGGAAAACCACCCTAGTAAGGGTAAGTCAGATACACACCCTAATTTAACCTGTGCTCACCCTCTGGTAGCTTGGTATAGAGCAGTCAGGCGTAACTTAATAGGCAATGTGTAAAGTATAGCGCAACACTTAAAATACACTAACTCAGGGCGTGGCTAACCGAGCCAAGATGGTGGACGCACTCTAAGAGTGCTCCGGGACCCCTCCACCATCCGCTCGCATCCTTAGCCCATACAGAGCCATCGGAGCCGGTTCCCCCTCTCCTTGCCTAGCTGCGTGATTCAGTGGAGTATCCCGGAGTGCGGAACCCTGCAGCAGGAACTTTGAAGCCGGAACCGGCCCGCCGACCGCTGGTGACAAAATGGCGGCTCCCGGTCCGCGACTGCATCCCCCGTTGCCGAACGTGACACCTGGCCTTGTGAGTGGCGGGGCCCCTGGACGCTGACTGCCCCTTGGGTCCGCTGTGGCTGTGGACTCGACCTGCGGGGTGTACCTGTAGTCCATCTCCCTTATTGTTGTTGACGCGGCTGTTCCTGCATGGCGGCTGCACTGCCCGCGGTGCTGGGCGGTCCCGGGAGGGGAGGCTGACCCGCGCTGCCTCCCGGGCGCTTTGCTGAGACTCTTGTGGGCCCGGTGCTGTGCCTTGGTGTGCGGTGCCGCTGAAGCTTTCCTGCTCTGTGACACCGCCTGCGGGGTGGTAGTGGAAGCGGCCGCCATATCGGGCGGCAGGAGCTGTGCGGGCCCGCGGTGTTGTCGGCCTCCTGTCTCCCTCCTGTCTCTCCCCCCCTGCTGAAGTGCTTGCGACCTCCAGTGCCTGGCCCGCCGGAAGGAGGTGGTGGGCACTGCTCTTGTGACGGACGGTGGCGAGGGTGATGCCTGGAGTTCTCGGGCCTACCCGCGCCTGCTCCTATTTGTGACTTGCCTGGGGGAGCGGCCGCCGTATCGTGTGGCGGGGGCAGCAGCGGTCAGAGTTGGAGTGTGGAGAGGCTCTGTTGGTGCCTGATGAACTGGGGTGAGTCCCGCACTGCAGCGGCTGGGTCCTGGCGGCGGTGGGATCCGGGACGGTGGATTTAGGGCCCCCGCGCACAGGCAGCCACCATTGGAGGGGGGGACGGCCCTGTGTGGTTCCCCACATTGCCTGGCTTGATCTCTCCCGCTCAGAGGGTGCACGGCTGGTCTTCGAGTGGACAAGACCCTGATCTCGAGGCTGTGGGCTCGGGCGGTCCTGGGACCCTAATTCAGCCGCAGAATCGAGCGGCGGGTGCCTGGGGTGGATCCTTTGACGTCCGGAGGGTCCTCCTTGGCGTATTGCTGCGTCCTGATTGCTTTCTCGCCCTTCACCCATCCCGAGAGACATGTGCGGCCCTCCTGTTGGGACCTTCAGCTGCTAGCCCCTGGCGGTGCCTGGCCGGCTGTCTGTATAGGCTCGGTGGTCCCTAATTACAATGCTGAGCAGTGAGGTCCTTGCCTGAAGCGACCTCACGGCGGAGATCTGGACCGAACGGTGCTTTGGCACTGATTGTCTTACCTGCTTGGCTCTGGGCCACCCACGGAGGTGTGTGGGTTGCCCACTGGAGGACTTATCTGCAAGGGGCCCGGGTGCTTGGGCTCTCCGGGGTGATATCATGGGCAGGACGGATAGGTCATCTAAGGCCCCCGCCACCCAAACCAAAATGGACCGTTTCACCACCTTGGAGGCGGGTGCTTCCGGGGGGGCTGCGGAACAGGAGCCGCCACCCTCAGGTGAGTTGTCAACCATCCTGCAAGCCATCCATGCTTCGCAAACTTCGGTGGAGGGGCAGATCGCTGAGGTGCGTGTGGACGTGACCCTTATCCGGCAGGACCTCCGTAACGCCAACGCCTGGATCAAGGAAACTGAATCTCGTATTTCCACTGTTGAAGATGACGTCCATCAACTCAAGGGGCAGGTTACTCGTCTTCAATCCCAAGCTCAGGAGCTGCACCGCCGGGCAGAAGATGCAGAGAACAGGTCCCGGCGTAACAACCTTCGCCTGGTGGGATTCCTGGAGGGGGCAGAGGTAGGCCGCACAGTGGACTTCCTCGAGAAATGGCTCAGATCGTGGGTCCCCGAAGGTTCGCTCTCTCCTTGGTTTGTGATTGAGCCGGCCCATCGGTCCCTGGCCCCGAGGCCTCCCCCGGGTGGGGCCCCCCGGCCTATCATAATGCGGGTCCTGAACTTCAAAGATCGGGACGCCATCCTGTCGGAAGCCTGCAAACAGCAAAAACTCCTGTACGAAAACCGCACCATGATGATCTTCCTGGATTATACCCGCGAGGTTCAGGGTCAGCGTCGCTCTTTTGATGATGTGAAACAAAAGCTGAGGGCACTTAATATCCAATATCGTCTTCTCTTCCCGGCGCGCCTGCGAGTGGTTTTCGACAATAAGACCTTGTTCTTCGATAGTCCGGTGGAAGCCTGGACCCTGGCGACGCAGGAACGCCCGCGGTGCACTGATGATCGAGCCCGGCGACAGGAGGGGACCGGGAGTGTTTCGGCCCGCCCCCTGCCTCCCACTCTTCAGCCCCGGCGAAGCCGCTCCTGCAGGCGCCGTGGACGGACACGTTCAAACTCTTCACCCAGCCGCCCCCTCCACCGACGTTGCTCTCCGACGCTCCACCATCTGGGATACGCTCTGGGTCATCTGACCAATTGGCTCCTGGGGCCACTTTGCCCTGTCCATCCTTGCAGGTCCCCCCGGACACAGACCTCTCCTGCAGCCCAGTGCTTCTGAAAGACCCTGTTTGAACTCTTCTCTGCCTGCCGGGCCAGGCTCCGCAGCCGTAGGACATACTTAGTTTAATTTTATTTTATTTTCCTTCTGATGGTTCGTTCATGCACATCCTGAAATGAGGAGGGGTCCTCCAAGCTTCCCGCTTACCAAGCGTTTTAGTTTGGGTGTTCACTCTGAGGTTTGTTGTTTGGGCGACAGATGCTTCTGTTCCTGAAGTGTAGGGAGGGGGGTGAGGGTAGGGGGGCGGGATCGTTGTCCCGACTTTTCTTCTTAGTTTTGTGTTTCAGTACGTTTCTTAGTTTGTATTCATTTGCACTCCTTGCCTTCCACCTGATGCAACAAATAGACTGGACCTCCCCCTTCCAGCCTGTAGCTCCATTGGCAATTCACGTACCATGTTCGACACGCCATTAGTAAATGCCCCTCTGCGTATCATGTCTTGAAACGTTAATGGGCTCCTGGATCGCCTTAAACGCATGGCTGTCCTTAAGTACGCGCAGCGCATAGGGGTGGACATTTTATTCCTACAAGAAACCCACTTGTCGGGTAATCGCTGTCCTTTTCTGACGCGTTACGGATATGACAGAGTGTGGCACTCTGGGTTTACTAGGGGTTCCTGGGGGGTGGCAATCCTAGTAAGACGCTCCCTTCCTCTGGTGACCGTTCACACGATCCTTGACGTTCAGGGCACTTTCGTGGCCGTTAGTGGCACAATCAATGGCAACCCGCTTAAACTGGTGTCCATTTATTCCCCCCCCCCCCGATGCTGACAAAGACTCTGGCTAAATCTGCTGAGCTCTTGGCATCACTGCCCCCCGGCCCGACATTCCTTGGGGGCGACTTCAATGTGGTCTCGTCACCGGACCTCGACACGACAGGCCCCCATCCCCAAGTAGAATCGCGCAGACCAAGGAGCTGCGGTCATGGTCCGCCTCTCTAGGTCTGTGCGACGCCTGGCGACTGTGGCATCCCCACGCTAGACAATTTACACCCACCTCGGCGGCACACCATACACAGGCACGCATTGACGCCATCTTCGTTCCGTCGACGGACTGTCTTCTGATTCAGGATGTCTCGCTTCTTCCGCGGGGTATCTCCGACCACGCGCCGGTGCTGATTCGTGCGGGGCCCCCTCCTGCATCTGCCTGACAAACATGGAGGTTGAATGCCTGGTTTCTTCATGACAAAAACTTTAGGAAGGCAGTGGGGGTGGAACTTAAGCAGTACTTTCTCTTCAACGAGGGCTCTTTGTCCTCTCCGGGCACCCTGTGGGAGGCGAGTAAGGCCACGATTAGGGGGGTCGCTAAGGGCCGCCTCAAGCTCCAGCACCAGGCCCAGCTGGAGGAGATTACCTCACGGGAGGCACAGGCCCTGGACCTCGAATGAGCTGCGACCCGATCCCTGGATGGTTCCGACATGAGACTTCTGGCCCGGCTTCGGATGGAGATCAAACGGCTGTCGCTGGATGCGGCTAAACTCCTTTGGCACTCCTCCGTGGCCAGAGTATATGGATGGGGCGACATGAATGGCTTACTCCTTCACCGTCTGGCAACGTATCCAAGAGCGAATCGTATAATCCCTGAGATAGTGACGCCGGAGGGGCAGGCCTTTGCTGCCTACTACCGCAGGCTCTATGAGGCCCGGGCCCCGACCCTCTCCCTTATGGATCTGATGGACACTGAGGGCGGCTGCCTCCCGCAGCTCGACACCACCATCCAAACCGACCTGGACCGTCCCATTTCCCGTGAGGAAATTGGGGACGCTATTGCTCTCGTCTCTTCTGGCAAAACCCCGGGCCCTGACGACCTCCCCCAGGAATATTACGCCCACTAGCGGGATGTTCTCATCCCTCATTTAGAAGCGTTGTTTCATGAGGCCGTGGAGAAGGGTTCCTTTCCCCAAGAAACGGATACTGCCACCATTGTGGTCATTCCGAAGTCCCAGCCCCCATCGCCGCAGTGCGCGGACTACCGCCCCATCTCCCTCATCAATACTGAGGTCAAGCTGTTCACCACCCTCCTTGCCCAACGACTCAGGCCCCATCTGTCTACGTTGGTCCATCCCGACCAATGTGGGATTATGCCTTCCCGTGGCACCCGACATTGTCTCCGTAGACTGCATTCCGCCTTGGCCCACCGCCACCTCCTCCCTCCTCACCTCGCGCTACTCTTGTTGGACTTCGAGAAGGCCTTCGACTCTGTGGATTGGGGCTTCCTTCAAGATGTTCTCGAGGCAATGGGACTTGGCTCCTGCTTTCGGGCCATGGTCAAGGTCCTGTATGCCCTCCCGCGGGCTCGTGTCCTAGTCAACGGGGTCCTGTCGGAGCCCTTCCCGGTCTGCAGGGGAACGAGGCAGGGTTGCCCCCTTTCCCCCCTGCTTTTTGCTTTAATGACGGAGCCTCTGACGTCCTGGATGCGGTCCTGTGACCGGATGCGAGGATGGGAATGGCCCAGCGTCGAACCAGATAAAATCGCCCTTTACGCGGATGACGTTCTCATCTACTTGGCAGATCCTGCCCTGTCGGGTCCCCACTGTCTTCGTATCTTGCGATCCTTCGAACAGGCCTCCGGCCTTCGGTTGAATCCCAATAAGTCGGTCCTGGTCCCCTTGCACCTCTCTCGGGAATGCTTTGACTGGCAGTCCAACATACCTCTGCGCCGTCAATCATTTAAATACCTGGGGATTTGGGTGACCCTGCTGCCCGAACTCAGCTGGGCCCTCAATGTCACTCCTCTGCTGAAGCGAGCCACGGCGGATCTCCAGCGGTGGCAGTCATTGCCCCTCAACCCCATGGGGAGGGTGGCTCTCTTCAAAATGATGGCGCTCCCCCGCTTCCTTTACATGCTTCAGAATACCCCTGTGTGTTTTCCCAGGGTCTGGTTCCGTACGCTGGATGGCTTCATCACCAAGTTCCTATGGGGGAAAAGTAGGTCCAGATTGGCGCTCAATACCTGCAGGATCCATTCATTTGACGGGGGTTTGGGGATGACTCACCTCTACCTCTACTATTTGGCCACCTGACTCCTTTCCATACATGACTGGTTTAATGGGGGGTGGTCCGACCCGGCCTACAGGCTTGAGCTGGGGGAACTGGGCCTTGACAGACTACACTCCTTTCTCTACGGGACCCCGATTCCATCCTGTCTTCCGGAGGTGACACGTTCCGTGCTATTGGCCTGGCGAGCCGCACTGCGGCACACCAGCTGGACACACACAGACTGACCCGCTGTACTCCCTTGTGGCGTGGGACCTGGCTCAGGGAGGTGTCCAGGCTTCGGGGCTTCGAGTCCTGGGACCGCATAGGCATTTCACAGCTGGGGGATGTTTGGGGGGATCACATGCACTCCTTTGATGATCTCCAAGCCCGGTACTCGCTGCATCCCTCACAATTCTTTTGCAACCTCCAGCTGCGGCATGCCCTCCACTCACACCTAGCGACGGGCACACGATTGCCTGACTATAGCCCACCTGAAGCACAGATTATGTTCGGGGACCTGGGGAAGGGTGGTATTTCCCGTATTCATCGCACACTGATTGATAACACCCCGACTTCCTTGGACAGACTGCGGGCGCAATGGAAGGTCTGGGTAGGCCCCTTGGAGGAAGAGGACTGGCGAGATGCCCTTATGGCCCCTAGAATGGTCACCGCCTCTGCTCGGCTGCGCTTAGTGCAACTCTACTATCTACACGCCGCATATCTCACCCCTGTACGTCTTCACTGCGTGGGGCTTAGTCCGTCCTCAGCCTGTACCAGGTGTGGCCATGATCCCGCAGACTTCCTGCACATGGTGTCTGCCTGTCCCCTCCTAGCAGTATTTTGGGAGGGCATCGAAGTCGAGCTTTCTGAGGTTCTGGGGTGGGGGTCCCACATGACCCTAAGCACACGATCCTGGGCATCACGGACGGGTTGGATGGGTCACGAAAAGACAAACTGTTCTTTAATACAGCCATGGTGGTGGCTAAGAGAGACATTGCTGCCTTGTGGAAGTGTCCTGATCCCCCCACTGTGGGACGTTGGTGGAGTGGGGTGGACTGGTGTGCCACACAGGAGAAAGTTATGTATGCAGCACGTGGCTGCCCCGAGAGATACCGTAGAATTTGGGGGACGTGGTTGGGGGGGTGGTCTAATCATGAGGGGCCTGGTTGGTTCCATCGTTTCCTTGTCTCCTTATTATCTGTATGCTGGGGGTGGGGATTCTGTGACTGTAATTCTCGATCGTTGAATTATAGTGTGATATGGCTGGTGCATTCCTTTTGTAAAATGAATACAAAATTGTTTATCAAAAAAAAAGAAATACACTAACTCACTGAAAACACCCCAAAAAGACCACACAGGCTTAGAGAAAAAGAGAATATTTATCTGATTAAAACAAGACCAAAGCAATAAAAATCCGATCACTAGAAATTGAGATATGAATTTTAAAAGATTAAATGTGAAAACTATGCTTAGAACTCACTTGTGGTCAAAAGGTTACTTCAGGTTGCGAGGGACCAGTGCACAGTCAAAGTTGAGGCCAACCGTGATTGACGGCATGCTGGCTACAGGATCCAGACAAGTCCCACTGAAGAAATACCTTGGATGGAGCCTTGGTCGAGTTCCAAAACTCAAGGTGAGGAGGCTCTGCGTCGTGGTCAATTCATAGATAGAGGCGAGCTTCGGCACCGATTTGCGCCGTTGAAGGAAGTTTCAGTGTCAAATCCCTTCGGGATGCATGCGCTGTGTCGATGTCGAGTCTTGCTGTCCATAGGTGTAGAGCTTCACCAGCTGTAGAATCGCTGTCGTCGAGTGGCTGCTGTTTTGGTGTTGAAGGCGATGCGCGGATTCCGATTGGCGCGAAGTCACCGCTGCGTCGAGGTAGGAAAAAGCGGCACAAACCCACTTCTGAGGCCCAGGACTGGAGGCACCTCAGGGAAGGGTAGGACTCTCAGATGGCAGAGTCCAGCAGCACCAGCAGGATTGCAGGAAGTCTTTTGTGTCCTTGTGACTTCAGAAAATAGGAGGCAAGCCAGCAAGCCCTTGGAGTTACTTTGGGTTCAAGTGAGATGAGTCCAGTCCTTGTCCTCAGCGGAGCAGAGATCAGCTTGCAGCAGTGCAGCTCAGCAAAGCAGAGAAGCAGTTCCACAGAACAGTCAGTCACAGCAAAGTGGCAATCTTTACAGCGCTACAGCCTTTATTCAAGCAGAGGTCTTACGAGGTCCATTAGTGTACTGATTTGGTAGAGTCAGAGCCCTGGTACTAATACTCCAAAGTGCTTTTGATGTAGGGGGAGACTTCAAAGGATTTCTCTGAAGTGCACAATGATCCCTTTCAGCCCAGACCAGTCTTCCAGGCTTTCTTTTGGGGATACTCAGCACTTTTTATTATGAGGACACAACATAGCCTATTCAGATGTAAGTGTTAACCACCTCTCCCCCTTCCTGACCAGGAGGGCTATCAGTATGCAGATGAATGTATACGAATCCCCTGTCACACCCAGCCCTTCCTGTGTTGTGGCTGTCTAGAGGGAATGCACAAAGTGTGGTTGTCACCCAGCCCAGACGTGTTTTAGAAACAGGCTGCAGGAACAGAGGGCAAAGCTAAGAACAGATAAATGTTCACTTTCTAAAAGTGGTATATCTAAAATGGTAATGTCAAAACCAGCTTTACCACTAAAGAGGAGTTATACCCACTATTCCAAAGATTTTAAACATGAAGTAGCTACTCCTTTCCAATCAGGATTTACAACTTAAAAGGTATTTTAACTAATCCCCAATGTTAGCCTAAGAAGGAGTAAGCCTCACAGAAGTAAAAAACAAATGTAGCTGTTTGTGACTGCCAGGACATAAAAAATCTAAAAAGTACATGTCCTGCCTTTTAGTTAGGGCAAAACCAAAGGGGATAAAGGGGATGATAGACGGAGTGTTGAACATTGCAAGCACTCACCCCCAGTCAACTGATCTGGGTTTAATCCATCATCATTCTTTAGCTCACTCCGCCACCCCAGTTCAGACATGGCCAAATGCAAATCAGTATGACCCTGTGCCTCATGGGAACAGTCCAGCCCGAGCTGCCAAGCCAGGGCTTCCCTGGACCGGAAACAAGCATCCTGGGACCGGTTTCTGGCTAATCAGCCGTCATCAGCCAGATGAGCCTGAATCCAGTGGCAAAGTGAGCAAGGGACCCACGTGTAGGCATACCCTGCCAACTTAGGGCAAACAAAGCAAAACCAAAGGGGATGATGGACAGAGTGTTGAATATTGCAAGCACTCACCCCCAGTCAACTGATCTGGGTTTAATCCATCATCATTCTTTAGCTCACTCCGCCACCCCAGTTCAGATATGGCCATTTGTGAATCAGTCTGACCCTGTGCCTCATGGGAACAGTCCAGCCCGAACTGCCAAGCCATGTCTTCCCTGGACCGGAAACAAGCATCCTGGGACTCGTTTCTGGCTAATCAGCCGTCATCAGCCAGACTAGCCTGAATCCAGTGGCAAGGTGAGCAAGGGACCCACGTCTGGAGATACCCTGCCAACTTAGGGCGAACAAAGCAAAACCAAAGGGGATGATGGACGGAGTGTTGAACATTAGGGGTGAGTGCTTGCAATGTTCAACACTCCGTCCATCATCCCTTTTGTTTTTGCTTTGTTCGCCCTAAGTTGGCAGGGTATGCCCAGACGTGGGTCCCTTGCTCACTTTGCCACTGGATTCAAGCTAGCCTGGCTGATGACGGCTGATTAGCCAGAAACCGGTCCCAGGATGCTTGTTTCCGGTCCAGAGAAGACATGGCTTGGCAGTTCAGGCTGGACTGTTCCCATGAGGCACAGGGTCAGACTGATTTGCATATGGCCATGTCTGAACTGGGGTGGCGGAGTGAGCTAAAGAATAATGATGGATTAAACCCAGACCAGTTGACTGGGGGTGAGTGCTTGCAATGTTCAACACTCCGTCCATCATCCCCTTTGGTTTTGCTCTACCTTTTAGTTACACATCACCCTGCCCTTAGGGGTGTTATTTGTGTACTAAGAAGGGGGTTTAAGGTTTTGCAAGTGGTTTAAAGGACAAGTCCAAGTGGCAGTAAACTTCCCACACAGGCCTTGCAATGGCAGGCCTGACACAGGTTAGAAAGGCTACTTGTGTGGGTGCCACAACCAGTGCTGCAGGCCTACTAGTAGCATTTAGATTTCAAACCCTGGTTACATGGGGTACCAGTTTACAAGGTACTTACAGGTAAACTAGATATGCCAATCAGGAGTATACTAATGTCAACATGTTTAGGGGAGAAGCACATGCACCGATTAGCAATGGTAAAGTGCTCAGAGTTCTAAGGCCAACAATAAAATACAGCAAAAGGTGGAGGTGAGTAGGCAAAAAGTTGGGGGAAGACAACCCTAAGGATGACAGGTCCAAAACAAGGGCATCATGTCATCTGCATACATTAAAACAATGTGCCTGCTATATCCATTCCTTATTCCCATTCCGCTAATTCACTCCGTAGGTATTTTGCTAATGGCTCCATTGCCAAGACAAAGAGCAGGGGCGATAATTGGTAACCTGTCTTATGCCTCTCTCTATATCCCATTTTAATGATCTGATACCAGTCCTCCTGTATGTACCCGGGCTACAGGATTGGTGTGTAAGAGTCATTACCACCCTAGGAACTGTGATCCAAATCCTATTTGTCTAAGCAGCGTTCATAGATATTCCCAGGTAAAAGTATCCAAAGCATTCTCAATGTCTAGCGCTCCTAGAGAGACTTTCAGCTCCTCCACCTCTATCATATGAATGGCACAGTAGAGTCTCCAGAGATTCATATGGGTTTCCCTCCCCAACATAACCCTGCACTGGTCATCACTATCTAAATGGGTCATCATCCAGTGTGAGTGTGTCACCAAAGCCTTTGACAGTTCCTTCACATCCACATTCACCATCGACGGGCTTATTGTAACCTGGCTTTCCCGGGTCCTGACATGGTTTTGGTACCATTGTTATTATTGCTTCTCAAAGGGAAGGCCGAAGGATGCAGACACTACTGGTTTCATTTAGTTATGCCAGAAGCACAGCATCAAGTTGAGCCTTATAAGGCTGATAAAATTCTGATGTTAAGACATTCCAGCCTGGGGGTCTTACATCCTGGCATATTCTTAATAGCTTCTATCAATCCCCCCCACAAAAACTCTGTTTGTAACTGAGTGCATTGCTCATCATTAAGCTTAGGGATATCCACTAAATCAAGCAAGGTGTGTATCTGTGCCATGGATCGAGATGCAGATTCCTTATACAGTGGCACCAGATTGTACTGAGCATCTTGTTAATGCCGGACTGTGTTGACACAACCATACGCCAGTATCAGGGGGTGGGGGTTGCTCCTTTTTTTGGGAGCCGTGCTAATAATTGACCCATTTTATCGCCTTCTCTCTGGAGTTTCTGCCTATAAACCCACAGAGTATAGTGGTCCAATCCATCCCATATTTCTTCTACCCGATGCCTATCAGACAGCCTCTCAGCTCTCTCCTCGACCCGGCCTGGCCTGCTGTGGTAGTAACTCACTTTCACAGTCCCACAGCCCCCTTTCCAAGTATTATTGTGTGCCATAACTCACTCCCTCCTCAAAACTACCTTAAGAGTCTCCCATTTATTCCCATGTATTCCAGTGATGGTCAAATTATTTTCAAAGAAGCATGCCAGTTCTTCCCCCAATTCCTTGTGGAAGACCGTGGCCTGCAGGGCCTTCAGTCTCAGGATCCAGAGGGTTACACAAGGTCTTTCCTTACTCATATCTTATTCTATCAACAAGGGGGCATGGTCAGATAAAAAACATATCAGATATCCCGCAAAGCCAATCCTGTTTACGATGGTTGAAGGAATTAGGAATTGTTCTGGTCAGCTGTACGTATCATGGACCAGGGTGTGACAAGAGAATGCCCTATGGCTGGAATGTAACGCTCTCAATATATCTATGCAGTGGCGATTTTCCATCATTTCTTTTAAAACTCTTTGTTGCCATATTGGGCTTGGTTCTCATTTTGGGTGGGTGTCTTTCTAACTGACCATCAAGAACACAGTTGAAATCTCCAGCCTAGTTAACCAGGACATCCACACAGAGGAGAAGCTCCTTACTCAGGGAAGCAAAGAATTCCCTGTCATCAATGTTAAGGGTATACACATTCAGAAGGAATATCTCCGACCCATCTAGCACACCCTACACCAGAACAAATCTCCCCTCAATATCTGTCTTGGGGTATCTCAGTTGAGAGGGTACATTTTGGAACAGGGAGATCTGCTTTCCCCGTGCAAAGCTGATGGAGGAGTACAACTGTCCCTTCCATTTTTTCCCAACTGTTTGCTCCTCCTCCTCAAATAAGTGGGTTTCCTGGAGAACCGCTATTTGTATTCTGTGCCATCTGAGAAAATGTATGTGGAATCTATACAGTTTCACAAATGTATTCAGGTCTTATACAGTCCATGTGGTCATTTTAAAAGAAGCAGTCACGCATCTCAAACTGCAATCCACAAATACAGTACCTTCCCACTGAGTCGTTCAGTCGTAGTTTACACTCACCGATCTGATCTCTCACAGTTAGTCTGTTCACTGGTTTCTGTTTACACAGGATCATTGTTATTGCCAAGCACAAAACTATCCCTTCCGCCCTCCCTCCACCGTCTGGGTAACCATGCAACCTAAATTTCTGCCCAAATATTGTTGAATAACACTAGTCCTACTTGCTGCCCACCTTTAGCCAAATTTAGTTATGTACTCGTATGTTCTAGAACAGGCTGTGATTAGATATTTTGCTCACTAAAGAAGGTAGGTAGAGTGTCTTAGGTGGTGGGCCAAAAGTGTTGTGCCTACAAACTGAACAGTGGCAATATTAGACAGGCAATAAATAGGAACCAACAATTAATTAAGGAAGCAGGAAATATACAGGAAGGAGGATTATGGGATTCTCTGGCCACCTGGTTGGGCAGATGGGGAGCATGAATAGTGGAAGCAATATTGATGGGACTTCGTATCTTAGTGCTTCTTTGAATAATAATAACAGTTGTGCCACGATGCAGCCCAACTAAAATCCCTAAAATGTGTAGCTCCAGAGACACAGAGCAGAGTCTCCAATTGAGCAGGAAATAAGGAAACTGATGGTGACTGAGCTTGATTAAATGACACTATTGAGTGTTAAGGGGGGTAATGTGGAATCCATTTTGATTCAGGTCCCATTTTGTGACAATCAATAGGAGCAAGCCTGCAGAACATGGACATGTCAGTTGGCCTTTAAATGAACTTGAACGGTCTGTAACAGTAAGGTCTTGAGAAATTATAACGCTACAAGAGTTTGTCTCAAACTGTTGCTATACTTCATTTGCTGATTTCATAAATCATGCCCATGTATAGCTAAATGTCGTATTCTGATTAATAAAGCTACATTTAAGCTTCCACAGTCTTGTAAAGGTATCAATACAAGGGTCGCTACAGACCTCCAATGCCATAAACCAAAGGCCCATGAATGTAAAGAAGCAGCGTCTCCCATGAACTCATATTGATCCAAACCACTAATCACAGAAAAACAGAGAAGTGGGGGGAATAATGGTAAAGACCCTCTTACTGACCCTCCCACTCACTTATCTGCACCCCTCAGAGTTCATATCAAATCTAAATCTATAACCTTTTTGTGACTATCAATATGAAGAGGGATCAGCTACCTTACTAGGTACCGATCATACTCATCAGTAGCACTACCTCCCAGCGGATCCAATCCGGAACAACCTGCCGTAAGGCTTAATGAAATTCTTTATTAAAAGTGGAGGCCCACTTCATGTTTGATTCAGTTTGGGCATTTTGTCGATAATTTAAATGATGCAATCAATCTCTGTGTCAGTCTCTATATCATCCTGCTCCTGTATTCTCCCTGCCTCCCCCGTCTCTGCTCCATTTCTAATGTGCCCTCTTGCCTACCCAACACTTGCGGCTCCAACTCAGAGACCCCTTCCTCTAAGTTAGTCTCACCGATGACCTAACGCTCCGTCTACATGGGGTCCAGGAGCAAACAGCACTTGCTATTGGAGCTGGAGTTTGACCATGTACATAGACCTAAAGTCAGGCCCAGACCTCTTCTGGCACAGTAAGGAAGTGTGCCATGCTCCTGTGCAACACCTTTAACTTTGCAGGTAACAGGAGCATATCTTTGAAGTCCATGGATTTTAACTTTTGCTTAACTCCTGTAAATGATTTTCAAAGTTTTTGAACTCTGCGTGCAGTGTAGTAAAATATGTGTAACATGTCCTTCAAACTTGGAGTCGCCAATTCTCCAAACAGCCTACAGCATCACACCTCTGTCCCAGTAGTTCAGTATTTTTACAGTTCTCCAGTATTGAATCTTTCATAAATTTGCATGCTTCAATTTTCCCCGTCATCATGGTGGGAGGTCCACGATATTAGTGACAAGCAGTGCATAGGTAATCATTAGGAACAATAGGCAAATTGAAGTGACATTGTTAACCAATTCTCATTGTCTTAAAAGAACCAACTGTCAACCAATAAGAGAGCAGCCCCTGAACCACTGTTCCCCTGCAGCGTCACCATACCTCAGATTTCTAACCACACGTCATGTGTGAGGGAATCTCCCCGAGCTGTGCTCAGTCTACAGTGATCTAGTCAACTTTTGACCTTTCTGGCAGAGAATTTTTCGAATTTGACTCTTCAAGCAGATTTGAGGTAACATTTGTTGTGTTTTTCCCTGACTAGAACACAGTGTCATAGGGGTCTAAAAACAACTGTTTAGACCTTGGAAATCTTTTGGAAAACCAATAGTATTTTCAGAGGATCCTCTACTGTTTACATCCTCAACACAAACCTAAGGAATGTAAGCACTGCATACCTTTTTCTGCTAAAACTTTGAAGGATAAAGGGGCAAGACTACTTCTGTGGCTACAGAAGTAAAAAATCTTGGGGGATTCCATTTCTGGTGATGAAGGCCTGAGTCAATTTTTACCTACCAGAAAGCGTACAAATGAGGACACTACCTCATGAGGAATCATCAAAGAAGGTGAAATCCGACGTTGAGTAAATTGTTGACGACTGGCACGTCAAAGAAGAAATTGTTTCCAAAACTGGCAACAATGACTACGACACAGACATTGACGACAACTTCCTCTTTGTCATTGATGACTTTGACGACGTCTTCGTGGATGATGGCATCGACTGCAATATTGTTGATGAGCTCTTTATCGTGGTCAACGGCAAATTTGACACCATCTCAGAAGCAACCTGAAGTTGTGAAGGCAAAAACCTCTTCATTATTGGCACCGTCAACAGACCCTCGATTGTGCAAAGGGGCACAATTTTGATTCATGAAGAGGGAATTCTGGTGACTGTCCTTCCAGAACAGACATCCCAGAGCAAGGTGTCACCATTGCCTCCTGCACACCTACTGGAGGTTGAGTAGTTTGATGAAGACACAGGGGCACTTGGACCAGCTTATAGTCCTACTGAACTTCGAGTTACATTCCAGAAACTGTATGATGATGAACCAAAAAAGGAGGCCCCAATATACCTCTCAACATGATGAGTCCTTTCAGAATCAACAACCATATGAAGAGCCTTATTTGAAACACCATTGTTTGCAGGAAGACACAATTTAATTGCCAATGACCTTAGTAACATATCTTCAAGTTATTTTGGATGATTAGTACAAAAGATTCCCAGAGGGTGACTCACCGGCTGTACAGAGTCAACGGGCTACTCCAACACGTGGAAATGATTCACATATTTCTTCACTGCCTCAGCAAGATTAAAGCGTGTCTGACCTTCAGACACAATAGGCGCGTGTTACCTCTGATCACAATACATGACGACTAAATAGACGTTGACGCGGATTACCACCCAGAAGAGGGTGGCATCCCTCAAGATCAACATATGTCATGACAGGAGTGAGATGGTTATGTAGCCCGACTATCTGTAACTCCCACACATCCATCCACTAGTTCTATCCCAGACAACATCTAAGGTTTTCATGAACTCCAGGAGCAAACCTCAAAAAGATTTGACCTGCCTATACAAATAAAACAAACTGGGCGTAGTTCGCGAAGTAGCACTTCGCGAAGCTACGCAAAGTGAAGTTCGCACTACGCGAGCTACGCGTAGCACTTCGCGAACTGCGTAGTAACATGTTCGCACTGTGCAAGATGTTGTTTTCAATGATTGCACAGTGCGGACAAGCAACCGGCACTGTGCAATCATTGAAAATGGCATCTTGCACAGTGCGAGCTGTAGTTTTCTGCTGCTCGAGTAGATTTTTACTCGAGCGGCAGCTTTCTCAACGCGAACTGGTAGTTTCTCATCGCGAGCGGTCGCGAGCATACGTGAGCCCTCGCACTGAGAAACCTGACCTCCTCGCGTTGGGAATCTCGCCGGGTGGTTTATTTTCCATGCTCGCGATCGCGAACAAGGAAAAAGTCTCGCCGGGATGTAATTTTGCTTGCTCGCGGTCGCCAACTTGACGTTGAGGACCGCGAGCAAGCAAAAAATGACCGCAGCACTACGCAACACTACGCTACGCGTGTTCGCACTGTGCTACGTGCAGTTCGCGTAGTGCGAAGTAGCGCGAACTTCGCAAACTACGCGAGCGTAGCGTAGTGCTTCGCCCAGGCCTAGCTGTACGATTTTAAAGATTCAGCAAGAAAATCAGTTAAGTAATTTCCCATTGTGCATCACATATGGGAAAAAGGACTAAAACTCGTGAAGAACCCTGCACCAGTGGCAGCAGTCATTCCTCGGCCTGATGAAAAATATAGAGCTCCCGAAGAATTCAACTACGTGTTTGGGCATTTTGAGAAATTGGGTTGGTGATTGACAGGGGTGTGGACCTGGTCAAGCAACAGCCACAATCCTTTGCAGGGTGAACCACAAAAAGTCACTAAATTAACCTGTACTTAACCCTGGGTAGCTTGGCACAAAAAGCAGTCAGGCTTAACTTAGAGGCAATGTATAAAGTATTTATACAGTTCACAAACAGTGATAAAGTAAAAACACAACACAAGAAAAGTCCCAAAGCAATTTAGAAATGTAGAGTAAATTTTAATAAATTATTTGACACCTCAACAACAAACATCCAGTATGTAGACCCGGATTTATGGATTTTTAAAGTTTTAGTGAAATGTACTACCTAAAAGATCAAAGAGCCAACCGCTGACATCTAGCGCCACGAGATTGTCTGACAGTAAAGAAATATGACTGAGAGCGATGTAGCACAGTTCAGAAATAAGAAGTGGATTGGGCCCAGTCAGCACTTACCTTGGGACGTCTTAGAAAAAGTGTCAGAGAAGGTAAAGTTCAGCAGGGCAAGGCTGCAGCAGGTGTCCGGTGAAGAAGCTTAATCGTCAAATAGCTTTGGCTCCAAGCTGTGGTGAAGATTTCTACATCCAGACTTAGTCGCCGAGAAGGAAGTTGAACATCTCCAGCGGGACCAGGCAGAGGGCTGTAGCCGAAGACAGGTCCATGAGGTAGGATACCCCTTTGGTGAAGGACCGCTGAAAAGGATTTGCTGCTGCGGAGAAGGACGTGGCAGGAGAAGCTGCGAAGTCGATCCAACCAGCGAAGCACCTCGGGCGGATAGGCGAGCAGGGTGGTCTCGGTCTCCTTCTGGTTCTCAGAGCCATTTGTGGCAAAATGTTTCTAAATCCTTAGTTTTGGGAATTGGCCAACTGGGCACCTGAAGCGCCCTAACCAAGGGTCCACGACTAGTGGGACACCTCTTGGGAGTTCAGGACTGAGTCAGGCTGGGTCCAGGTGCGGGTTCAAGAATAGAGGAAGACTTTTATGTCCATGTGGCTCTGAACAGGAGGCCAGCAAACTAGCCCTTGGAATCACTATGGAACTCTTGGGTGCAGGTGAAGTTGTAGAGCTCAACAGCTCAACAGCCAGGATCCTGGCTTAAACCCTCTGAGGGTTTAAGCCAGGATCCAGGCAGCAAAGCAATTCTTTCAGCTACAGCAGCAGTATGTCAGAGTTCACGTATGGTCATAGCAGCAGTCAGTCCTCAGAGTCCTTCCATAGGTCCAGCAGTGAACTGAAGAATTGGCATCTGAGATCCAGTATTTATACCTATGTGTACCTTTGAAGTAAGGAGAAGCTTCTACAGGCATTCCTTTGAAGTGCACAGGTGCCCTGCCTGGCTCCAGACAAACTACAAGGGGTATGCAACCCTTTGTGTGGAGACAGGACACAGCCTATTTAAGTGTAAGTGGGGCTGGGTCCAGCTTCTCCATCCCTCCCATTCAGCCCCACCTAACCTCCCCATTGTGTGTGGCTGTCTAGGTGGAATACACAACCCAGAGACAGGCTGCAGTCACTAAATGGCGCTGGCCAAAAAATGTTAACTTTCTAAAAGTGGCATTCTGAAAATTGTAATTTTAAATCTGACTTAACTAGAAGTTAGGATTTTAAATTTCAATTCCAGAGACACCAACCATGAAATGGTTACCTGATCCCATTCGGAAATCACACTTAATAATTGTAATAAGTTAACTCCAATGTTATGCTATGGGATAGGTAAGCCTTGCAGTAGAGAAAAACAAATGTAAGAGTTTTTTTCCTACCAGAAGATGTAAACCTCAAAAGTACATGTTCAACATTTATAGTACACCCTGCCCAGAGCCTACCTTAGGGGTGGCTTATATGTAGGCTATCTGGTTTTAGGTTTAAACCTATAATAACTGATAAAACCCCACCAAAAGGAAAATAGCCATCACCGGTGTAAACATATAAACACTGAAAAAACACCTTTACAATCACAAACTAAGTGCCATTCAAAGAAAGGAAAAGATGAGTGAAAGTGTATTTTTTATTTTGTCCTGAAGGGGCCAATATAATGTAACTTTGTTATACAAGGTAGTATCAAGAAAGACTGGGCTAGCATTATTTTGCTTGAGTTTTGTTGTTTAGGGATGTCACTAAAACATTATCTCTTCTTTCTTTAGTTTTGTGGTCTTTGGTCTAAAGATGCAGTGTTTAGAAGCATGTTTTAGGTCTTATTTAGTTGTTTTATAAACTGTAGAGAATCAGGAAATATCAAAATCATATTTGAAATTGTGGCTACATTTGATTTCACTGATGGGAAAAATGGCTGGTTTCATTAGAATCTTTCCTAATATGTAGCATCACATTTACCCACATACAGAGAATGGGTGAAATCCTTTGATACATCAGCCCCCTTTTTTAGTGAGTCAGTTTTGATTGTAAGTAAATTGCCAAACCCCCAGTCTTTATACATGACACCCGGCGTTTGGTAAACATGGAACACAGTGAGACTTAGAATGCTACTGAAATAAGTTCCTACCAAGTTCAATAAAGATTTGAGTGATATTGTTTGTATTTGCAGTAATTCCGCTATGTATATGAAAAAGTTGTATGATGGCCTGTCAAAATACCTGAGCTGAAGTGCTTCCCTGTAAGAGATCCTTGTCACTTGCTAGATGGTTTGCTGAAAGCATCTTTACAATCTTTAGAGTTAATGAAGAATGCTATCAGCGCAGAAAGCAAGCAATAATTAAAATTAAATAAAAATTCCATAAACACCGGTAAAACACTGTTTTTGTTGTTTTTAATGGCGCAAAAATGTGTAACCACTGATAATCACTGTTTTTTTAAGGTATTGGAAAAACTGAAAAAACCCCACCAGAATTTACCAAAAATAGAAACTGAAAACAGGAAAGCCTACTTATATGTATTAAAAAGAAAGGTTTGGGTCTGGCAAATGGTTTCATTTGTCAGGTTGAAATGGCAGTTTAAAACTGCACATACACTGGCTGCAATGGCAGCCCTAAGACATGTTTACAGTGCTGCATTCCCACTGGTAGCCTTTAATTTACAGGCCCTGGGCACAGGTAGTGCCACTTTACTATTAGTGTATACGCCAATATTACTTGTTTTAAGGAGAGAGCACAAACACTTGAGTGTTAGTTAGAAGTGGTAAAGTGCACAGAGTCCTAAAGCCAACAAAAACGGATTCAGCAAAAAACAAAAATTAGGAAGAGGAAGGCAAAAAGTCTGGGGATGACCCTGCAGAAGGCGCCGGGTCCCACAGACATCCACACTCAGATAAGGTATTGATGCAGACAGCCCAACAGAGGTCCAGAAAGCCCTCAAACTCTTGTGCGGCACCACTGTAGAAAGGAGGCCGATGTCTGGATAACACGTGGGAAAATGTTCCCTGCAATGGCAATAACAACCATAAGTGTGTCCAATGCTTTGGCTATTTTAGGAAGATATGATAGGCATATGTGGTCTGACATGACAGCTTTCGAAGAATTTCTGCCAGAGGATAAGAGGAAAGAGGCTTAAAAGACCTTACAAGAGGGTGAAAGGCCTTTCATCAGAAGTAATTGATACAGCTATGGATATAGCTTCAGCGGCCTTCAGGCAGATGGCTGGTGCAGCTGTCTTATGCCGATCAGAATGGTTGAAAGTCACTTCCTTCTGTCCCGAAATTCAAGCAAAGGTGTGGGACATGCCTTTTGAATGAGAGAATCTCTTTGGTTAGCACATGGACAACACCATCTAGTCTGTCAAAGCTCGTCCGATGAGGGAGTCCTCTCCAAACCCAGGAGACGAAAGTGATGAAAATGACCCACCACAAGCAGAGACTGGAAAATGAAGATAGGCAATACCCAGCAGTTGGGGTCTCACACCACTAAAGAGATCTGCTTGAAGATCACAGCGAGGCGCGGCATCCGAACATGGACAGAACTGGGTAACTGAGCCAGGCCGGCAGGTCTGGATTGTAAATTGGGACGCTACAACGGAAACCCGATGAAACACGAACTGATATGAACCACATCTACTTGTAATGTCTTTGGGCAAGGGGATCTTCAAGGTGCTTCTCGGACTTCGCTTCCCCCCCACACGCAAGTACTGTTTATGGGATTGAAGCACTCTGCACTGTTGGGGTGGCAGGTAGTTGGGAATATGTTTAGCAGGGCAGCATGGAGGGAGGGGTTCCGTTTATGTTTAACTTTGTTCATTTTAAGTTATTCACATGGGAACATCAAAAGCTGATGCAGTATGTCACAGGGGTAGCGCATGACAGAGTTGGTACACCACTAAATAGGCTCCGATGTCGAACAATCACTCACACACCCAGGAGGATGTAACTCCTGACACTCCACACTCGCAGTCGGAGAACGCACACACACTGAGCTCCCCCTAACCGTAATATCCTGGAACGTGAATGGCCTGTGCAACAAAATAAAGAGTGGTCTGGTATTACACTATCTTAAGAGACACGCTCCGTCAATCGCCCTCATACAAGAATCGAACCTAGTGGGTACTGTGATACTGTGATACTTTTTAACATTTTAGTTGCCCGTATTTTGCAGAGTTACTCTTTTCTTCGGTCCGGGGGAATTCGAAGGAGGGAAGGGAGCCACTTTACCGGTTAGCGGTCTAGTGGCTTACACGCTGGCCTATTTAACACGTGCGCTGACGCACACGCGCAGCGCTGATTCCCTGGGCTTAGCTGTGTGCAATGCTCGCCAGGTGAGACCATCTTTAAACTTGAATGCGATATTGTCTGAATCCTTTTAAAACTGTTTTTAAAACTGTGATACTGTAATACTTTTTAACATTTTAGTTGCCCGTATTTTGCACAGTTACTCTTTTCTTCGGTCCGCGGGAATTTGAAGGAGGGAAGGGAGCCACTTTACTGGGTGTGGTCTAGTGGCTTACTCGCTGGCCTTTTAACATGCACGCTGATGCGCACGCGCAGCGCTGGTCCCCTGGGCGAAGCTGTGTGCAATGCTCGCCAGGTGAGACCATCTTTAAAATTGAATGCGATATTGTCTGAATCTTTTTAAAACTGGTTTTAAAACTGTGATACTGTGATACTTTTTAACATTTTGGTTGCCCGTATTTTGCGCGGTTACTCTTTTCTTCGGTCCGGGGGAATTTGAAGGAGGGAAGGGTGGCCACTTTACCTGTTAGCGGTCTAGTGGCTTACATGATGGCCTATTTAACATGCACGCTGACTCGCACGCACAGCGCTGGTTCCCTGGGCGAAGCTGTGTGCAGTGCTCACCAGGTGAGACCATCCTTAAACTTGAATGCGATATTGTCGGAATCCTTTTAAAACTGATTTTAAAACTGTGATAGTGTGATACTGTGATACTTTTTAACATTTTAGTTGCCCGTATTTTGCAATGTTACTCTTTTCTTTGGTCCGGGGGAATTTGAAGGAGGGAAGGGAGCCACTTTACCGGTTAGCGGTCTAGTGGCTTACATGCTGGCCTATTTAACGCGCACGCGCAGCGCTGGTTTCCTGGGCGAAGGTGTGTGCAATGCTCGCCAGGTGAGACCATCCTTAAACTTGAATGCGATATTGTCTGAATCCTTTTAAAACTGTGTTTAAAACTGTGATACTGTGATACTTTTTAACATTTTAGTTGCCCGTATTTTGCACAGTTACTCTTTTCTTCGGTCCGGGGGAATTTGAAGGAGGGAAGGGAGCCACTTTACTGGGTAGTGGTCTAGTGGCTTACTCGCTGGCCTATTTAACACGCATGCTGACGCGCACGCGCAGCGCTGGTCCCCTGGGCGAAGCTGTGTGCAATGCTCGCCAGGTGAGACCATCTTTGAAATTGAATGCGATATTGTCTGAATCTTTTTAAAACTGTTTTTGAAACTGTGATACTGTGATACTTTTTACCATTTTGGTTGCCCGTATTTTGCGCAGTTACTCTTTTCTTCGGTCCGGGGGAATTTGAAGGAGGGCAGGGTGGCCACTTTACCTGTTAGCAGTCTAGTGGCTTCCATGATGGCCTATTTAACATGCACGCTGACTCGCACGCGCAGCGCTGGTTCCGTGGGCGAAGCTGTGTGCAGTGCTCACCAGGTGAGACCATCATTAAACTTGAATGCGATATTGTCTGTATACTTTTAAAACTGATTTTAAAACTGTGATAGTGTGATACTGTGATACTTTTTACCATTTTAGTTGCCCGTATTTTGCACTGTTACTCTTTTCTTTGATCCGGGGGAATTTGAAGGAGGGAAGGGAGCCACTTTACCGGTTAGCGGTCTAGTGGCTTGTGTGCAATGCTCGCCAGGTGAGACCATCCTTAAACTTGAATGCGATATTGTCTGAATCCTTTTAAAACTGATTTTAAAACTGTGATAGTGTGATACTGTGATACGTTTCGGGGGAATTTGAAGGAGGGAAGGGAGCCACTTTACCGGTTAGCGGTCTAGTGGCTTACACGCTGGCCTATTTAACACGCACACTGACGTGCACGCGTAGCGCTGGTTCCCTGGGCGAAGCTGTGTGCAATGCTCGACAGGTAAGACCATCCTTAAACTTAAAAGCGATATTGTCTGAATCCTTTTAAAACTGATTTTCAAACTGTGATACTGTGATACTTTTTAACATTTTAGTTGCCCTTATTTTGCACAGTTACTCTTTTCTTCGGTCTGGGGGAATTTGAAGGAGGGAAGGGAGCCACTTTACCGGATAGCGGTCTAGTGGCTTACACACTGGCCTATTTAACACGCACGCTGATTCCCTGGGCCAAGCTGTGTGCAATGCTCACCAGGTGAGACCATCCTTAAACTTGAATGCGATATTGTCTGAATTTTTTTAAAGCTGTTTTTAAAACTGTGATACTCTGATACTTTTTAACATTTTAGTTGCCCGTATTTTGCACAGTTACTCTTTTCTTCGGTCCGGGGGAATTTGAAGGAGGGAAGGGAGCCACATTACCGGTTAGCAGTCTAGTGGCTTACACGCTGGCCTATTTAACACGCACGCTGACGCGCACGCGCAGCGCTGGTTCCCTGGGCGAAGCTGTGTGCAATGCTCGCCAGGTGAGACCATCCTTTCACTTGAATGCGATATTGTCTGAATCCTTTTAAAACTGTTTTTAAAACTGTGATACTGTGATACTTTTTAACATTTTAGTTGCCCGTATTTTGCACAGTTACTCTTTTCTTCGGTCCGGGGGAATTTGAAGGAGGGAAGGGAGCCACTTTACCGGTTAGCGGTCTAGTGGCTTACACGCTGGCCTATTTAACACGCACGCTGATGCGCACACGCAGCGGACGCGCACAGCGGGTGCACCAAAGGCAAGCCCGTCTGCGCCCGTCCGCACTCCGACCGGGCGCAGGGCCTGTCCCCCTGGCCGTTTTTCACCAAGTGTTTTGAGTTATACAAATGAAGAAATGCATAAACTGAACCTCGGTAAGGTGAAACCATGCTGTTTTCAGTTGCCCCTTGATACAGCTAACAATGCCACAAAGAGTTCCTTTTGTGTCAGCTGCCGGCTACGTCTCCCGCCTATCCTAAATTTGCCAGTTCTTAGCCCTGATGATACGCTAGTAAAAAAGTCAGATCGTACTGTTGTGGGTCCTTTAAAATGTATTTTCTTAATGATAAATTGCTGGTTAAGCATAGTACGGAGTGCGCTCTATTACTAGAGGAATGCAAAGTAAAATTGGCCTTCGTTACAGAGGCATGGACTGATAGTGCCTCCGGACCTGATCTAGTCAAGGCAACCCCTCCTGGGTTCCATTGCTACATGCTTAATCGGCCACTTAAAAAGGGGGAGGGCTTGCTGTTATTTATCATGAGTTACTCGTACCCAATTTTGTCCCTGCTTCTAACCCGACATGTGAGGCTCTAGCTTTTAATGTGTATTCAGTAAATCACAAAACCTTTAAAGGTATACTATTATATCGCCCACAGGGATCTAAATGTGGGTTCCTAGATACAGTGGGCACCTTACTCGGAGAAGGGCCATGCTTAGAGTCCTACTCGGTGCTGGGCGATTTTAACTTTCAGCTAGAAAACCTCAGTGATCCCGACACTAATCGGTTGGAACAAATCATGGGTGCCGGAGGCCTCAAACAACTGGTGAAGGCCCCAACTCATAAAAGAGGTCATACCTTGGATGGTACACACTCTAATAACAGTGATTTAGTCGGCATTTCAGTTCTCCCGATCTCGTGGTCTGATCACTGTGCCATCCAGTTTGAACTGAATAGCTATTTGGCTCATTCAGCTAGCACTAAACAGGCCCAGGAGATCGTAACCAGAGCTTGGGAAAAACTGGATGTTAAGAAATTTGAAAACTCCCTTATGAGCTCACTGTGTCATCTTCCGTTGGATGTGGAAGAGGCCATGGCTGTTTATAACAAATGGCTAACTAATGCTTGTGATCAGTTAGCTCCCAGGAAAAAATGGATTCCTAAAAGAGCTTCACTCACTGCTCCTTGGTACTCTGACGAGCTTACAGCCAAAAAATTGGTTTGTAAGCAATCAGAGAGGACATGGCGTAAACACTATGCTGAAGCAGATAAGGAAAGATACAAAATTTGTATTTCTAGTTATAAGCGTTCACTTCTAGAAGCAAAAAAAGAGTTTTTTTCAACGCAAATAGCATTAGCTAAATCTAACTCAAAAGAACTTTTTAAAACTATTTCTAAACTGTCTACCCCAAACATTCCGAAGAGTCTAGGTCATCCTGAATTCCGCAATAAAATTGCGGACTTTTTTAGACATGAAATAGAAATTATATTTTCTTCATTCACCAGTATGATTAAAAAGGATCAGATCAGTTCCAACATGAAGGAAGGGGACAAGGCTGGCTCCTCATTTTCATTTGACCACTTCTCACTCCTGGAGAGGTCAGATACGCTCAAAGTGATGAATACGATCAAATCAGGAGCTCCTAATGACCCTTGCCCGGTATGGACCATTAAACATATCCCTGAAGTGATTGGAACAGCACTCACCTCTTTGCTGAATGCCGTTTTGTCAGCCAGCATATTTCCCAAGATGTGGAAAAAAGCTTCTGTTCCTCCTCTGTTGAAGAAGCATACTCTGGACTCTAAGGATCCTAATAGCTATAGACCGAGCTCTAGGCTTCCTTTTCCTGACAAAATATTGGAAAAGGAAATGAACAACCAACTCATTGCTTTTCTTCATCTTAATTATTCTCTGGACTCATCGCAATATGGGTTCAGAGCCTATCATAGTACTGAGCTGGCTTTGTTAAAATCCACGGAGGAAATTAGAGAGGCCGTAGACAGGGGAGAAAATGCGGTACTAATTCTACTGGACCTATCCGCGGCCTTTGACACAGTCCATCACAAAGTATTGATGGACCGGTTGTCTGAAATTGGAGTAAAGGGTTCCGCTTGGAAACTTTTACAATCTTTCCTATCAGATAGGTCGCAAACTGTAGACCTAGATGGCAATACCTGGGAACCTTTTTCACTCCCTTGTGGGGTGCCGCAGGGCTCGTCTATCAGCCCAATGCTTTTTAATATATACGTGGCACCACTGGCAGGAGTCATCAGGTCCTTTGGCTTCCAGCTCACTTCTTACGCTGCCGACACACAAATTGTGTTATCGCTGACAGAGGGAGCTGAAAAGGAGGACGGGGATCGCTTTCATGACTGTATGAGTGCTATTTCGGTCTGGATGTCCTCTAATTGTTTAAAACCCAACTCCTCCAAGACCGAGGTCCTAAAATTTGGCAATAATCCTCGGGTGTGTACACCAGAGTGGTGGCCAGAGGACCATGGTCTATGTCCAGAACCTACAAGAAAAGCCAAAAACCTTGGAATTTTGGTGGATAACAAACTCACTGTGGGGGACCAAGTATGTATGGTGACCTCAGCCTGCTTTATGGTTCTCAGAATAATTAGGAAAATTAAGATCTTCATTACTGAGAGCAATCTTAAGAGGTGACGGCCCTTATAATGTCACGTCTGGACTATTGTAATAGCTTATACCTCAATGTTCAAAAACAACATATGAACAGGCTTCAATTGGTCCAGAACGCAGCGGCTAGAATGCTGTCTGGAACACCGAAGTTCGTCTCTGTCAAGGGAGAACTTAGGAAACTGCACTGGCTCCCAGTAAAGCGAAGAACACACTTTAAGGCATTGTGTATTGTCTTTAAGGCTGTTAATGGAACAGGTCCTGAGTTTCTCAGACGCAAACTCCAATGGTATGTTCCAGGCAGGATGCGACAGTCAACTGGTGCCAAACAAGTGCAAGTCGCCTCATTAAAAAAAAACAACTGGGGAAGTAGAAGTTTTATTCTTTGTGCTTCTAGAGCTTGGAATGAGCTATCTTTTCAGCTTAGAAAGGCCCCGGAGCTCCTCTCTTTCCGTAGGGGCTTGAAGACATGTCTCTTTTCCCAGTAGCATGCGATCTGCCCCTCAGTGCTTAATTTGTAAAATATTAAGTGACAGGGCTCTGACCAGGAGGCCACTGCAGCTTGCACCACCCATCACCACTGTCATTGCTGCAAGACAACTACTTACCATCTCTCTCACATGTAAATGCGACAGTTCAGATTATTCCAGGTCCCCAAAGCTAAAAGAATGGCTGGGGAGGTAGTTATTAGTAATTTGTTTATTTATATTGTTGTCCTAAACAACTGTTATACTGCTCATCTCTAAATTACATGAGCAGCGCCACCTTATGGAAGACTGCCCTAGTGTGGTGTTGACAATTAGGTGCCGGTGCCGAGCACTGGAAACCAATTCAGTGCCGGTGCTCAGCACCGGAAAGCTCCGGCTCAAATTAAGCACTGCAGCCCCTCCAGGTAACCAGTGCTTAGCGCCAGGACATCCCCAGGTAACCGCGCGCTCTATAAGTATAAATAACGTAACATAACTAAAGCATTGGATATATGGGGCTTTAAAATGGCAGTGCACTCCGCAGCACTTTCCTGTCGATGGGAGGGGCGCGCATACAACCTTGTCTCCGTCTATATTCCTCCGGCGCTTCACAATCTCGCCCTCCCGGCCCTAGGTCAATTTCTGCTCACACTACCTTCTGGGGAATTAATCATAGGGGCGACTTTAACGCCACAATGAATGCCACATGGGACAGACACCAACTGAGGGGCCTGGGGATCACTTCGTCCCACCTCCGGGAATTCCTGGATGCACTTGGGCTAGTGGACATTTGGAGCGCCTGTCACTAGGAAGAACGTCAATACACCTACCACCCTGGAGCACATAATAGCTTATCGCGAATAGACTACATACTTACCTCTGGTGCTCACTGGCGGCATGGATAAGGAGGGATCCAGTAATACGCGGACTGATGTGGGCGGAGGGATGGGAGGACCGTATCTCCCTCTATACAGATGACATCTTGCTGTACATGGCAAATCCCAGGCAGTCCCTCTCTTGCTTGATGTCTGCGAATCCTACAGAAAGGTTTCCGGTTATACCATTAACTGGGCTAAATCGGTGTTATATATACTTAAGGGCCCTCCACCACGCTTGCCCCGGGGTGTTGAGATACAGATCGCAGAAGATGGGTTTAAATACCTTGGTATACACATCACGCCGCACCCCACACAATTCTTTGAGCGTAATCTACTGCCTCCCTTGAAACGACTCCGTAGTGATGTAAAATGTTGGCATTCCCTGCCCCTGACGCTCCTGGGGAGGACGGCGTTGTTCAAAATGATAGCCCTCCCCAGGTTTTTATACGCTCTACAAAACACACCTACCCCGGTCTCCCACTCCTACTTCAAGTCCATTGAGGTGAAGGTGGGCCACCTCCTATGGAAGGGGAAGCCCCCACAAATAGCAATGTGTACGTTAATACAGGGTTGGTACGATGGCGGAATTGCCCTGCCCAACATCTACTTATACTATTAGGCCTCTCCGCTCATAGTGGTTAATCAATGGCTTCATGCTCCACAGGATGAACCAGCCCTGCGTATGGATAGGCACACTCTTGGCACAGACAAACTCCTGGGTGCCCTGTACAATAAATCTCGGAAACGTGCACTGATCGGCCCTACGGCACATACCGAGCACGTCTGGTTTACGGCACCGCGCGCGCTCGGTTGGGATGGAGTGATAACACAACACACGCCACTCTGGGACACCCCTAGGTTGGGTAAACTACGCGCAAGTAAGGGTTTCTCCCAATGGGACCTAATAGGCATATCTAGGGTTGGGGATCTGTGGAAAAAGGGGGGGGGGTCACTTTTGCCCAGCTACAGGCAACGTACCAGATGGCAGGGATGTAGCAATATCGATACATGCACATTAAACACGCACTGACAAGGGCCATACCCTCGGGAACTGACCTCCCAGAGTCCTCGCCGCTCGAGGATCGATTACTAATGGACTGTCTCAACAAAAAAGCAATTTCTCTAACTTATCGTAAATTGGTTAATCATCAGAAAGATCTCACACATAACCTTCGAGAAAAATGGCAAACTGAGGTGGGAGACATGGATGAACAGGATTGGCAGGAGGCGCTGATGTCTCCGCAGGAGGTGGCAATCCCAGCCAGACTAAAACTTGTGCAACTTAAAATATTGCACATAACATACTACACCAGGACAACACTTCATAAAATAGGAAGGACTGATACACCGCTGTGTCTTCGGTGTTGTGGGTTAGCAGGCACCTTTTACCACACATTTTGGGAATGTCCCTACATTACACAACATTGGAGGGCTGTCATTGCCACGATCACTCAGATGTGTGGCTTCAGCGTCTCCCCTGAACCAAGGAGATGCCTACTCAATGTGTGGGAGCCAACATACTTTAATCACACAGAGCAGGATTGGGGACCCTGGGTATCACACTGGCTAAACGGAATATTGCTCAACATTGGGGGGTACAGACCAGCAGTGGTGTCGTGACTTAGACAGTGCTATGGTAGCGGCGAAGGCAGTATTTCTTCATAGAGGGTGTCCCTGAAAATGGATGCGTGTGTGGGGGAAATGGAACTCATTCCGGGGAAACATATGCACCCCTCCGCCTGACGAATCCGATCTGGAACTGAGTGACTGACAAACACAGATGACGCTATACAGCGGAGCATTTTTTGTACGGTAAAGGCAGATCTCATAGGTGAGGTGAAGAAGCGAAAGTACATGTACGTTGTTCTCTCTGTGGCATTGCCCTATATAATGTATGAACTGCAAAATATAAGTGATTGTAATCAGCAATGTTTGAAGCAAATAATAATAAAGTTAAAAAAAAAATAGTCTGTCAAAGCTGACACCGATACGCCTCGTTCCTTAGGAACTTTCGAATAGCGCCGCTTTCAACCTTTTCATTGCGGGAGAAGAGAGGCCAGTTTCTGCCTAGAGGTGTTTACCAACCATAAAGATATCAACCCTATCTTCAATTTCAACAGGGTTTTTTGCCAGCAGTACTCCACACAGCAACAATACAGGACAACTCAGGTGACAGCTTATACAGCAAAGCCTGCTTGCAAAAGGCCTACAGCAGGAGAAAAAATAATGAAGCATCTAAATGCCAACAACAATTTTCAGGCACTAATCAGTTTAACCATACAGCAACAACATTGCGACTTATCCAGTTAAAACAATAATTGGAAGGATATCTCTTCAGACAAGTGGGTGTTTGATATAATCCAACAGGATCACACCCTGGAATTTGTTCAAAAGCCTCACAGAAAGCCTTTTACAAGAGGTCACTTCAACATCTAGATGTGTTAAACAAGGAAATTCAATCACTTATTTGCAAAGGAGCAATAGAGGAAGTCCTGTTTGTACATCAAAGCAAATGATTCTGTTCAAACTTCCTTCTAATGAAGAATAAATCAGGGACAAAGAGGTAAGTTATGGATTTAAGACTTCTGAACAAATTCATAAAGAATCAGCCATTCAGAATGCTGCCTTTACGAACGATTTTGCAACTTCTGAACTCGGGGGATTATATGACATCACTAGATCTCATAGATGCATACATGTAAAACATCGAAAGTAGTAAAGGTTTGAGGTAGCAGAGTATCATTACCAATTTGAAGTTTTTCCTTTTGGACTCTTGTCTGCTCACAGCATTTTTACAAAGTGAATGGCGCTGGAAGTGGTTTTTGAGAATGAAGAGTCATCAGGTATTCCTGTATTTAGACGACTGGCCTATTAAAGGTCAAAGGTCCTTCGTTTTGCTCTGTAAGAAGATCTACGATTGCCTGTCTTCAGTTACAATTCATGAAGCTAGGTCTCAAGGTAAAGAAGGAAAAGTCTTCCCTAACGCCGTCCAGATTGTCAACATTCCTGCAGGCTGTTATAGACCTAATAACATGCAAAGCCTATAAATTTGCATATAATAGAATTGATGTCATCCCTGTCAAAAAGAAAGTTCACTCCTGTTTGGATATACAAATCGATACTCAGAATGATGTAGTCTTGCATTCTGTTGTTCTGAATTGGTGGTCATAAATGAGGCAGCTGCAGGAGCAAATAGCTGCATTTGGGGTTCAAGTTCACGGAACCTTCGAGGACATAATCCATATTACTACATTACTCTAAGCATGAATTTAGGGATCACATGGTAGGAGAGAGAAGGCAACGTTTCTCCTGGCCTGTTTTTCATTCCGACTTGTTCTCACTTTAAAATGACAACATATGCATCCTTAGAAGGATGGGGGGGGGGGGGGGGGGGCACACCTTCAAGATCTAGAGGTCTCAAGAAGCAAAAATACACATTAACAAACTTCAGTAGTTGAAGATAGTATTTTCAGCTACCCAGTCCTTTCTGCCCAGAATAAAAAATTCTACAGTCCAAGTATACAGCCACTACATTTATCAGCCCAGCTCCTCATAACAGTGAATTAGGCTCCTTGAGCATTCCTCTAGAATTCAGAGTAATTTTGGAGGAGAAATCCAGGGTAGACTCTACAGAGAAATATTAAAAAGTTAAATGGAAGAGATTCTATTGCTGGTGTGGAAGTAAAAATCTACACCCTTTTAGATCTTCTCTATATCAGATTCTGCCTTACTTGATCCACTTCGCACGAGTGGGTCTAGCTCACAATTTAATTAAAGCCCACTTGGCTGTAGTCTCAAGGTTTCGTAGAGAGAGAGATAACGTCTCTCTCTCGCTCTTACTCTAACAGACTGGTCAAGGAATTTATGAACGGTCTCTTCAGACTTTTTCTTTTGTTAAAATCTCCACCCGTGACTTGGCAATTAAACACAGTTCTTTTACAACTATTGAGAAGTCTGTTTGCACATATTGATAAAGCAGAATTATTATTTTTTTTTTTTTGTTGTTTATTAGAATTTTCAAGTACGAACAGCAAGAACACATATCCATCCTTTGTTACAGAATATAGAATACATAGCAGCCTTATAGGAGAAATGTGGCAGATTCAAGTGCAGTCCAGCCAATCACATTAAAACAGCAAAGCATACATAAATGTCAGGAGGCCATTTAGTTACATTATTTTGCAGGTAGGTGGGTTAACACATAAGCAGTGAAGGGACCCCAAATGTCGTGAGGCCTAGAGGCTTGCAGCAACTCCTCTCCATAGCACATCAATTGATCACGACAGTAGGCAACGTCTTTAAGCCATTGTGTCAACTGTGGTGCAGGTCTACCATCGCAATGAATTGAAACCTTGCGTCTCGCCAGCAACAGCCCCAGTGCTGCCAGCTTACGATTACAGGATTTGAGCTTAAGTACATTTACCAGGAGGCATAGTGTCATATCGCAGGCCACATTCTCCTCTATTATTTCCCCCAGAGCCCTCGTAACTTTCCCCCAGAAATCAGCCACCTTCGGACAGCTCAAGGTGAGGTGACAGAAGTCAGCAGCATCCGCCCCACAACGCCGACAGCAGGAAGAGTCCCGGAGCCCATATTTATGGAGCTGTACCGGCGTATAATACATTTGATGGAGATATCTATAATGAATTAATCGCAAGTTTCCATTTGCTACATAGTGACCCGTGAGCCTACAACAGGACTCCCACTCCTCCTCTGTCAGAGGGTGTGCCAATACCTCATTCCACCGTCCCATTGGCCCCCGAGCAATAGCCTTCTCATCAGTCTGCGAGGCGTTGTACAACTTGGTAATTTAGTCCAAATCTTTGAAGTGTAAAGGATTTGTAACGCAGCCAGAGTGGGAGGCTCAGCAGGAAACCCAGGATACCACGCCCGAACCGCAGCTCTCAAGTGACTGTATACAAACCTCGCCATAGCAGGCCTGGACTCTTCCCCCACAAATATCTGAAGGTCAATACATTTGCCAGCAGGGTAAACATCACCCATAGTGCAAATTCCCGTTTCATGCAAAACTGAGAGTGAACCTGGCTCACTAGATACCGATATTCCCTCATGGTATAGAAGTGGCATGGACGGTGCATACAATGGCAATCTCGCAGCACGTTTCCCAAGTTCCTGCCAAGCATGTGTGGTACACTGTACAGTATCTATTTCGCCTTTCTCGAACACCGTAGTGCTGTTCACTATCATTGCCTTCAACAGTACTGGTCGTACCGCTCCAGCCTCAACCGCTACATGTGGTGTATATGGTGGTGCAGCTTGCCAGTAAAAGGCGTACTGCGCTTTGGCACATAGGTAATATAAATGCATATCCGGCACACGGAAGCCTCCCTGTTCATAAGGTCTCGTCAAGACCTCCCATCTAACACGCGTTTTTTTTCCTCCCCAGACCAGCGCAGTCAATAAACCGCGTGGCAAAGAAATGCGACTTCAAAATAAGAAGTATGGTGGTAAATAGATATACAAATTTAGGTAAAACTATCATTTTAATTAGGGCCACACGATCCGCAAACGTCAATGGAAGACGTATCCATCGAGCAACCTGTTCCTCAAGTCGGGTGATTGCCGTGCCATAGTTTTCACTAAGAACGCATTGCGGATCCCTGTGCATCCATACTCCCAAATATTTGACAGGGTCCTCGCTCCACATCAAGGGAAAGCCCAACTCAAACTGCCTAGTGGAGGCCGTCAGAGAGAGCACCACTGATTTATTCCAGTTTATCCCTAAACCGGAGTGCCATTCGAACCGTACATATTCCCTTATGAGCTGTTCCAGGTATACTGCAGGTTCACGCACATATAAAACCATGTCATCAGCGTACATGGAAACAGCCAATGGCCTTTGATGGAAACACAATGCTGCTTTAGCATGACGTTGCCGCAGTATACAAGCCAAGGGCACCAACACTATCGCAAAAAGAATAGGCGACATTGGACAGCCCTGTCGCGTTCCACGCCAAATTGGAAATTGCTCGGAAGTCCTACCTTTTACTCACACTCGGGCCACGGGGTTGTCATACAATAACTTAACCCAGTTAGTATAAACATATGGCACGCCCATACGATGCAAGACCGCTATCATATACCGGCATGAGATGGAATCAAATGCCTTCGCGGAGTTCAAAAGGACCGCCGCAGCAGGCAATGTAGGTTCTAGTAGGTGTAAAACTGCAAATAAGGTGCGCAAGTTATGGGCTGTGGATCGTGCTGGGATGAACCCCGATTGGTCCGGCAGCACCATGACAGGCAACAATAGCTGCAACCTCGTGGCTAGCAACTTTGCAAGTATTTTAACATCCGTATTCATTAATGACAGCGGCCTATAAGACTCGCACCTGTTAGAGTCCTTCCCGGGTTTCAATAGAGTGACAATCAGTGCCTCGCGCAGTGTATCAGGTAGAGTCTTTTGCTCATAGGCATCCTCAAACATAGCTTGTAAGTGCGGCACTAGCAGATCAATGTATTCCTTATAGAACTCTGCGGGGAGCCCATCCGTACCTGGGCATCGCATCACGGAGCTCATCAGGCGTTATAGGATGCATTAAAAAGTCTTGTTGCCGTTTCGACAGCCATACCAAGGCAATATCTTCCAGATATTGTGCTATTTCATCCTCGTCTGCCGTCTGTCTAGCTTTGTACATATCAGTGTAATACCGTACAAAGGCATTAAGGATGCTCGCACTGTCACAATACCTAGCATCCCCATCCTCAATAGCTTGGACCATACTGCTTTTTGCCCATGAGCCTGTGAGCTTAGTTGCTAGAGCCCTACCCGGCCTTCCGCCCTCACCATAATATCGGGCCTCCCACCGATGCGACACATGTTTGACTTCCGAGTCCGCTAGGTCGTTATATTCCGTTACCTTAGCGCGTATGGTCGCCAAGAGCTGCTTGTCAAATGTTGCTTCGTATTGACTTTCTAGGGCTACCAGATCTTGTTCTAAGCGTTTCATTGATCCCCGCAGCGATTTAAGTACCCCCGCGTGCAATCCTATTCACACACCTCGGATGGTGACCTTAAACGCTTCCCACACTGTACTTACCTTGTCAACCGAGCCAACATTGTCAGCAAAGTAATTTATAATGGCTTCCCGTACCCCCTCCCGGTACACCTGATCTTGCAGTGCCGTGGCCTGTAACCTCCACTGAAATTGCGACGGCATGTATGAGGGAATCATCAGTTGAAATAGAGACGGGGAATGATCAGAGAGCGTTCTGGGTAAATGATACACAGCAGTGACCATCGAGCTCACCTCATCTGTAACCAACCAGTAATCGAGACGCGACCAAGAATGATGTGCTCTCCCTCCTCCCGGGGTGCCTAAGCCTCCAAATATCTATTAGTGAGAGGTCCTGCATGCCAGTCTAGAACCACATTCAGATCCCCCCGCAAATAATAGGGGCTGGCTGCAGACAATGTATTTTGTTCCATATCTCAGCAAAGAACTCAGGGTCGTCGACATTAGGACCATATAAATTAAGCAGAGTCAACATCATGCCGCACAGCTGCCCTTGGACAATAATGTATCTACCATTATCATCTATGTCCACATGCGTCGACGAAAAGGGATAGGCCTTACGTATCAAAATCATTACACCTCGCGCATAGGAGGAGTAGGGTGATGCCCATTTTGCCTCCGCCCATTTCTTGGCTACCTTGTCTGCCGCCTGCTTAGTCAAATGCGTTTTCTGAAGAAATGCCACCTGCACATGATGTCTATCCAGGTAGGCCAGCACCTGCCTTGTCTTTCTCGGATTATTGAGTCCCCTGACGTTCCACATCATCCATGTAAGTTTGCCCACCTCAGCCGCCATGTATTACAAACATAATGGGTGCATCACATTGTGTCACTGTATACAAGCTGTACGTCACACTTCGGCCACTACAATGTATTCTCAGTCGCAAAGGATTGCAAGAAAACAACCACCCAACCACCCCTCCCACCCACACAGGCATCCCAATCATGCCCAGCAGCCCCAGTATTAAAAACTTACCACTCCAAAAAAAAAAAACCTCCACCCACCACAAGCAAAAAACCTGCCCGTACCCTAATAACAAACGCATAACCATTTGGGGTGTACCCTTATGGAGGTCGCCAGCAGCCCAGATACCCCCTCATTGGAATGAAGGGGGGCCAGGACATACCCATGTGTCCTCCTCAGCAGAACAGACCATAACATGTTGCCTCAAAACAAGTGCACGGAGAAAACATAGGAGCTCTGGACTTACATGCAACCCCCAAGACATGCAGCATTGACCGCCCCCGACCCCAAGAGGTGCCCAGCCTGACGCATTTCGGCCCCCATCCCAGCCCATATCATGTCCAACCCCATACAATCATACATCGTATGCAGCAACATGATTATATTATAAGTTCGTACATCCAAGGACTAACTGCACAAGGATTAACACAACACAGTGTCAGCAAAGCCGTGCTCTGGAGTTGTAAGCTCATTCCCGTGCATGCACAGGCGCCCCCGACAGGGCTAGTGCAAAAGCAACCAGCAACAACCAGTCATTAATGGTCTCACATAAAGCACATATACATCACAAGTCCAAAGGCTAGTGGTTGCTACATAATGCAGGGACAAACTGCAACCATTGGGGGAAAAAATTTAAAAAGGCATAATGTCATAACATTGCGTGCATGAGACACGTCAGATCTTACTCCAGCATATTTTAGACAACAGCAACAGAGACAGTCCGCCATACTACCGTGGCCGCTCCGGTCCTCATTGTCCACTTCGTCACCTTCCATCCTCGACGCGACCCTGCGCTCTAACTGTTTGACAAAGAGCATAGCGTTCTTCGGAGTAGTAAATATTCTGTGCTTGCTGCCATGCTGAATCTTGAGCCTGGCCGGGTAGAGCATTGCATACTGAACTTTCAGCACCTGTAACTTCTTTTTTATCGGCTGAAACTCACGCCTGGCTTGTTGTACCGACGTCGTGAAGTCCGGGAAGAGCTGCACCTCTGTACCTTGATACGTCGTAGTGCCCATTTCCCTCCCCATCCGAAGTGCCACATCACGATCTCTATAATTGAGGAGTTTGGTGATGATCAGACGCGGAGGAGCCCCGGGAACCGGGCGAAGCGCCAAGGAGCGATGCGCCCTTTCGACCACCAGCATGCTGGAAACATTCTCCGCACCAAACAGTGACCTAAGCATGTCCTCAATGTACAGCTCCATTTTCACGATGTTGGTGGATTCAGGCACCCCAATAATGCGCAGATTATTGCGCCTAGACCTGGCTTCCAAGTCCTCATTCTTAGCATTAATCACCAAGAGAAAATTTTCCATCTGCGCACAGGACTTGGTAATAGTTTCAACCTTGTCTTCGGTGTTCGAAATACGCTGTTCAGCTTCCGTTAGGCGCACCCCATGCTTATCTAGTTTAGATGCCATGTTATCCATGCGAAGGTTGAGCGCGTCTATTTTGCCATCAATAGTATGTAAACTTTGCTGCATTGCGAACATCATCTGCTCGAGTTTGCTAAGGCCAGTGACCTCAACCTCAGTCTCTGTATCCTATGTGGCCTGCGCAGTGGACTTTTTAGGTCGCTTCGAGTCAAAAGACAGCTTGGATTGCACCTGCCTGTCCTGTTTGCCCATGTTGACAGTGTGTGTGAGACTCCGGTAGCTGACGACAAGCAGTGTCTGCTTCAATGCGCTATCCTAGGGCCTCTGCCCAGCAATACCAGCGCACAGGGGATGTCAGATGCGGAGGCCCAACCAAGTCCCATACAAAGATACTCGACGTCGTGATCACCAGCTGTCAATGGAGGACTGCCAAGGAAGGCTCCAGAAAACACCTACAGGCGGATAGGCCACTGTGTACTAATGCACCCTAGTTAGCCAAAGGTCGGTCAGCAGATCCATATCTCATATCAGACCCAGTCAGATCACTACTGAGAAGACCGTTGAGCGATGAAATACAGTCTTACACACGGACAGCCAGACAGGCATGCAGGAATCCTCACTCTCAGGCTGGGACGTCAAAATGGCGGCCGCTCGATAGCGCAGCTCTAATCCGAGGCGGGAGGCTCACCTCTCTCCCAGCGGGGGTCCGCAGCTCCCGATCACTCAGCGCACGGGAAGCCGACAGAAGACAGCGCAGGAACCAGCCTATGGAGCTGCTCTGAGGACGAGTGTCACCTCACCACAACCGGGAGCCACGCGGCAGCGCTGCCTCCAGCATCGGCAGCCGCAGCAGGAGACCCCAGCACCAGAGCCGCGCCGCCGCCCACTCACCTGGGGAAAGTAAGGCCCCAATGGTAACGTCAGCGCCGTCAGCTGCCTCCCGCACACCTGCCTTGGATCTCAGAGCTCTGCGCCCGCCAAAGACTTGAATTGGCGCCGCTCCGTCAGGGTCCGCTCCATCAGCCGCAGTTCAGCACCTCGGTGTGCACTCGCGACATGCAGGCGCGGAGATCAAGAGGCGCTCGCCGCCATCACAGCTCCAGGACGTGACCACAAGCTCCTCACGAAAGCGGCACATTCACCAGGTGCGCTCAGCCCCGCAATCTGCCACCCGCAGTCAGGGGAGTCAATTATGCTGCTGCACGATGTTGAAGTCCACCGAGGAGCACAGGATAGTGAACGGATTTCTGCCGTGGCCAGCAGAGCTGCACTAGTGTGCGGCCATTTTGCTGCGGGCTCGCTAGCGCCCCGATAAAGCAGAATTATATGTATCATGGAAAATGGCCCTTCTCCTGGGTTTCAGTTCAGCTAGAAGGATAAGCATGATTCAAGATTTTTCTGAAAAACAGCATTCTTACAGTTTAAAGATGATAGGGTAATATTGAGAACCAACCCGCAATTCATTCCAAAGTTTCCAACTTCCTTTAATTTGAATGAACCAATTATATTGACAACTTTTTTCAAGAACCCTTCTAACACAGTTGAAAAAGCTTTACAATCCGTGGATGTCAAGAGATGTCTGAAATTCTTTATTGACAGAACAAAGAATTTTAGAAGTCCCTCCAACTATTGATAGTGTTTTCCCTGCCTAGAAAGGTTTGCACTATCTCAAGGAGCTGTAGACCTCGCTGGGTTTCTGCAGCTTTTACCTATTGCTACAATAAAGCTGGAAGACCATGGACTGCAAAGGTGAAAGCACATTCAGTGAGAAAAATTGCCACTTCTACAGTCTTTGCCAGACCTTTGCAAAGCAGCAGCTTGATGCAGTGCTCATTCCTTTACCAAATAATATTGTTGGGATTCAACTTACAAATCTGATACTGTGGTTGGTCAAGCGGCTCTACGTTGTCTTTTTAAATAGGTCAAAAGTTTTTTAATACCATAGTACATTGTATCTTCTATGTTTAAGAAAGTTCTTGTTTTTGAAAACAAGGTTGTGCTTTTTTCTGATGCTCGATATGTTTGAGTATGCTTTATTGTCTTATTCTGAGTGGTTAGCTATTCCCACCATCTCTTCTATTTGTTAATACTGCTCACAGATTCAATACTGGAGAAGAAGCAAGTTATCTATCTGTACACTGTATTTCTCCAGTATTGATATCTTTTATGGATTCACATGCAATCCTTCTTCCTCCCCATTGGGGCTCACCACTCAAAACAATCATTTTATAAATGTTTGTACACTTGTTCTTGAAATCTGAGGTATGGTAGCCCTGCAGGGGAAGAGTTGTTCAAGGGGGAGTTCTCTGATTTGCTGAGGTTTGGTTTTTTAAAAACAATGTGAATTGGTTCTTGATGCTTCTCTAAGTACTGCTTTTAACTAATACAGTGGGATACCCACCATGATGACGGGGAAGATTCAAGCATGTGAATCTATGAAAGATTGGGAGCCCAATGAAAGCGGGCATGTGTCGGCTCTGTGCACCCATTCCAACTCAAAGAAATCTGAAAGGCCTTCTGGTTGGAGCATAATTTTAATCCATTGTTCCAGGGAAACATCTGGCTTTGCCTCTTACACCCCTCGCAGGAATCCAACAAAGTGCAGATTGCACCACCTGGAGCGATCTTCACCATCCTCCCCTATGTCGTCACGTGATCTTCAATTAAGAACTCACTGTTGACTTGAGAACCCTTCCTGCAGGGAATCCATCTTCAGCTCGGGGTCTAAAGATATCTTTGTGACCTTTTGTATGTCCACTCTGAGTAAATTATCTTCCTGGGAAATAGTATCTATTTTGGCTTCCAAGGTAGAATCAAGGTGTTCTATGGCACAGGTATTTGAGCACCAGAAGGACGCTGTGTTTCTAGCAGACTTCCACAGTCTCCCCTGCTGCCTTGGCCCCAACACTCGCCGTCCTAGTGGCTGTAAACTGATTGATCTTGGTGTTCTGTGCCTTGCTCATCAGCCTGTCCCTCACCACCTTGGCCTAGAAATCCTCATGGGTTCGATTGGTCTCGTGCTTAGGAGGGCCAAGATCTCCCCCAAGAAACAATAATGTCCAGCGGTAAATGCAGCAGACGGGGCAAACCAGTGATTAGCAGGTTTGGCACCAATGCGGAGCACCTTCCAGACACCAGATCTTGGCTTCCGGCCAAACCAGGATACCTCCTCAAAGGAGCCCTACCTCCTACCAATATGGACACAATCCACAGTGAGTGGTGGAGCACCGACTCAAGAGTACAGATTTCTCACCAACCAACAGAGCAGCGGTCCTCCCCACACTCCTACAACTCGCTCATCTGATCAGTGTCATATTGGCGCAGGACCTTTTCCAAACCCCCACCACTGCTCCAGAGCTGTTGGTTGTCTCCAATACCAAGTGGCGATGTTGTCCCAGTACAACCATGGTCCTCCAGTCATACCACCTCCAGGTACAAGGCCTCCCCGTAGAAGTCCGCAGTGGGTTCAGTACATCAAGGTTTTTGAGGAGGATGGGACAACATAGGTTTCTGTCTGCCCACAACAGCTCATCCACTCATTTTCCCTGGAAACAGGTCTCCATCGGCACCCCAAACACTACAGTCTCAGTTGTCAGACATAGCCCAGGGGATAGGCCCCAATGCCAGGATCTGGGACTACTGTTCAGACCAACAATTAATCCATGCAAGGTGGTAGGGTGGGTTCACTGTCCAGGCATCAGTCTGGCAAGTCTCAGGCCTACATTACTTCCACCTCACTTTCCTCCCTGCTTCGCTCCTCGCCACCATCACAACCACACACAACCCCCCTGCTCACCTACCTGCTCTGTGTAGCTACGGCCGGCCCCATGGGGGTCCCAGGCCCAGCCCCAACTTCTCACGGCAGTGGCGTGTATTTCATTTTCCTGGAACCAGCCCAGGTGGCCACATAAAGACATTCCCCATATATTGAGTGTTCTGGGCCTCAACCGACTCCACTGACTCAGGCAGCTGTTGCTCCTGCTCCACTCCACCAAAACCCCAAGCTTGGCATGGGGCCTTAGGGGAGGCCCCACGTGAGGCACCCAGTAACTCTATCTTTGACTTAAGCCATGGATGCTTTCCTCCTCACTGTTGTCACAGCCACTTCCTTCAGCCCAGCGCTCTGATCTGGGCAGCTGAGCTTGCATACCCAGGGGTCACAGGCCCAGCTCCAGCTCCTCAAGGCAGGGGCATGTAGTGAAGCTAGTTGGCAGCCAGCCCAGGGGGGCTACATGGAGGCAAGCCCTTGATGTGAGAGCTCTATGCCTAAGTTGATTCTGCTGCCTCATACACTCGCTGCTCCCACTCCACTCCTCCAGCTCCCTCAGTTCAGCACGGTACCTGAGGGGGAAGGCTTAGTGTGGCCTGTAGTCAGTCCATGCCACTACCTTCGGTCCCAGGCTGCCGTCGATGGATGTCACGTCTCCAATCCAGCTGAGAAGGTGATTGTGGTCTCTTCCAACCTCTATGAGGTCGTTACTGCTGATCCAACACGACTGCTCCCTCCATCTTGATTTTTCAGCCCATCATCTCCGCCTGTTCAGCGCAGTGATTTTCTTCTTCTGGAGGGCTAGTAGATTCGCCTCAAGGATCGCTCAACGAACAGTAGGCGATAGGCATGCCCTCCAGGCGGTTTGAACCTGGGAAATCAAGGATAATGCAGGATCAAACATGGGTGGTCTGCAAGCGCTAACTCAGTGCACGTAATTGCCCATCTTTCAGGCCATGCCCCCGACTTTATTTTTCTAAACAAGAGTCAGACAGGTTGATTGTTGAATACTCTAGAATTGTTTGACCTAGGAGAATCTATTTTTACCCCTCCTTTTCTAAAATGCATTATAGGAAATTAGTTGTTTAGAAACATTAAAGACACTGACCTGTTGTAAATGATACACAAAAAAGTGTGTTCACGCACCGTATAGATGGAATTTTGACTGTAAGGCTATACAACCCACTCTATTGGTCGAATTTAACTCCATGGTTTGGTGAAATGTTATGCTTTTTAGAAATATAAACATAGGGCTGTGTTTCTTGGTGTGCAGAATTACTGCATGGCATTCTACAATGGGGTAGCTAATGCTGGCTGTGCAGATCTGTTTTTTATTGTATCTTATTCCACTGTCTCTTCATAAAAACCCATCAGGTGTCTTGACATGTCCTCTTTTGCAAAGAGGTAGGGCAAAAATTGTTAATATCAAGGTCCTGCATCCAATTCCGTAAGCAATGACGCTCTTCTGGTTTGATCTTGCATACTCTGTACATATTTACTGGACTATTTTGGGTCACATGGTTAGCAACACAACAAAAAACAGTTCATGTTTAAATGTCACCTTAATTTGTGAATGGCGTGAAACAAGAAAGAGTGTTCAGTTTGAATGTGAGCAGGTAGATTGAGAGCAATGATAGTTGGGATCAAAAGGAAAAGCCTATATATAGAAGGAGGATAAGATTGACTAGAACTGTTAGTATTCATGCAGCACTACATCTCCCAGCAAACATTAGCAGGCAAATTGGTCTGGGTGTAATGTACTAATGCGTGCAGCATTAGTTTGCTAGAAAGAGATTGATTCATGGAGCTAGCAGGAGCGGACAGAGATCTAAAGTTGTAAAATAGTCACTCATGCATGTAGTTCAGGGCAAGCACTGGAGAAGAGGTCAAATAATTCAACCAATAGCATTAAGTGATAGATGGATACTCTGCTGGCCTTAGCCATAACCCAACTGATAGAAACAAACCAACAACTGAAAGAGGCTGGTCGAAGAAAGCCTATGTATATTGTTAGCAATAGGTCTATTAGAAAGCTGTGCTGTCAAAACTCCGACATAACAAGCATTAGCAAAGCTAATGTAGCTCGCCTTTTGGCTGCTAATGGGGATCTTTTGGCTTGCCAGTCCTTTATTCTAATACTATTTAGCATCAGCTGTATGATAAAAAAATGATATTTGTTGATGCTGTACTGCTTTGGCAAAAAAGGGATGATTATGCGTATGCATCATGACACAGTTGTCTTTTTTTATTTGCTATTCCAAGATAGTGGATTCCCATTTTGGATATAGAAGTCAAAAGGATATGGGTAACTAAGGTAATCTTTGTGCACACTACCTTAATTTTGTAATCAGTACAGCACAGTATTAGTAAAGTATCATAAGTATCCAAATTGGGTGCAAGACAGTTGAGAGAACTTGTTACTCATTGGACCTCTAAACAGGAGCACAGCAACGTTCCTACATATAACTTAACGCATGTGTAATGTTGCTATATTCTCTTTTAGAATCTGCCAGGAACCACATGAGGTATGTAGAATGTAAGGGGGAGCTGGGTTCTTGGGCAGGCAGTTGGGGATTGAAGCCTGGATGTTAAGGGCTGTGCTTGACTGCTTGTGTAAGCAGAGCTGAGAATAAAGGATCATACTTTATTACTGGACGTTATCATTCGTTACAAAGTTGGCGATGGGCGCAACTCTGTGAGAACCAGCGTGCCAATGACATGTAAAATATTGAATCCGGGATCCACGTGAAAATTGTGGAGCACAAGTAAGAAGATTTGGAGAAGGAAGATTACTTACATCTGTAACGGACGACAAGACGAATTAGCTCAATCCAGAAATCAGCACTGCGGTGAGAAAGGGAATTTGGGAAGTGGAGTGTTGCGGAGATATCACGCGCAGAGTCGTTGACCAGGAGGAGCGCGAGGAGTCTTGTGAGGCAGAGTGAGATAAGGCAATGTCATTACGGCTGAAGGAGGAGGAAGCAGGCAAGTGTTCACGATGCAACGCGTCTAACATAAGGAGCAGCCATTTTAATTTGGGAAAGAAATGCATTGTGGAAGGTGATTTGTCATTTATGGCTGAAAGAGGAGGAAGCAGGCAAGCGGTCACGATGCAACGTGTCTGACGTAAGGAGTGGCCATTTTAAATTGGGAAAGGAAATACATTGTGGAAGATGATTCGTTACAGTGATACGCACACCAGTCCGAGGTGAAGTGGGTTCATAGACGGTGACGCGCACACCAATATGTGATGATTTAATGTTGAGTTGTCAAGCGGCTGGCGTAATATTACGGTGATACGCACACCTGAAGGAAATAATGTGTGTTCACAGTTGGTGATGTGCACACCAGTAATTGGCGATTTATGCAGCGGTGATACACACACTGTACAAATACGTGGAATTTTAAGGTACTTTTAGAAGAAATAAGTGATTGGAGGAGTAGCGCAGTGGTGATGCGCACACCCTATTTGACTGCAGATTTTTTATTGGGGATGATTATATTAATTTAACTGTGGACAATTTATTGGGTGTGTTGTGGATATTGTTACAGTTCCTAGTGATAAAATGTTATCCTATTAAAAAGGAATTGGAAGGAAATAAAGAGTGTAAAAAGGGTATACTTAGCAGCAGTGATGTGTGCAGCTCAAAACTTTATGTTAACTCCGCCAATATCATTTTTGCCATGTCCAGGGGAGCCACGCATGAAGTGGCAAAAATGGAAATATTATTTTGAGAATTATATGGTTACTATTAACAATGAAACATTAACACCAGAGATAAATAAAGGAATTCTCTCACGTTCATTGGGACCAGAGGGTATTAAGCAATACAATCAGATGGAGAAAAAAGTGAGAGGTGAATATGAAACAGATGTCTATGCTAATGCTTTAGATGATTTGGAAAAATATTATGCCGCTACTGTGTGCATTGCTATAGATAGGTATACATTTTCCCGTAGGAAGCAAGAACAAAATGAAACAATTGAATATTATTTGGCTGTTCTTACAAAAATGGCAGTACCATGTAGATTTGGGACATTACAAGAGGAATTGATATGAGATCAAATTATCATGCTGATTAAGAGAGGTTATGGGCCATGGGGGATGCCCCATTAAGCAAAGTTTTGATGGTTGTAATGAGGAAATATGAATTTTGTGATCAGTTATGTCCCCTATCGTAGACCCCAACGGCTCCATGTGCATGCTGTAAGTACATGTATGTTCCCTCCAGTTCCAGTTTTGAAGACGCAAATACATGTGCGTCCACCGTCAACATGTCCTCTTTCAGATCCGCCATGAATGGGTCAGATATTCCATTCCTAAGTATGAAAGGCCACCGACTTTATGTGGTTCACTTTCCACATTTTACAGATTCAGGCGAGTAGGCCCAGAATTCTGTCATCAAGTCTTTTCCTGCCTTCTGCCTCTGAAAGCTCCAGTCTGAGCCTGCATCTGTATCCATGAACTTTGTCCTACTCCCTGCGCGGCTAACGGTGCCTGATCCAGCCTGTTGCCTGCCAAAAACTGTATTTCACCTTCAAGATTATCTGCTCCGCTCCTCATCCGATGCATTCCTGTCTAGTGGTTTAGGTAAACATTCCTCCAGCTACCGTGCAAAGGGCCAGGCCTCGCTGTCCTCATGCAAGTAATTCATAGCCCCGTTACCATGGAATATTCCTACCCCCTCGCATCTCATGTAGACACTTAGACGCTTGTACACGCACTAACAGTCAGTATAGAATAGATTCTATCCTAGAGACCTTTCCTTTCGGATAACACAGTTCTTTAAACTTAGGATATTAGATATGATTTGGGATTAGGTTGACATGACCCCCCAGACTTCTGTCTCCACATGTAGAGCTAAATGTCAAGTCCCCTTCACCCTCTAGTTGCACGTCAATCACACGTCATGCGGCTGCGCGCGCATCTCTGCCGAATATTTCTGCTGACATTACAGGATTCTTTTATGGATCCACCCACTTGTGACATCATGTATAATGACGTTTACTAAGTTACGCCTATATGTCCGCCTCTATTAGTTACGTATGCACATTTTATCTGTATTATCAGCTGTTACGCCTCCTGCATCTGTTTCACTGTAATGCATTTCCTATAAAACTGATTATCTGTCAATAATGTATCCCCTTCCTTCCTGAACTTTCGTGGTGATGGAATAGAAGCCTGCAATTCGAATTGTATTCCCTTGTATAGGAATAAAGCCTTTTAGAACCTCTAATACCATGGATTCTGCCTCTTATATTTACTGAGTTATTCTTACTAGACTTTACCGCATAAAAAATAGTACCGGTAATGAAATATTTACCACATAAATTGGCGCCCGAATAGGGACACTTTCTCATCTCACGCGCCGGAGGTGCGTTGCAGGCCCGGTCTCCTGCCACAGCTGAACGGACAAAAACGCGTACCTGCAGGATTTCCTGTATCTCCCTCCGGCCAAGCGGGGGCGACTGAGGCTGCGATCAACACCCAGATGAGGCGGTGAGAAGTGCGAAGTATCCCGACCAGAGCCTAGCTGATAGAGCAAGATCCGAGGTATACAGAGGCCCACCAGGTTCCGAAGTTCCGAGTCCAATCGAGTCGAGTCCAGTCCGGTCCAGTTTCAGTTCCGTTCCGAGGCCTTCCGTTCCGAGCTACCCGGTGAGTACCATTATCGGGGAGGCATTTAACGTGCACATAATCTGTGCCGGTCAAGACGGGTTTGGGTACACAAATCCGGTCTGCACTGTTTCAGCAGTGTATCTGTACTGTTTAGCAGTATATATAGTATGTCTTGCATATAAATAAGTATTATCTAGTGTCAGTATTATGTCAGTAACTAGTTTTCTATTAGTTATCATCATTCGTTAAACTGTTAAGTGTTAAATGTTTTAATACGTTTTATATATATATTGTGGTGTGAATGACTGTTCATTATTGTGTTCATTGTATAAAGTGTGTTCTAGTAACCGTCTAAAAATGCCGCTCTTTTCGAAATTAAGACAGATCAAAACTAGAAAAGGTGTACTCGAAGAAGCTGTTCCCATCCCACCTAGGGACACTCCAGGGTATTTTATGTATCATAAGCATGGCCTAGATGCCGTATTATTTCTTGATTTATGGGTGGACTACACCAAGGATTTGCCAGAAAATCAGAGATGGCCCGCAGCGGGGACCTGGGATGCAGATAGCATCATGAGAGTAGAAGAAGAATTATGGAAAAAGAAAGCCAGACAGTCACAGAAAGATGCCATTGAATTATGGCGTAAAGAATCATATAGGCGTACAGAAAAAGCGCTCAGACAGGAAGAGAAAGGTAGAGAGAATTCAAATAAAACCCGAGAAAATCTATTAATTGAGGAAGGTACCCGAGTAAAATCAGAACAGGTAGATAGACAAAGAAACACTCTTATGAATGGTATGTATCCTCTTCTGGCCGAAGGGTTACCTAAGGCTACCCCGGAAATACCAAAAGACTTAACTCCTCCATTGCTCCCGATAAAAGCACATCCCAAAACACATCCCAAAACAGCAAAGGACGTTTTCCTTTCCTCCTATTTAGATGACGTAGCTCCCGAGTATGCTAATACCATACCACACACACCGCTTGCCGATGGTGTTCAACACCAAGAGCATCCGTCTGTATCCCCGCAACTACAAACTCCTACACAAGTTCCCACAGGTCCGTCCGTTTCTACAGTTTTTCCCGCATCTACAATCTCTATCCTACGCCCAACGAATCCTTTCTTGCCCAGCACCTCAGATGGTGCTACAGGAGGTACGACAGACATGTTTGCCACACCGCCGCGAAATAAACAGACCCTTAGAGATTTAGCACTCCAACGTACACCTCAACTAGCGACATCCGACATGTTTAAAGAACAGCTTGTGGATTGTAGATACGATCCAGTGCCAGGCAGACAGGACAAATTGCTCATATCATCACTACGTATACGACGAGCTACATTATATTTAATGACGATACCAGGAATGGTTGAACACCTAGACGATATATATCGCTTTGTCCAAACAGGGCGAGGTCCAGAGAGTATTAACGAAGCTATGGAATACCAGAAAGTGGATGTACAAAGACAACTACTACGTTTTTTTATAAATTGCGTGATTAGGAACCAAGACAGGCCTGGGGCAGATCATGATACCATGCAAAAACTTGCCAAATGGGGTCAGAACATATCAGAAGAGAAACATGATAGACAGGCGTGTATAATCGCCATGTATCGAAAGATCCGCAAGGAAGTAGAACGAATACATAAAGAAAGACGAGAAGCAGACAGAGTAGAATCAGAAGAAGAGGAGGAGCAAGACTCAGAACAATTAGAAACGATAGCTTACGTAGGTAGAGGAAGACCCCATAATAATACTAGAGGCTTTAATGACCCGATACGTCCAATACGTCCAGAATATAATAGACATTTTCCAAACCCTATGTTAAATACAAGATCCCCTGAACACCTATTCCAAGCCGTTGATAAATTACTCCGAGATCGAAGGGGGTACCATATGCTCGATTCCATGGACGAACAAGAATTAGCCAGGTCAGCAGTACAATGGGCTGATAGTCCCAGCGAATACAATGATGATGCACTAGCACACACGTTTCTGAATCTTGACCCCTACGAACAGCGTTTAGCTAGTATATACATGATTCAACACCTCCTTATATTATATAAAAGCCAACACTCCGATCCAGGACCCTTACCTGACATATTGACAGAACTACTCACGAACAAATGGAGAGGGTCAGGTACTGATTTAATTAATGAAATTCTAGAATTTCGAAACCAGTATATAGCTTTCGTATGCCCAGAACACGTTCCAGTTCCCATTATGGGAAGAAAAATGTATCACATAGATAGACAGAATCCGTTACGCGAAGTACACCCAATCAGAGGTGAAGGTAATAACTTCACACGCGTGTTTGTGTACACGCCTATAACTAAAATAGAATTATTAGAAATGAAGAAAGTAGTACCCAGCCATGACAAAGATCCAGCAGGTTTCCACCGTGAGATAAAAGACATGTTACTCATGGGAGAGTATACCTACCCCGACATTATGAAAATATTAAAAGTCCTACTACCCGCCGGTGTTTACGTGAAACTCAAAGAAAAGGAATGGGAGGTGGGAGACCAAAAGATAGATTGGACAGCATTAGAAAACGAAGAAAGGGCCCGAGCTGCAGGAGCAGGGCTTGGGGAAAAGACTACAGCATTACCAGGATTACTAGTGCAGGTACTGCCACGTTTATTTACTACGAAAAAGGAAGACTGGGGTGCAATCTCAGCCTGTAAACAAAAGCAAGATGAAGACACTAGTGATTTCTATTCCCGATTTGAAAAATGTTTTGGTATAAATAGTGGCATAAAAGCAAGTAGCGAATCATATCCACATCTGTTTGTGACAAAATTAGTTGAAAATTCCCTACCACAAGTCAAGAATAGAGTATTGAAATTCGAAAGTACCTGGCAAGGTAACACCCCGTCACAAATGTTACAGATGTTACAATATCACCACAATAGAATTAGAGAAGAACAAGAACACGAACAAAGACGTATGAAAGATACAAAAATGAAAATGCTTGTTGCTCAGTCAGTTCCAGCTGATGGTCATCAAAAGGGTGATTCCGCAGGTCCAACGAAAGGGACATGCAACTATTGTAAACAACAAGGTCATTATATACACGATTGTCCAGTCCTGAAACATAATATTGCCACAGGTAGAACCCAGGAAAGACCACGTCCCCCTAGACAGGATCAGAATCAACAACAAATCCCTCAGCATACACAACCTAGGTTAGCTCCGCAACAACTAGCTCCGCAACAGGGAGCTCCACAACAGACCGTAGCACCGCCACAGGCGCAGCCTATTGCTGCAACACAAGCAACAACACAACAGATGTATCAGTATGCACAAGCAGATTATCCCGATTATCAGCGATATACATGAAATAGCCTAGAGAGGGAAGTTGGCTTACCCCTTATTGAGGTTCCTGTAGACCAAGAGGGACCTTATGTACATAGTGAACTATTAGGGGAAGACAGAAAGTTTTTACTTGATACAGGGGCAAGCAGAACAACTATAAGACGCAGTGAAGTTCCAGGGGCACCCCTCTCAGGCTCACAGAATATTTCCCTTGGATTCTCAGGAAAACCTATAATTAATGACGTAACACAACCTCTTCCACTCACGGTTGGTCCATTGACACGTACTACAGATTTATTGCTTACTAAATCATGTCCGGAAAACTTGCTAGGTATAAAAACATTGAAAGCTCTAGGAGCCATTATATGTTGTTCTCCGGAAGGAGTACGACTATTTCTACGTGACTTTAAAGGTCACTACGTGTCCAGAGACATGGATCACCGGCTGCAGAATTTACATACACATTTATGGGCACAAGGCCCCACTGACGTTGGTTGCATGAACATTACACCATATCGTGTCACACTAAAAACAGGAGTAGTACTACCACGAATGCGACAATACAAGTTACCACCAGATGCTGTTGTGGCTTTGCTGCAAATCATTGACGAGCTCATTGCACAAGGAGTGGTTGTCGAAACCGACTCCAATGTATGTAATTCCCCGATAATTCCGATTCTTAAAAGAACGGATCCAAAAGCACCACCAGTATATCGATTAGTTATTGATCTGCGCGAATTAAATAAATGTATTGTACCACAATACCCTGTGGTCCCAGATATCTCTTCATTACTAACAGCTATTGACTCGGAAGCAACGTTCTTCACTGTAATTGATCTCAAGAATGCTTTCTTTAGCGTCCCAATAGATCCGGAAAGTCAATATCTGTTCGGATTCAGTTTAAATGGACGAAGTTTTAAATTCACACGCGCACCTCAAGGATTTACAGAAAGCCCCAGCATCTATAGCCAAGCACTGAAACGAGAACTTGACAGTATCCACATGCCAGTTAACACTGCCTTGCTTCAATATGTCGATGATCTGCTGATCACCGCCCGAAGCGAACCTGAATGTGAAAAAGCGTCACTAACGATTTTGAAATTTCTGGCCGACAAGGGACACAAGGTGTCCCCTTCTAAGCTGCAATTCTGTGTCCAGCGAGTTGTTTACCTTGGGCACTCGCTGTCCAAGGAGGGAAGGCAGCTTACACCCGACCGCATCCAGTTAATTGCTAACATGTCACCACCCAAGACACAAAAGGAGGTACGGGCTTTTATAGGCCTCACTTCATACTGTAGGCAGTGGATCCCTCAATATGCATTTCTAGCAAAACCACTCATCCAGTTGACAACACAGAAGGCAGCCACATCGACTGTCCTCCCTTGGACTCAAGAACATACACACGCCTTTGAAAGCTTAAAGAAAGTTTTATGCCAAGCACCTGTTTTAGCAACACCATGTTACAGTAAACAGTTTACACTCTTTGTTACAGAACGCGAAGGTACTGCCTTGTCAGTACTCACTCAGGAACAAGCAGGATCACACAAACCATGTGCTTATTTCTCTAGTACATTAGATCCAGTAGCTCAGGCTCTTCCTGCGTGCCTGAAATCGGTGGCAGCAACAGCTTTAGCAATCAGACAAAGCGATGCCATAGTGTTAGGACACCAAATGACAGTACATGTACCACACGCAGTAGAGGTTCTCTTGAACCGCACACAAACACAACACTTGACTATAGCGAGACTCACTGGTTACGAATTGACATTATTTCAGCCACACATAGAAATCAGACGTTGTAATACGTTAAATCCTGCCACACTGTTACCAGTGGGCGGAACAGATCCATTGGCACATGATTGTGTCGAAGTCATTACTATCACGACGAAACCCAGACAAGACTTGACAGATATCCCTTTGTCAGATCCAGACTTGACATTGTATGTAGATGGGTCATGTATGAGAACAAGTACAGGAGAGTTAGTGGCCGCTTACGCAGTCACAACAGACACTGAAGTCATTGAAACAAATTGTATTAACACTTTGTCAGCTCAAGCAGCAGAGCTCATCGCTCTGACACAAGCCTGTATTCAAGCCAAAAATAAGAAAGTCAACATATACACAGATTCACGTTATGCATTCGGAGTCGTCCATGACTTCGGTGTACTGTGGCGAGAGAGAGGTTATTTAACTTCTCACGGTGCCCACATCCAACACGGACCCCTCATTCAAGCCCTATTAGACGCGATTCATCTACCTACTGCAATATCGATTATGAAATGCAAAGCCCACACAAAAGTTACCGATATCATTTCTCAGGGTAATGACCTAGCTGACAGAACAGCTAAACAGACTGCTCAGAATCAGACTCACACAACTGACATGACAAAGACAATAGTTCCAACACCAACACATTGCATGACAGTTAAGGATCCCGCCCTTGATGTAATTGACATACAGACACATGCTACACCAGAAGAAATAAAGAAATGGACTGAATTAGGAGGGATCCAAACGGATCAAGGATGGATGACGAAGGAAAAATCTATATGGTTTCTTCCCGACTCCATGGTTCAAGTCATCATTAATACAATACATAGTCCAGCGCACCTAGGAGAAAAAGCTATGCTAGACAGCATTCAACACATTTGGTTCAACAAACACTTGCGAGCAGCAGCTAAACAAAAAGTTTGTACCTGTATGATATGTTGTCAGTTCAATCCAGGTAAAAGCATCCCCGTAGAGCAGGGTGGATTTCAATCTCCCGATCATGCTTTTGAAGTCCTCCAGATGGATTATATCCAGATGGAACGATGTCGAGGATTCAAATATGTTCTCGTAGTTGTCTGTGCTCTTTCCCGTTGGACAGAAGCCTACCCGGTTTCAGATTACACTGCCCCGACTACTGCCAAACAGTTAGTTCGAGAATTCTTCCCACGGTACGGTTTACCACGTGTTGTCTACTCAGATAACGGCCAGCCATTCTCATCCGAACTAATGAAACACGTCTCCCTTTTGTTAGGCTACCAATGGAAATTCCACTGTGTCCGACATCCCGAGGCAGCAGGTCTCGTGGAACGTCATAATCAAACCCTGAAAATTAGATTGTCCAAAATATGTAGGGAAAAAGGTGTTGATTGGATAGTAGCCTTACCAGTTGCGCTCTTTTACATGAGAATGGCAGCACATTCTCGAACAGGGCTATCCCCGTATGAGGTGATCTTCGGTAGACCACCAAATATGTGGGGGACGCCTATACCTCGCAAAATCACTGATGTTGACTGTAATATGCTGACAGATTACCTGGCTTCCTTGATGTCTGCACTACAATCTTGTCGTTCACAGGTAGCTGCAGCTTTTCCCGATAATACTGAGGTGAAGCCCCATGACGTGGTTCCGGGCGACCTGGTTCTGGTCCGGAATTTCGACCGGAAGACCCAACTGGAGCCTAGGTGGAAGTCGCCGAAGCTTGTTCTACTAACCACAAGGACAGCCGTGAAGATCGAGGGACGTAAAGGGTGGTTGCACTCGAGTCACATCAAGAAATTTTATGGACTACCATCCAGTGTGAATACTCAACCCTGCATTCCCTCACAGACAGACTCAAAGCTCCCCTTGGTTGAGCAGTCAAACCCAGAACTCTATAAACTAAAATTAAGGTCTAGCAAGTCAGACAATTTGATTGTTTAAGTCCTCTCCTAGGTGAATCGGTTGAATTTGTCTCTGACATGTGTCCTATAGACCGGAATAGAGAAAGAAATCAACAGATGCAGCTTAAAAAGCATGCGTATTGTAAATCACTTCGTAGTCACTGCACAGTAACATTATTAATTTTGTTTTTTCTAAGTCTTCTGATCATCATTTCCAGCATACTATTGCACATGTATTACCCTATTCTTAAGCGTGCTTACAATGTAACTGCAGAACATTCTTTTAGCGAATTACCTCCGCATGAGTTGTCCTATAGATTTGCGCTGCGTAACAACACATTCATTAGTATGTTACATCATTCCCATCAGACCAGCAATGCCACAAATTGTTGGATATGTGGCCGACTCCCTCCCTATCAGAACTATAAGGGAGTTTTGCCCCTCTTTCCATATCCGTTCACACACAATGGCTCCTGTGGAGCATGGTTTAGTTTGATTAATTCCCTAGATTCGAATTCCGCAGTTTATCAAGACAACTGGGTATGGGGAAACCTGAACCTAGTTTTGCTTAAAGTCTGCTACCCTAACAAGGAGGGACTTCCCAAAAGAACAGGAACTGATCTAGAAAATGAAGTATATGGATTAGGTAATTTTACACTTAACCTCATGATCCTGAACGTTGAATCTGAAGCTACACCAATCTTGCCCGCCATGTCAGTATTCCCAGTAAAAGGGGAATTATGTTTAAGAAAGAATGGTTCCCTACACATGGGCCATAGTAAATGCACCACTGTAATAAAATTCAGTGATCAAGGCAAGTCTACATTTAGAGCTTCCCGTCATTCCTACTTCATATGTGGCCAGACCGCATATATACGTCTACCTCTAGACTGGGATGGTACCTGTTACATAGCATTCCTTCTACCACCTGTTTTCCTAGCTCCTCCTGATTATCATAGAAATACCCATTTAGTACACAATAGACAGCAGAGAGATCTCCCAATTGTCGATTACACTGAAACAGCATGGGAGCAATACACAGATTTCAATAAAGGTTTCTTTCCCTATATAGGTACAGTCACTAATAGTAAGCTGATATGTAGATTAACCAGAACCCTTGAAGCAGTAGTGAACGAGACTACTTCCGCCTTAGGCAATTTAACAGAAGAGCAGTCTGCTATGCGGATTGTTGTGCTTCAAAATCGTCTTGTCCTTGACGTCATCCTGGCCGATAGGGGCGGAGCTTGTAGGGTCATCGGATCAAGTTGCTGCGTTTTCATACCAGAAAATTCGCCGTCAGTATATAAAGCCATAACTCGCCTTCATAAGATTATGAGCCAGATACACCAGAGTCCAGGCACCTGGACTTGGTCCGGTTGGTTTTGGAGCGTGTTCTCAGCCTGGGGATGGAGAATCCTATCCTTCCTAGGTATTGGCTTTCTCATACTATTCAGTTGCTGCTTATGTCTACAATGTGGGCCAGCGATTTGTGGTCTGTGTGCCACATTGTGTATCCCACATCCAAGTTTTCGTTCAAGATCCCGGAAGAAGAAAGAAGAACAAATGATGCTATATGAACAGATCGATGGATTGATGAAGATCGATATCTCCTGAGGGTCCGTAGGGGACAAGGAGGGAATGAGGAAATATGAATTTTGTGATCAGTTATGTCCCCTATCGTAGACCCCAACGGCTCCATGTGCATGCTGTAAGTACATGTATGTTCCCTCCAGTTCCAGTTTTGAAGACGCAAATACATGTGCGTCCACCGTCAACATGTCCTCTTTCAGATCCGCCATGAATGGGTCAGATATTCCATTCCTAAGTATGAAAGGCCACCGACTTTATGTGGTTCACTTTCCACATTTTACAGATTCAGGCGAGTAGGCCCAGAATTCTGTCATCAAGTCTTTTCCTGCCTTCTGCCTCTGAAAGCTCCAGTCTGAGCCTGCATCTGTATCCATGAACTTTGTCCTACTCCCTGCGCGGCTAACGGTGCCTGATCCAGCCTGTTGCCTGCCAAAAACTGTATTTCACCTTCAAGATTATCTGCTCCGCTCCTCATCCGATGCATTCCTGTCTAGTGGTTTAGGTAAACATTCCTCCAGCTACCGTGCAAAGGGCCAGGCCTCGCTGTCCTCATGCAAGTAATTCATAGCCCCGTTACCATGGAATATTCTTACCCCCTCGCATCTCATGTAGACACTTAGACGCTTGTACACGCACTAACAGTCAGTATAGAATAGATTCTATCCTAGAGACCTTTCCTTTCGGATAACACAGTTCTTTAAACTTAGGATATTAGATATGATTTGGGATTAGGTTGACATGACCCCCCAGACTTCTGTCTCCACATGTAGAGCTAAATGTCAAGTCCCCTTCACCCTCTAGTTGCACGTCAATCACACGTCATGCGGCTGCGCGCGCATCTCTGCCGAATATTTCTGCTGACATTACAGGATTCTTTTATGGATCCACCCACTTGTGACATCATGTATAATGACGTTTACTAAGTTACGCCTATATGTCCGCCTCTATTAGTTACGTATGCACATTTTATCTGTATTATCAGCTGTTACGCCTCCTGCATCTGTTTCACTGTAATGCATTTCCTATAAAACTGATTATCTGTCAATAATGTATCCCCTTCCTTCCTGAACTTTCGTGGTGATGGAATAGAAGCCTGCAATTCGAATTGTATTCCCTTGTATAGGAATAAAGCCTTTTAGAACCTCTAATACCACGGATTCTGCCTCTTATATTTACTGAGTTATTCTTACTAGACTTTACCGCATAAAAAATAGTACCGGTAATGAAATATTTACCACAGTAAGAAAAACAGAAGTATATTTGAGATGTGCGAAGGCTGCTTTGGATGACAGTAAAGAACATGGAAAAGTGTGTGTAATCTATGATAAGAAAAGTGGTAAATCTATTAAAAAGAATGTGGTGGGAAGTAAAGCACAGGATGTGAAGGAACCAAGGAAATGTTCTGCTTCAGCAAAAGGGGAGTATAGGAGAGTAGGTCAAAAAGGGTTCAGTTGTTACAGGTGTGGTAGTCAGGAACATCTTGCGAACAGTAAATAATGCAGAGCGAGGGACCAGAAGTGTTCTATATGTGGTTTAATTGGACACTAGGCACGTGCATGTAGGAGGAGAGATAGGAGAGAGAAAGTTCAATGTGTGACAGAGAGATTAACAGAGAATTTTCTTCAGAGGAGGAACGGTACGAAGAAGAGGATGATCGTGTAATAATAGTGAAGGATGTAGTTTTGGATGTGGAGAATCAAGAGAAGGAACAAACCTAAATGTGAAGTGGTGGTGGCAGGAGTTCCTGTAGTTCTAGTGGCAGATTCTGGATTGCCATTCACTGCCATTCATTTGGAAATGTGGAAGGAGAAGTTTGAAGGAGTGATTGGTGAAGAGTTGAAAAAGTGTGAAATTAAGCCAGAAAGTTTCACGGGGAGGCTATACCCATGGTGGGGTGCAGGGATGTGTCTTTTGCCTTTAAAGGAAGAAAAGCTGATGGTAGAATATATGTGGCAGAACATGGACCATGTGTTTTGGCATGGAGAGACCTACAAAGTTTGAATATTATTCTCAATCCCAATAGTAAAGAACAGTTGTTGGTATTAGATGAAGGGAACACTGTGGGGGAGAAACTACGTGAAGAATTCAAGTAGGTATTTTCGGGCAAAATTGGGTTGTTAAAAGGATTCAACCATAGGATAATATTGAAGGAAAATGCAGTTGCAGTACATTTTAAAGTAAGAAATGTTCCTTTTGTGGTACAAAATGAAATGGAGAAGGAGTTGATTAGGTTGAAGGAGGAGGGGGTGAAAGAACAGATAGAGTCATCGGATTGGATGTCTCCAGTCATGGTGGCCAGGATGTCCAGTGGAAAAATTAGACTTTGTATGGACTTGAGGGGTGTGAATCGGCAAATTCAAGTGGACAAATTTCCATTACCAAAAATAAGTGAATTGTTGGCAAAAACAAAGGGTATGAGGTGGTTTTCAACGGTGGACTTATCATCAGCATATCACCAAGTTCCGCTTCATGAGCAAAGCAGGAAAATTACTGCATTTTTTACAACGTTCGGATGTTTCCAGTATGTTAGGATGCCGTTTGGACTGGCTTCGGCAGCCTCAGTGTTTCAAAGGTTGATGAGCCAAATTCTGAAGAATATCAAAGGAGTTGTGTACTTTCAGGATGATGTACTGATTATGGGGGAGAACAGGAAGGAGCATGATCAAAGATTGAAGGAAGTCATAAAAGTATTGGAGAAGAAGAGTTTAGCAGCTGAGTTTACCAAGTGTCTCTTTGCACAAAACAAGGTGACATATCTGGGACATGTAATTGGAAAGGATGGTATTTCACCAAAGAAAGAATTGCTGGAAGCATTAAGGGATGCTCCAGAACCTGGAAATACGGATGAACTATGCTCGGTTCTGGGGCTCGCAGAGTACTATTCAAAATTTGTAAGGAACTTTGCAGAAAAGACATATGATTTGAAACAAATATTGAAATTGTGCAACAAATTTGATTGGAGTTAAAAATGTGTGGAAAGTTTTAGGATGATAAAAGATGAAATTTGTAATGCAGCACTTATTTAAGGTTTTGATCCAGAACTTCATAGCCTGGTTACAGTGCATGCAAAAGGGTTGGGTGCAGTGCTTACTCATATTGATGGTGGGAGAGAAGTAGAGATTGGGTTTGCTTCAAGAAGTCTCACACCTGCTGAAGATGTAATTGAGAGAGAGACCCTTGCCTGTGTGTGGGCAATGGAGCACTTCAGAGCGTTCGTGTGGGGAACAGAATTTGAAGTCAGACCCGATCACAAGTCTTTAGTGAATTTGCTTACCACTGAAGGGCTTGTAAAGGCGTCAGCAAGAATTGTAAGGCTGTCGATGAGATTGCAGGACTATAACTATAGGATTAAATATGTGCCGGTTGTACAGAACAAAGTGGCAGATTGTTTGAGTCGTATGCCATTACCTATTCAGGAGGTACAGAGTAGTGAGTGGGATGGTTATCAAATTGCATTCACAGATGATGAAGGGTTGAATTCTATTGGAAGAGAGGAGTGGAAAGCGGAGTATCAAAAAGGATGAATTGATGGAAAAAGTGAAAGCTAATATTTTAGAAGATTGGGGTGCTATAAGCCTGACCAAAGTGAGATGAGAAGTTTTTGGGAAATACGTAATGAGTTGGGAGTGGAATCTGGTTTTATGATGAGGGGAGGAAAAGTTGTACCTCCCAAGGGCCTGAGAGGAAGAGTGATGGATTTATGTCACGAGGGACATTTGGGAATTGTGAAGACAGAGAGAAGAGTTAAATCCTTCTATTGGTGGCCAGGAATTGATCTTGAAGTAGGGAGAGGAGTGAGGGATTGTGAGCAATGTGTCAATTCTGACAAAAATTTGCATACGATGCGACCTTCGTTGATACCAGTGGAATGTCCTAAAATGTTTTGGGATATGTTAGCAGTGGATTTTATGGGTCCTATAAAGACTGAGTCAGGGGAAAATAAGTACATCATTGTGTTGGTAGATTATTTTAGTAAGTGGGTAGAGTTGGAGGTAGTGGAGAGAGCTGATAAGGACACGGTTGTGAGATTTTTGGAAGGAGTATTTTTAAAGGAAGGATTGCCAAAAAAACTGCTGAGTGAGAATGGAGTGCATTTTACAGCTTTAAAGGTGGAGGAATTTCTTAAAAGAAATGGGGTTTGGCGCGTAAAAACATTGGTATATCACCCAGCTTGAAATGGAGCAGCAGAATGATTTAATCGCGTTATTAAAGGTACCATTCAAATTGCATATGAAAGCAAGAAGAAATGGGAAGTAGAGTTGCAGAAAATGTTGTGGGGATACAGGATGACACTGAGTCTGACAGGCTATAACCCATTTGTGTTGATGCGTGGTAGAGAGTCTTTCACTAAGGATAGCATTGGATGGATGAGCAGTTCTAGACTGGTGGAATGGCCTCCAGAAGAAGTCAAAAGAATATCATAAAAGCTCAAGGAATGTATACAACAACGACACCAACTCCTCCACCCTGATCGTCAACCTCGCCAACCTTGGACTCAGACAACTCATCACAACACACACCCACTCCGCCGGCCACATGCTTGACCCCATCTTCTCCGCAAGTACCCACGTCTCCTTCAACCGCACCACCAAACTCCACTGGACCGACCACCGGTGCATCCACTTCACCTTCCGGACACCTGCCACGCACCACCAAACCCAACAGATGCACCGCCGCCGCTAGAGCAAAGTCACCGAAGACCAGCTATTCACCACCCTCGCCCAGAGCCCACCCGCAGACCCCACCAACCCCGATACCACCGCCCGCAACCTCAGACAGTGGATCGACGACTGAGCCAGCACCCTCGCCCCGCTCAAGAAACCCTCCAACAGCCACACCAGCAAGAAAGCCAGCTGGTTCACTGAAGACCTCCAGGCCTCCAAGCAAACCTCCCGAAAGCTAGAGAAGAACTGTCTCCGTGAACGAACACAGGAAAGCTACCCAGCCCACAAGAACGCCACCCGCAGAAACCCCCATCTCATCAGAGCCGCGAAAAGGACCTCCTTCGAAAACCGCCTAGACAACAACCCACACAACAGCAAAGAGCTCTTGAACATCGTGAAGGAACTCTCCAACCCCAGCTCCAACACCAACACCAACGACATCCCACCTTCGCAAGACCTGTGCGACTCACTGGCCACCTTCTTCCACCGCAAGATCACAGACATCCACAACAGCTTCAACGCCCCAGCAACCACTGAGACCCCCGCCCCCACGATCACCACCCGCACCAACCGCCTGCTATCCTGGACCAACATTACCGACGACGACACCATCAAGATCATGAACACCATCCACTCCGGATCCCCGTCAGACCCATGCCCACACCACATCTTCAACAAAGCCAGCACCACCATCGCACCCCATCTCCGGAAAACCATCAACATCTCCTTCGAGACAGCAACCATCCCGGAGAGCTGGAAGCACGCCGAGATCAACGCCTTACTCAAGAAACCCAAGGCGGACCCCAAGGACCTCAAAAACTTCCGGCCTATCTCCCTGCTCCCGTTCCCAGCGAAGGTCATCGAGAAGGCCGTCAACAAACAACTGACCAAGTACCTTGAGGAGAACAGCATCTTGGATCCGTCCCAGTCTGAGTTCCGCAGCAACCACAGCACCGAAACCGCCCTCATCGCTGCCACCGATGACATCAGGACCCTGCTAGACAATGGAGAAACCGCGGCCCTCATCCTCCTGGACCTGTCAGACGCCTTCGACACGGTCTGCCACCGCACACTACGAACACGCCACCAAGACGCCGGGATCCAACAGAAGGCCCTGGACTGGACCACCTCCTTCCTCTCCGGCAGAACACAGAGCGTCCACCGCCCCCCCTTCTGCTCCGAAGCCACCGAGATCATCTGCGGCATACCCCAGGGCTCATCCCTCAGCCCAACGCTGTTCACCATCTACATGGCACCGCTCGCCCACGTCGCCCGACTGCACGACCTCAACATCATCTCTTACGCCAACGACACCCAGCTGATCGTCTCCCTCACCAAGGACCACCACACCGCCGAAACCAATCTCCATGAAGGAATGAAGGCCGTCGCCGAATGGATGAGGAACAGCCGACTGAAGCTGAACTCGGACAAGATGGAGGTCCTCATCCTCGGATCCACTCCCTTGGCCTGGGATGACTCCTGGTGGCCGACCGCACTTGTAACAGCTCCAACACCCACTGACCATGCACGCAACCTAGGGGTCATCCTCGACCCCACCCTCTCAATGACGAAGCAGGTCCACGCCGTCTCTTCCTCCTGCTTCAAAACTCTCTGCATGCTCCGCAGGATCTACAAGTGGATCCCCACCGAAACGAGAAGGATGGTCACCAGGCCCTCGTCAGCAGCAGACTGGACTACGGAAACGCCCTCTACGCAGGAGCATCGTCCAAACTCCTGAAACGGCTCCAACACATCCAGAACGCATCCGCACGCCTGATCCTCGACATCCCTCGCCACAGCCACATCACACCCCACCTGAGAGACCTGCACTGGCTCCCCGTCAACAAGAGGATAACCTTCAAGCTCATCACCCACGCACACAAGGCACTCCACAACACCGGACCAGCGTACCTCAACAGCCGACTCAGCTTCTACACCGCCAGCTCCGCTCCGCTGACCGAGCCCTCACCTCTGTCCCCCGCATCCGAAGAGTGACTGCCGGCAGCAGATCATTCTCCCACCTCGCCGTCAAGACATGGAACACCCTCCCCATCCACCTACGGCAGACCGAAGACCTACTGACCTTTAGAAGGCTCCTCAAAACCTGGCTTTTCAAACAGTAGCAGCATTCCCCACCCCTAGCACCTTGAGACCCTCACAGGTAAGTAGTGCGCTTTACAAATGCTATGATTGATTGATTGATTGATTGATTGATTGATTGATTGATTGATTGATTGATTGATTAAAAAGAATTATGACTTGAGGAATGCGTCTAGAGAAGAAACGTTACAGGTGGGAGGGTGGGTGAAAGTTAAGGAGATGGGCAGAGTGTTGATAGGTCAAAGTGCATTTTCTGATACATTAAAGGTTCTGGAGTGTTTAAAAAACTATGCAAGATTAAGCTATGATCGTGTGTGGCACATGAGTTGAAATGCTAAATGTAACAAAATTGTGAAAAGTAAAGGAGGAGATGGGGACATGTTGGATTTGAGTAATTGGTTGTGGGAGGATGAGGTGGATGAGGAGCCGGTGCAGGTGCAGGTGCAATCCGATATGGGGATTGTGGATGGAGAAGTGGTGAAACAGGATTGGGAGGATGTGGCTTCAGGGAGGTTGGGTAGATTGGGAAGAGTCATCCACACCCCAAACATACTGAAAGATGTTGTATTAATGTAACTTTTGCGTTTGCAACCTTTGTTGTATCTATTGTATGTTTACCTAGAGAAATCGCATTGTATATAGTTATTAGTTTGGCTATTCAAATTGTTATATATTTATATTGCTCAGTGTATGTGGGAGGGGGATGTGTGGTGTTTCTATATTCTCTTTTAGAATCCGCCAGGAACCATTATGAGGTATGGCGAATGTATGGAGGAGCTGGGTTCTTGGGGAGGCAGTTGGGGATTTGAGCCTGGATGTTAAGGGCTGTGCTTGATTGCTCATGTAAGCAGAGTTGAGAATAAAGGATCATACTTTATTACTGGATGTTATCATTCATTACTGCATGCTAATAGATTGCACTACAGCCACTCTGATAAATCAACTTTTCAGCTCCTATTGTCGATTGCTGCTCCCCAATTCCCAAAAGACGATGAGGTTAGCCAAAATGGGTTCTCTTAGTACTCTTGGTAGGTCATCACCAAATTGTAATAATTCACACTATCGAATTCGTAGACACTACTTTATAGCCAAGAGTACACTTTACAGCAAGAGCACCAAGGAAACCCTCTGCTCAGTTCCTCTGCCAACACCATTCTGCCAACAGTATAGAATGCCAGTGACATCACTGGAATACAGAACACCAATAAATCATAACAAGCCCACAACACATGCACACTATAAAATGTGTCCTTTTTATTTTAAAAATGTAGTCCATTCAATTTTGTTCATGTAGAGATAGTGAACATTTAATGTGCTTAATTGTCGTTCACTTTGTCCTTCAAGCAGCCAACACATTTCGTCTGTGGGTCAGTCTCACAATTTTGAAGTGGTAAATTAAAAACGTATATGTAAGTTAAATGTGTGTGAAAGCGCTTTTAAAAAGGACGTGCCTGGCAGCAGATGGCAGCTGCCAGTCTCTACTTGAAGAACATAAACTTGAAGTAGAGGGCCAAGAGAGCAATGGGAAAGCAGCGGAGGAATGCTGAGGAGGCATTGTTGAAGCAGGCAGATGGTGGGGTTGAAACAGAGAATAATTCCAAGTGGTGGCAGCTGAGTGGGAAACGGGGGAGGAGGAAGAGGTGCAGTCATACAGTGGAGCAGTGGGGAGTGGGAGATAAATGAGATGTTTGGGGTGTGATTTTACAAAATAAAAATCGGACAGGGAGGGTTGCAGGAGCAGCAGGCAAGGTATGCGGTGGGTGCAATATGGGAAGCATAGGGGACGTTATATTTATGGGGATTAGTAGAATATGAAGGAGAGATCAGATTAAAATATGCTCTTGAATGGAGTACTGAATTAAAAGAAAAAAGGTAGTTTACTTAATGTAAGCAGTTCAAGGATACAAGTCATCCTATCAAAAAGATGGAAAATATGTTATACTCTAGGGGAAGGACAAACTCAGGAAGAGAAAATGTCAGAATCCCTTCAGGGGGCTACAATGCAGGGAGTTGCACTGCGGCTTAATCGTGGAGGTTCAGGTAGTTTGCGATCGATGTCCCAAGGCCCATCTTACTATGGCTTTCGAAACCTGGGCCAAGTACAACCTTTTTCAAACAGGACTGTCAGGGTATCGAGGGCAAGCAATCATAAACTTCTCAGGAGGCAGTGTGGAGGTGCTCGAGCTCAGAGCTCAACAATCATCCAGCAGACCCAATAAAGTGAAGGTCCAGCCTAGTGCATGTCCTTGTAAGAAAGAAAGTATTTTAATCAAAAACTTGTATGCAATACTACAAACTCCAGTTTTTAATTAGTGTCTATGGGCATTATCTCCCATAGACTCTACATCTGCCCTGCTCTCACCCCCACCCCTCCAAAGCTGCCTTTGGTTACTGTGGCCCCCCTTGCTCTAAGGGCAATAGGGAGTACCATGAATTTGACTCAGGTGGAGTCTTAATCGCCCACAGTTCACAAGATGTTGTTGGTCTATTTGTTTTATTTCTTCATGGGTAGAAGAATCTCACAATTACTTTTGGTTGCCGCCTTGCATTCTGATGGGTTTTCCTGCGTACTTGTTGAAAGCTGAGGCGAACTCTCAGGTCTCTGTTGCAGTGCATCGTGCTGCATTCTGCAGCGCATCTGCCCAGGCATCTTCTCGTGGTTGCTGTGTCGGGTCACGTGAGCTTGGTCAAGAGCCTGGAAGGTTTCAGTCCCAGCAGCAACAAGTGTAGTCTGTAGCTCAGTGATAGGTAGTCCTAAAGCTGTGTGTAGCATTTTGACAGAGTTTCTGACCAGAGTTTCTGACCGGTTTCTGGCATTTCAGCCGTCTTCAGCCAGGCTTGCTTGAATCCAGTGGCAAAGTGAGCAAGGGACTCACGTCTGAGCATACCCTGCCAATTTATGGCGAACAAAGCAGAAACCAAAGGAAATGATGGACGGAGTGTTGAACATTGCAAGCACTCACCCCCAGTCAACTGATCTGGGTTTAATCCATCACCGTTCTTTAGCCCACTCTGCCACCCCAGTTCAGACATGGCCATCTGCAAATCAGTCTGACCCTGTGCCGCATGGGAACAGTCCAGCCCGAACTGCCAAGCCATGTCTTCCCTGGACCGGAAACAAGCTTCCTAGGACCGGTTTCTGGCATTTCAGCCGTCTTCAGCCAGGCTTGCTTGAATCCAGTGGCAAAGTGAGCAAGGGACTCATGTCTGAGCATACCCTGCCAATTTATGGCGAACAAGTCAACACTCCGTCCATCATTTCCTTTGGTTTTGCTTTGTTGGTGTCAGTACACTTTCTTTGGCGACGATTTGCAGTAGGACACTCATTGTGCATACGTGCTTATGTCACAAATTTAAGGCATCATAACCACAAGTACTGTTAATTTGATTTCATCCTTACCTCCCGGTAGGGTTTCTCGTAATGGGATGGACGTTTCTACTTCTTCGCTGGATACCGCTGTTCCTCCGTTTTGGTGTTTGCGGTTCACCTGTGTGTCACAACCGGCAGTCATTTTATGGCCTTCGCAGTAGGACGTCACACACTGCCTCAAGCAGATCCTCTACGTGCCGTCTCACGTCTTGACATCAGCACATTTATTATTTGCTGTTGACAAAGCAACTTGCTTCACAACAATTTCTCCGTGCAGAAATCTCCTTGGTTACGGTTTCATTGAAGGGCGCGGCTTATGTGCAGTATAAAAAGCGCATCGTGCAGTTTTGCATTTCTTTGCTGATACGCACAGCTTTTGTCTGCCCAAGTGGCTCTTTTGTTTATTGTGTTTTTCACACAGTTCCTCGTTTATGGTTACGCCGATGTGCACGGCTTATGGACATTTTAAAGAGCGCATTGTGTAGTTTTACATTACTTCCCAATGCGCGCAGCTTAGTTAATTATTTGTGTGCATCGTACGTGTGTGATCATCTTTAGTGACTTCTACCTGTTTTTTTTCCTTGTTGCTGTGGTTTGCAAATATTTTTCTGGTGCAGAAACGTGTTTTGTATATTTCTCTTATTTTTCAGCTGTTATTAAGGAATATGCAGTCTTTGAATCCTCCTCCTTTGTTTTTGGAATCTCCAGGTGAACCACCTGTGTGTTGGAAAAACTGGTTTGATGCATTTAAAACGTATTTAGGGGCAGGCAACCTCAAGGTTTTGTCCTGAACGAAAAAAATTATTGTTATTACATTCCTTGGGATTTGAGGGTCGAGCCATTTTCAAGCATTTACTAAATATTGAAGATTCACAAGGGGAACAGTTGGACGATTACACAGAGTGTGTTAAAAAAATTCAGAAACGTTTTGATGTGTGACTTAGCATTGTAGTGTTGAGACACAAATTTCTCATGAGGACGCAAATGTCGGGAGAGAGCATTGATATTTATGTTTCAGCTCTAAGGAGATTAGTAGCCGACTACTGTCGGCTACTAATCAGTTGGTAAGAGATCAATTTATTTCTCACTGCTCCAAATTCAGCAAAAATAATTTTTGGCTAACTCATCACTTGAGGAAACTCTACGCATCGCTAAAAGCATTGAAACTTCACAGTTATCCGTGAAGGAATTGAAAGAATGGAAGACTGAGACTGTGACTGTGGTAAAACAGAAAACCAACGTTTCCAGCAATTCCCAATCTAACGAAAACATGAAAAACTAATACGTTTTTTAAACAATACAATATGTATTTTAGATGTGATAATCTGTAACTTTTCAAGAGTGGAAGATTGTGTCCAGAAAAGAATGTTCCATACAGAATTTGCAACAAATTAGGGCATTTTGCCAAAGTGTGTCAGAGTTAGGGGAAACAATATAATAGGAATAATTCTGTTGTGGCCAACCTAGGTGATGAAATTGGTGAGAATCATTTAGAAAAACTACAAGAAGATCTCCAGGACATTGTATTCATAGTTAGTGATGACACAGTGGTATCAGGGAATCAGTCTACTTGTGGGGATCCCTATGCAGATTTATCAATAGGAGATAAATCTGTTAAACTACTGCTTGATTCAGGTGCAAGAATAACTGTGTTGACTCAGGAGTTATTCGATGATTTGTGGCCTATACCATATTGACTTGTCCGGATTTTCTTGAAGATGTCTTAATCTTCAAGGGAAGGAAGATTTTTGGGAAGGTATATCTTGGGTTGGTTTTACCAGGGTTTGTTTAAAATTATTTTGAGGCCAGGCACCAATGAACAAGTGTCTGTAGTAGATGTTGGTGAAATTGCTGATGATTTTGGCATGACTGAAAGTTTACACACTAAATTTCTTAGTTCTCTGGTGGAATAGGGTTGATCCAAGGGTTCCAACATAAGATCAAAGTGAAGGAGGGGTCAATTCCCGTGAAACAAAAGTTGCGAAATGTCCCTTTTTCAGTCAGAAATGATTTGGATAGGGAATTAATGAAGCTGTGTGACTCGGGTATAATTGAACCAATTGAATCTTCCCTATGGTAATCCCCTCTTGTGGTAGCTCGCAAGAAGAATGGTGAACTTAGGGTCTGTGTAGATTTACAAAATCTTAACAGAGCCATTTGGATTGACTTGCACCCTCTTCCAAATATTTCAGATTTGTTGGCTGCTGTGTCTGGTGCTAATTGGTTCAGTAAGTTGGATCTTGCATCAGCTTACTACCAAGTAGTACTGAATCCTGAGTCCATACATTACACAAAATGCCGTTTGGGTCAGCTTCTGTGGCTTCTGTCTTCCAAAGAATAATGTAGCAGTTGTTCAAAAATGTTGATGGAGTTGTTGTCTTCCAAGTTCTAGTATATGGTAGAACTAAAGAAGAACATCTGGTCATTCTGGAGCGGGTGTTGTCGATTCTTCAAGATAAGGGCATTGTACGTAAAATTGACAAGTGTGAGTTTTGCAAAAATAGACTAGAGTATTTGGGACATGTTGTCTCAAGACAAGGCATTGAACCCAGATCAGGTCTGGTCAATGCTATAATCGAAGAACAAGCTCCCAAAGATAAAGTTGCTCTTAAATCTTTCATGGTTATGTGTGAATTTTATTCTCGCTTTGTTCCGATTATGCCTCTCAAATTGCACCTTTAACCATATTGCTTAAAAAATGCTGTTTTCAATTGGGATGATTCATGTCAAAATTCCTTTGAATGGGTTAAAAAACAGTTGGCCGGTTCAAAAGTGTTAAAACCGTTTGACTCCAGGTTACCATGTTGCATTATGGTGGATGCTTGCAGTTATGGTTTAGGTGGTGTAGTGACTCAGCAAAAAGGGGTGGTGGAGAACACAGTTGGTTTTGCTTCTAGAATATTGAAGGAAGCAGAAATGCAGTATTCTACAATATGAAAGGAGTTGTTAGCATGTTGGTGGTCTATCCAAAAATTCAAACCATATGTGTGGGAAGCAAAGTTTACTGTGAAAACTGATCATAAACTGCTAGGTGCCATTTTTTGTCTGGAGAAAGGATTAAAGAACAGCCACCCAGAATTTCGAGGTTATCTTCCAAGCTGTTATAGTTTAATTTTGACATTGTCCATATCAAAGGGGGCATGAATGTACATGCAGTTTTTTTGTCGCGGTTTGCTATTCTGGATGATGATGTGGATGGTATGGATGACACTGAGGAGAATTCTTTTATTGCTTCTTTAGATTTGAAAAGAATGTATGCAGTGAATGAAGAGATGAAATGGTCTTTGATGAGATCATGAAAACTGTCATTAGCTGTGTTTCAAAGGATTGGCCTAGAGAGAAGTCTATTTCTATTATGTGCCATTTTGGAAAGTTGCTGATGAACTATCTGTTGACGATCGGTTCCCTCTTAGGTGTGACAAGTTGGTACCACCTGTGGCATTAAGGTTGAAGCTCATTAAAATGGCTCATGAAGGACATATGGGAGCCTCTTGCACTAAAAGACGACTTAGACAAACTTTATGGTTGCCCTCTATGGATAGAGAAGTTGGATTGTTTGTGGGAGAATGTGTGGTGTGTTCGTCTTCTGAAAAAGGTTTGGTTGTGAGGAAACCCCCTCTGCAACTTATTGAGTATCCTGAAAGGGTCTGGGAGAAGATTGGGGTGGATCTGGTAGGTCCTTTTAACAGGTTGCCGAGCCAGTTCCGCTTTGCTTTGGTAGCAGTCGATTTGTACACGAAGTGGCCAGAAGTCAAATTTGTTCCTGAACCTAACGCCAAAGCAGTGGTCGATTTTCTCAGGGAACTTTTCCACAGGGAAGGTTTCCCTCGATATTTAATCTCTGATAATGGTGTTCAATTTATCAATGACGTGGTCGGGTATTTTCTTAAATCTGGTGAAGTCAAGCACTTAAAGAGGTCTTTGTATCATCCTCAAACTAATGGCCAGGTAGAACGAATAAATCGTGTGTTGGTCCATTATGTCCAGTGGGCTGTCAACAAGTGTGTAGTTGTCAATGCGGTAAGATCTATGTTGTGGTTTTACGTACCACTCTTCAGTCCACTACCCAGGTTTCTATTTTTGAGATGTTGAGAGGGAGGAAGCCAGCCACCAAGATCTGCCCAGGGTGGATGAGCAAATGGGTCAACTTTGGAATTGACCCCAGTGTGTGTGATGCAGAAGCAAGAGCTAACGTGGAAGTGGTCAAGTTGAAACAAAAAGTGAATTTTGATAGTTGCAATTGTGTTAAGATGTGTAAATTGAAACTAGGTGATTCTGTTTTCATTAAGAGGGGTGATTTTGTGCATAAAAGTGGTAGCAAGTTCGATGGATTGTTTGTGGTTGACAAAGTATGTGGGGCTAATTGGTGGAATGTGGGAAGATTGGTCAAATCCGTACATGGATCAGGCTCAGATGAGTTTAAGTATTCCAGTGTAATCTCGGGTTCTATGAAAAAAGGAAGTCCTGGAAATGATGTTCAGGTGAAAGAAAGAAAAAGGGTATGTGATGGTTGTGAAGAGAAGGCAGAAATTGTGCTAAGTAGGAGTGGGTGTTGTTCAATTTTGCCTGTCAGGTTCAGGCAGTGACCCATGGTGTTCTGTTTCTTCTCCTATCTGACGTCTTTCTTCAGGTTCTATCAAGGTCACTTTGTTTTGTTTTTCTATTCAAGTTTATGAAGTGTTCTAGAGATATTTGTGTTTTTTATTCTTTATTTTTCGTAGTTTTTTATTTCTTACTGTATTGTAGTTCCATTATAGTTTCTTTTATAAAAAGGAAAAAGTCAAATGTAGCATTCTGACAGTCCTTGTCTCTGGTTCCAGTGTAACCTTATGCTGGGACCAGGACTACTGTCAGAATGTAGAATTCTGTAATGTTCTTTGTTGTATGATTTTTGGCAGTTGGCTGGGGATCTACGGCAGGGTTGTGGTGTTTCCCGGCAGCTCTGCCTTTAAATAAACTACATTTCATCAACCCCTTTTCTGGTGGCTGTTTCCTGCTGTTGTCACTACACTGTGCAGTCCCAACTGGACTGTAAGTAGGTGCAGTCCCGGGAGTGGGGGGGGGGGGTTGTCCTCAGCAATCAGTAGTTGTAGCTGCCTGTTCTCCAGCGGCACCCCAAATAGGCCTTCAGTGATTCACCAGTTACAACCACTCTCGAGCCTTCAACAATTCGGAAGTTGGAACCCTGTTCAAGTCATTGGCAATTATGCAGTTGCTGTTCAGACTGCTCTTTCAGTAGTCCCACAGCCGCAGCTTCCATGGTTTGTCAGAGGTGCTTGCACCAATTCCCCTCCACCTTTGGTCCTGAGCATAAGGGTTTCCTACCTTATCTGTGTTCAATTTACTACAATCTGGCCTGAAGAGAAACATTCTTCGCTCTTTGAAAGGGGCTGCCGTGATGACTTAAAAGATGTCGTAGCACAAGTATTAGATCCTCCTAACTCCTGTGATGATTAAATACACTTCGTAGTGAACCTGGATCATAAACTTGGAGAGAGAAAAATAGACCGGATTAAAGTGGACCCAAAAGCAGTTTTCATTCACAGGACAAGAAGGATAATGAGCTGCCCCCTCCACCAATGGGTCAAAGCCTATGCAGATTGGAGGGGTGCCTGGTCCATTGACCAAAAAAGAGAAAGAGAAGTGTCAGAAGCAGAATTTGTGTTTGTATTGCAGCAAAGCAGGACACAACGCTAAAGAGTGTCCAGCAAAGCCTAAATAAAAAAAAACAGTTGCAGTGACACTGGATACAGCGCTAGAGATTCAGGAAAACACCAACGCCTGACAGTAAGTGAGTCTCTTCTGTTGGGTGTTAACCCAGTTCAGTTTCTCACATTCAAGCCACTAATCAGACCCAATAATATAGTAATCTGGCAATACCTGTGAACTTGGCCCTGTCTATTCATAGCCAACTAGCCATACAAGCTCTCTTAGACTCAGGAGAGATGGGTAATTTCAATTAAATAGTTTATGCTGAATGTATTCTTCAGAAAGAGCGCCCAGAACCTTTTTGAGCTGTAGAATGCACTAAACTGTCCTCAGGGGACCTTGTCAAACAGAATCCATTACCTTGGAATGTGAAAATGGCCTGTTGAAAGAATCATTTTCAGATTGCAGAAGGTGACCCTTGACTCTTGTCTCTTGTCATTGTAAACAGAATTGTTATGTGGAACCTCCACAGTTGGTTATCCTGTTGTCTTTGCATCGGTGAAAACCACTCTTGAGGGTTGTATGCCACCTCAGTACAGTGTTTTCCAAGATGTTTTCAGCAAAATAAAAGGTACTGTCTGGCCCGCACACAAGACTTTAGACTGTTGGATAGACCTGCAAGCAGGGGGCAGTTTTACCATGCAGTCGAAATTTGACTGCCAAATAGACCTGCAACTAGGGTCAATTTTACCATGCCTACGAATATGCGCCCTAGCAGAGAAAGAAAATGAGCATCTGCAAGATTATCTCAATGAGCTCCTGGTAAATGGGTTTCTCCAGCACTTAACATATCCAGTGTCCTCACAGTTCTTTTTTTGTGCCAAAATGGAAAGGAGAACTCAGGACCATGAAAAAAAATTCACCATAAATAACAGGAACCTATTACCCATGATGGCAGTACTCTGGCATCAAGTACGACAGGCAGCAAGTTATACAAAACTGAACCTCCGTGGGCCACATCATCATTTCAGAGGATGAGAGAGGGAGATAAGTGGAAGACTGCATTTTATACAAAATACAGTCTTCCATTACTCTGTTATTCTATGCCTCTCATGGTCTGTACTGCTACAGCGCTGTTCCTAGGTTTTTATTTGTTTGAGGTTCTATAGGTTTTTCTGGGTGTACTTGTGGTCGTCAACAATGAAGAAATGTAATCTATTGGCATATTGATGCTGGGACATGGAACAGGTGTGGGCTACCCCTCATTGTTTATGTTAACACCATCTTTACACTAAGCATTTCTAAGCTTGAAAAACCCTCTTTTATCCAGTATTGGATCTTTCATAGATTCACATGCTGGAATCATCACTGCTGTCGAGTCGAGGTGGGAGTCTCATGGTAAATTTTATGATAGCAGTCATTAATCTTATCATAGGCTACAATGCATTGTACAGCCACTGCATTAGCCCATCCTCATCCTTTTGTAAAAAGAACCAACGTTAAAACACAGGCAATCAGACATCAGCACCCTCTAGAACACTCCACAGAGAGGCAAGACCCTCAGATTTTCTACCGCATGTCGTTGTGACATGGAGTCTCCCTGGGCTCTGCTCAGTTTTTTCTCTTCATCTTGGATTTTTGCGATGTCATGATGTCAGAATCTTCTAGGACAGGACTCTTCCACCCTTGTGGGTCATGTGGTAAGAAGAGACTGCATGCTGACAACTGCCTGTACCCTCTTCATAAGATAAAGGACTGTAGAATCTGCAGAACTTTAGCCTCAAAAACTTGGAAAGATAGAGAAGGCAAACTAGTTATTTGGTTGGAAGGGCTAAAATCTAAATCTTCTGTGGTCTTTGGTGAGGAAGGCAGTGTAAGTTCCCAGGCATCAGTCCAGCTCTCTAAGAAGAGGGATAGATCTTTGGAATCCCCTGAGGGACATAAGAAAGCGTGTAAAAAGACCCATCATGAGTCTGCGCATACTGCCTCAAAAAAAGGGAAGCTTCCATTCCTTTCTGATGAACAATCTGCCTCAAAAACTACCTGTAAACATTCAAAGACTCAGTCAGAGTCTGTGAAGACATCATCGTCGTCGAAATAGACCTTGTCGGCGATAAAACCGCCATTAGAATTAGTCTCCCAACAGTCGTTGTCGACGCTTACACCGTCTACGGAGGCTTCGTCGACTAGGATGAGATCTGCGAAAGTTTTGTCATTGTTGACGCCACCTATTCCACCGCTGACGCTAATCTCATCGTTGGCACCTGCATTGTCGACTGTGCTGCCAGTGTCGACGCCGACACCATCGTCGGCGTCCCCACCACCAACGGCGCTTACAACCATCAACGACACCTTCATCGATGGCACCTCTGCCGGCGTGACAACCACTTCGTCGACGATAACTTCTTCATTGAGGGTGGTTACTCCGTCACTACTGGTTTTTTTCTACGTCGACGGTATCTATTTCAATGTTGGCGAAGATTTAGTTGATGCCTCAAGCAAAGAAACCTTCTACCTTACATATCACTCCTATTTTGTCATCGAGATTCTCATTGACAATGCCGTCGTCGAGTGTTTTCTACCAGGATCCTTCATATATCTCTCCTTTGACTCCTAGTCAGTTTTTAGAGGAGTCTGAGGATGATGGGATGTTCAGTCCGGCCCACAGCCCTTCTCAGCTGCATGTAACATTCCAGGCAGAGGAGGATGAAGATGAATATTATGGGCCACAGTATAATCAACTCATGGAAAGATCACACATTTTGATGCCAGGAACCAATGATACAGCTGCCCGTCACATTGGTGCAAAATCTAACAGCTATGTTGTACGATTACCATACCCGTTTCCCTACAGTAGGAGGATCTGTGCGAAAAGAAACATCTCCGCCACCTGCTTTGGATTCTAGACCAGTTACAAGTCCTCCTCCAGAATCACAAAATTCTTTACCTGTGCAGCAAGATCAGGACCCACAGGATGACGATGATGATGTAGAAGAAGGTGAAATGCAGAAAACTCCAACTATTATTGATGAGTGGGAAGATTACCTGATTCCTACACCTTCTCCACCAGCTCCTCAAGCTAATGACTTTCCACCTGAGGGTATTGGGGGCTTCAATGCTCTGATGGAAAGGGCAGCAAATCCTTTTCATTTATCAATGCCTGTGAAACAGCCTGACTATGTTTTATATGATTTTAAAGATCAGTCCAGAAAGTCTGTGCATGCAATTCCCATTATCAATCATATTTGGGAGGAAGTAATCAAAATTATGAAGACGCCATACTCAGTGCCGGCAATCCTCCCCAGGATTGATAAGAAATATAAACCCCTGATGATGCACCAGCATGCTTAGTGGGACATCAAAGGCCAGATTCTGTATTAGCCCAGGCTGCGTAACGAAGATCACGGAATCCTTTGGTAACCATTGCTGCTCTGCCTGATAAGGATGGACAGTGCTTGGTCAATATTGGGATGAGGTCGACCACCATTGCGGGTACGTTAGTGTGTGCTGCCAATTCCCTAGCAATTCTAGGAAGATTTGACCGCCAATTGTGGTTGGATGCAGCATTATATCTTGAATTTTTATCAGACGATAAGAAACAGGAGGCAAGAAAGATTCTTCTCGAAGGTGAAAGATCAGCCTCTGAGATAATCTTTTTTTTTTAAATAATTCATTTTTATTAATTTGACAGGACAGAATACACTTTACACAAAACCTGTTATAATTCCTTATACGTATCAGACTTTCATGGGTGGACCCCTTTTCCCCACCAACATCCCGCCTTCTTTCTTTTGTCTCTTTATGTTACGGGGAGACTTCCATCTGGTTTGTCCTCCGCTGTGCACCTCCACCGGGTTCATACACAGATTCCCACGGTACAGATTCCACATCTGCTCCCACTTCCTGTGTCATCCCCTGCCTATATACACTGTTTTTTCTGCAACCATGCACCAGTCGAGGTCCCTCTCCCATTCTTGCAGGTTTGGTGTTTTTGGCACCCTCCCAGTGTTGAGCGATGTTGCACTTTGCAATTGTGAGCTCCAATGTTACCCATAATGTTTCTCGCTAAGGTCTGTGGGTTTCCATATATTAAGGAGGCACCAGCTTGGGTTGCGGTCAATTCTATCCCTGTGACTTCAGACTTCTTCCGTACTATGGTAGCCGAGTAGTGTTGTATCTGAGGGCAGTCCCACAACATGTGGTAGTATGTTCCCTCCTTGCCACATCCCCTCCTACAGGTGGAATTCTCTACTCTTGCCCATTTTGACTAGGTGGCTGCGCGAGTAGTATATTCTATGAAGTATTTTTAATTGTATTAATCTGAACTTACTCGATATGGCCACTTCTTTCCGGGACCACAGAGCGTCTTGCCATTCATCATCTTCCAGCTCCCCAATGTCTGCCTGCCACCTTCCTCTTAGTTTAGTCAGGGGGTCCGGGGAATTATTTACCAGTATCTGGTACGTTAGGGATATAGCTTTCTTATTCATGTGGTCTATTAGGGTTCTGTCTTCTAATGGAGAGGACTCTGGGAGTGTTGTGCCCTTAGGGATCGCTCCTTGCAGTGTATGCTTAGTCTGCAGATAGCGTAACACTTCGGTATTGGACTGATCGTGTTCTTGCTGGAGCATTTCAAACAATCGTATTGCCTCCAAGATCATTGATATATATATGGACATGGCTTCCCTTGCTTTTAGGCAATAAGCTGGCGTAGCAGTTCTTCGTCACCAGCGAAGGGGGAAATCTACCACCTTCCGTCCTGAGGTGCAGAGTAAAATTTTAGACATGCCGTTTGATGGCGATGCACTATTTGGAAAACATATTGATGAAGCCTTGCAAGCGATCAAAGTGGATACTGATACCGCTAAGGCGTTAGGAACTCTTCAATATAGGAAAGCACCTTTTCAAGGAGCTTGTGGCAGAGGATCTTATTCCTTTCAGGGAAGCTATCAAAAATACCAAACGCAATCATATCAGTCTTACTGATATGGCTATCAACAGCAGCAGTCGTGTCGAGCACCACTGTGCGCTGCATATTCCGGACAACAACCCAGGAGGAAGCAAACTACCAAGGCCAGAGACAATAATACAAAACAGTGATAATTCCCTAGCACCTGCTATGACTTTACCCAGGACCAACCTAGATTCGACATGTATTTCTCTACACTACAATCAGTGGAGCAAAATTACACTGGACAAATGGGTCCTGGACATCATAAAGTATGGCCATACTCTAGAATTTGTAACAGTTCCACCTCCTCATCCACCCCTAAGATGGCTTCCAGCTCATCTCAAATTGCTCAGAAAGGAAGCCGTAGAAAAAGTGCGTCTTTCTCAGATGAGAAAAGGATTTTATTCCCGCTTCTTTCTAATAAAGAAAAGGTTGGGGGAATGGAGACCCATTCTGGATCTCAGAAAACTAAACAAATATCTGCAAAAAAAGTATTTCCGCATGGTCACCCTTCAGGAGATACTTCAGCTTCTCAATCATGCAAATGTTATGACAACTCTAGATTTACAAGATGCATATTTTCATTTCCCAATTAATCCCAAACATCAAAAATGTTGACGTTTCACTGTGGCAGGTGCTCATTTTCAATTCAAAGTCCTCCCGTTTGGTCTTCGTTCAGCCCCAAGGGTGCTCACCAAGTGCCTGGCTTCAGTCGACGATTGGCTAGTGAAAGCACAGTCTTATCAGCAGGCCTCAAAGGCAACTTCAATCTGCTTACCGATGTTTCGCTCCCTGGGGCTAACACTCAATTTCCAAAAATCGGTTCTACAACCGCTCAAAAGACAGTCTTTCTCGGAGCAATCCTGGATACCATCCAAGACAAAGCATTCTTATCTACAGAAAGGCAAGCAAACCGTATGTAACTAGTGATGAAGCTAGCAGGAAGAAAGTTCTCTTCTGTACGCCTGATAAAATCTCTGCTTGGCATGATGTCCTCTGCAATTTTAATGGTACCTCACGCACTTCTCAAAATGAAACCCTTACAGGGGCAGCTGGAAAATCAATGGCTCCAAGTAACCGGTTTGTTCGGCGATCTAGTTCAGATAACTCCAGTTATGAAAAAAGCACTTCTCTGGTGGCAGTCCTCCAGGAATCTTTCAACAGGACTTACTTTCCGTTCCCCGTTACTGGATTTCATCCTTACCACAGAGGCTCCTCTAAATGGCTGGGGAGCTCACTTTCAAGCTCTTCTGATAAGAGGCAAGTGGTCCAAGGCACTTTCAAAAATGCACTTCAATTTCCTAGAGTTGCAGGCCATTTTCTTAGCCTTACAGGCATTCCTCCTGAGAATACTGTGTGCTTTGCTTCTTATACGAACAGAAATACTACATGCATGCATTACCTCAACAAACAGGGAGGCACACGCTCCCATCACCTATTTCTGGAAGCGCAGGAAATCTGGAAATGAATTCTCTCACACCACATCTCTATCAAGGTGGAACATCTTCCAGGGGTGAACAACAGTCTTTCAAATACTCTAAGCAGAACTTCCAACTCCTGCCATGAATGAGAACTGGACCAGACGGTTCTCGATCTCATTTTCCAGAGGTGGGGCATGCCTAACTTGGATCTCTTTGCCTCCGGAATAAACCGGTAGTGCCAGTTCTTTTGTCAGCTGGGAATCAGAAAGAGGGTCATGGGGAAATGCTTTTCTGATAAGGTGGTTGGGGATCTTCGCGTACACTTTTCCTCCTTACCCTTTAATACCAAGGTTTCTGATGAAAATGAAAAGGGAGCCATGTCATCTGATCCTCATTGCTCCGCGTTGGCCACGCCAACATTGGTTCATGGAGCTTTTCCTGCTCTCAGAATGCAAACCTTATCGCCTTCCAATATTATCGACGCTGTTGACAATGAGCGAGGGCCAGATTCTCCATCCAGGTCCCGCGCTACTCCAGCTGCATACATGGTTGTTTAACTCAATGAATTCAAGGACCTAAACCTGCCACAGGACTGAAAAGACATTCTATCTAAAGCAAGGCCAATGTCTACTATTAAAACTTATAATCTCAAATGGAAATGCTTCTGTTCATGGTGTCTTCAAAACAATGTTCCTCAGTTTGATTCTCCTCAAGAAATGTTTTTACCTTATCTTCTCTCCCTGGCTAAATCAGGGCTTATGTATACCTCTATTAAGGTACATCTTGCCGCCATTTCTACTTACAGACATTCCTCTAAAGGTTTTTATCTTTCTTCATGTCAACTGGTGAAACAGTTCATGAAAGGACTTTTCAGGGTCTACCCTCCCATTAAAGCTCCTCCTCCTGAATGCAGACTTAATTTAGTTCTTGCACTATTTATGAAGTCTCCTTTTGAGCCTATACACAAAGCTGATCTCAAGCATATTTCCTGAAAAGTTGCATTGCTATTGGCTCTTACATCATCCAGGAGACTCAGCGAAATTCAAGTGTTCACGATTAAAGAACCTTATCTTTGTTTCACTTAGGACTATGTCCTGCTTAGAATGAACCCAACATTCATTCCAAAGGTACCTACTACTTTCCACCTCAATGAGTCGATTATTTTGAGAACATTTTTTCGAATCCAACTTCCACAACTGAAAAAGCTCTTCATACTTTGGATATTAAGAGATGTCTCAAGTTTTATTTGTTACATACTAAGAACATTTGAACATCTGACCAGCTTTTCGTCTCCTATGGTTTACAAAGTCCAGGTGCTGCAGTGACCAAAGCAACGATTGGCAGATGGATTGCAGCTGGTATTCTCTTCTGCCATTCTAAAGCGGGCAGACTGCTTACTTTCAAACCTAAGGCCCATTCGACGAGGGCAGTATCCTCTTCAGCGGTGCTCTTCTCAGGAGTGCCATTGGCCAAAATTTGCCACGCAGCAACTTGTAGAAGCATGCATACATTTGCGCTGCACTGAAACGCGTTGGCGTTTGTGCTACTGCCGTATCAACCATTAAATAAAGTTTGAGAGCCGTCCTTTCTTCATATTCAACAGCGTGTGGCGAAGCGCTGTCTCACACTGCACCACTGATGCTCAGGCAGCCGAGAGGGAAACTCGCCGGACACAGGAGAATATATATATTACCTACTGGCGGTCGCCAGTAGGTAGTTATAGTTAGGACCTATTTTCCATAGGAAATCCGCAACATTCTATTCCCAATAAGTCTGGCGCAGGTTGACGAATCGTCGCGAAAGTTTCCAAACTTTTGGCCAGCTCCGGTCCGCTCCTATCCTGAAAGTTTAGTGGTGATTCGTCAAGCGGGGGCAGAGAAAAAAGGGGGGTCCCAAAACGCGTTTTCCCCATGCAGTTTCCCATAGGACCTGTTGACACAGTTACAGCCCGAACTGCTGAACGGAATTAAACCAAATTTGGCAAAGAGGTAGCCCTCAGTTCAGACTCGTGCCTTTTTCATAAATGGTGCAAATCCGTTCAGTAGTTCCTGAGAAAATTAGAGTTAAAAAGATAGATATGTCTATGTCCTCGGAGGATCCGCGCACCCTATGCGCACCCTGAGCGCACCCTCTGCGAACCGAGCGCGCACCTTCCCGATCACCCGCTGAACGCTAATTGGCTGTCAAGTGTCTGTCTACATTCGAAACCAGGAACTGTCGGCAGCCATTTTGCCTCGGTAGAAGCGAGGCTGATTAAGTAAGGGAAATAAGTGTGTGAAAGATGTAAAGGGGGCATGGTAGAAATACTCTGACCCTCTAGTGTTGCTTAGAGGGCCCCAGAAGGACCCCCTGGGGCCCCCTTTATTTTTTTTTGCTTTTTAAACGGCGAAATGCGGGCAGGGTGCGCTGATCCAGCCGAAAAAAAACAAAAAAACCCAAAGCGCGGGCTTCCGCGCTTCTTTAATAATTAGCCCCCGGGGGGGCCAAATCCCGGGGGCAAAATTTGTAAAAATGAATGGGGGGCCCAGGGGGGGCCCCCAGCCCCGGGGTCCACCACCCCCCAGGGCTTTATTGTTTGAGGGAGGTGGGCTGCGTGGCCCCCCTCCTGGAGCCCTTGAGGGCCCTGGGGACCGCCACCCCCCAGGGCCGGCTCCTACAGTGTCCTGGACACTGTTGTTTGGTATGAGATGGCGGGAGTCTCCCACCCTCCCATAGCAAACTTTGTTAGGATTTTGAAAGAGAGAGCAGGGAAACCTGCTCTCTCTTTCAAAATCCAAACGATATTGCTTTTCCACACGGGGAGCTGCATGTCATCAGCTCCGCATGTGGAAAAGCAATGCCGGCTCCCGAAGGACGCGGAGAGCCGGCTGGGACCGTTGGGCCGTTGGGGCTCCCCCCACGTTCCCCAACGTTTTTTAATAAAATCCCGGGGGATGGGGTCCCCCGGGATAATAGAAATTAGTGATAGGGGCTATTATTTTTTTTACGGTAAAATTAAGAGTCGCGCATCCTAACGCGTTGGGTGCACGATTTCTCTCACATAGGGTGCGCGGTTCCTAACGCATTGAGTGCTCGGATCCAAGGAAAAAAACTGAAATTCTTTGGAGATAACCATCAAGCTTAAGTGTTTCGTTCTTGAGAGCCATTGTGTTCATTGAGAGTTTTTGGTACTTATAAGTAAGTACCTATACAGAGTCTAAAGTTGTTGAGGAAGACTCTGTTTCCTTCATCAGTAAAGTGTACTCCATCTCTCCTATACATCTCTTGCATATGAAAGCGCAGATTGTTATTGTATATGGACCCCATTCTATGGTCTCGGAGAAAAGCAGAAACAGATTTATTCACATGTTTCCTAGCTTTCTCAATCTGTGGACAAAAATGATTGGACCAGTTCCATTTTCTGCCTTTGGCATATGTTAGAATACACAAAGGCAGTTTTGGGAAAAAGTGAAATCAATTCTGCAAAGGTGTCCTTCATTAGCATTTCCAGACCTACCCCAGTCAAAGTGCCTAGGTCATTGCCACCACAGTGCACTATTATGACGTCAGGATGTTGGAGATGCATAAAGGATTTTACCAATGGCATCAATTGGTGCCACTTTAACCCTCTCTGTCCAATCCATTTAATGTCTACATTTGGCAAACCTAGGTCTTTGTGAATGCCTTTGTTTTCTGCATACCTTTGGCTCCAGAAAATATAGCTGTGTCCCACAATCCACACTCTAAGCATCTTGAAGGGAGGTCTGGATGCACTCAGATGGTCTCTGTAAATGAAATGGCAGTTTGAAAAGTAAGATTTTTCTAAAATGGTGGCTAAGATGCAGTTTTGAAAAAAGACAAGAAATCATTGGTTGTTTGACAACCTTCTACCTTCTACACTGAAAAGTCGGGTGCATGTTTCTGTTTTTTAAACGCATGATTGTTATTGGTTAACAAAAACTGATTGAAAGAAACATTATATATGATAAGCTGATATGTTGAAAAGTCAAGCACACTTGCTGTTTTGATTAGCAACATTGTGTGCTGAACTTGTGACCTGTGTGCTCAGTTCAGTGTTCCATGACCTGCTTCTATGGTAACAGGCAGAAGGCAGATTGGGGGTAGGGTTCAAATTTATGTAATTTGGAAAGGGTTGAAATGTTTAACCAATAGAAATGTGTGTTAGCTTTTGAATTAATGTGGGAAGGAATGTGATTTGATGTTTACATGTATATGTGTGGAAAATGAGAGGGAAACTTTGCCATTCTTTGGTTTTGCTGACAGGTGCACAGTGCAGAGATTATGTATAATAAAATCTGGTGTGTGACTGATATACTTCTTAATCTACAAAACAACTTGAAAGGTGAGTTATTTAAATGTGAGGGGATGTATGTGGTCTATTTTGATTTTAATCAGACTAATGTATTTCTCCTGCTAAAGTGCAGGGAGTACTTTTTTTTGTCTACAATCTTATTGACAGTGTGTGTGCATGTAGAAACCATTCTGTGATAAGCTTTTGTGTTTTTCATGTGTTTGCAGACAGATAACTGTGCTGTTCTTATATTTTGGTAGAATTAGAAACCAGTCATTGTTTATGAATTTGCAAAATGAATCATGTTTCTACACTAAAATGTAGTACTCGTAGATTAAGAAATGTGTTTTGGTACAGTGCAAGGGATAGTGTTGTTTGTCTAGAATCACACAGTGAGTCTGTGTGCATTTAGGAATCATTTTGAGAGAAGCATTTTGGTACTAATGTGTAGTAGAACATTTTCTGTAATGTGTGCAGTCACCTTAGATCTTGTAGACTAGTAAATGTATTTTGTACAAGGGATAGTTGGCTGTTTACAATCACACTATGAGTCTGTGTATATTTGGGTAAGCATTGTGAGGGAAGCATTTGGTAACATCATGTATTTGCTTGCAGATAACTGTTTTAAAACCTGTCATGTTGTCAAGTTTTAGTAGCATTAGAAGCCAGTCTTTGCTTATGCGTTGATAAAATGAGTCAGGCATTGACAGTAAAGTACAGTACTGAAATATGTAGATTGTGTGCAGTCCCCTTACCCCTTCCAGAGTAGTGAATGTGTTTTGGTAAAGTCCAAGGGATAGTGTTGCTTGTCTAGAATCACACTGTGAGTCTGTGTGCATTTGGGTAAGGATCGTGAGAGAAGCATTTGGTAACATTGTGTATTTGCTGACAGATAACTGTTTTAAAACCTGTCATGTTGTCAAGTTTTAGTAGCATTAGAAGCCAGTCTTTGCTTATGCATTGATAAAATGAGTCAGGCTTTGACACTAAAGTGCAGTACTGAAATATGAAGATTGTGTGCAGTCCCCTTACCCCTTCCACAGTAGTGAATGAGTTTTGGTAAACTCCTAGGGATAGTGTTGCTTGTCTAGAATCACACTGTGAGTCTGTGTGCATTTGGGTAACCATTGTGAGAGAAGCATTTGGTAACATCATGTATTTTCTGACAGATAACTGTTTTAAAACCTGTCATGTCAAGTTTTAGTAGCATTAGAAGCCAGTCTTTGCTTATGCATTGATAAAATGAGTCAGGCTTTGACACTAAAGTGCAGTACTGAAATACGTAGATTGTGTGCAGTACCCTTACCCCTTCTAGAGTAGTGAATGAGGTTTGGTAAACTCCTAGGGATGGTGTTGCTTGTCTAGAATCACACTGTGAGTCTGTGTGCATTTGGGAACCACTGTGAGAGAAGCATTTGGTAACATCATGTATTTGCTGACAGATATCTGTTTTAAAACCTGTCATGTTGTCAAGTTTTAGTAGCATCAGAAGCCAGTCATTGCTTATGCATTAAAAAAATGTGTCAGGCTTTGACAGTAAAGTGCAGTACTGTAATATGTAGATTGTGTGCAAACCCCTAACTCCTTCCAGAGTAGTAAATGCGTTTTGCTAAAGTACAAGGGATAGTGTTGCTTGTCTAGAATCACACTGTGAGTCTGTGTGCATTTGGGAACCACTGTGAGAGAAGCATTTGGGTACTTCATATCTTTGCATACACGTAACTGCTTAAAAACCTTTCCTGTTCTCAAAGTTTTGGTAGAATTAGAAGGCAGTTATTGCTTATGTATTCACCCAGGAACTGTCCTTGCAATACTGTAAACATTCAGATAATATCCAAGTAGTAACGGAGTGAGGCAGGCCTTTGCACATGCATTGATTCAAACGCCTATCCACTATGCATGGAGTCCTCTAACTATCTACACAGTTCTCTTTCACACCTTCAATTCCCCAGTTAGTATCCATACACTTCCAGCAAACACCCTGTCACTCCCCTTGCGCTCCTCTAGTGACCCATTCAGCACAATGTACTAATTCATTCACTGTGCCAAAACCCAACCACTTATACATTCACCCAGGCACTCTCCTTGCAGTACTCTAATCATTTAGTCAGTACCCAAGTACTCATGCAGTGAGCCAGGCCTTAGCACATGGACTGCTTTAAACCCCTATCCACTATGCATGCAGTCGTACTTGTCTTTCACACCTTAAATTCCCCAGTCAGTATCCATACACTTCCAGCAAACACCCTGTCTCTCCTCTTGCACTCCTCTGGTGACCCATTCAGCACCATGTTCTAATCCATTCACTGTGCCAAAACCGAACCACTTATAAATTCACCCTGGCACTCTCCTTGCAGTACTCTAATCATTCAGTCAGTACCCAAGTATTCGTGCAGTAAGCCAGGCCTTAGCACATGGACTGCTTCAAACGCCTAATGCAGTCTTTTAACCACCTACACACTTGTCTATCACACCTTCAATACCCCAGTCACTATTCATACAGTTCCCGCAAACACCCTGTCACTCCACTTATACTCCTCTAGTGACCCATTCCGCACCTTGTACTAATCCATTCACTGCGCCAAAACCTAAACACTTATAAATTCACCCAGGCAGTGTCCTTGCAGTACTCTAATCATTCAGTCAGTACCCAAGTACTCATGTACTGAGCCAGGCCTAAGCACATGGACTGCTTCAAACGCCTATCCACTATGCATGTAGTCCTCTAACCACCTACACACTTGTCTTTCACACCTGTCAATATCCATACTTTTCCAGGAAACACCCTGTCACTGCCTTTGTACTACTCTACTGATCCATTCAGCACCATGTACTAATCCTTTCACTGCGCCAAAACCCAAACACTTATAAATTCACCCAGGCAGTGTCCTAGCAGTACTCTAATCGTTCAGTCAGTACCCAAGTGCTCATTCAGTGACAAGGCCTTAGCACATGGACTGCTTCAAACCCCTATCCACTATGCACGTAGTCCTCTAACCATTTACACACTTGTCTTTCATACCTGCGATTCACCAGTCATTATCCATACACTTCCAGCAAACATCCAGTCACTCCCCTTGCACTTCTCTAGTGACTCATTCAGCACCATGTACTAATCCATTGACTGCACCAAAACCCAACCATTTATAAATTCACCGAGGCACTCTCCTTGTAGTACTCTAATGATTCAGTTAGTACCCAGGTACTTATGTAGTGAACCCGGACTTAGCACATGTACTACTTCAAACGTCTATCCACTATGCATGCTTGCCTCAAATCACCTATACAATTGTCTTTCACACCTTCAATTGCCCTGTCAGTATCTATATACTTTAATAAACATCATGTCACTCCCCTTGCACACCTCCAGTGATACATCCAGCACCATGTACTAATCTATTCACTGCGCCAAAACCCAAAAACTTAAAAGATTCATGCAGGCACTCTCCTTGCAGTACTATAATGATTCAGTCAGTACTCATGTACTCATGCAGTGACCCAGGCCTTAGATAATGGACTGCTTCAAATGTCTGTCTAGTATGCATGCAGGCCTCTAACCACCTACACACTTGTCTTTCACACCTTCAATATCCCAGTCAGTATTTATACAGTTTCCGCAAACACCCTGTCACTCCCCTTGCACTTCTCCAGTGACCCATTCAGCACCATGTACTAATCCATTTACTGCGCCAAAAGCCAAACACTTATAAATTCACTGAGGCACTCTCCTTGTAGTTCTCTAATGATTCAGTCAGTACCCAGGTACTTATGTAGTGAACCCAGTTTTAGCACATGGACTACTTCAAATGACTATCCACTATGCATGCAGGCCTCTAACCACCTACACAATTGTCTTTCACACCTTCATTTGCCCAGTCAGTATCTATATACTCCAATAAACACCCTGTCACTCCCCTTGCACACCTCCAGTGACTCATTCAATAGCATGTACTAATCTATTCACTGCGCCAAAACCCAAAAACTTAAAAGATTTATCCAGGCACTCTCCTTGCAGTACTCTAATGATTCAGTCAGTACCCAGGTACTCATGCAGTGACCTACACCTTAGCACATGGAGTGCTTCAAACGTCTGTCCAGTATGCATGCAGACCTCTAGTCACCTACACATTTGTCTTTCACTTTTTCAATTAACTAGTCAGTATCTATAAACTCCAGTAAACACTCTTTCAGTCCACTTCCACACCTCTACTGACTCATCTGGCACTATGTAGTAATCTATTCACTGCACCAAAACACAAAAACGTAAAAAGATTAACCCAGGCACTCTCCTTGCAGTAGTGTAATGATTTAGTCAGTACCCAGGTAATCATGCAGTGTCTGAGGTCTTAGCTCATGGACTGTTTAAACGTCTATCCACTTTGCATGCAGGCCTCTAGTCACCTACACACTTGTCTTTGACTTCTTTAATTAACTAGTCAGTATCTATATACTTCAATAAACACCCTGTGTCTCATCTTGCACTCCTCCAGTGACTGATTCAGTACCATGTACTAATCTATTAACTGCGCCAAAACCAAAAAACTTAAAAGTTTCATCCTGGCAGTCTCCTAGCAGTAGTTTAATGATTCAGTCAGTACGCAGGTACTCATGCAGTGAACTGTGCATTACCACATGGACTGCTTCAAAGGTCTATCCAGTATGCATGCAGGCTTCTAACCTACTATACACTTGTCTTCAACAGCTTGAATTCCCCAGTCAGTATGCATGTACTTCCATCAAACACCCTGTCACTCCTCTTGCACTCTTCCAGTGACTTATTCAGCACCATGTAGTAATGCATTCACTGCGCCAAAACTGAAACCATTATAAATTCACCAAGGCACTCTTCTTGCAATAGTCTAATCATTCAGTCAGTACCTAAGTACTAATGGAGTGAGGCAGGCCTTAGCACATGGATTGATTCAAACGTCTGTCCAGTATGCATGCAGGCCTCTTGTCACCTACACACTTGTCTTTCACGTGTTCAATTAACTAGTCAGTATCTATAAAGTCCAGTAAACACTCTTTCAGTCCACTTGCACACCTGTACTGACTCATCTGGCACTATGTAGTAATCTATTCACTGCACCACAACACAAAAACTTAAAAAGATTAACCCAGGCACTCTCCTTGTAGTAGTGTAATGATTCAGTCAGTACCTAAGTAATCATGCAGTGTCTGAGGTCTTAGCTCATGGACTGTTTAAACGTCTATCCGGTATGCATGCAGGCCTCTAGTCACCTACACACTTGTCTTTCACTTCTTTAATTAACTAGTCAGTATCTATATACTTCAATAAACAACCTGTCACTCATCTTGCACTCATCCAGTGACTGATCCAGTACCATGTAGTAATCTATTCACTGCGCCAAAACCGAAAAACTTAAAAGTTTTACCCAGGCACTCTCCTTGCAGTAGTCTAATGATTCAGTCAGTTCCCAGGTACTCATGTAGTGAACCATGCATTACCCCATGGACTGCTTCAAATGTCTATGCAGTATGCATGCAGTCTTCTAACCTACTATACACTTGTCTTTAACAGCTTGAATTTCCCAGTCAGTATCCATGTACTTCCAGCAAACACCCTGTCACTCCCCTTGCACTCTTCCAGTGACTTATTCAGCACCATGTAGTAATGCATTCACTGCGCCAAAACTGAAACACTTATAAATTCACCCAGGCACGCTTCTTGCAATAGTCTAATCATTCAGTCAGTACCTAAGTACTAATGGAGTGAGGCAGGCCTTAGCACATGGATTGATTCAAACGTGTTTCCACTATGCATGGAGGTCTCTAAGTACCAACACAATTGTCTTTCAGACCTTCAATTTCCCAGTTAGTATCTATAAACTCCAATAAACACTCTGTCACTTCAATTGCACACCTCCACTGACTCATTTGGCACTAAGTACTAATCTATTCACTGCACCAAAACCCAAAAACTTAAAAAGATTCACCCAGTCACTCTGTTTGTAGTACTCTAATGATTCAGTCAGTACTCGGGTAGTTTTGCAGTGATCCAAGTGTTACTCTATGGACTGTTTCAAACGTCTATCCACTATGCATGTAGGTCTGTAGCCACCTACACGCTTGTCTTTCACACCTTCACTATCCCAGACAGTATTCATACAGTTCCCGTAAACACCCTGTCACTTCCCTTATACTTCTCCAGTGACTTATTCAGCACCATGTACTAATGTATTTACAGCACCAAAATGCAAATACTTATAAATTCATCCTGCACTCTACTTGCAATACTCAAAACATTCAGTCAGTATCCAAGTACTATTGGACTGAGACAGGCCTTAACATATGGATGGATTCAAACACGTATCCACTATGCATGTAGATCTCTAATCACCTACACACTTGTCATTCACACCATCAATATCCCAGTCAGTATCCATACACTTCTAGCAAACACCCTGTCACTCACCCAGTGTCTCTCCTTATAGTACTGTAATCATTCAGTCAGTTAGCATGTAGTCTTTTAGTGAGGCAGGGTTTAGGGCATGAACTTCTTCAAAGTAGTATGCACTATGCATGTAGTGTTTTAACCATCGTCACACTTGTGCTTCAGGGCTATAGTTTCTTAGTCAATATTTATATAAAATGTGTTTGTACAGGAATAGAATAGTATAAATTTGAAAGTTATTAATATACATTTATTTGTGATTATTTTTTACAGATACTGTTTTTCACCGTTAAAATAGAGAAATCCTGCCAGAAAAAAAGAGAAAAAGAAAAGAACAGAGACAGGAGAATTACTTGAAGAAACATCAACCACAAGTATTAAATGAACAACATAATGTGGCTAAAAAGAAAAAATCTTCTGGTAAGATCACAAAGCAATTTATTAAAAATGTTTGTAGGACCAAACAGAATGTACAGAATGCGGAAACCTCTGAGAATGCTTCAACTAGAAAAAAAAAGGAGACAAAGTATGGGAAAAGAAGGCAAAATCAGTATAAGGAAATACGCAAACAAATATTTTACAAGAGAGTAGTATATAATTTGCTGAAAGATGTGAAGAAATATAAAAAGAGAGCTCTATTTTATAAATAGAAGAAGCATATTGAAACCATTGTTGAAAAGGCTTTTAAAGTAGAAAGAAAACAATTCATTTTAGTATTAAACAGAATTCGCTCACTAGATAAACCAATCCATTTAATGAAGGCCAAAAGTAGGAGGAAAAGAGTAATTAATAGAAAAAAAGTTGTGATGTTTTTTTTGGGAGAATGGAAACACAGTTCCACTTCAGAGCCTTTCTTTAATGAAGAGAGTTATTTACAGAGCAATAAATTATTGTATGCAGTTGACACCAGCGGTCGAGGTTATGAGGTTAGAGATGGTTGTCCAATTGACAAAGAGAAAATGGTTGAATGAAATGCAGAAGAAGTGATAGCTGATGAAGTTCTAGGGAGACGTCCTAAACACCCTGTGTACACTTGGGATTGCAGTAGTATTTGTAGTGTACGACAAGAATCTATTGATAAATTATGTAGTTTCTTACGAGCATATAGTAAAAAAAGTATTAAACAAAAGATTAAGGTGTTGCAAGGACTAGACCCTTGCAGAGTGAGAAAAAATACTGGTTTGCAAGGTCTTTCTGTGGCTTGTCTTTCTAGGAAAGTTTGTCAAAGTGTTTTTCACCATTTCAGGATGTTGGCAGTACATCATACTCAAATGAGGAAGTTAGTGATAAGATTGTATTATGCAAAAAGTCAAGCACTAAAGTTAAATGAGTTGAACAGTGCTCTTTTGCGTGGGTCAGTATCAGATGTGAAGAAGGTTTATGATGATGTTGAGTTTTGTTACTTTGGTCCTGAGCAAGAGAGTGCAGAAACTGACACATTAGTAGAACAAAATGTTGAAGACAATGTAGAACCCGTGATTACAAAATGTTTTGAGGATGAAATCACAAAGTTTAAGGTAATTTCAGGTGAAAGACCAAATGTTTCTGGTATTTGTTGTCGACGAAGTCACTATAAAAATCAGACTAGGGGTGTCAATCTGTATTTAAAAAGTGAAATAGAAGATAATGATAAGTGGAAGGAATTTGCAACTTATTTGTTGGTAGAGGATTGTTTTGATTTGGGATCTGAACAGCGTATTTGCAAATATTGTTATAACAAATTAGATGAGAATAAAATGCCTGCTAGAGCTGTTCGTAATAATCTAGAGTTGCTTGCTATTCCTCCAGAGCTGATAGATTTAAATACGTATGAGTCTATTCTCATTCAGTGTGTGCACCCGTTTCGGGCTATTGTTCGTATGGAGCCTAAAACAGGTAAATTACCTCCATCAGAGTTACAAAGAGGATTGAAAGGAAGAGTTGTGTATTTACCGTTAGATTTAAAGAAAAATATTGAAACTATTGGTGTAGACCATGCAGAAAATCAACCACTAGTCATTCTAGTTAATGGTGTTCCTACTAAGAATAAGAAAATCTGGCAAGAGTTAGTGGATGTTAGAAAAGTGCAAAAGGCATCATTGTATCTGTTAAAAAATAATGAGTACTATAGAAATGTGTTTGTAGGAGAAGAAGAAATAGATTTAGCAGAAGATACTGAAACATTAAGTGGACAAATTGAAAAAGTGGACATGTCCAGATGTGAAGAAATCTATGAACATTACAGTGTACATCCACTTCATTCCAAAGAGGTGATGGGGAATACGATTGAGTTGTTCCAAATGTAAAAAGCAAGAGGAAGTCCCATGAGTGTATGGGAAGAGAGCTTGGAAGCTCGTTGTTTCCCACAGTTGTTTCCAACAGGAAAAGGTGGACGATATGATGAACGTCCTGTGCAGATTCCTGCATCTGAATATTGGACAACAAGATTATATGCAGAAGATCCAAGATTTCGACAATGTATCCCTTATATGTTTCATCTTCTGTTTGAAAGTGACTTGTCTGGACTTTCATATGCAGTAAATCACATTTTAAAAACTGGAATGCATTTGCAAAATGTAACTGCAAAGTATTTTATGGATAAAGTGCATCAGAGAGATGATCATTTAGAATCTCAGTTGATTAATCTGATGGCATGTCAGCGTGGGACTAATGAATATTGGTACCGTTGTCATGGAGAACTGAAATGTATGCTACGGAACTTGGGAACTCCTACATGGTTTGTTACACTAAGCTGTGCTGAGTATGCTTGGGATGATTTACTTGAATTCCTTCGAGAGGCAAATTCCAATATAAAAAACATTGAATACAAGACACCTGGAGAATTGTGCTCTTTGGAGCCTGTTAATGTATGCAGATATTTCAATCATAGATTTGAAGCTATGATGTCTTTCATCTGCAATAAAAAGAATCCTCCTCTTGGAGAAGTTGTGGATTTCTTTTGGAGAAAGGAGTATCAAGCAAAAGGTGCTCCTCATATACATATGTTGTTATGGATCAAGGACGCCCCCAAATTTGGAACAGATTCAGATGAAACTGTTTTGTCTTTCATTGAAGATTATGCTACATGTGCCGTACCCAATAGCAGAGAAGATAAAAACTTAAAACAACAAGTCTTACGATTCCAAAGCCATAGGTGTGGAAAATACTGTTGGCGAAAGTACAAGTCAAAGGATAAGTTCTATACCAAATGTCGTTTTGGATTTCCACGTCCTGTATTATCCAAAGGAAGAGTGAACAGTTTTATGTCAGCTATGCGACATACCATCACAAGAAAGCCTCCAAAAAATACCTACAACTTAAGACGAAGCGAAGAATCACAGTACATAAATGACTACAATCCAGTTATTTTATCCATGTGGAACGCTAACAGGGATATTCAGTATGTTGCGGACAATTCCATTGCTGTTGCTCGATATGTAACGTCCTACATTACTAAATCAGAAAAGACGGAATTGAAAGAAATGTGGGAAGAGATTTCTCACGAGAAGACTCTAAGTAAGAAATTATACAGTTTCAGTTTGAAGATGTTATCGCATCGTGAAATTGGAGCATATGAATGCTCAGATCGGTTATCATCTGCAAGTCTATATTCCAAAAGTAGAAGAATCATTTGGGTGAGTCTAGGTCTTGCAGCAATGCGAAATCGTGTACTGAAATCTGTTCAAGAAATTGAATATTTAGCAGAAAAAGAACCAGAAAGTACAGATATTTTGAAAACGAATATGTTGGACACATATTACCCAAACAGAAGTCATCATCTTGAGAACATGTGTCTCTATGAAGTGCTGCAAAACTGCACTTTTAAACGTAATACTACAGAGAACATCAATGATGGAAAATATGCAGTGATTGGTTCCGAAGGATGTCTGGTGAAACAAAGGAAAGGAAATGTAATTAATCACAGGAAACTGAGTTGCGGCACTGCTGACAAAAGGGAATTTTACTATTTAGCCCTTTTGCAAATGTTCAAACCGTGGCGTTCAGAACTGGAATTACTTGGAGATTTTCAGAGCTAGGAAGATTCATTTAATGCTTGTAAAGATAGCATACAATGCAGTGCTTTTGCAAATTATGTGAAAATGTTGAATGATGAAATTGATCAAGAAGCTACAATTGCAGCTGAGATTGCTAGAGACAGTTCTCAAGACAGTCAAAGTTCTGCTGCACTGAGTCAAGATCCATTAGGACAACCAATTGTTGAAAATGAAGCAGCGATTGCCATGAATGAGGTGGAAACAGCAATGTATCAAGCTCAAGAAGATGTAATACAGTTAGGAAACTTGGAAGAACAACTAAATGTTGAACAGAAACAAATATATCAACAAGTGAAAGAGCAGATTGACCATGGATTACTTCATGAAAAGAAAGGGTGCTCATGTACATCATTTCAACCTATCCGAATGTTTGTGAGTGGTCAAGCTGGAACAGGAAAAAGTTTCATAATTAAAGTAATTACAAGTTATCTGCAGACAACAACTGAGTCGCATTTATCTTGTGTTGTCACTGCCCCAACTGGTTTGGCAGCACATAACATTAAAGGAATTACTTTACACCGTTTACTAATGCTACCAGTAGAGCATGAGAACAAATTGGAATACCACAAGCTATCTGGAGAAGCTTGTTGTGAAGTTTCAAGAGTCTTGAAGAAAATGAAACTTCTCATTATTGATGAGGTAAGCATGGTCTCAAACTTGATGCTTGCCTTTGTGCATTAAAGAATGCAGCAAATTCTTAAAACAGAGTATGACGTGTTATTTGGAGGAAAACACGTCATAGTTTTTGGAGATCTACTACAACTGACTCCGGTAAAGGACAACCGGTATTTAAAACACTTGCACATAAAGAGACCAGAAAGTCTCTTGGTAGTGTTGGTAACGTGAACATTTGGACTTATTTTGAATACAAAGAACTGACAACAAATATGCAACAGGCAATGCTGAATATGGAAGTATTCTTCAAGATATAAGAATTGGAATTCTGACAGAACATGGCAAACAAGCTTTGGAGAGTCGATTACTTTGCAATTTGTTTCCAAATGAAAATGTAGTTCCTGAGAAAGTGTACATGAAAATTGCAGAAAATAAATCAGTGATCTGCTTAATGCCAACACTGCGCGCGTGTTCTATATTCAACGAAGAACTATTGAAACTGGAAAATGAAGAAATTATAAAAATGGAAGCCATCGATAAAATAGAGCATGAAGGAATCACTATTATTTTGACGGGAAAGTTGAAAACAAAACTGGATTCTCTGGAAAAAAAATATCTAAAACAGCTGGTTTAGAAAAGACACTATATGCATGTGTAAACTGTCGGGTAATTTTAAGGCGTAATTTGGATGTAGAAAAAGGTTTAGTTAATGGAGCAATGGGTAAAGTGGTGGATTTTGTTAATTATCAGAAAAAAGAAGGAATTGAATTTTTAAAAATTAAATTTGATCAGATTGAAGAAGTTAAAGAAATTGGTTGTTGTTCATTTCGGTTTTTGCTTGTTAAAGATTTATGTGTCCGAAGGAAACAATTTCCATTTTCTCTGGCATATGCAGTGACTATTCATAAATCTCAAGGATTAAGTGTAGACAGTGCATTAGTGAACATTGGATCTACCGTATTTAAAGAGGGTATGGCATATGTTGCTTTGTCGCGAGTCAGAACATTATCTGGTTTGTTTTTGATTGATTTTGATGAGACAAAGGTTACTGCAGATGCAAACTGTGTAAAAGAGTATAATAGGTTAAGAAGGGTGTATGCTCCCAATTTAGGTCAATATCCTGTATTTGAAAAGCGTGTGGTTGGTCGAAAAAGGTTTGAGAATATCTGTACTGAAGGTGTAGAGAAGGGAAAAGAACAAGATAATGTTGTGATTGCAAGTAAAAAGAAAAAGGACAGTATTGAAGAGATTGTTGGTTATCAGTTTGAAAATAGTTCAGGTGTCAACTGCTATGCTAATGTAGTGGTCAATGTTGTTTTTTATCTTGAAGGTTTGCAAGAACAAATTATGCAGAATCGGCAAAAAAGATTTTGTTCTCTGTTGCATTCTGTTTATGAAAAATTAACAACAGATACAAGTAAAATACAATCTGTTTCAGATGTTCGTAATCTTTTGGATGTGTGTTCTGGTTCTACACAATTTACACAAAATATCCAACAAGATGCTCAGGAATTTTTAATGTATATGCTTGCCATTTTTGAAAATGAAGGTGTAGAAATAGAAAACATTTTTGGCCTTTCTTACAAATGGGAACATCATTGTGAAAATTGCATGTATACATGTACCACTAATGTAGACACTGAAAGATTTCTGTATTTAACATTACCAGACTGTAAATCAGTGTCTTTCAATAAATTAGTTAAAGGTGCAAATCAAAACATGGAGTGTAGCCAATGTAAATCAGAAATGTTATCCACATTATTTTTAACAAAATATGGACAATACATAATTTTAATGATGCAACGTTGTACAGCTGATGGAAGAAAATTGGATACTTTAATAAAGCAATTTGTAGCAACAAAACTATCAATATCAGGAAGGACTTTTGTAGCAATTGCAATAATTTTCCATGATGGTCCTTCCACAACATCTGGACATTACACTGCCTATCTAAAATGTGACAAAGGCTGGACACTTTGTAATGATGCCCAGTTGGTTTTAAAACAACTTTTGCCTAGGGAATTACCAAATTCCTAGATAATTCACTCTCTGAGGAATTTATTATTATAATTTAATAGGATTACCATTGGACAATTTACATAAAAAGGAGTGCAAAAATACCATTTGGCCTCAAGGAAAGGTTTATGTTTGAATTATGGACTTTTTCGTGCTCATTGGCTCGGTGAATATTTTAAAGTGACAACATTTACAGTTTTTATAAGTTAAAGTTATAAAATCTTGTTAGCCATAAGCATTTCATATATGTGTGATTTGTATTTGTCATTTGTATTTTCTGGTATTTTACTGAGAATAGCATGTTGGGTTTTTTTAAACAATCTTTTTGATTGTTTTTTTTTTTGCCCGCTGTTAAGTGATGAGTACAATTGAAATCACTATTTCTAGTGAAATTCAATATATTCTGAGAACAGCAAAAAAGGCAAACAAATTACTTTGTTTAAATGATGCTGTGTTGTAAAAAATGTATTAATACATGTTATAACTATTTTTTCTTTTCTTTCACAGATCCTAATTCTAAATTTACCCCAATTTACATTTCAAAACAGAAATATGTCACTTTTTGTAACATAGTTATTGCGCAAGACACTCTTTCATATTTACAAAGAGAGGAAAAGGCACTCTGTGTACTTTTTCTACTCCATGTAAATACAACCTCACCATACACACCACTTTGCGTTGAAAGGGTGTTCTATAAGTGTTGTTGTGCGTGATTGCACTGAATACTCATAGAACAAGACACATCTCCAGATTTATCAGAAATCATAAATCTCGATATGTGTGTGTATGCTGCACCATTCTCCAATTGGTGTAGGAAAGCACAACAAGAAGAATTGTTTTCATTTCTCCTCATTTTTTAATCTTCAATGCTTGCTAAAATGTTCAGCATACATTGAAGGAGAAAAATGCGTTTTCTGATTGTTTTTGTGCAGGAAGGTGTGTCTTCCTGCACAAAAACAAACACCACATGACACAGATATCCTTGCACCATGGTGCAAGGGTGCCTGTGTCACCACATGGCTGCAGTTTAAGCAGCCGTGCAGAGAGAAGCATAGATTTGCAACATATGTATGTACATATGTTGCATCCCTGTTCTTCGAAAGTACTACAGCACACTGCAGTTAAAGAGGTTACTGTGTGATGCTGCAGCACTTCCTCATAGTTCTGCACTTATACATTCACCATACGCTTCTAATGCATTCATTCAGTCAATTATGTACTATGCATACATTCATCTAAACTTTCACACACTAACAAACAAATATAGCTCTTTTTTTAAACCAGGAAAGTTAGTTCTTAGAAGAACTTTTTTTTTCTTCTTTTTCTTTTATACTTTTTGGGGGGTTTTTGAACAATTGTTAAATTTTTTTGGTTTTTCTTGAAAAAAAAAGGAAAAAACAGAACTGGAGGAACAAAACAATGAACTTCAGGGAAAAAAAAAAAAAAACTAGCAATGATGACTCTCTTGCTTTCGACAGATAAGATCAATCGACTGCTCTCCATAGCATAATACAGCATTGCATTTTATGAAGAGCACTTTTAGGGTTTGAAACTGTGGATGGATGTCCAAATTTTACACAGATGGATCCACCCTTGAAGTGCTTGGCTGGGATGGATCTGATGGAGCTGGAAAAACTCTAATTCTGCGGCATTCCTCACGAGCAAGGTTCACCGGATGGAGGGTCCTCAGATGCTTCATCATACTTGCTGTTCCACAGGAATATTTTTTGTTCGGATCCCCACGGGAGAGCACTCTCTGGCAGATCTTGCAGGTTACTAAGGTGGCATTGGTTTTGGTTTGCCCCTCAGGAAAAGTGACAAATGTCCACACCACAGAGGAATATCTTAGTGGGCGTGGTGGTTCTTCCAAAAAATCATCCTCAGATGAATGAGGAGATCCTGGAGATGCCTGCTGCCCTGACGCCATTGTTTAAAAAAAAAAAAAGTTAGAGCTAAGTGTAAACGTAGTCCAAAAAAGGTTCTTCTCTACAAAGAGATGCTCCTCCAAAAAAGGTCAAAGAAGAATGATTGAAATGGGTGGGGTCTTTCAATAGTTAGAATAGGAAGTGCAATGAACCAATCAAATCTCTTTTTTTCAGGTCATATGGGATCCGCGCATAGGCAGCACGCACCGAGCGTGCATCCGCGAAATTGAATTTAAAAAGAAAATAGGATTAGAAGTAAAAATATATTACTTTTATGAGTAGTTTAGAGTTTGTCTTCAATTAATATTCACATGAAATACATATATATATGTTTTTTTAAATGGAAAATATTTCGCGGGATTCGCGCACCCACCGCGTCATACACGCATATGACGTATCGCAGAAGCGCACAACCGTAGCGTAATGTGCATCGTACGTGTCACGTATACTTGGAGTGGTGTACCGGTCGCATTGAAATCGCGCACTAAAATACATACCCAACGCATACCGTATGCAGATGCTTTCGCGCAGGGATCAAGAAAGGTGCGCAAAGGGTGCACGAATCCCCAAAAAGAAGGAAAAAAAATTATATTACATTATTGAAAATATAGTTTAAAAAATACTTTTTTTTTAAATAAAAAAATATTTTAAAAAAATGTACAATTTTTTTTTTTAAACATTACAAACAAATGATATTTTTTAATTTTTAGAAGAATTAATTGAAATAGAAACATTTAGAAATCCAATGAAAATCATTAAACATCATAGCTTTAGAGATAAGTTATAGATAGCAATTAGCATTTTAAAAAACGTTGAAATTCACTAAAATAAACATAGGTTTCATGCACGTTATAGTTAGGAATTGGCATTTAAAAAACCTTATAAATTCACTGAAAAAACCATAGGTTTCAGGGGTGTTATAGTTAGCTGGACATTTCCCTCGTACAAAACCCTAGAAATTCCCCCGTTATAGTTAGTTCAGCTACCTATAACTCGCGCCCCCGCAATGCACTGCTGATGATGTCACATATTACATCACTCATGACATGGTCAGTGACATCACTGATGACATCTCAAATGACATCACTGATGATGTCATTCATGTGATCATTTGATGCTTCTTGTCACACCCTAATATAACCTTTGATACACCCACTCTACATTACATACTGCCACTCTCAAAACCATAGACACTCCAACACCCATTAGTAGATACCCCATCACTGACTCTTACGTCTAAACACTCATCCACTCACTCACCCGTACAGTCACTCATACTTATGGTCACTCAGTACAGGACTATCATATGCACTCATACACCTATATAGACACTCCCACACCGCTACTCATCCATATAGTTACTCACACATATACTCAGTCATGCAAGTAATTAATCACACTGCCATTTACTCACCTATACAATTATACACGCACAAGCTCAATTACTCATACAAATACTAGCAAATTCTTATGGTCTTATACAATCAATGATACAAACATACACTCATCCATACAGCCAATCACACTATCACACACTCTTAGTTATAGTTATTTCTGTACTCCAACATACATATATACTGCCGTTCACATATGTAGTAAATTACACATGTACTAATGAAATATATATTCACTCACAAACACAACCATACATACACTCACCCACCCATACAGTCCATCACAGATGTACTCTTAAAACCATGCATCCACTGAATCACCCACTCACACATCTATGCACAGAGTCACACACACTCCACCCACACAAACACTCAGGCACCCATACAGATACTTAGACAACCAATCAATAACCCATATAGACACTCATGTAGCTGTTCACAAACCCATGCAGCTGCTTACACACCAACAAACAGACAGATACAGACATTCACACAGTTTAGTCACTAGTCCGCACTTACATAGATTTAATCACTCACTTATAGAGTCAGTCATGCATCTACTAAATCATCCATTCACACACTTATACACCCACTCATTCTTCCATAGGCCTTTCCCTATCAATATATAAAACATATTTAAACTTTACAGAAACACACAGTCACTGGATGATGTCATCAGTGATGTCATCAGTGATGTCATTTGAGATGTCATCAGTGATGTCACTGACCATGTCATGAGTGATGTAATATGTGACGTCATCAGCAGTGCATTGCGGGGGCGCGAGTTATAGGTAGCTGAACTAACTATAACGGGGGAATTTCTAGGGTTTTGTACGAGGGAAATGTCCAGCTAACTATAACACCCCTGAAACCTATGGTTATTTTAGTGAATTTCTAAGGTTTTTTAAATGCCAATTCCTAACTATAACGTGCATGAAACCTATGGTTTTTTCAGTGAAAATATATATATATATATATATATATATATATATATATATATATATATATATATATATATATATATATATATATATATATATATATATATATTCCACACAGCAGGTTCTCTAATACATAGAGCCTTTCCACCAGAGCGCACTCATGAGCCATCTGCGTTTTTCCAAGCAAAATCTTCAATTTATTTTGTTTCTTTTCTGCATCAAAGTAGACAAACGTGTTTCGGCGTGACCGCCTTCGTCAGTTGACACTGACGAAGGCGGTCACGCCGAAACGCGGGTATACCATTTCCCGCACCAGATGCCATGTGACTCCATGTAACCAATTAGGATTCATCGTCTGTTGGGGATGTGACGTTCACGTATTGCGGCATCTGATAGGTGAACAGTTTCACTAATGACACTACATACCTACGTATTGCATTACTTGCATTTGCGCAACTTTGATATATTTTGCAATACTTTGTTGTCCTTTTCTGTTTACACCATACATGCTGGGAGTTTTAATGCATTTGGTTGTTGTCCTTTTCTGTTTACACCGTACATGCTGGGAGTTTTAATGCATTTGGTTGTTCTATTGTTTTGAGCATATCATGACATTACAATATGGCTGCATTACTTTCGTTGGCAAAACATTTCCTGTATCAGATGTCATGTGACTCTATTTAACCAACCATGATTCACTGTATGTTACATGTGACCAAGACTACGGCTGTAGTCGAAACGCGTCATGTAATAAATGCTTTACCCAACTGTGATGACCTGATTCCTCTATCCTGAGAGCGCATTTATTTTGGATTTGCAGCATTCATTGGACTTGCTGACTTGCTCTATCGGCATATGCACTACCTCTCGTGGGTCGTAGTGGTACCAGAAGGAGCTGTTTGTATTTTGGATATATATATATATATATATATACATTACATATAATTGTTATTTATATGGTACCCACCATCCTCAAAGTTTACATTTGAATAAATATTCTTTGCTAACTGCTTGCTATTCTGATTTGAGACTGTGATTCTATGAAAGATCCAATACTAGATAAGAAAACCAGTTACTTACCTGTAACTTCTGTTATCCAGTATTGGTACCTTTCATAGATTAACATGTAACCCACCCTCCTCCCTGGCGAGGCTGACCTTATTATTATAAATAGTCTTGTCACTTGTACTTGAAAAGATGAGGGTCTTGCCTGTCTGTGGAGTGTTGGAGTGATGTCTGATTGGCTGTGTTTTAACCTTGGTTCTTTTTGCAAAAGAATATGGATGGGCAAATGCAGTGGCTGTACAATGCATTGTTGCCTATGACAAGATTAATTACTGCTATTATAAATATTTGCAGTGAGACTCCCAACTCGACGGCGGGGATGAAACTGGTGCCACTGATAATGGGCAGCTCAGACCTTGCTTCAGACAGTTGCAGGCTCCAATCAAAGTTATGGAATTGCATAGGAGTGAATTACCTAGATAATTTGTCCATTCAGATGTCCATAAACGTGGGATGTCTTGGACAAGGTAGGAGAATTCAAATGGCAACCAATGCACATACTGCAGGGAAGTGTTATGTTCTTTTTCATATCAGCCAAGGATTTATATTTCTGGCACTCATGAAAATGGAAAGTTGTAATAGGAAAGAGAAATGACTCCTAGTAGGAGCCAAGTGAGGTAGATTTTTTGCTACAGAAGATGCAGCTTCTTCCATTTGTTCTATGCTTAATAGGGTATAAGTGTCTTCTTTCTTAGCCATAGATTTTTTGCGTGGAAGTCAAACTATAAGATTCAAATACGACACTCATTTATGAACTGTCACTGTGCTTTCCCAGACCGTAGTGTTTGTAACGCCCAAGGTAGGCATGTAATTATGCACAACTGAGTCTGTCCATGTTGGAGAAGTTCTAAGTCCTCTTTTAGAAGGTCCAGGGCTGAAAAGAATATATTATTTAAGGAATATACTCCTTTAGAAAGGGTGTGCATACCATTATCCATAATTTTAAAAGTCATTTGTAAAATTTGTCTGTCAGCTTGTCTAATTCTCTGTGGTGAGTATTTTTGCATTTCATTAGATATGGCAAAACCTGCTGCAATTATAAAACGTTTAATTTTACCTGGATGTGGACCCGGAAAGAAATTATTAAAATCCTTATGTTCACAAATTTTCGACAGACACTCCTTCACAGCCATTAGGATGGAATGTGCTAACAATATTTGGCACAGCTTACCTACACTGTATGTGATAACAATCATATATATATTATCACTGGGTTTGGACAGTTACCTAGATGACCAGGAGTTTTGGAAAGAATTTGACACATGCATATGTGGGTGTCAATATGCCACAGGGCTATACCTTCAGGATATAATTTGGTTGAATTAAATGTACCTTTTTGAATTACGTAATTTAATTCATTATCTTGGATATTTTCTTTGTTCTGCCAATTAGGATTTACTTGCATAAGAAAGGGTGTTTTTAAGTCTTTCATGGATCCACATTCCAAACAAGTAGTCTGCTGAATTGATTTCTTAAAAAGATTATTTCTTGGGGCATTATGCATTCTGTAAACCTGACCACTTCCAAATGTGTGTTACCTAAATACTTTTTGTGAGAAAGTGGGTTTCTGTTGCAGTAACCCCCCCCTTTTTTTTTGCCTAATAGCTGATGCACTTTTCCTTGTTGTGCCCTGGGCTCCTGCCAATCAGGTGCCCAGGGCCTATGTTCCTTCCTTAAAACACACAAACTCCCAATTGGCAAACCCTGGCCACATGTCAGCCCCTGGTAAATGGTACCCTAGGTACCCAGGGCCTTGTGACCAGGGAAGGCCTCTAAGGGCTGCAGCACTCATTGTGCCACCCTTAGAGGCCCTGTACCCTTACACACACACACTGCCTTTGCAGGCTGAGTGTCTGGGTGCAGGACAAAACAAAGAGTCGACATGGCACACATCTCTGTGTGCCATGCCCATTACCTATACTGCCAAGGCATATGTCAGCCACCCCTCTGGCTGGGTGCCTTATGCCTATGGTGTGGGCACAGGAGCAGGAGCCCTGTGCCCCTACAGTACCCAGGTCCATTCCTGGGCACTGTAAGTACAGTGCTGCCTTTTACAAGTACATGGTGCTGAGAGCTCGTCAAACACGAACTCCACAGCACCATAATGGCAACACTGAAGACTGGGAAGTTTGGTATCAAACTTCTCAGCACATTAAACCCACACTGATGCCAGTGTGGGATTTAATGTACTAAGCACCCCAGAGGGCATCTTAGAGATGCCCCCTTACAGCTAACCTACAATCCACGTCTGCTCTGAGGCTGCCCAGGCTGCCACACAGCAGACACGTTGCTGGACCCCTGGGTGGGAGAGCCCCTGCTCTCCCGGGCCTGCAACAATGCACATCCTGGGTGAGGTGAGAAATCTCCTCCCCCAGGATGAGCAAAGGGAAGCTTCAAAGGCATGCCGCCAGTTGGAGTTTCCCCAGGCCACTGCAACCCCCCACTCTGGCAGGAAGCTTGGCCGGAAACCCCATACAAGGACAGGGGATGTGCCAGCCTGCCCACCCCACCCCTCAGGTGGGGGAGGCGAGGTGAAGCACATCTCCGGGCTCTCGCCATCTTGAAGATGGGAGGCCCTACCCTATCAGGATTAGGCTACTGCCCTCCTCCCACAGGAGAGAGGCAGGATAGGGGGTGTACCCACCCCAGGACAAGGACCCATTGGTCCCTGGCCTTCACCTACCTGTAACGCCCCTAAATCTAGTATTTAGGGGCCCCCTGAACCTTCCTTCCCCAGATTCCAGATAGAAGCCTACAAGAAGAGCAAGAAGAAAAAAGACCTGCCCTGCAGCTGCTAAAAAGAGGAAGACACCAACTGCTTTGGCCCCAGCCCTACCGGCATGTCGACCCTCGAACCTGCTCCTGCTCCAGCGCGGCATCTCTTGTGGCCAGCAACCTCAAAAACCCCGGAGGACCTGGCTACCTTTGAACTCTGATTCCCTGGGACTCCCATGAGTAGAGGCTCTACTCGAGAAACCTATTCCTAACTCCTGGCAGCAGCCCGGAACCGCGGACCCAACACACTCTGCACCAGCCAAGCCTGGCCAGTGCCGGAGTGGACAAAGACCCTGAGGACGACCCCACGGCGACTGTGACCCCGAGTCCGGCACCCAAGGACCCCCCTCGACATCCTGGACGAAGCCTGCAGCCTCAGAACCGAGTGCCACCCCAGCCGCGATCAACCAGAGGGTAAGATTCCCGACGTCAAAAGGCACCCCTGCACCCGGCACCCTGCGGCCCCCTGTGCCCAATCCCGGGGTACCCACCTAACCTACAACTACCCAACTTACCCCTCGAAGTGGTGGTGGCACCGGAAACATCCTCGTCCCCGAGCCTGCAGCCTTTTTCCAAACCGGAACATTCCCATTGATTTCCATTGAGCGCCCGAAGGCTCAAAAGCACCCTGCACCCAGCCGCCCGAGTGGCCCTGGCAGTGCACTCTCTACACTAACTTACTTCCCCACTTGCCCTGAGTAAGTGACCAGGAGCCCAGCTCCCACAGACGCGTGGCTTGCCAGACAGCAGCCACCAACTAAGGCCCCCCTATCCCTCATAGGATAACATTGGGCCTAACTCAGTCTGCACCCGGCCGTCCTGAAACCGCTGAGGGTGAACCAACTGTACCTACCTGACACTGGGGGACCCCTGAGTCTATGCCCGGAATTTCAACTCTGCCAGTCAAGTACTTACCCTTAAACCGCTAACTTCATTTTCCTCATAGGGTAACATTGACTGGCTTTTTCTTCAAAAATCTTCTAAGTGTGAACTTTTCAAAACTGTAAAAATTCACCAAAAATCAGCCAAGTGACAAAAACGAATTTACTCACCTGTTCCTGGGTGAGCTCCCAGTGCTGGATCTTGGCGCCCAGCCCTGACCCTGAAAAGTACTCACAACTATACTTACCTCTAACTCATTTTTCTCCCATAGGAAACCATTGTCTGCTTTTCTGTGAAATTTCTTCTAAGTGTCTATTTTTGCAAATTTGAAATATTCTTTTAAAATCGTACCATTTCTGCAAACGAAATTACTTACCTGTTTTTGATAAGGACCCCAGTCCTGGGTCCAGGCACCCAGTCCTGGATTACTAAAGTAACGATAAAGTACTCTACCTGCAATGTGAATTTCTTGCCATAGAGATCCATTGAATGTTTTCTTTGAAATATTTTCTAAGTGCTAACTTTTGAAATAGCTAAATATTATTTAAAAATCATTACAGTTATTAAGTCGACTTTCATCACTTGATTCTGAATACTGACCCAAGGCTGGTTCTAGGAGCCAGACCTGGAATTCCAAAAGTAATCTGAAAAGTAATTTATTACAAATAACCTGAATGTACCATTGAGCTCAATGCATTGTGATGTTTAGGAAATAGGATTGTTTATTGCAACCAACTGTGACTGTTTACAAAAACTCATTGCTTAAGATAAAAAGTATTTATATGCAACCTCTCATTCTGAGAAAGTATATTTTTATCCCCTTTGTGGTTCTAAAAATAAAACAAGCATATATTTTATATATATAAATCATTGGCCTAGAGTTCAGTTATTGAGTGTGTGAAACCATTTGCTGACTGAGTGTGTACAATAAATGCTTTACACTGTCCTCTGGTACTGCCTTACTGCTCGACCAAGCTACCACTTTTGAGAGTAAGGTCATACCTAACTTTGACCTCTATCAGCCTCTGGGGGACTGTGGACTCGGTACACCCTGTACCTATTAGGGAACAGTATATACAGAGCCACTTTCTCACATTGGTGGATCAGCGGTGGGATACAAACTTGCATTTGTTGGACTACTTGGTTACCATCTGATCACACGACAGAACTCTTAAAAATTGCCTTTAGAATTCTGATTGATTTTTCCAAAATTACTAAAAGTCTTGCTAGGGCCTTGCTTAAGTCCCATTAGAATTTTAGAAAAATAAAAGTCACTATAGTCAGGGTAGAGGGTTAGAACTGTCAGGTTAGAATGTCTCAAACAAACCCAGCTATTAGTGATAATAATAACATGGACCTGGTGGAGGAGCTCGACCTCACACCTTACTTACACTTGTCTTTCAAGGAATTGAGGTCCTTATGTAAACTCAAAAATTTACAAATGGGTCAGCATCCAACCAAACAAGGGCTCCAGGAGCTCCTGGCTGAGTATGCTAAAGACCACCCATCTGAACATGGTGATGGCCAGTCAGATGAGGAAAGGGAAACAGGGGAGGAGGACAGCAACCTCCCCATACTATTCCCTAGGGAGGAGATGGCACCCATACCCTCCAACTCAAGACATAGCATCTGGGCACCTAGAGACCACACAGGTGGCTCTGGTCCCAGAGGCAACACTGGGGGTCCCCCCAGTGAAGAGGACAGCCTTATGAGGCTGGCCAAAAGAATAGATCTAGAGTCCAGGCTCCTGGCTCTAGAAAAGGAAAGGAGAGAGATGGGTTTAGCACCCATCAATGGTGGCAGCAATAATAAAAACAAGGATAGGGAGGAAACTTCTGACCTTAAAATCCCCAAAGGGATTGTCCCTAAATTTGAGGAAGGTGATGATATCACCAAATGGTTCACAGCCTTTGAGAGGGCTTGTGATATCAGGAAAGTAAAGAAACCTCTCTGGGGGGCACTCCTGTGGGAACTGTTCTCTGGTAACTGCAGGGACAGGCTTCTGACTCTCTCTGGGCCAGAAGCAGGATCCTATGACCTCATGAAGAAAGCTCTGATTGAGGGATTTGGATTCACCACTGAGGAGTATAGAATTAGATTCAGGGGGGCTCACAAAACCCAGACCCAGTCCTGGATTGATTTTGTAGATTTCTCAGTGAAGACACTGGATGGTTGGTTAGCTGGACATGGTGTGCAGGATTTTACTGGATTGTACAATTTATTCATGAAGGAACATATTTTGAGTAACTGCACAAATGAAAAGTTGCATCAGCATTTGGTAGACCTAGGTCTAAAATCCCCCCAAGAATTGGGAAAAAGAGCAGACCACTGGGTCAAGACTAGGGTGACTAGGACGTTCACTGGGAGGGACCAGAACCAAGGGGTCCCAAAACCTCCCCAGAAGAAAGAGAGTGAACCCCTTGTGGATAAAAGAAAGGAGTCCCAGGTAGCCCCCCAAAAACCTGACCAGGGGGGTGGGCCCAAAGACACCTCACAAACTAAACCAGGGTACCAAGGTAAGAATTGGGATCCCAACAGAATATGGTGTTTCAACTGTCAGAAGGCTGGACACCACACCCAGGACTCTAGCTGTCCTAAAAATAAGGTTCCTAGTACAGCTCCAGGGGTGACTAGTGTAGCCCCAGGGGTTGCCAGTGTAGCTTGGGAGGGAGGGTCCTCAGATGAGGAAGTCCTCCTAGCTTTCAACTGGGGAATGGGCCCAAGAAGCAAGCTGGAGATCCCAGAAGGAAGTAGACACTTCCACCACCTACTGGTGAATGGAATCCCAGCCACTGCCCTGAGAGATACCTGTGCCAGTCACACTGTGGTACATGACAGGTTGGTATTCCCACACCAATATGTCTCAGGGGAAACAAGAAGGGTAAGAACTGTCCCAGGGGGAGTCACTGTTAGGCCTGTGGCTATAGTGCCCCTAGCCACAGCTGGGTCCCTTAGATGGAGGAAAGTGATAGTCAGTAAAAACCTCCCCCTTGATTGTCTCTTGGGGAATGATCACTTAGATGTGGAACTGAGCCAAAGAGAGGTGCTGGCCCAATGCCAGGCCTCGCCCAAAGAACCCGTGGGGGCTCAACCTGCAGTCAGTGCAGCTGAGTCCCAAAAGAGTGAGAAGAAACAGGGTAGGAAAGGTGGGCAACTGTTAGCCACAGTTCCAGAGAGCCAGGGAGATTCTATCCCAGTAAGGGAAAACTCCCACAATGGCACTGGTAAAGCCCCCCCTAGCCAACAGCAAGACCTGACTAGTCAGGCAACTGTCCAGCCTGAATTAGTGGCTCCTCAGGTGGCAGAACAAGGGGTGGAGGAGGGGTGTTCCCTACCAAGAGTAGGGACCCCCTATCCTCAAACAGACCAACAGCCAGGACCCAAAGAGAACTATAAAATAGCCCCCTCACTTGCCAGTCAGGAGCTAAAGGTATGGTACTGGGCACTGACAGCTGTCAGCAGCCTCTGCTGGGTGTTAGCCTTCATGGCAGCCCTATCCTTGGCATGGTGGCCTAACCCCCTGCCAAATAGCAAGTCAGGCCCCCTGACCTTATTGGTCATGGTGGGGTTGCTCAAGCTGTGGGTAGCCTCTGTGGGTAAGCTGGGCCTAGCCCTGGCTAAGTTAGAAACTACCGAGGTATACACCTCTAAACCCAAAATAGAAAGATGGGACCAGGACAGTAAAAGACAAGGAGAGGAGCCTTGGGAGTTAGGTCCTGAAACTAATAAGACAGGCCAGCTCCCCAAAGGGACTGACGTAGGCAGAAGGATGTAAGGCAGAGTAGGCCCTGCAACTTTCAAACCACTTCCCCAACTCTTCCTCGCCTGAAAGACTAGGTAGACTCTCCCAGCTTTGGCAGAAGTCTCCTGGCCTTTGGGCTGGGGGGGGCTTGTGTGAGAAAGTGGGTTTCTGTTGCAGTAACCCCCCCTTTTTTTTTGCCTAACAGCTGATGCACTTTTCCTTGTTGTGCCCTGGGCTCCTGCCAATCAGGTGCCCAGGGCCTATGTTCCTTCCTTAAAACACACAAACTCCCAATTGGCAAACCCTGGCCACATGTCAGCCCCTGGTAAATGGTACCCTAGGTACCCAGGGCCTTGTGACCAGGGAAGGCCTCTAAGGGCTGCAGCACTCATTGTGCCACCCTTAGAGGCCCTGTACCCTTACACACACACACTGCCTTTGCAGGCTGAGTGTCTGGGTGCAGGACAAAACAAAGAGTCGACATGGCACACATCTCTGTGTGCCATGCCCATTACCTATACTGCCAAGGCATATGTCAGCCACCCCTCTGGCTGGGTGCCTTATGCCTATGGTGTGGGCACAGGAGCAGGAGCCCTGTGCCCCTACAGTACCCAGGTCCATTCCTGGGCACTGTAAGTACAGTGCTGCCTTTTACAAGTACATGGTGCTGAGAGCTCGTCAAACACGAACTCCACAGCACCATAATGGCAACACTGAAGACTGGGAAGTTTGGTATCAAACTTCTCAGCACATTAAACCCACACTGATGCCAGTGTGGGATTTAATGTACTAAGCACCCCAGAGGGCATCTTAGAGATGCCCCCTTACAGCTAACCTACAATCCACGTCTGCTCTGAGGCTGCCCAGGCTGCCACACAGCAGACACGTTGCTGGACCCCTGGGTGGGAGAGCCCCTGCTCTCCCGGGCCTGCAACAATGCACATCCTGGGTGAGGTGAGAAATCTCCTCCCCCAGGATGAGCAAAGGGAAGCTTCAAAGGCATGCCGCCAGTTGGAGTTTCCCCAGGCCACTGCAACCCCCCACTCTGGCAGGAAGCTTGGCCGGAAACCCCATACAAGGACAGGGGATGTGCCAGCCTGCCCACCCCACCCCTCAGGTGGGGGAGGCGAGGTGAAGCACATCTCCGGGCTCTCGCCATCTTGAAGATGGGAGGCCCTACCCTATCAGGATTAGGCTACTGCCCTCCTCCCACAGGAGAGAGGCAGGATAGGGGGTGTACCCACCCCAGGACAAGGACCCATTGGTCCCTGGCCTTCACCTACCTGTAACGCCCCTAAATCTAGTATTTAGGGGCCCCCTGAACCTTCCTTCCCCAGATTCCAGATAGAAACCTACAAGAAGAGCAAGAAGAAAAAAGACCTGCCCTGCAGCTGCTAAAAAGAGGAAGACACCAACTGCTTTGGCCCCAGCCCTACCGGCCTGTCGACCCTCGAACCTGCTCCTGCTCCAGCGCGGCATCTCTTGTGGCCAGCAACCTCAAAAACCCCGGAGGACCTGGCTACCTTTGAACTCTGATTCCCTGGGACTCCCATGAGTAGAGGCTCTACTCGAGAAACCTATTCCTAACTCCTGGCAGCAGCCCGGAACCGCGGACCCAACACACTCTGCACCAGCCAAGCCTGGCCAGTGCCGGAGTGGACAAAGACCCTGAGGACGACCCCACGGCGACTGTGACCCCGAGTCCGGCACCCAAGGACCCCCCTCGACATCCTGGACGAAGCCTGCAGCCTCAGAACCGAGTGCCACCCCAGCCGCGATCAACCAGAGGGTAAGATTCCCGACGTCAAAAGGCACCCCTGCACCCGGCACCCTGCGGCCCCCTGTGCCCAATCCCGGGGTACCCACCTAACCTACAACTACCCAACTTACCCCTCGAAGTGGTGGTGGCACCGGAAACATCCTCGTCCCCGAGCCTGCAGCCTTTTTCCAAACCGGAACATTCCCATTGATTTCCATTGAGCACCCGAAGGCTCAAAAGCACCCTGCACCCAGCCGCCCGAGTGGCCCTGGCAGTGCACTCTCTACACTAACTTACTTCCCCACTTGCCCTGAGTAAGTGACCAGGAGCCCAGCTCCCACAGACGCGTGGCTTGCCAGACAGCAGCCACCAACTAAGGCCCCCCTATCCCTCATAGGATAACATTGGGCCTAACTCAGTCTGCACCCGGCCGTCCTGAAACCGCTGAGGGTGAACCAACTGTACCTACCTGACACTGGGGGACCCCTGAGTCTATGCCCGGAATTTCAACTCTGCCAGTCGAGTACTTACCCTTAAACCGCTAACTTCATTTTCCTCATAGGGTAACATTGACTGGCTTTTTCTTCAAAAATCTTCTAAGTGTGAACTTTTCAAAACTGTAAAAATTCACCAAAAATCAGCCAAGTGACAAAAACGAATTTACTCACCTGTTCCTGGGTGAGCTCCCAGTGCTGGATCTTGGCGCCCAGCCCTGACCCTGAAAAGTACTCACAACTATACTTACCTCTAACTCATTTTTCTCCCATAGGAAACCATTGTCTGCTTTTCTGTGAAATTTCTTCTAAGTGTCTATTTTTGCAAATTTGAAATATTCTTTTAAAATTGTACCATTTCTGCAAACGAAATTACTTACCTGTTTTTGATAAGGACCCCCGTCCTGGGTCCAGGCACCCAGTCCTGGATTACTAAAGTAACGATAAAGTACTCTACCTGCAATGTGAATTTCTTGCCATAGAGATCCATTGAATGTTTTCTTTGAAATATACCTGCAATGTGAATTTCTTGCCATAGAGATCCATTGAATGTTTTCTTTGAAATATTTTCTAAGTGCTAACTTTTGAAATAGCTAAATATTATTTAAAAATCATTACAGTTATTAAGTCGACTTTCATCACTTGATTCTGAATACTGACCCAAGGCTGGTTCTAGGAGCCAGACCTGGAATTCCAAAAGTAATCTGAAAAGTAATTTATTACAAATAACCTGAATGTACCATTGAGCTCAATGCATTGTGATGTTTAGGAAATAGGATTGTTTATTGCAACCAACTGTGACTGTTTACAAAAACTCATTGCTTAAGATAAAAAGTATTTATATGCAACCTCTCATTCTGAGAAAGTATATTTTTATCCCCTTTGTGGTTCTAAAAATAAAACAAGCATATATTTTATATATATAAATCATTGGCCTAGAGTTCAGTTATTGAGTGTGTGAAACCATTTGCTGACTGAGTGTGTACAATAAATGCTTTACACTGTCCTCTGGTACTGCCTTACTGCTCGACCAAGCTACCACTTTTGAGAGTAAGGTCATACCTAACTTTGACCTCTATCAGCCTCTGGGGGACTGTGGACTCTGTACACCCTGTACCTATTAGGGAACAGTATATACAGAGCCACTTTCTCACACTTTTCTTATCAATGTTTTCTTTCCCATACTTGTTTCCTTGTATAGGAAGGTTTTTCATAATCTCTAGGTTATACATAACTTTGTTATTGTTAATAAGATTCTTTTGGAACTATTCCGGCTTCTGTGAGTAGTAGAGAGCTGAAGAATCTGTCCTATTAGCACTGTTGAAATTCAGGAGTTTCTTCAGGAAATTCTGTGACGATTTGAAGGCAGTGCCTGGCAGTGTTCAGAATGTGTGTAACTGTCTATCTCTTCTCTGGGATAAATAGTTGTATGTCTGTAGCAATGTCTAAAATTATTCTCATTATTGGAGATTGCATATACCTATAAGTCCAGCATCATAAATTTACCAGTTTTGATGTCCCATTCATTGTGGGAGAAAAACAGGGATGATCACATCATTTAAATCCATTTTCAAAATATAGGGGATTTGGAACTTATCTGTGGGCCTCATGACTTGATACAGAACACATGGGAAACAGCCTTTACAACGAGGTAAATACATCGCATGCATTTGCCTCGCATTTTTTAGAACACAGTTTTTTACCGCGATTATGCATTTACATCGCATACTAATACCACGAATTTAAGGTAAGTTGGGGTGGTGGAGGTCTCCACCCACAAATACATTGTTTTTAAATATAAAAACAATGGGTGGTATTGGCATGCAATGTAAATGAATTACCACGGTAAAAACATGCGTGATAAAAAAGTCGAGGCAAAGGTATGCGATGTATTACCAGCGTTGTACCGTCGTACAAACAGAACAAATACCATGCCATCCAGTACAGGATATGCGGTTATGCATGATTATCACTTTGTGCTCTGTAAGAAGAAGAATGTGGAGGGGGCGCTGGACCAACATGGCCGCTTAACGGAGCGGCTCCGAGCGCCCGGTCCCTTCCACTTCTGACCGATCCGCTCCCAGACGCCCTGGCCGGGAGAAGAGGGGCGCATTTCACTGCAGAGCAGCCCCGCAGCCTGGGGGCAAACTTTGACGCGCTCCGGTCCTTCCCGAGCGCCGCCAGCCGTGACTGAAGCGGGTCCGGGACGTGGACGCGGAGCACCTGATGTGAGGTCCGGCTGTGAGGGCTGCGGGAGCCCGCGGCGCCCACGAGGTCTCCAGGCCCCGGGCCTCCGGGGGCACGGGGGCAGCAACTTCTCCAACCCCGCCCCCCCCTCCTCGTTGCCGGCCGAAGCTCTCTGGAACCCTCTTGCCGGTTGGGGCGTGGAGCTGCCTCGGGGGGGCGGCCTGACACCTGGTGAAGGCTGGTGACTGCGGCGGCATCGGCACGGACGACGACGCCGTGGAGGTGGTGTGGGGGCTTCTGTGGTAGCTCCAGGTTGGGAGTCGGCGATCCTTGGCTGCCTCCCCCTCCTCCACCCCCCCACTGGATGCAGCCCCTCCTGGATCGCACGTCTGGCTCTGTGTGGCGGCGGCGTGGAGCCTGGGGCCGTCCCTGAGTGTCGGGCCGCGATCGGCGGTCGGGGAGCCTGGTTCCCTCATCTCTCCTCCCTCCATCCTCCCCCCCGTGGGCCTGCCCTGCAGTGCTGACTCGCTGGTGTGGAGTGAAGAGGTGCGGAGCCCTGCGGGCGGTGACCGCATCGGCTGCGGGCGGAGTGAGGTAGTGGCGTGTCGCTTTGGACCCCGACGAGCCGCGGAGCGGCGGCGGTCCCTGGCGGGGGCTTGGCTGTCATTTCGGGCGGCGCCCCGGGAGGCGACTTGCGGGATCTGGATTTGCCGGCTGCCCGGGTGAGTGGACGCTCTCTCTGCCCGTTCCTCCTCCTGCCGCCCTGGCCCTCGGTCCCCCTGGACTTGCCGGGATCCTCTGCGGGGCCCACCAGTGGGCGCGGGTGCCCCCCACGGACTGCCTGAGGCCATCATGGGCAAGGGCAGGGCCTCCAAGCCGGCGCCGGCGGCCACCCAAACCAAAATTGACCAATTCACGTCCTTGGGGAGGGGGCCCGGCTCGACGGGGGAGGCGGCGTCGGCCACGGATCTGGCGGCCATCCTGCAGGCCATCCATGTGTCCCGTTCCTCCCTGGAGGGCATGGTGGGTGAGGTCAAGGTGGACGTTGCCCTTCTCCGCCAGGATCTGCGCAATGCTACTGCCCGCATTTCGGAGGCCAAATCACGAATCTCGACGGCGGAGGACGACATCCGTCAACTGCAGGATCAGGTTCGAGAGCTCACCACCCACTCTAGGGAGCTCCACCGCCGGGCCGAGGATGCGGAAAACCGGGCGCGTCGTAGTAACCTCCGCTTGGTGGGATTTCCGGAGAGGGCTGAGTCGGGCCGGGCCAAAAACTTCTTGGAGGGCTGGTTCCGATCCTGGATGCCGGCGGACAGCCTCTCGGCCTGGTTTGTTATTGAGAGGGCCCACCGCTCCTTGGCCCCGAGGCCTCCGGGTGCACCTCCCCGCCCCTTCATTCTTAAGATCCTCAACTTCAGGGACAGGGATGCCATTCTCCGCGAGGCCAGGCGGGCCGACTCTCGCCACTTTCAAAATCATAAAATCATGGTCTTTCCGGATTACACTCGGGAGGAACAGGAGCAGCGGCGATCCTATGCGGAGGTGAAAACGAGGATGCGATCCCTGGGTCTCCAATACCAGCTACAGTTCCCGGCCCGCCTTCGGGTCATCTTTCAGAACAAGGCCATCTTCTTTGAGTCGCCCCGGGCCGCGTGGACCTGGCTGACGGAGGAACATCCACTGCGTCGCCCTGGAGGGGACTCATCACCAGGTGGTCGCAGGGGACCGACTACATCCAGGACCCGCCGTCGGAGGCGCACCGTGCCCCGGGGCCGTGCGGAGGGTGAGGTGGTGGTCACCCGCTCCATGGGACGGCCGCGTCGGGCCTCTGGAGCCTCCCCTGCCTCTTCGGTCGCCCCTTCCAGCCCTGTTGCTGCGGACCGCCGGGCTGGATCCCCGGGGCGGTCGGGCTCTGTGGCCCAGCCCGCTGGACCAGTGGACACCTCAGACCTCTCTTGCAGTCCAGTTATTTGACTCGCTCTTGCTGCAGGTGGTTTATTTGATGGTCGGGTGTCTGAGGGTGGTTTACCGGGCTGCCAATGTTGGGACTTGGACTTCTGTGCTCCATTTTAGAGATAGCTCTCGGCCAGGGCGGGGGATTTGGTCACCATCCGGATATTTGGGGGTCCACTAGGTGCTCAAGCCCGAGCGTTTTAGCTTGGTTGTTGTACTTTACAGTTCGGGCGACAGATGCTTCCGTTCTCGAAGTATAGGGTGGGGGGTGGGGGGTTGGGGTGGTTTGGGGTTGTTTCTTTCTCCTATGGAGGATTTTGTTAGTTGGAGAGATCCTTCTCCGTGTTTTCGTTTTATGGCATCATCGCATTCCTGCCCTTCCTGCTGGCCTGCCTTCCCGGGATCTCCCCCCTGGGGGTGCCCCTGCGCCTGCGCCCCCCGCCGGCCGCCCTGCTGGGCTCGTGCTCCGGGGGCGTCCCTCCTCTGCTTACACTAGACGCTCCGCTCTGGGGTGATGGCTGACACTAACATACCCAAGGCCGCCATGCGCATTTTGTCTTGGAACGTCAATGGTCTTTTGGACCGCTTTAAGCGCATGGCGGTCCTCAAATACGCGCAGCGTCTGGGGATTGATGTCCTTCTTTTGCAGGAGACCCACCTTCTTGGCAACAACTGTCCCTTTCTTGCTCGCTACGGGTACGACAGGGTGTGGCACTCCGGCTTCGTGAGGGGTTCCTGGGCAGTGGCTATCCTGCTTCGGTGGACGTTTCCCTTCGTTCTTGCCCAGGTTCACTCCGACTCCCAGGGCATGGCGGTTGCGGTTTCTGGGGCCCTTGAGGGGCGTCCCCTGACCTTTGTCTCCTTGTATACGGCCCCGTCCCAGTTGCAGCCCGTCCTCTCACACGCGGCACACTTGCTTCCCACGCTCCCGGCGGGCGCGCTTGTCTTGGGGGGGGATTTCAACGCGGTATATACGCCTAGTGCTGATGCGACTGGCCCGGTCTCTCTTGCCAGGGCTACCCGGTCGAAGCTACTATCGGGCTGGGCTGAGGCTCAGGGTTTGTGCGATGTGTGGAAGGTCTGGCACCCGCGGGCCCGCCAGTACACCCACACCTCGGCGGCGCACCATTCGCACACCCGGATTGATTTAATCTTTGTCCCGTCTACTGAGTGCGCGGAGGTGCAGGACATCCGCATTCTTCCCAGGGGCCTCTCGGACCATTCTCCGCTGCTTCTGGCCCTCGGCCCACTTCCCTTCTCCGCCCGCCCTGTGTGGCGCCTGAACGCTTGGTTCCTCCAGGATAAGGCCTTCCGAAAGTCGGTTGGCACCGAGATCTCTAATTACTATCACCATAATGTGGGATCTGTCTCCTCCGTGGCCGTCCTCTGGGAGGCTGGGAAGGCGACTGTCAGGGGAGCGGCTAAGGGCCTAGTGCAGCAACAGCGCCGGAAGCATCTCCAGCGACTTACGGAGTGCGAGGCGCAGGCCCTGGAGCTCGAGCGTGATCCGGAGACCCTGGGGGACGCCGGGCGGGCGCGACGACTGGCCTTCCTACGGGACGAAATTTGCTTGCACTCTCTGGAGGCGGCAAAAACTTTATGGCGCTCATCGGTCGCACGGGTGTATGGGTGGGGAGACAAGAACGGTGCTCTTCTTCACCGGTTGGCCACGTACCCCCGGTCCAGCAGGATTATTCCGGCGATCGCGGGCCCCTCCGGTGAGATTCACACAGCCTCCGTGGCGGTGGCCCAATCCTTTGCTGACTATTATTCCACGCTGTACCGTGCTCGGGAGCCCGGGGTCCCCCTTGGGGAGCTGTTGGGATCAGGTGGTGCGGAGCTGCAGTGCTTGGGGCGGGAGGCTAGGGAGACCCTCAACTCGCCCGTGACCCTACAAGAAATTGACGACGCCATCAGTCACCTGGCTCCCGGGAAAACTCCGGGTCCAGACGGCTTCCCACAGGAGTACTACGCCCACTACCGTGAGACCCTTGCTCCGCAGCTTTTGGGCCTTTATGCGGAAGTGATAGAGGGGGGCGCGTTCCCTCCGGAGACGGACACGGCCACGATAGTCGTTCTCCCTAAGACGCAGCCTCCGTCGCAGTCCTGCTCAGACTACCGGCTGATCTCTCTCATCAACACTGAGATTAAAATCTACGCTACCATCTTGGCGCAGCGGCTGCGTCCTTACCTCGACTCGCTGATCCACTCGGATCAGTGTGGGTTTATGCCGAACCGGGGAACTCGACACTGCTTGCGGCGCCTGCATCTCGCCATGGCCCACCGCGAGCGCCTCTCTCCGTATCTGGCTTTGTTGTTGGTCGACTTTGAAAAAGCCTTTGACTCGGTGGGGTGGGTCTACTAGGACGAGGTGTTGGAAAGGATGGCGTTCGGTCCTCAATTCCGCGCCATGGTCCGGATCTTGTACGCGCCTCCACGGGCCAGGGTGTTGGTGAATGGGGCTCTCTCTCGCCCGTTTTCTATCGGGAGAGGGACGCGTCAGGGCTGCCCGCTCTCGCCCCTCCTCTTTGCCTTGGCGATGGAGCCTTTGGCTGTCCTGGTCCGCTCCGACCCGGCGCTTCGTGGGTGGGACTGGCCGGGCATGGTCCCTGATAAAATAGCACTGTATGCCGACGACGTCCTCCTTTACCTCTCCGACCCCGCCACATCAGGCCCTGTTGTGCGTGGGATTCTTCGCCTGTTTGGTCGGGCGTCGGGTCTCCGTCTCAACCCCAGGAAATCGGTCTTAGTTCCGCTGCACCCGGCCAGGGATTGCTTCGACTGGCAGTCCGATATTCCCCTCCGGAGGCTATCTTTCAAATACCTGGGTATCTGGATCACCCTTCTACCGGAGCTCTGCTGGGCCCTTAACGTGGCTCCTGTGGTCAACAAGGCCAGATCTGACCTGGCGAGATGGCGCTCGCTCCCATTAAATCCGTTGGGGAGGATTGCCCTCTATAAGATGATGATCCTTCCCAAATTCTTGTACATGCTGCAAAACATGCCCTGCTCTTTCCCTCGTCCGTGGTTCCGGGACTTGGACAGTATGGTGACCAAGTTCCTATGGGGTGGCGGTAGGGCCCGTCTGGCCCTCGGCCTGTGCCGGATTCCATCACATGACAGAGGTATGAGTATGACCGACCTCTACTTATACTACCTTGCGACTCGGCTCCTGGTGGTCCACGATTGGTTCTCGGGCGGCTGGGGCGACCCTACCTACAGGCTGGAGGTACAGATACTGGGGTTCTCCTCCATTCAAAACATGCTCTACGGGGCGCGGCTTCCGCGATAGCTTCCGGATGTTGTGCGGGCCCCCTTTTTGGCCTGGCGCGCGGCTCTACGGCATACCCGGTGGTCGGGGAAACTGACCCGTGTTACGCCACTCTGGCACGGGACCTGGCTGCAAGAGGTTGCGGGCCTGGAGGGCTTTCGAGCGTGGGACCTCCTTGGGATCTCCTGCTTAGGCGATTTGTGGCGGGGGAGTCGTATGTGCTCCTTCCAGGAGCTTCAGGCTCGCTTCTCGTTGTGCCCCTCACAGTTTTACAAATACCTTCAGCTGCGCCATGCGGTTCGGTCCCATGTCCCGCTGGATACGCGGATCCCTGACCACAGCCCGCCGGAAGCGCAGGTGATGTTGGGGTTTCTGGGTAGGGGGGGTATCTCCTGCATTTATCGGGCCCTGGTCAACAACACCCCAACGGACTGCGAGGTCACAAACGCACGCTGGGAGGCCTGGGTGGGGCCACTGGATGAGGCCGACTGGAGGGACGCCCTTATGGCACCTCGGTTGATCACCTCCTCGGCCAAATTGCGGCTCATCCAACTGTACTATTTGCACACTGCCTATCTGACCCTGGAACGCCTTCACCGTGCGGGTCTCTCCCCAGACGCTTCATGCGCACGATGCGGGACGAACCCGGCGGACTTCTTCCACATGGTGTGGACCTGCCCACGCCTGGGACCCTATTGGGGCGAGATTGAGGCTGAACTCACTGAAATACTGTGGTGGGAGGTTCCCCATGACCCCCGAATGGCTCTGCTGGGGATAACGGATGATCTGGACGGTTCCCGTCATGAGAAATTGTTCCTCACTACGGCTTTGGTGGTAGCGAAGCGCGATATTGCTGCCGCCTGGAAGCGGTCTGACCCCCCCCTATGTGCTGCGTGGAGGAGGGGGGTGGACTGGTGCGCGACGCAGGAACGCATTATGTACTCGGCGCGGGGCTGCCCCAAGAAGTTTCGCAGAGTGTGGGGGAAGTGGCTGGGGTATAATTTAAGGGTGTCAATGCGGGTGGGGGGAGCGACGTGGTTGGGGAGGGGGCGGGGGGTTGTGCTGCTGATGGTCACTGAATGTATCCAATGTCTTTTGATGCCAGTTTGTTTGGACGGTTGTCCATGTATTTTTGTTTGTTCATTTGCAAAAATAAAAATGTGCTTATCAAAAAAAAAAAGAAGAAGAATGTGGTTGCAGATCTCATAGCATGGGTTGTGGCATTTTTTTTATCAAGAATACATTGTCCATTCAGTAATAGCAAAGCAATAATTAGCATTGTGAGTACCAAAAGAAGAAAAAACGCTCCTGTAGCAATCCAGAATTAGGACCACGGTGGTATTAGATACCTATCACAAAACCAATGATGAGTAAGAAGCAATCAGTGACATTTAGGGCCTTATTACGAGTTCAGCAGTCCAACGGCTGTAGGAACTTGTGCCCCCCCACCTGCAGCCCACAGCCCTGGCGGTCTAATGACCACCTTATTACAAGTCGATTACGGGGTCAGCGGTGTGGAGGCGGGGATCTTGCAGCGGTGCTGAGTACAATTACAAAATATATCGATGCCTGTGTGTACATTTTGACTGCATATGTGTTGGATGCACACACATGCATGATATATGTGGGACAATACCATATACCCATTACCTGGGTTAGGCCCATATGTGGGCAGTCCGTGCAATGGGTGTATGGTACGAAAAGGACTCACCTGTAGATCGCCGCACACAGGGTCCTAATCCTCGGGTGAAGATCCTGCTGTGAAGGGGGAACATGGAGAAAGGGATCCATGTTGGAATCTGCCTGGGAGAAGATGAAAGGTTCTTCCATGGAGTCTGACACTCAATGTTGTCTTACGGTTCCTTCTAATTCAGTAGACTGTGTGTTTGGATAACATGTGTGTCAAAACTATGGGGACTGAGTCCACTCTTACCACCAGAATATGTTGGCCTGATTTCTGGCTAGCTCACTGTGCGCTTTCTGGAACCGTAAACCTCACAAGGTACTGGATGGTATCTGAACATTGGAACATGACAACCCTAATCACCCGAAGGAAATTGTGGAAACAGATCTACCCTTTCATTGTTATCTCAGGCATGCCCAAAGAGAAACACAAGAAATACACAAATTGCCGTTTCAAACATTTATTGAAGCAATTGGATTCTTGTTTAAAATATGTGAGCTGCAATTATTAACAGAAGGGAACAAAGCATTGCAACCAACATTACAAGAATAGTGAAAAAGAATAATAGTTTAACCATTATAATTATTGCAGTGATTATATGAATACACATAATTGTACTCCTACCTTGCACTACCTATCCTAGAACACAGAGTGAGAATGTGTTCCTGGCAGACACCTTGAAGTGGTCATTTACCCGTGTGTGTGATGACAGTCAGCAGGCTTGGAGTTCAGACACAAGCGAGTGTGCAGGATAATCCATGAAAATGCCCCTCTGCAGAAAAATGGCTTGTGGCAGTTTATATAATAAAAACTGGACCCATTCTCACTGTGCCTGAGTTTAGAGGCCTATGTCATTTTTTATTGTACAGACTCAAAGCTGTCTCCTAACAGACAAATGCAAGGGCAGTGTGCTCAGTGTACTTGGTCCTTGAATAAGATGTATATTGTTGTGATAATACGTCTAGAAGAAATGTGTTTGTATGCAAAGCACTTTCTGAGTACATTATCGTACACAAGCAAAATGTGTTAAAAAGAAGTCAAGTTTAAAGGTGAATGTGTAAAATAGGAGCATTTGTGCAAACGCCCTATTAACCCTCACAACACCCGGGGGCGCTAGAGGGCGCAATGCAAGATGGCCGCTCAGTAGAGCTGCACCGCCAGCTGAGCTCATAATCCGACAGTAATCCTTCAAATCCAGGCTCGCCTTCTACCTCAGCGCTGACTGCGTTTGCGCTCAGGACACGCTCGGACCGGACCGGACGCTTGAGGTTGGCCGCGGCTGGCGCTGGGGGTGGGCTGGGAGTGCCAGGGTTGTGCTTGGCTCCCTGGGCCTGGCGTGCGGTGGGCAGTGTGGCAGATCCTAGGGGACCGGTGGGCATCCAGCTGACGCAGACCTCGTTGGCTGGAGGGCTGCGCCGCCTCCGGGCTTCTGACCGTGCGGCCTTTCAGCGTCGGATTTGGTTGGGGGCTGCATTGTATCTCCTGGCCTTGGGGCCCGCCGGTGCGCGACCGCGGGCCTGCTCTGAGTTGCTTTAGTGCGTCGCTCTGTTTCCCGTTGCGCTCCTTACCTCGATAAAGTCCAGCCACCGCACACCCCTGCTCGGGGCCTCCTTGTCATCCGTGAGGCCTTTCAACTGCTGCCGGCCATGAGCCCTCAAACTGAGTGGGGTGAGGGCGCCTCGGGAGACCAGCTTCACCGCCTGTCCTGCTGCAATCTGTGGAGCTGCCCCTGCGCTACACCCCACTGTGCTATCTGCCTGCTCCTAGTGAAGACTGCATCTGCCCTATCTGGCGTGTCCTGCCAGTGCTGCTCCTACCTACATGCTTGGGCCTGCTTCTCCTTCCTCGTCTTGGCCTTCCTGACGCCGGTGTGCACCATAGATACAGGCCTGCTGCACCCTTGCTGCGTGGTATTTCCCCTTTTCCGGACCTGGCCAACCTGATGCGTTAGTCAGCTTGATCCTGCATTGGTCTCGGTGACGGCTGCTCATTGGCACTGCGTGGCCTTTCATTTGGAGACTGCTTTATGCTGACACTTCTGGGGGTGCTATGCCCTGCTCACACTGCAACTGCCGTAGCCTCTCTGACCCTCTTACAGTAGTACTTGCTGGGGCGCTACATCAATTTCATCAGTTGGGGCTGTGGTATACCTAAGGCATTGGGGAGGCCTGGGTTGGACTACTACACCAGAGTATTGGGCATACTGGACTGTGTGTGCACCGTGGGGAAGAGCCAGCCACGCCTCACCTTTGAACCCCGGAAAACTGGCAGGTCGGCCCAACATGCAGCCTCGGACTCGGAGGCAGACACCCCTAATGATCACTTAACTAATATTGACAAAACGCTCCTTGCGGTGCAGGCCAGCATGCAGTCCATTGATGTCAAAATAGACCACCTCAATCTTCACATGGATTACCTGTCCTCCAAGCTGGACAAACATGCACAGCCCCTGGGGGAGGCCGAGACGCGCATCTCGGATGCTGAAGATGGGTTGCAGCAGGTTACACAGAAGGCGGCCTCTATGGAGAAAGTCCTTGCCGTCATACAGGCCCGTAATGAAGACTTGGAAGCCGTAACAACGTGCGCATTCCAGGCCTGCCAGAATCCATGAACACGGGCCGCCTTGAGATCTATGTGGAGAGGCTTCTACGGGATATTTTTGGGTCGGAACAGTTATTGCAAGTCTTCATCGTAGAGCGCGCCCATCGTTCCTTGGCTTCAAGACCCCCCCCGGGCGCCCTGCCTCGACCTATCATTGCCTGCCTTTAAATTATAGAGATCGGGATGCGATTCTCCGCCTTGCCCGGGAGAAGGGCACCATCACACAAGAAGGTAACTCCTTTACCTTTTACCCCGATTTCACGCTGGCGGTACAGGAGGCCCGTAGGGAGTGCCAAAAAACTCCTCCTTGCTGCACATGTCCCGTACGCTAGGCTTTCTCCTGCCAGATTGCGAGTGGAAGACTTTGGATTTTGCTAAAACTGTATCCCGTTTCAACCGGTCGCCCAGATACGTGGGAGGAGACGACGCTGCGGGCCATAATGACCCAACTGATGGGCTGGGCGGACCTTGACTTTTCTGTGCTGCAGAGGTGCACTGCCCCTGGTCCTTCCTTTAATATTGTACTGTATCCTACCTGGTGGAGCTTCTGGGGAGCTGCAGAATGTTCTGGTCTGTGGCATGAATAGCTCGATTGCTAATGTCCTTTTGTTTAATAACCTGTTTTGTCCTTTCAGTTCCATAATGTTGGGAGGGCTCTCCTTCATGTACACATACGATATGCGACCACAGTAGATGGGTCTGGTAGGTCATGATGGCTTGGCCACCTCCTACTTACACTGGGAGGGAGCTTGTGTGCTCTGTACCCCCCCCCCTGTATTGGTGCTCCCCATCATTGGCTGTTTCCTTGGTATTATACTGGGGGGTTTTTGTTGGGTTTTCGAGATGGCTTTAGCTTGTTGAGGTGGCTGAAGTGGGTGGGGGTGATGCAGGGGGGGGTGGATTGGGGTTTGTTCATGTGGTTAGACAGTTACCTACTGCACAGGCTATTGCACTTGATTTCTGTTTTAATTACGGTCATATGGTAGATTTCCTACGCATATTCTGCTTTCAATATGCACAGTAATAATATGACAATTTCTTGTCTAACTTGGAACGTACGGGGGCTTAATTCACCGAAAAAGATCCGGCAGGTGATCGCTCACTTAGAACGCCATCACATTAGCATTGCCCTCCTGCAAGAAACGCATCTCATATGACACACTGATCAGCTGGTTGGGGCTCACTGGGCCGGCTGTCGCTTGGGCTCTTCCTATTCCTCTTATAGTCGGGGGGTACTTACACTGATAAAAAAGGGTCTTCCTTTAATGGCTTACCGCACTCATACAGACTCTGGCGGTCGTTATGCTATAGTGCACGGCACACTAGCAGGTAAACTGGTCACTATTGTTAATTGTTGTGGTCCAAATGTAGATAACCCTGGTCTATATGAAAGTCTTCTTGCGGTTTTGCGTGATTAGCCGGACGCAGCGCTTTTTTGGGGGAGACCTGATCACGCACCTAGATCCCAGCAAAGATAAGTCTAGTGGTAGGGAGGGTCACTTGCCAGGTGCGGCTCATGTAATTAATTCAGGGTTAGTGGAACTTAGTCTGCTGGACGTATGGCAGCACAGACATGTAGAAACACTTGAGGGCACGCATATTTCTACTGTGCATGGCAGTTGGTCTCGCCTTGATTACTGGCTGGTAAGCGAGGGTGTGGCAGGCTGGGTGACTGAGGTGGAGAGTCTACCACACACACTCTCTGATCACTGCCCTGTGAAACTCACTCTCTGTATCCCCCTGATGACCTCTCAACCCTTCACCTGGCGCTTTCGCTCCGAGTCATTCCTTGACCCTCTTTATTTGGAGACCATTCGTGAGGCTATTATACAATACTTTGCCAATAATAGGGGTTCTGTAGATAGTGCTGGAGTACTTTGGGAGGGTTTTAAGGCCACTATTCGTGAAACTTGCATCAGTACATCGGCTGGTATACTGAAGGATATACGGGGCCAAATAGCTACGGTAGAGGCTACGCTGACCCGCCTTGAGCGCGATTACGAATGTGCACCTAGGGAGACGACTCTTGCGTACCTCAAGGAAGCCATGCTTGAACATGCGAAATTGGCAGATGAAGAGCTGCGATATATCTCTAAGCGGCATGTGGTTCGTTCATTTGGGGAGGGCGGAAGACCAGGACACAACTTAGCCACAAAAATCAAACAACGCCAGAGCCAAGATATAATCACTAAGATCACAGACAAATCAGGGTGCGATCACTATAGCATCACAGATATTACAGAACAGTTCAGACAGACATATGAGACATTGTACACATCTCAAGGCGAGACGAACATGGCGGACCTCGATGCCTACTTGTCGCAGGTGGCCATTGCATGGTTGTCAGAGGGGCAAAGGGATTATCTGGGTCAACCTATCACGGTGGACGATGTCCGTATGGCTGTGGCCTCTCTCCCTAACAAAAAGTCCCCTGGCCCAGACAGCTTTCCCTCTGAATTTTACACGGCCTTCGCTGAGGAGCTCACCCCCTTTTTGCTGGAAATGTATGCGGAGGTCTATGACTCAGGTGTCCTTCCCCCATCTCTTCGTGAAGCATTAATTATTACCCTATTAAAAAAGGATAAACCACCTATTTATTGTGACTCACACAGGCCATTTTCGCTCATTAATACCGATGTCAAAATCTTAGCGAAAATATTGGCCATTCGCCTCCAGCCGCTGATGCAGAATTTGGTCCTACCAGACCAGTCTGGCTTCATACCCATGCGGTCTACCTCTCACAATCTTCGCACTTTGTTTGTTTTGTTCCACACCCTCTCTCCTGAATTGCCTGCGGCAGCCGTCATGCTCGACGCTGCCAAGGCATTTGATTCAGTTGAATGGGGTTATTTGTTCTTTGTCCTCCAGCGAATGGGCTTCTTTCCCTTTTTTGTTAACTGGGTCAAACTACTCTATTCACATTCTATGCCGCCAGTTCGCATGGGGGGCATACCTCAGACTCGATTTCCATCACTAGAGGCACTCAACAGAGGTGCCCCCTTTCACCACTGCTGTTTGCCCTCACTCTGGAACCCCTGGCCTGTCTAATTCGACAATGTCACAAATATGCGGCTATCAATTTACATCACCGACCACTCATCATTTCGCTATACACGGATGATATGCTGCTTTCCATTCGGAATCCTCGTGATTATTTGGCGCCTGTTTTGTGGGAATACATCCAGTTTGCTCGTTTCTCCGGATTATCCATAAACTGGTCTATATCGATGGTGATGCCATTAACCGCATGCACGTTTCTGCATGAGCTAGAATTCCCCCTTGAGTGGGCGTGAGAGTCGGTTAAGTATCTGGAGGCCTGGATTCACCGGGATCCGGATAGAGTACTTCGGGAGAATTATGGCACTGCTATGACGTGGTTGGAACATTAAATTGACAGGTGGATTCGTCTACCGCTCTCCCTTGCGGATCACATCGCTCTTGTAAAAATGGTGGTGCTGTCTGAATTTTTATACCTTTTTAATAACGTGCCTATCCCCCTCTCCCAGCATTTTTTAAGACACTACGAACGTTGCTTCTTCGTCTAATCTGGGGGGGGAAAGCAGGCTCGGGTGGGCCCATGCTTTTATCCTTGACTATAAGCATGGGCATTCAATGCACCTGATTTTTATTTATATGATTTCTGTGCGCTGGTGCACTACGCTCATTTTTGGTTTGCACCTCATGATTTCATTCCGCATGTAGTAGTAGAGCATTGGGACTCCAATACCACTGAGCTCCATCCTTACACATAGCCATCGACCTATGCACCGTGATACAATTAACACTGTTAATTCGTCGATTGCTGTCTGGCAGGCACTGGGCCGCTTGGCTGAGAAACTATCTTTATACTCCCCACTGCTTCCTATTGCTTATCATGCGGACATTTCCGTGACTCATGAAGAGGGGATCATGCGCATCTTGGCTCGGGCGGGAATTGACAAAATGCAGGATTTATTTCCTCATGGCACTTTTCTGACATCTGCCGATGTTGACTACATTCAGCATAAAACTCTTCTGTTCACATTTTTGCTTCATAGACTGAGGAAGGCGTCGCAGGCTCATTTCCCGACGTTTCCTGTGGAACCTCCGACGTCATTAGTTCTGCACACATTACTTACCAGCCCCACTCGACACAGGCGTGTTACTGAACTATACCGAGCTGCCAGAGCAGATAGAGCCCTCCCCGAAGATAAGAGCCTAACTAAATGGAAGCAGTATTTAGACCCGCAGCTCACCCGGGAGGAATGGGAACACTGCTGCGCTTTGACTGGCGCGCTCACATCTAACGGAAATCTGTGCATTATACATTTTAAATACCTTCACCAGACCTATCATACCCCACACCGGCTTTTTAAATATGGTCTCTCTCAGGGACTCAGAAATATGTACACGATGCAGTGCCTCGGGTGCAGACGTTTTGCACCTAGCTTGGTCCTGCAGGCAGGTGAGGAACTATTGGATGGAAGTAGTTGCTAGACTGTCCCAAATTATCGGGGTTGCTTTGACTTGTTCGCCCCAAGTGTGCCTACTGGGACTACTCCCCTTATTAAAAGGTGCTAATGGTAAACTAGCTAGAGTGGCACTACTTATTGCTAAGAGGCGAGTGGCGATGCTGTGTAACTGCAAACGGAGTCCTACAGTTGCATTATGGCTCAAAGATTTGATATATTGTAGAGAGAATTTTGTGTTATATGCAGAGGAGCTACCGGTGACCTCTCGTCCAAATGATATCTGGGTACCTCTGTTGACCTATCCACGTTCAAGTGCTTCACATGATGGCCCTGAAATTGCGGCTGAATAATTACTGTCATTGCCACTGATTGTGATCTGTGATGTTTACCACTGTACTGTTGAAGCTGGAATCTTCCCTATATGTATACATCTTACGGCCACGTTTTTGTTTGATAGTCAGGGCCGGACTGGGAACCAAAACCGGCCCTGGCAAAGTGCTCGGCAGGCCCCCGGGGGGTTGGGGGTGCCGCCGAGCTCTTTGCCAGGGCCGGTTTTCGGCCGATTTTGTTACAGGGCCGATTTTGCAGCTATGCTGCAAAAACGGCCCTGTAACAAAAACGGCCCCCAGGGGCCCAAAACCGGCCCCCACCCATGCGGCGCACCGGGGGATTGCCCGGTGCCCGCTAAGGCCAGTCCGGCCCTGTTAATAGTAATGCTTTGTTTTCTTCTTTTACCTCTCCTCCTATAATGTCATTATTCTTACACTGCTGTTTCTGTGTATTATATAATTCTCTATGAAAAATGACAAATAAAACTTTTTTTTTTTTAAATTCATCAAGTTCAAATAAGCACACCTGTATTAACACTCTAAAATAAAAAACTCACAACACCCACTCCTTGGCTGTAAGGAGACTAAAAGCTTCAGACTGTACATAAAGGCATATACTAAAATGAAAATGTATATATATAACAGAAATCTAAAAATCTAAAAATATATAAAATAATGCTCTTTAATAATGAAGCATAATGAAAGACAATATTGCATTTAAAGCCATCATGCAATTTAAAACTGCATTAAAAAAAATTGTATTGAAAAAAGATTCTGAATTAAAAATCTTGAAACTTCAGAAATGTTTTACATGTTCCGAGATTCATTAGGATCCAGCTTGCACAGATGATGTTTCTGTTGGTGCCCCTGTATCAAGCTCCAAAGAACAAACATGGTTGTGTCCAACTGAATCAGAAGCCGCTTATGGTTTGTCAGCCAGTAGGTTAGCCGTAGAGGATGAGCCAGGATCCGAAAATCCAGGAGCCAGAGCATCCAGAGAAAGGTTCATAATATGCATTTTGTAGCAACGGATATCGCATAGGACAACTCTGAAAATGGATTCTCAACGGATGCATCAGCAGATTCATATTCATAGATTGTACCGATTGCATTCCAAGGCATATATCCAAGGCACACTCGAAAGAGCACAGTAGGCAGCGGACCACAGGCTATACGCAATGTAAGCATACAGGTCGAAAGGACAAGGACCTGTCGTCATTCAGTTCCTGAAGGAGGGACGAGCCAAAATACTGTATCATGCGTCAATGACACAGCAGCACATGTGGTAGTGCCATTCCCATTCTGCTGCGTAGTGGAACTTCCATTGCAGAGCAGCAAAAATAGGAACAGAATCCCAACAATCAGAAAAAGTGTAAGCGGTATGCCTCCAAAGACGCTGGAAATGAAAGAGTGTATACAAAAATGGAATCACTCCGAAGACAGTTTGGAAAGTACTAAGAAACCCAGACCCAATCACTTTGAAAAAATGAACTACTCCACCAGTATTTGGAGCATTAAATATGCAGTGCACAAGTTCTCCAAAACATTGAGGGAGGGTAGTGTGTATTAGTGATTGAATTTCAGAAGAAGACCATGCAACTTGGAGATCAAACTTCTCTTTTGCAGATATTAAAGAAACTTCCTTCTGAAACAATAAGGCTTTCATTCGGCTCAGACTATCAAAGTTCACATTAAAAATAGAAATTGAAGGCCAAACTGTAACTCCTCTAACTGTACGAGCAGGTGGAAAAAGCGCATTCATAAAACAGGTCACGTCCCTGGAAACCGTTACCACATCAAATACTCCAGGTCTCATCCCACTCGAACCTTGGTCATTCAGCATCAAATAACTTCCATTGGAAAGTAATCTGAATGCCGGTCAAATCACACCAGTTGTGGAATCCTTCAGATAACAAGCTAAGTTTGCCATTGAAGCATTACAAGCTGTCTGAAGTGTGATCTTCCTGCAAAGTAAAGAATGGCTCAATGAAGATTTGCAGTCTGTACTGCTGAGAAATACTTGAGTTTTCCCATTCCTATACCCGTAGTCAAAAGGTAGGATCCATGTCTTGTGTACAAATCTCTTCCCTAACGCTGCATATCTGCCTACCTGAAAGTGTTTCAAACAGGATGTGAACTGAATTGTTGAAATTGGCAGTGAAATGAATCAGTTTAATAACCAATCGGCTGATGGTGTTTCCACTACTGTAAACGGTAACGTCTCTAAGTGTTCTGTGCTTAATATCTGAAAGAAACACGTTAGTTAGATTCCTCACCTTAGAATATCCCCAGGCGTCAGGCTAAATCCGGAAAGATTTTTGGTCAGCAATACCCTTGCGCGTCACTAGGCGTCGTCTGCGGCTCTGCGTCCGTCGTCGGCGTCGTGAACACCGGGGTAACGTCGTCGTAGTACTTAGATGTCGCCCTTGCGCGCTGATGTCAGTTCTTCTTTTTCCCCGCGCCAGTAAGCGCCGATCTGGGAAGAGCATACCCTTTTAGTTATTTTTTGACTAAACTTTTTTGAACTCTTTTGGTTCCATTCTTTGTCGACCTCGACTCTGGTGCTGATAGGGATGCCTGGCATCAAAGCTTGTGACACCTGTCACCGACTGATGTCGGTCACGGATCACCACCACCGGTGCCTCTATTGCCTTGGGGCCGACCATGATGCCGAGTCGTGTCTCGACTGCCGGGCCTTGACGTCGAAGGCTAGGTGGGAGCGGTCCCGCAAGCTGCTCGAGTTCCGGCAGTCGCCTCCGTGCCGCTCAAGGTCCCGGTCGAGGAGGAGGTCGAGGGACCGGTGCAGAGCTGCAGCCATCACAGCTCATCAGGGTCGAAGTCTTCGCGATCCGGTAAGTCGAAGCATAGCATGAAGTCGAAGAGGCGACATCGCTCTTCGGGCTCCCCTCGCTGGTCGCGCGACTCAGCTGAGGGTTTGGGTGGCACCACCCGCACAGCTCCATCAGAGCCGCAGGAGTCCCGTACAACCCCATACCCTCCGGTCCCTAGGTCTGACACGACTCCGGCGGAGGTCAGGGACTTCCTCGCCGCCATGAGGAACCTGGCTCCGCCATCGACACCTGCCGGCACGCCTTCGGGCCCCGCAGGCTCGACTGGGAGGCCTAGCGAGCAGGCGGCTCCGGCCCCGGCGCCGTCATCGACTCCGGTCCCGACGCCGCAGGCCCCCGGGGGATCCAGACCTGGATCCCAGTCGGCGCCGGTCGACCTCACGACCCCTCCGCCGGCACCGACTCCTCTGGTGCCGCCCCCGGTGCCACCTTCGGACGACGCCATTCCCCGGTTTAGGCCCGGTCCGGACCCGGCGTCAGAGTGGCGCCGCCCAGCGCCGCATCCGACGCCAATGGGTGACAGATTCATCTTCCGTCCGGCTCCGATCCTTCCACCTGTATACCAGGAATTGGATGACGGTGACGACTGGGACAGGCCCTCTGGCAGGGCCAGTTATTTCAGGACTGGGCAGACGAACTGGGGGATGCCAGTGGTCTTGACACCTCCCCAGACACTGGCTTCATCTCTCCTCCGACCGTGGCTTCGGAGGAAGGTGCTACATTTTCTGTGGTGCTGCGCAAGGCGGCCGAAGCCCTTGGGCTGGAGCTGCCTGCGGTGGCCGTGAGGACTAATCTCCTCACTGAAGTGCTTCAACCGTCAGCAAGCTCCTCTGAGCCTCTGATGCAGTTCAATGAAGCACTGAGTGATGGTCTGAAGGGCACCTGGTCCAAGCCCTCCACAGTTCCTCCTGTGGACCGGAACGTGGCCCGGCGCCACCGCCCTGCACCGGGCGACCCCAGTTTTCTGTCCATGCATCCCACGCCCGAGAGCCTGGTTATCCAGGCCTCTACCTCCCAGACCTCCTTTCCGTCTGCTCCCCCGGATCGAGAATCCAAAAGGTTGGAATAGTCTGGGAAGAAACTGTTCTCCTCCCTTAGTTTGGGGTTGCAGTCTATCAACACCGCGTACCTTTTGGACCGTTACTCCCACTCCCTGTGGGATACGGTGGAGGACGTGCTGCCCCAGTATCCGGAGGAGGCCCGGACACGGCTCGCCCAGGCTGTTGCCGAGGGGCGGGATGCGGTACGGCATGCTATCCGATGTGGACTGGACACAACTGACTCGCTAGGCAGGGCAATGGCGACCACGGTGGCGATTCGTCGCCACGCCTGGCTGAGGTCCACGAGTTTCTCCGGGGATGTCCAGAGCACCCTCATGGACATGCCCTTCGATGGCAGTTGCCTTTTTGGTGACAATGCGGATAGTGCGCTGGAGCGCTTTAAGGACTCCAGGGCTACGGCCAAGTCCTTGGGCCTCTCGGCTACGGCCAAGTCCTTGGGCCTCTCGGCCCGTGCCCTCAAACTTCTGCTTTTCGTCCCTTTCATGGCCAGGGAAGGGGTGCCCCCTCACATCCGTCTAGCCACAGGCCGCAGAACCAACTTCAACGCGGTCGCGGACGTGGATTCCGCCGAGGCAGAGCAGGGGGACAACGAGCCGGTCCGTCCACATCTACCCCAGCAGCATCCACCTCAAACCCCTCCTAGTCCGAGCTTTCAGGCCCATTCCACGCCAGTGGGAGGCAGAGTTCGCCATCACCTGCTCCACTGGCGTACCATCACATCGGACAGGTGGGTGCTGAAAATCGTCCGAAGGGGCTACTCCCTCCCCTTCGAAGCGACCCCTCCAGCCATGCCACCGCAGTGCCACCGGATTTCTGGGGATCACTTGCAACTTCTGCAGGAGGAAGTTACGGCCCTCTTGGCCAAGGGGGCCATCGAGCGCGTTCCTGGTCAAGACGTAGGTTGTGGTTGTTATTCCCACTACTTTCTGGTTCCCAAGAAGGGCAAAGGGGGCCTACGCCCTATCTTGGACCTCAGGAGCATCAACGCCTTCCTCCGGAAGGAGAAGTTCAAGATGCTCACCTTAGCTCAGGTTCTGGCTGCCCTAGACCCTGTAGACTGGATTGTTAGCTTTGGACTTGCAGGACGCTTATTTCCACATCCCCGTCCTGCCGGCCCACCGGCGTTACCTGCAGTTCACAGTGGGCCAAGAGCATTTTCAGTTTACCGTGCTCCCCTTCGGCCTCACCAGTGTTCACGAAAGTGATGGCGGTGGTTGCAGCTCATCTGCGCAGATTAGGGGTTCCAGTCTTCCCCTGTCTCGACGGCTGGTTGTTGAAGGCGGGCTCGCCCCAGGCAGTCGTCTCCCACCTCCAGACTACGGCCGACCTCTTGCATTTGCTGGGGTTCTCCATCAATGTGCCGAAGTCGCATCTAAGTCCCTCCCAGAAGCTCCTCTTCATCGGAGCGGTTCTGGACTCGGCGCAGTTCCTGGCCTATCCTCCGGAACAGCGGGTCCGGGATATTCAGGCTCTGATTCCCATCTTTCGGCCTCTATCCCGGGTTTCGGTCAGGTTGGTGCAGCGGCTTCTGGGTCTGATGGCCTCCTGCCTCCTGTTGGTGCATCACGCCAGATGGCGGATGCAGGCTCTGAAGGACTGGGTTTTTCTAAGACCCAGCGGTGCCAGGGAAAAACACCTGAAACCTTCGTGGGTTACCTGTTCTGGCGTACCAAACACAGAGACACGGGACACTTCCAGCGACGTCAGAGATCAGCGTTTATTTACTGCAGGGATACAGAGGTCACAAGAAGTACACAGCGTGTAGGTTCTCGGAGACTGCTTCAATTTGCAAAAGTGGATCGCTCCTTTTATACACGTTTTTCCCATAGAACAGTATAGTGAACAAAGATTACAACTCAGTTCCCATAATAAACTTCAAAAGGGTCGCGTTCATGTTTCAGGAGGCCGGAACATAATTACAACAGTATTGCCAGTTCCCAACTGTAAAAACATATCCTCTCTGCAATAAAACACATTCCATCCTGATCGTAAACACATTAGGAGAAGGGGCAAGAACAGCTGCAAAGAAAGGACAAGGATGCACAACTGATTAGAGAAGAGTGTTAAGAGTAATAAAGGGAACTTGATAACGGGATCAGAGACCCCGTGTCTAATGTATGCATGACTGAAACAATAGACCGGCACGGCAAGATGAGCCTTGGGCGGGGCCATCTGCCTTCATCGTGTCATTTCCCTCGTCATAAAAGTCATACTCCAAAGAACACGTGTCCCTCGTGTAAGCTTGGGAGTCCCAGGGTCACGAAGCGGACAAAGTCCGTTCGCTGGCTACTTGAGGGCAAGAAACAAAATGGATGCCGTATCTAAAATGGAACCCGAGGGTTCAGATGAACAAACACAAAAATAAGACGAACCATACGTGGTTGCGTAGCGAAACTGCGTACACCCACTATACTCGTCATTTGCGGTTCGTAGATACCCAACTCATCCATATTCGTCACCACCCAAAAGTGTCGTTCCGTCCCACACGGAACCTCAGACGCTCCTTTTGCCCTCATGTAGGCAAGCACTAGTCAAGATCGGAATCTATTTCAATATTCATCAGATCGTTCAGTTGCTGCTGGAACATCATTCTATTCATCAACGTCTCCTTGGTAACAGATGGTCGTCTTATACACGTTGTAGCACATAGGCCACATAAGGCAGGACCACACTGTACACAAAGACAACACGTGAACAGAAACGTTACAACAACTCCTACGATCATCAGAATCTTCCAACCCCAAGTTGACATCAGGCCCCAAAACCATCCTAGAAGCGTCCAATTACCTTCGTCCACGTGTATGGACTCGGAGATCTTGTGCAACTTCGAGATGGCTTGGTAGACAGTTGGAGCATTGTCAGGAATAAAAATGCAACAACTCGAATGGATAACTTTACACACACCACCTCTATCTGCGAGAACAACATCTAGAACCATACGGTTCTGCAACGTCATGAGTCTATCCGCCTGAAGTTCAGCTGTTAGATTACCAAGGGCACTTGCAGTAATATTAGCAGTCGACTCTACTACACGTGTCAGCTGTCTTAGGTTCCTACTATTAACCATAGGTCCCCAAAACGGCAAGAAACCCTTAAAGAAGTCTCCTGCTTCTTGACCGGCAGTATCCTCTTTGCTAATAACGCCTCTCGCAACTCTAGTTTTGTGATAATCTGAGGCAACTGTGAAAGTCGGTGGTAAAAGATTCGCAATATAACAGGTACCCGAAAAATCACGGGGTAACCATGTATATGCGCGTTCATAACATACAAAATAAGTGCCCTTAGCGGTCAGAAAAACAGGGGAAGAGAGCATCGGCAGAACATACGTGTCAGTGCAAGCACTGTTCCCAAGTTGTGCTCTCGGATTTCGACCCAAACCTTTCAAGCAGAAATTTCCGAGGTGTGGTACAATCCATATTGGGGACGAGCTCTTAAGCTGTCTATCACCCACTGACGTACTATACTCAACCTCGCTCAGATCCTTATAAGCCTGTACCTCTTCACTTGGGATAAGCGATGCATCAAAAACATCTCTATCTAAATCCGCTATCGCTATCGCCAAAGGTTTGTGATACGGCCCAGGACCAAAATTGGCAGAACGTGGCTCTCGACTGGGGTAGGAATCTAGTGCACTACGGAACATAGTTTGGAATGCTCGAGCCGAACCCTGGGAGCTGTAAGGAAGGACCAAATATGGAATACCCCTATCCATGGTATGTGGCATTAACCCACACACCCAACAATTGGTAGTATTCATCACCAACTGATGCTGATGTAGAAGTTGGACGAAGGAGTTATTCATAAATTCCGCACGTCTAACCTGCTCATGTTGAGGCAGAGGATGAAAAGAATGTGGGGAAACAGTGGTGAGGGAGCTTAGTTTAGAAGAAAAGGTAGGTGAAACAGAAGGTAATAACAACTGTACTCCAAAATACACTCCACCCACCAATAACATAGATACGGTCAGGAACAGTAGGAACACCTGAAACAAAAAACATTTTGTACGTACAACTCTTCTTAATTCTGATCTCTGCGCCGACATCCTTTCTACTTCCAACAGCTTAGAGAATGCCATCCTCTACAAACCGTCCGTGACGTACTTGACGCACTTCGTTCTGAGTAGCGATTATCAATCCCCAGGAGTTCCCAGGAATCGACAAAAGTAACCGACCTAGCGTCAGAAACCTGCTAAACAGAAAGGAGTACCCGCACGGCCCTACGGTGACCCGGATGGAGAGGTTTCCTCGAAAAGTTCAGTATTATTACAAGTCTCTTAGCCGTAGGACAGCACATAAAAACTCAAAAAGAAAGGATATAATTGTCCATAATGTTCATAACATCAAAAGCAAATATACAACTAATTTTTATTAGTCCTTGAACGAAGAAAGTATCAACTTCTTCCAGGTCGAGTTTGCTCTACAAACAATTGTTCAGCTGGCGCAACAGTATTCGATGAAGTGGACAACGAGTCAGACCTTGGGCTTTCTGCTACCGATGACACCACATGCGGGTTTGGCAGTGACAAATCATTCCCCACAGGTTGAGCGTCGCTAAACGGCACAAAGTGCAAAGGAGTCTCAATTTCTGTTGCCGAAATCCCAGTCCTCACCCAACCATCCGTTGGTAAGGGGATCGGTACCTTTTTCGTATGGCTGGCGTGTACCCAATTCTTCCGGCCCTCCAGTCGAACCGCAGTCCTCGTGGTCAACAAGACTTGAAAGGGTCCTACAAATCTTGGCTCCAAGTTACGTTTCCGACCAAAATTTCGGGTAACAACCCAGTCCCCTGGCCGGAGCTGGTGTCCAGGACCCTCTGTCTGCGCCGGTAGAGCTTCAAAGACCTGTTGATGGATTAACCGTAGTTTAGTGGTCAAATCATGCAGGTAATCAATTAACATTGGATACTCAAGACTATCAAAAGCCCTTGGTCTCGGGACCCCCCAAATATTCGCACACAATCTCATATGGGCTAAGCCCTACTCGAGAGTGTACGGTCGCTCTGGTCGATAGGAGAGCCAGAGGCAATGCATCAGGCCATGATAGACCAGTCGTAGCCTGAATCTTGGCGAGTTTTAGTTTCAGGGTGCCATTGTACCCTTCAACCAAACCCGCTGCCTGTGGATGATTAGCACTATGGAATTTTTGACGAATTCCAAGACCCTTACACACACTCTGCATTACACTTCCCACAAACTCACTTCCATTATCCGACCATACAATCCGTGGCATTCCGTACCGAGGAAAGTATTCCTTCAGCAGGGTTTTTGCTGTGGACAGGGCAGTGTTATCCTTAAGAGGATAGGCCTCAATCCATCTGGAGAACGCACAAACCACAACCAAAACATACTTTAGGTTATTGCATCTCTCCATATGGATAAAGTCCAGCTGGATAACCTCAAAGGGACAAACAGGAGGAGCAAAATGACCAGGTGGAGTGGGGGTGCCCTTGCCAGGATTGTGCATCAAACACACCATACAGTTCTTAACCACTCTCTCGGCACAGTTAGCAATACCCTCATTTCTCCATACAGGGGACAAAAACCTACATATTCCTTTCGCACTGATATGTGACAACCCATGAGCCATCGTCACAACAGCTAATACGTACGCATCTGGTAACCACCTCTGACATTCCGTCAGGTCAACCCAACATCCATGCATGTCCAACTTTCCCGTACTTTCTTTCCACTTAGTCTTTTCGGCTTTAGTAGCTTCGTTCTGAATTGCTTTCACACTCTCAATAGAATTTTCACACATACCAGTCTCCATCGGCCACCTCACTGAACTCGTGACATACATTCGGGTCGCAAGATCCTTAGCCGTTTCCTTAGCAATCTCATCCGCAAACGCATTACCACGACCAACATCATCCGTCACTTTCCGATGTGCACTACATTTAACAATCGCCACTTGTTTAGGCAGTGTAAGTGCATCCAAAAGGTCATTCACGAGCTGCCCATGCTGAATCTTCGTACCATGCGATGTCATAAATCCTCTTTCTCTCCACAGTTTTCCAAAGTTATGCGCAACACCGAATGCGTACTGACTGTCGGTAAACACATTCACTCGCTTTCCTTTAGACAAAACACACGCTCTTGTCAATGCAATCAACTCTGCAGCTTTTGCTGAATTCTGATTCAATCTCGCAGTTTCCACAACCGTGCTCAACGTCACTACAGCATACGCAGTCGTCACATCACCATTCGGCAATTTAAAGCACGAGCCACCCACATACAAAGTACCATCGGGATCTGTCAAGGGAGTGTTTTTTAGGTCCACACGACCTTTTGTTTCTTCCTCAGTTCGTAAATAACAATCATGTGGTGGCACATCATCTGATTCCATATTAATCGGCAACAATGTCGCCGGATTCAGTACATTACAACGTTTGATCTGTATATGACTTGCCAAAAGGGTCAGCTCGTACCCAGACAACCTTGCACTCGTCAGATGTTGAGTCTTTGTCCGATTCAAAAGAGTATCAACTGCATGCGGAACCATCACCATGAGCATATTATCCATAACAAGACCTGCGGACTGCCGAATAGACGCTGCTGCTGCCGCTGTCGCCCTCAAGCAACTTGGCAACGCTCTAGCTACCGGGTCTAAGGTCGAGGAAAAATATGCACACGGGCGCTGCTTGCCACCAAATTGTTGCGTTAAAACACTCAACGCACAACCTTCCCTCTCATGAACGTATAATGTGAATGGCTTGCTGTAATCAGGAGTACCTAACACAGGAGCCGAACACAGTGCATCACGTAGTTCAGAAAAACTTTTCTGACATTCCTCCGTCCATGGCAAAGGAGTCGAAACGTCCTTGCACGTGAGAGCTATCAATGGCTTCGCTAACAGTGAAAAATTCGGAATCCACTGTCTGCAATATGACGTGATACCTAAAAAGGCACGCACATCTCTCTGGGTCGTCGGCACAGTCATTCGAGCAATTGCTGCAATTCTTTCAGGGGTCAACCTTCTTCCCGCCTTTGACAATAAGTGACCTAGGTAGGTAACTTCTTGACAACAATATTGCAATTTAGAAGGTGACACTTTGTGGTGTAAGTCACAGAGATGCTGTAATAGTGACACAGTAGCAGTCTTGCAAATTTGTTCAGTATCTGCAGCTACCAACAGATCGTCAACGTACTGAATCAAAACCGCACCAGTCGGCAGCACAAATGCATCTAGTTGACTTTTAAGAGCTTGGCTGTATATCGATGGGCTCTCACAGTAGCCTTGAGGTGCGCGTTTGAACCGAAAACTGCGACCTCCTAACGAAAATCCGAACAAATCACGACTTTCCTCAGCAATCGGAATGCTAAAGAACGCATTCTTCAGATCGATCACCGAGAACCATGATGCAGAGGCTGGAATCAGAGTCAGTAAAGCTGTAATGTCTGGAACCACAGGAAACTGCGGGACAACAATTTTATTTACTTCCCGTAAGTCAATAACTAGACGGTACACGGGAGGCTTGGACGGATCAGTTCGTTTCAGAATAGGCAACACGGGACTATTACACACGTTACCTCGTGTCTCCTCGATAACATCTTTACCGATCAGATCATAAATGATCGCTAATAGTGCCCGTTCACCATCAAGGGAAATACGATACTGGGGTATGCGTGGTAAACGCGCATCAACTTTCAATTGAACAACATAAGGTGGGATATCCAGCAGGCCCACATCATTGGGACCTGTTGCCCACAAAGAAACCGGAAGAGAACTCAATTCCGGTGGGAGCTTATCGATCGAGAGATACATAGGGGAAATCACATTCTCACCCAATGTAAGCTCCACACCCGCAGGAGAGCAGTACAAAGTCGCATGTAACCTCTTCAACAAATCCAAGCCCAAAAGATTCTCACCACAACCAGTAGTCAAAATCAAAGGAGCTTCTAACTCATGAGACCCAATCGTAAGGGGCAAGGGGCTAGAAACCGGATTGCTAACGGGGGCGCCAGAGAATCCAACGGAAACATTCGTTAAGCCAGACAAAGGCGCGCCAGGGAGTTTCGAATGCATAATGGAACTTTTTGCTGCACCAGTGTCCAACAGAAAAGGCTCAACGACGCCCAATGTGGCTACTGCAACATAAGGCCCTCTCTGATCAACCGGAACAGATACTTCTCCCTTCCTTTGTCTATGGCTGTCCTAGTAGATACCATCCGTATCAACATCATGCTCAACGTAACAGTCATCCACATGATACTGTGCAGATCTACCGGACGATTGTTCACGTCGATCGAAACAATTCTGCGAGTCTGAGGAAGTGGCAAAACGCTCGGCCTGATTCTGAGTAACTCCACGACCTCTACCACGTGAAGCTTGTTGAGGACCACCACGACCTCCTCGAGCTGACACACCATTATTCCTATCACGGAGAACCGGACAATTAAACTTCAAATGGCCCTCCCCTCGACAATACGCACATTGATTATATCCCAACACAAAACGAGGTGCGGGAGAGTCATTTCGCGTCTGCAATCTAGAGAACTGTGATTGCGATCTATTTGGCTGTTGCGAATCATTGAAATTTGAGCGCGGAGGATACGCTTGCTGCAATAAGACCTTAGTTTTAAGATCCTTTGTTTTCTTATCTGCACGTTCACTTTCCTCCTTTTCCCTATTTTCGTAATATTGGGCCGTAGCCAATATTTGAGCAGTGGTAGAAACAGCCCATGAACTCTCAGAATTTTTTAACTTATTGCTAAGTTCGGGCAACAAGTTCGATACAAACTTATCAACAAACAGCCGCTGACCACCTTCTGAACCCATGTCCTGGCCACTATGATCGACAAATGCTTCCTCGAATCTCGTAAAGAAATCGGAAACGCTTTCGTCCCTCTTTTGCTTGCACGCGGACAACTTGTCCCAATTGACGCGCATCGCCGGCATAAGCGTTTTCATAAGGGTAATTATCCTCTGGGGCAGTTCCACAATAAGCTGCTCAGGCTTAGCCCCAACAACTTGCTGAGCGTCTGCCGCTGTAAGGGCAGCCCAGTCACCGCCTAACTCGGCCGCGTGATTCTCGTGACGAATTTTCGCCCAAATCGGCTGAGGCACTACATTGCCAAACAACATGTCAATATCAGCAAGGTTCATAACAGTAGCATCCACCAATTGGGACAGCTCCTTATACTAACCCGCTGGATTTTTACGGGGATCAGGCAAAGTTTGCTTCACCTGTAAGACTTCCGATCGTTTCCAAGGGAGGTGTATCCACACTCTCTGAAAACGGCCTGGGACAGCAGGGTTAGCATTAGGATCACCTGGCATCCATACTGGGGGAACTTCCCGCATCAGATATTGACCAGGTTGTGCCATCCACGCTGCAGTCTCTTCCTTAAACAATGCTCGAGGTTGCACTGTACATCGAAATGATAACAAACGTTCTAGAGCTTCTCAAACCCTGTCACCTACGATCACACCAGTTGTGAACTGATGCTGGAGCTCAGAAACCTCAGACGGTACATTATCTACCACATCATGATCCCACTCCTCCTTCAACGATTTACACAATTCCTCAAACACGAATCGTTGAGTGGGCGCATTAAACTGAGAAAATGTTTCAAACACTACACGCGAAGGGTATTTAACAGGATTACGGATCCATTTACGTGCCATTTTTACCAGCGATTCACGTTCCCTATCATCAGGAAGCTGACTGCGCCTCTGAGCGGCATCTGAAAAAGTCGAGCCGAGCATTGGCCCAAAAAGCGGAGAATAAAGAGTAGCAACAGCAGTCAGGAGACGACTACGAACAGAAGGAGAAGAGTAAGAAGATGCAGGCGCAGCAACAGTAGGGGTGGAGGCAATAGAAGTAGACGCGGCACCAGGAGTAGTGGGAACGACAGACTGAGGAGGGACTTGAAAAGGCGCAGTAGGAAGAGGAGCCGGTATCTGCGGCACAAGGGGATTCGGGAGAGCGGGAGGAAAGGCGGGCTGACCAGCGGCCGCCAAAACAGCAGGTGGAGGAAGAGGTAGAATCACAGGACCCAGAGTATCGGGAGCATAGGGAGGTGGTGATTTCAACAGATAAGACAATAGCGAATCCTCTATCGGTTCTTCTCCCAACTTATCGACATTAGACGGTAGCACCGGATAACATTTATCCACCGCCATATGATGAAGTCGAACACTAACTTCCTGCTCTTTCTCATTTTTGTCTCGCTGATACTGTTCAGCATCTTGCATCACAGCAATAACACCTTCTCTTTTATTTTTCTTACTGTTTGATTTCTTTCTGCTTGGCCTCTTTCCGCCATAACCGGAAGGAATCAAACATGGCTGGCCTAGCCTTCTTTTTAAACAATTTAGCTTCCAAATTATCTAAAACGGCAGTTTCGAAACTACCATGAGATGGCCAACTAAGAACGCCATCATTTTTAGTGTAGCGGACCCAATATTCATTATACACGATAGGACCCACACCATGGCGACTATAGAGCTCGTAAATTGGAGTTCCAACCGGAGGTATCGGACATGAATCCTCCAGCCGGGAATCCGTTCTGCAACATTTGAGAAACCCAAACAAAGTACTACGGCTAGGCATCGCGCACACTAACCGAGTTTACAAACTTCAAGGGCTATCGAGTTTATGATATCCTCGCAAAAAGTTTGCGAGACCCTCGGTTTTTGGCAATTGCAATCGTCAAATAAAACCCAACAACTAAGAACCACGAATGCTATGGTACCATGCAAACAACAAAGGAACACTGGGAGCGACCCACAAATACTTAACTGAAAGAACAATGGCGTCACCAGGAAGGCCCGTCTATCGTCTCGCCGTACAAAGGACTACGCCAGGCGCCAAAACAGGTCGACAGTCAGGGCATCAGTCCGTCGCAGCCGTCAGGAGGCGGGGATCTTCGCGGGAAAAGACGTCGGGCCACTTATTTCGACAACTAGATCGATGAAGCGGGGTGCACCTTCCCTCGGAGATTTCACACGAAGTTCCTCACGATCGTCGGGCTTTGGACCGGTACCGTTGATGTCGCCCCACGTTGGGCGCCAACTGAAGGACTGGGTTTTTCTAAGACCCAGCGGTGCCAGGGAACAACACCTGAAACCTTCGTGGGTTACCTGTTCTGGCGTACCAAACACAGAGACACGAGACACTTCCAGCGACGTCAGAGATCAGCGTTTATTTACTGCAGGGATACAGAGGTCACAAGAAGTACACAGCGTGTAGGTTCTCGGAGACTGCTTCAATTTGCAAAAGTGGATCGCTCCTTTTATACACGTTTTTCCCATAGAACAGTATAGTGAACAAAGATTACAACTCAGTTCCCATAATAAACTTCAAAAGGGTCGCGTTCATGTTTCAGGAGGCCGGAACATAATTACAACAGTATTGCCAGTTCCCAACTGTAAAAACATATCCTATCTGCAATAAAACACATTCCATCCTGATCGTAAACACATTAGGAGAAGGGGAAAGAACAGATGCAAAGAAAGGACAAGGATGCACAACAGATTAGAGAAGAGTGTTAAGAGTAATAAAGGGAACTTGATAACGGGATCAGAGACCCCGTGTCTAATGTATGCATGACTGAAACAATAGACCGGCACGGCAAGATGAGCCTTGAGCGGGGCCATCTGCCTTCGTCGTGTCATTTCCCTCGTCATAAAAGTCATACTCCAAAGAACACGTGTCCCTCGTGTAAGCTTGGGAGTCCCAGGGTCACGAAGCGGACAAAGTCTGTTCGCTGGCTACTTGAGGGCAAGAAACAAAATGGATGCCGTATCTAAAATGGAACCCGAGGGTTCAGATGAACAAACACAAAAATAAGACGAACCATACGTGGTTACGTAGCGAAACTGCGTACACCCACTATACTCGTCATTTGCGGTTCGTAGATACCCAACTCATCCATATTCGTCACCACCCAAAAGTGTCGTTCCGTCCCACACGGAACCTCAGCTCTGCAGTGGGACCTGAAGTTTCAGTGGGCTCAGCATTGGGGCAACCTGTCTGACCATGTCTTGACCTCGGAGGGCACTGGAAGGCAGTTGCAGAGGTGGTTCACGGACCGCGATTGGGACAATGGCAGATCCCTCTCTCTACCCCAACCGGAGCACGTAGTAGTGATTAATGCGTCCCTCCTGGGATGGGGGGGGCCACATGGAAGAGGTGGAGATCAGAGGCCTCTGGTCCCCGGCAGAGTCCCGGCTCCATATCAACCTTCTGGAGCTGAGAGTGATCCGACTTGCACTGAAGGCATTCCTTCCCTCGGTCCGGGGAAGTGTAGTGCAGGTGTTCACGGACAACACCACCGCCATGTGGTACTGCAACAAACAGGGCGGGTGGGGTCGTGGAACCTTTGTCAGGAGGCTCTGCGCCTCTGGACATGGCTGGAACATCAGGGCATCACCCTGGTGGTTCAACATCTGGCGGGCTCTCTGAACGCCAGAGCAGACGAACTCAGCCGCCGGTGCATGATGAATCACGAATGGCGTCTGAACTCGGACGTGGCGCAAGGCCTCTTTCGGCAGTGGGGAGAGCCTTGGTTAGATCGATTCATCACTGAAGAGAACACGCAATGTCAGCAGTTCTGCGCGTTGGAGTTTCCAAGGCGGCACTCGCTCAGAGACGCTTTTCGTCACGAGTGGAGTTGTGGTCTGTTGTACTCCTTTCCGCCTATACCACTTCTGCCCAGAGTGCTGAAGAAGATCAGGCGCGACCGGGCCCAAGTCATCCTGGTGGCTCCGGATCGGGCACAAAGATACTGGTATCCCGAGCTACTCAGTCTATCGATCGATCCCCTGATCCGCCTGCCTCTTCAGGAGGACCTTCTGTCGCAGCATCAGGGGACGGTCCTCCACCCGAACCTGCCCAGCCTCCACCTCCATGCGTGGAGATTGAGCGGCGACAGTTGATGCCATTTGACTTGCCTCCTGAAGTCTGTAATGTTATTCTGGCAGCCAGGCATCCCTCCACAAATTCGGTATACGCCTGCAGGTGGAACAAATTTGTGGCATGGTGCACAGCAAAGGCTGTGGATCCCCTTTCTGCCCCTCTTTCTGAGGTTCTCCTCTTTCTTCTTTCCCTGGCCCAGCAGGGCTCTGCTCTGGGTACCCTTAAGGGATATCGTTCAGCTATTTCTGCTTTCTTATGGCTTCCTGACCAGTCTTCTCTTTTCAAATCCCCTGTTGTTTCTCGATTCTTTAAGGGCATTACTCACATGTTTCCTCCTGTCCCTTTCGTAATGCCTCAGTGGGATTTGAATCTAGTATTGACCTATCTGATGTACGCTCCCTTTGACCCACTTCATAATTGTCCCCTTCGTCTTCTGACTCTTAAGACTGCTTTTCTGGTTGCCATCACCTCTGCTAGAAGGGTGAGTGAGCTCCAGTCTCTCTCTTCTAAGCCTCCTTTCCTTTCCGTCCATCCGGACAAAGTTGTTCTCAGGACTCGTCCTTCCTTTCTCCCTAAGGTGGTAACTGCCTTTCACATTGAACAGTCTGTTACACTGCCCACCTTCTTTCCACCTCCGCATCCCTCGAAAGAGGAAGAGAGGCTCCACCGTCTGGACCCAAAACGGGCGCTGTCCTTCTATCTGGACCGCACCAAACAGTTCCGGGTGGATGACCAACTCTTTGTTGGCTACGTGGGCGCTAAGAAGGGGCGGGCGGTGCACAAGCAAACTATCTCTTGGTGGGTCGTTTTGTGTATCAAGGCCTGCTATTCCTTAGCTAAAAAGGAACCTCCTGTAGGGCTGAGGGCCCATTCCACTCGGGCCACAGCGGCGACCACTGTTCTGGGCCGGGGAGTCCCCTTGCAGGACATTTGTCAGGCAGCAACGTGGGCCTCGCTGCACACGTTTGCCAAACACGAGACGGCTTCTTTGGCCGTTCTGTTCTCCAGGACTTTCTGGTGTGATCTTGGTTCGCAGACCCACCACAGGGGTTGGTATTGCTGGGATATCTATTCTAAGGTGAGGAATCTAACTCACGTGTTTCTTTCAGATGAACAAGTTACTTACCTTCGGTAACGATATATCAGCAAGAAGCATTAGTTAGTTAGATTCCTCACCGCCCCACCCATCCTCCCTGTTCTGCGAACCAATATCTAGGGTTGAGGTCATCCCTTTCAGGGCCCTAGAATTTTTGGCACCAGTGTTGGTCTCTTGCATGGCTCTGCGTTCCTGGCGCGGAAAGCTATGTACAAGAACTGACGTCAGCGCGCGAGGGCGGTGTCTAAGTACTCCGACAACGTCATCCCGGCGATCACGACTCCGACGACGGACGCGGAGCCGCAGACGACGCCTAGCAAGGGTATTGCTGACGAAAAATCTTTCCGGATCCAGCCTGACGCCTGGGGATATTCTAAGGTGAGGAATCTAACTAACTAATGTTTCTTACAGATATATCGTTACCGAAGGTAAGTAACTTGTTCATTAGATAATTCGCGTCTTTGCCATTATTTTATGCGAGCATGTTAAATTATATATTAAAAATAAATGAGTGCCATTCAAGTACTTCCAAGGCATGCAACCACTCTTCAGAGTCTGCAATGTCCATGTTAATGGCATGATGAATCTAAGCTGACTTTGCCCTTATTGTAAGAGGGACATGTCACTTTGCATTATGTTAAATTCTTGTGACACAATTTATTCAAAGAATAAATCCTAGTTGATAATGTAGTTGTGCCATTGTGAACTACTGCTAACGCCTTTTTTAAATTAACTGTCAATTTCACGTATCACCTCAGAGACAAGTGTTCTTTCACCTCATCTAACGCTGAATGTTGTAACCATTGAAGACATCATAACTTTCTCACGCTGTATGCTGTCATCAGTCCTGAGTGTTGTGTCTGCACATAACATGGGTCTGGCCTGTTTGTTCTAAAACCCTTTGTGTTGTTTAAAAAATGTGTATGACAACCATTTGTTTCTAATGCCACACTAGCCACCCCTCTGGACAGGAATGTGAAGAATTGTATGTACCATTCTGTATCTTATTATTGAGCTGTTCCTCTGTGTAATTTGTAAATTCTTGCCACTTGTCAAATTGTGCAGGAATGTTTGGCGTGTTAATATCCCATTATCTTAACCAAGCCTAGGCATGATGTTTGCTGTACAGTTTTGTTCAGAAAATGATTTGTCTTGGTGCTAGACGCGCTCTAAACAAAGTATCATTGCCCTGTACTTGCCAATCTTTCTTTCCCCACATTGATTTCAAATCATTATTGTTCTTCCAAAAGTCATAACCTTGTACAGGCAACTAGGAAATAAAGCAAGCCGAAAAAAATAATTTTGTTTCAAGCAGCATATATTTCTTTGCTGGGGATGGGAAACGTTTGAAATAATAAGACACTGGGTCTACAGGGTTGTTGCCAGAAAAATATGCAAACTTTTGCATGTATGTTTTGGAGCTACCCAAAGGTGGTGTTGGGCATTGTTTCCATTGTGTATAATTGCATACTGCATATGGAGTACTAGCTCTGTGTACATAATTGGAGTGTATTGTGATGGTAAAGCATTTCATCATAATTAGCTGTACCTTTATACATATCTTCACTCTCAAATACAGTATAATGTTCTTGAACAGAAAGCATTGAATGCACTGTGTCAACATCCCAATTATCAAAAAAGCTGCCAGGAGTGATCACATCATTTAGAGAGATCTTAAATACATATAGTATCTGTAATGTCTCTGTGGAATCAAAAATATTAAATGGGACCTTATCCCAAATAGTACCATCCTAGACAGGAACTGCAGAAATGTTCACAAGAGACAGGTCTCTTTGCACTTTATGTGATGAAGAATGAGGCTTAAATACCTCTGTTACTAGTAGGACACCAGTGCATTATGTGAGATAATGTCCATTCAGAAGCAAAAGGAATACTGTCATAAAATCAATCTATACGAAAAGCAAAAGCAACTATATGGAAATCCAAAAGTAATTCCAAGGTGGAACAAAATAAGTCTGTTTGAGCCCCCCCACAAAATCCACAAATTCAATGCAGTGATTGGTATGACGAATCAGGAAAAAGTCATCAATGTTGGTAAAATAGCAAGAGGCAGTCTGTGCAATAACAGGGACCTCACGTGGTAGTGTAGAACTGTTAGATACCTGGAAGTGGATCATAATAAACAACTTTGTTGTTAGCGTGTATGGTCAAAGACTGTGAATTCACTTATGGCGTGTATATGGTGCTAATAGATGTAACTGGAAGTAACAAATCTTCAGTGTCAGATATCCCATGCCGGCGTCCGGAAACTTCTGTATTGGTTAATGCTTGTAAGTAGATTTCCTGTATGGTAGTGAGAGGAGGCGGGTAACTACGCGGGAGCCCTCATGGCCTGCTGTGTAGGACTGGCCACATGTTGTGGCTTGATGAGATTCATGGATACGGATCTCTTTGTTTGCAGTCAGCAAGGGGAGGCAAAAGTACTGTTCTGATACCTTCAATTGCCAGGACTGGTACAGGTGATCTGTAGGACTGGCCAAATTCTTTCTTGGCCACAATCTTTTCTCAGGCTAGTTCCATAATCTTCATAATCCATCTGGGAGTTGCTGGTTGCACCTTCACTTATCCAGTGGCAGCCGTTTTTCTTGTTTTATGGAACGGTCATATCAGAAGTCTTTGAATTCCTGTAAGACAGTCGAACGACCACTGATGTCAAAAGGCGTTTCCGCCACCACTGTTCTAGGATTATGAAGGCCTGGAATCCACATCTGGACGCTGAACAGGTTCTCATAGGGAGTCTGTCCTCCCAAGGATCTTCTAGGCAGATTATTTAAGGCTTTCTAGGCGCCATACAGGTGATGGATCCAATGATGATATGAACCTAATACTCAAGCTGGTAAAGACTGTTTTAAGTCACTGTTTTTCCTCTCCACAATCGAATTTCCCTCAGAATGATGTGGGGAAGAATAGTGCACAGCAACACCCAAGGTACCCATGATATCCTGGTAAGCCTTAGAGGCAAACTCTGGTCCCTGGTCCGAGTGGAATGCAGCCACTGCCCCGATGTCCTGATGAAGACTTCCAGATATTGTATTACAGTCTGAGTGTCAGACGATCGTTGTTGCCACACCCATAGGAATCTAGAACTTGAATCCACTGTTAACAGGATGTATTTAAAGGAGCCGTCACTGTTTATTGGAATCCAGTGATTCAGATATACACTGGCCAAAGGTTTGTTAGAAATCAAGAGAGGTGTCTGCGGTGAGAGTGCTGCGATGGAAACTTTTATTTATTGGCAAATATCACAACTAAGGACATATTGTTTAGTCTGTTTGTATAGACATGGCCACCAATAGCGTTGCTGTAGTTTGCAGACGTGACAGGATACTGTCAAGGCTGCAGGTCGTTCCTAATGGCTTTGTAGAAATGAGTGATGAGATGGCACGCCTCCCCATCCAATGAGGCCCTCAAGGACCTCCGATGGACGCGGGCCGCTGGGAAAACCACCCAGAAATCTTTGTCCACACTCTCCATCTTGGCATAATGAAGAAAATGAACCGGTCTCACCCCAAATGAGTGCTGCACCTCCTGGAAAGATATGAAGGTGTCCCCAGGGTAGAGATCACCCTCTTCCAGAGAACTGCCTTCACAAATGTTCTAAGTTATGCAAATTTTACTATCGTCAGAGATTTTAACCTTCATTTGGAATGGAGTAATGAACCAAATGTTGAGAATTTTATGGACACGTTAAGTACGTTTGGGTTCCATCAGTTGGTGGCCCTACCCACGCACCTGCAGGCTACTCTCTGGATGGGATTTGTTCTAATTCTTTTTATTTGACAGTTGGACCCCCCCAATCAGCAGACCTGGTCTGACCAAATGTTGATCCCTTTTAGCATACATCTGCAGTCATCCAAGCAGCTTCCTGTTCCCTTAGAGTCAGCCCCCCAAAATGTTCGTTTTAGAGTCAGCCCCCCTAATCTGTCGACCAAACCTAAATTGTTTAGCTGTGCATCAGCTTTGATACCTACCTTGTCAGAAAAGGTGACGGAGGACGCTCTAGTTTTCAAGACCTGGCTCATTCAAGTCACTGATAAACTAGCCCTGGAAAGACCTGTAAAGAGAAAACAGAGTCCTCAGATCTCAGGCCCCTGGTACACTCAGGCCTTAGACTGTCATCTCAGCTGCAAGCTGTTACAGCAGAAGTAGAGGAGAGCATACAAGGCAGTTTAGACTGGTCTTGAAGATCTATCATGACCAGTTTAAGATAGCAAAAAAGGCTTACTTTTTAAAACAGTTGAATGAAGCCCATCAAAATCTATTTTCTCAATTGCTAAATCCTTTTCACAACCAAAAGCTAGGACTAAAGAGATCCCACCCTTGCAGACACTATTTACCCAAATCTCCTCATATTTTGAAGAGAAAGTTCTCAACATCCAATGTGAGTTTAGTTCTACCCCTCAGTTAAATACCAACCTAGAAGAAAACCTTTGTCTGACATGAGCTTCCCTTCAAGCTTTTCATAATTTTAGCCTAGCTCAGTCCCGACAAACTATCTTATCCTGTAAATATGGATCCCCTTTGGTCCCGGTCTACCATACATACTTCACACAATGGTAGACATTGTGAATCAAGTGATTAATAACATCTTAAACTCTTCATTGTCCACAGCAAAGGTCCATACAGATTGGAAACTAGCTGCAATTAAACTCCTTAAGAAAAGCAATTGGCAGACCCGTCAACTCTCTCAAACCTTTGACCCGTTTCAATATTTTCCGTCTTTGGGTAAAATCACTGAAAAACTGTTAAATTGCCAATTAATTACATTCTTAGAAGAAGGCAATATCCTCCATCCTCGGTAGTCCGGCTTCCTCCCAAGCACTTTATGGAGTTGCAGATACTCCATGGTTAACTTTAGATGCTGGAAATAATGCTGTGCTGATCTTATAAGATTGATCAATCACATTTGATACCATCTCCCATGATCTATTACTACAGTGAATCAAAAAGTGTGGCATTTCGTATATCTGGTCTTAGCATGTTTGGAATCTTTCCTTACTGACCGTAGGCAAACAGTAGTACCGGGATCATTTCTATCCCCTGAAAAACACTTCAGGAGTCCCGCAGGGCTCATCGCTCAGCCCTGCATTGTTTAATATATATATATGGCTCTCTTTATTTCATTGATCTCCTCTTTTGGAATTGAAACTACTTCATATGCTGACAATACACAGCTTATCCTGACCCTAGATAAAAGTCCATTGGCTCTTAGAATAATTTTAAACGATGTTTAACTGAGGCCATTTGGTGGATGCAAACTAACCACCTAAAATGCAACACCAATAAGACAGAGATCATTCTTTTAGGCAAGGACAACACATTTGATCCTACATTGTCGTGGCCTAATTCCGTGCCCCCTCCACCTAATACCATTGAGGTAATAAAAAACCTGGGTATGAAATTTGATTCTTCCTTATCATTCCGCCCGCAAGCTGTGGCAGTGGCAGGAATGTGTTTTAACTTCATAAACCATTAAAAAAATTATTTGACTACCTTCCCCTTTCAGTAAGACAAACTGTGGCATTTGCTTTGATTACGTCCAGATTGGGCTATTGAAATAGTCTATATGCAAGTACCACTAAAAAAATTCTTAACAAACTACAGGTAGCACAACAAGCAGCCGCTAGGCTAGTGCTAAAACTGCCACGTCGTTCATCGGCCTCAGCAGCCCTTAAAACCATTCATTGGCTGCCAACACACGAGAGTCCGTTTAAACTCCTTCTGCTTACCTTCAGAGCCTACAGAGCAGTAGGACCAAAGTACCTAACTGCCAGATTGACTCATTAGACTACCTCTGGAATTCGGAGATCGTCATCTGCTAACCTTCTTAAACCTCCTACGTTTAGGCTTAAGACTAAAGGAGGCAGTTCCTTTGGTTTCTTAGGGACTAAGGCCTGAAATCATCTTCCCATTCAGTTAAGACACATTAATTCTGAATCCCTTTTCAGGAAACTCCTGAAGACTTGGCTTTTTACGGCCTCTGACTCTTTGTGTCATTCATTAATTCAGTGACTCCGCTGCAGGCTTTGTCCTGCTGATATGAGTTCTAGGTTCTTTTTACTAACAGGATGCTCCAGTGGGAGTGATAGTTGTGCTATATAAATGCTAGTTTCATTGGTTCATTCATTCATTCATTCACCAGTGTGGGGAATTCAGGATCCATACTCTCTAGTGCCCAAATTAAAGCTTTCAGTTCAGCCACCTGTGCAGTGCAATCACCTAGTGAGTGTGAAAAATGTTTTTAGAGGCTGGAAAATTCAATCCCTCATTTTACCCCTAGCACTGCGCAAGTAGCGTTGTTCCACCTGCAGCCTGAGCAGAACCATCAGTGTAAATAATTAAGTTGTACTGATCTAGAGGCATAACTTCACTGGGCACAGGATATTTTTGTTCATATTGTAGGTATGCTTGTATTTGTAATGTCCAGTCAAAGACATAGTTAGTAGCAGTTAAGGAAGTGACCCACTGTATCCATCTAGGATGTAAGGCTTTCGCGTTCAGAAGGCTGGCCTTTGTAACAGCCTTTAAGTCACGGCAATTATGCATTTCCCCGTAGCCAATGATTTATTTTTCATTCACAACAGCCGTCTGTACTGTAGTCGGAATTTTTTCTGTAGGTGCAAAACGCATCCTTGCTTCAGAATATAAATGTGATTTATATGCTATTGGTACAGTATCACCTTTGTTGAAAGTGACATATATGGAGCTTGTTGTTCCCGAAATAACGCTAATCACCAAGTTTGTGGTGTTAACTCATGTGTGTAAGGGTTCTAAAGCTAGCATGTCAGTTTGTACTGAACTCAAAATCTGTGTATATTCTGGTGTCCAATGTGTGCTAGAAAAATCTAAATGTATTAGAATTAATTGTGTTCATAAAATGGTTTACCCATTGTGCACAATATGGTATGTATGTTCTCTCAAAGTTGAGAAAGCCCAAAAGTGATTGTAGCTTTTTTATTTGGTGGTTGTAAGAGTGCACATTTCTCAAAGAGCGCTAAGCTCTTGCCTTTATTCGATAGCTCATATCCCAAGAACAGGACTCTGAGAAAGGCAGTTTTTAATTTCTGGAAATTGAATTTGTATCTGTTATAAGTAAATCCCACAATATTGCGATCTACTCTCTCTAAATGTGTTTCTAAGCCATCACACGTAAGGTGAATGTCATCGGCATAGGCAGTGCTTCTTGATCAAAATTCTGTAACAGTGATGTTATACAGGCAGAGAATAGGCCTGCGCTGTTCTTATACCCTTATGGGAGTCGACAGAATTGTTTTTGGGACCACGCCGAGGTAAATGCGGTCAGATGCTGAAGGCTTTGGAAGAAAAAGTCATTAGAAATGTGTAATGTTGTTTTGTATTTTTATTGCATAATATTGTTCATTAGTGCTGCACTGTGTGAATTATGGACTGCAAATGTGCGGGTGTGACTGTTCAGTTGTGTGTAGTCTAAGACTAAGTGGTGAGAATGGTCTGGTTTTGCTACCGTAAACAAAGGATTATGCATGGATGAGATACAACGCTTAATTATGCCTTGATATTCAAGTTGTGCTGCTGGACCTTATGGATATAATATGATACAGTGATTCTTCATGCCAGCCCACATGATTGCGATATAATGCCGGGCCTTGTGCAAGGGCCCACTCCTAGGATTTAGAAGGATGAAAATATCACATTTTCCCCTGGTGGCACTTTTTGTACAAACTCAGGTGGCCGATCTCTTTCAGCCAAGAGAATGTCAGTCAAATGTTAAGTTTTTCCAAAAGAGAACTTTAATGGAGTGGAGTTATGTCACACTCAAATTGGAGTTCCAAATTTTACAGCCTACCTGGAGAACCAACTCTCTGATCAGGATTTTCCAACTGAACAAACTCATTAATTGCTCTCGCCACCAGAAACTCTTGAAGACTCTGGCAAACTATCAAGACCACTGCCGCACTGTCTAGCAGAGTCAGAGCCCACTCCTTGCTCAGAAGCATTGTCCTCAAAATCTGTGCCATATTTAAGTGAAATACCTGCCACTTTCTTCTTTTTTAATTGAGGCTTCTGTTGTGGAAGGTTTTCTTCCTTTTTAGGTCTCGCCAGCAGATGCACTGCTCTGCGAGACATTTAGTATACGGGTTTTCAAAGTGCTACCAGACCTCGCTGGCTTAACGCTTGCGTTCACGCAAGCGTGTACGCGCGCAGCCGCCATCTGCCACCCCTTCCAGCGCGATCACTGCTGCGCGGGCACCACTCGCGTGCTTACCACAGAGCGCAGCGGGTCCTCGCGATCGCGATCACTTTCGCTTTGATCGCGATCACTTTCGCTTTCACGGCCGCGCGGCCAATGCCTGTTTGATAACCCACGTACACCCATCACAAAAGCAGCATCTAACATGATAAAACAAATCATGCACTGACAAAAGGCTGGCGACCAGTTTGCTTTGCCAATGCCTGTTTATGTACTTGTCAGGCTTGTGTGTTTTTTAGGTCGCTGCATCATTAGATCGCTCACACTGGTACTACTCAGTCAGCAGTGTCAATGACTACAATTCTCAGAACACACTGGATTGGCTGATGACATCCTAAGGGTGAAGTGCGTCACTCCACGTGACTCTGCGAGAATCTCCTTTTTCTACATCTCTCCCGTTGCCTCTATTTCTGTGTGGCTGACTGTCACACTTGCTCTCTCACTGTCCCGTACCTGCCTTTCTATGTCCCCCTCACCGTCTCTTCTATGACCTGCTCTCCTTTCTCCATCAGTTGATCTTTTTTGCTCCTCTAGGAATGTAACCATTATTGTTTATTATCACTTTTCAACATGCTGCACAGCAGCCACACTGCTCTACTACATAGCTTAAAAACAAAGGCCAAGCCAAAACCTCTGGCTAAGCACTTATAAGGTCCCAAAGGCGAGACCTATTAGCTATGCCAATGCTTGTTTACTATGATATTAGAAGAGCATTGTGAGTCCTTCTTCGGTTTCATGTACTCCTCCGAGCTGCACTCTGATTGTGCTCATCTCTCCGAGCATTTTTCCGAAGTTTCCTGAAAGTAACGACAAGGTTGTGTATCATTATACTGATACCAATCAGGCTGTTTAATTGTTCCACGGTTACGTTGACTATAGCGTTTTTCAGAGGACTGCTGTTGAGGAGAGCCATCCTGTGATTTAACTTTTTCTTTAACTTCTGTTTATCCCAGTGTTTTTTAGAAGCCTCTGGTGCTGTTTCTAATTATCCTTCTCAGAATTACCATTTAATTGAGGTTTATTAGGTCTGGCTCCCAAATTATCTCGACCTATAAACATATAGGTTTCAGCAATAAATTTTGGTAGTTCATGCTCTTTGTCTGCTAGTGCATCTGCGCAGAGAGTTGGCATACTGTCAATGCTGCTGCTTCCCCTTTAATATTACTAAAGATTATTGAGGCTACCGTGGCATAATTGCCAATAAGTTTCATCCCCATATCAATGACAGGAGCTGACCCATATTCATTTTGAATCTGTTTTAGCACATCTGGCAAAACAGCTATGGATGGTGTACCATGCATGATGTTATATATAAATGCAGTAAAAACTCTGCCCCAAGTGGCATATTCTTCTTCTGGAGGAACCATCCTTAAAGGTGGGCACATTGTGAGGATTCTGTTTGTCTTGGTGTCCCATATGGGGAAACTCTTCTTCAAACTGATTTTTTTTTGGTGAAATCTAGAACAGAAACTCCTCCCTACTGGTGGGAACCTGACCCAGAACTGCATTTATAGTAACTGGACTAATTACAGGCATTGCTAAATGTGGTTGAACAGCTTGAGCAGCCCTATCTGAGTTAGTTGTTATTGTTCACATAGCAAAGTGTATCATGAATCAGTATGATCTTACTAGACCAGGGTGAAGTGTGCAAAGCTCTCCTGCTGTGAGGGCTCCTAATTGTGGATATGGTATGTGTCTGGCTAAGACTGGCCATGTTGCCCCTTCATTGCTGAGGGGATCCAGTCTGATGTTTGCTAGTAAATGGGGTAGGTTGCCATGGAACCAATTTGTGTGTTCCTGAAATGTGAGTGCTATTTCTAAATCTTCATAAGCTCTGTAATTGTTTGGTATGGTGGTGTAAGATACTACTCTGGAGACCCATTAAATAAGTACTTGACCTACAGCGTTGGTGGCGCCATATCGTATGGTTCCTATTTATTCAGTTTGGACAACATATGCATCAAAACTATAGGGACTGAGTCCACTCATACCATCAGAATATGTAGGCCTGATTCTGGGCTAGCTCACAGTGTGCCATCAGGACCTGTAAACCTCATGGGCTACCGGATGGTATCTGCAACCTTAGAAAATGATTCCCCAAGGAAATCATGGAAACAAATCTACCCTTTAGTTGTTATCGCAGGCATGCCCAAGTGAGACACAAGAAATACACAAATTGTCATATCAGACATTTATTGAAACAATTGGATTGTTTTGTAAAATATATGTGCTGCTATTATTAGCAGAAGGAAAGAAAGCATTGTAACCAGCATTACGAAAATTGTGAAAAAAAATAGTTCAACCATTATAATTATTGCAGATATTATATGAATACATATAATTGTACTCCTACCTTGCACTACCTATCCTAGAGAGCATAGTGAGAATGTGTTTTTTGCCAGATACCTTGGAGTGGTCTAACTCTCCATTTACCTGTGTGTGTGATTCTACTGGAAGCCAGTCTGGTGTAGAACAGGCCACCGTCCCTCAAAGGATAGTGAAGAGAATCAGCAGGGCTGGAGGTCAGACACAGGCGAACGTCCAGGATAATCCATGGAAATGGTTCTCTGCAGAACAATGGCTTGGGGGCAGTTTGTATAATAAAAACTGGACCCATTTGCACTGCGCCTGAGTTCAGATGCCTATGTCATTGTTTATTCTACCGACTCAGAGCTGTCTCCTAACAGACAACAAATGCAAGGGCAGTGTGCTCAGTCTACTTGGTCCTTGGACAAGATGGACAGTGTTGTGACAATATGCCTACAAAGAAATGTGTTTGTATGTAAAACACTTTCTGAGTACATTATCACACGCAAGCAAAATGTGTTAAAAGTTACTGTCTAAAAAGATGTCAAGTTTAAACGTCAACATGTAAAATGGGAGCGTTTGTTTCCAGGCCCCATTGACCATCGCAACAATGTAAAGCTGAAGAAACAGCAAGCTTGGTAAACCCTGGATTGCAGCATAACGTTTCATCGCCACTGTACCCTTCAAGGGGTATCTCCCACAGAGTAGGGAGAGGTTGTGAGGTTCTTCTTTGAAGGCCCTTTAGTGCCTGAGGGTGTCTGCTGAACAGAATCTGCCACATAATTATTTTTAATGTGATGCTTGTCACCTTTCTGCTAGTCCTAGCACCAGACAAAGGAGTCAATATTATGGTAGAAACAGCATTTACAATGCTGTCAGAACAACGCAGTACCATTACAACGCAGGCACTACAATGAATGCGTTGTTACCACTATACATTACAACAACTTGCTTTAGGGAACTCATTTTTGGGTTTTAAATCCAACACCTTCCCTACTGTTGCACAGACTGGAGTTGGAATATTAAAATATACTATTCCAAACTCCACCACTTCCTAAAAGTAAGTCGTTGTAACAATATGTGTTGTAATGGAACGTGTGGTAACGATGCGTTTGTTGTATTGCCCGCATTGTAAAGGCATGTGTTGTAAAGGCATACGTGAATAACTCATACAACCTATTACGGTTTGTGTGCCTTCTATCCCAAGAGCTGAATGGGTGGTTTGTAAGATGGCCCAAACACTGGGATCTTCTCTTAGATTAAATTGCCTACTCTGGAAAATCTACTCAACAGCAGCTTTAAGAGCTTAACTTTTTTCTGCTGGCAGAGTCAGAATACTTCAAATGAGATGGTTTGTCTCTGACCTCTTAAACACTCAGCAAAGCATTCAAACGCTGGTCTGGGCCAAATGTTTTCTCTTCCGCCTCCTTTCTAGGATTATCTACATCAGGAAATACAAGGATGCTCTAAGGGGCATCTTGTATGGAATGCAACCACCTAATACTTCTCTAGGCAAATTAATTAATGCTCTCTGAACCCCATGCAAATTATAGTACCAACTCAGTCCCGAACGTAACACCTTTGTGGTCAAGGTTTGTTTAACCGTACCCTTGGCACACTTTATTAACCTGTTGCTATTCTCACAAAATGGGTTCAAGTATTTCAGACATATTCCCAAACCAGACATAGCATCCCTGGAAGTGATTGTGGCAAACACAGGACCATTATGTAAATGAAAGTTATGAACTGCACCCATGGCTACTAAGCACTGCAAGTCTCATAAGCACTCGACAATAAGCATTACTTTGTGGCCAAACCCATTCGAATTGGGAGCATGAATCATTTGTATCCAATGTATACTTTACGATTTGCAGATTTGATTGGCACCAATATGATTGAGATAAATGATGCCAAACTGGCGATTAACAATATTAAGGGGATTCTGTGCTGGTCCTTTTATCTTAAATTGTTTAATTTGTTGGCAAATCTTACATTGGTGAACATAGTTTTTAGCTTGTATAGTTAAGTTTCTCTTTTGTAGCATGTCTGCTGTGGCACTTATGCCAGCATGTACAGACGCTAGCCCTCATGAGCTGATTTAATTAGGTCTAATCTAACTTGCTCATTAGGTATTACTTCATATTCCACTCCTGGTAAAGATGCCATTAGAGTGTTATCCGAGCTGAGGGTTTATGCATATTTACCAGGGAAACTATCTGGAGGCATTTCACCCTTGGTTGTTGCTTGTATCGCTGCTAAACTGTCTGTGTCGGTCTTCATTTGAGATCTGGTTACCGCTGCTTCTTTACAAGTATGAATAACTGCCTTTTCGTCTAAGGGGCCGATTCTGATGTCAGACGGACTCCAGTCCGTCCGACATCGGTTGGGAACTGGAACCGAACGACCTCCTGTCGTCAATTCCAGCCCCGCAAGTAGGATGCGACCAAACCCTGTTCGGTCGCAGTCCTATTCTTTACAATGTAAGCATGCATTCCAAATGGAATACATGCTCTCATTGCAAAGAGCAGAGGTGCAGTTCATCCCTGCACCCGGTGGCAGGCACCTCAAGGTGCCTGCCACCGGGTGCAGGGATCAACAGGGTGTCACCATAAGTGCCCCCTAGGCCACCATTCAGAGGCCTTGCACCAATGGGGCCCCTGCTGGGGCCCTCCAAAGTAGGATTTTGACAACCTTTATGTGTCGGAAAGGCTGGCACAGGAAGGCTGTGTGAATCGTCTATCCCAATCCCTCGGCTGGAAAGAGCCGCCCGAGGGATTGATGGAGGATATCCGAATGACAGTCGGGCTCTCCGAGCCCGCCGCAAGTTATTCGTGAATCCGGTTCGGATTCCTTTCCGACCGACTCCATCAAAATGGGTCAGTCGGAAAGGAATCTGAACAGCTGATTCCGATGCGGTCAGAGGAGCCGTTTCCGACCGCATCGAAATTAGCCCCTAAGTTGGCTGCACAACTCCCAATATTAATTCTTTCACTTCTGTTGGCCATGGTGTGTTGCAATTGAACCTACGGAAGGTTTTCTTTTAGGAAAGCGTCCTTTTCCCAGGCTTTTTCATTCTTCATTAATTTCCCTTTGAATTTTTGAATTTGTTCAGGGGCCAATGTGCTAAATCAACATTGTAACCTTGCACACAGAAGAATGAACCCAACACTCTTTGTGTGGGTACTGGTGGATGAGCATTCTGCATAGCAAATAACGGCATGAATTTCTGCTAACTGGGCAACACAATCACCTAAACTTTTAGTTTGAGTATGCAGCGGCCTGAATTCCCCATTTTCAAAAATTCCCTGCACTTTAGTGCAAGCCACTGAGTACTTATGCTAAGCACCAGCCGCATGTTATTTATAGCCATTTGTATTAAACAAACTCTTATAAGACTCAATCGGTAAAAGGTTATGAGTTGGTGGTATGTTTTGGGTATATTGGAGGCATTCTTGCGTGAGAAGAGATGGATCAAACTCAAATTTTACATCAACTACTCCCAAAAAAGAGGCTCACTGCATCTAATACGGGTGTAGAGCGCAAGCATTAGGTATACTAGCTTATGTTACTGCTACCAGTGCAGGTATGGGAGGGACTGATTATTTTTTCCCTGTGCCAAAGGAAGTTCTTTCAAGATGGCCATCTGCACACCAGTGAGAATTTTCTCTGTTGGAGCAAAGCATGCTTCAGCTGCTGAATAAAAATGTGATCTGTAAGCAATAGAACTGTCTGTCCGTCATTGTAGGTGTTTAAACAAAATATTGCATCAATAATATACCGTGACATAGGTATTGTATCATAAATATTGTGACTACAAAAAATGTCAAGGAACAGACTATCGAAGAATATCTTTTTTTGGTATATGATATTGTTGCAAATAATATAATTGTATTTAATATTGTTTAATTTGATTTAGTTGTAAAGAATTTTTTTTGCATAATTTGATGTATGTTAGTATATCAATGTTAGGTGTTATTGTTAGTGTAGGTATTATCAATTTATTTTAAATATAGTTTGTCATTTTAAAAGGTGTACTTTTTTTCATTTATTTAGCAATTTATAATGTAGCAAGTTGTTGGCTATGTAGAGAAATAGGGTGGGAAGTTAATTAAATTATAATTTAATTTTAAGGTTTATTTTTTGGTATTTAAATTTATTATGTAAATTGTTTAGTTGGTATTTAGTTTATTTAAGTTTAATCAGTTAAATGTCTTTTTTTTACATATATGTTAATAATTTATATTTTATTAGCGGGTACTTAGCTTTTTTTATGGTAACAGGGTGGAAAGTTAATTACTTTATAATTAATTCAACTTATATGTTAAACTTTTATTGTAAACAAAAATGTAATTGATTATTTTTTAGTTATTACATTAAGAAATTGTCATTTTGTTCATTTCAGTTTAGGTTTTTAAATTATAAAGTATATTTAAATTTTTATACTTTCGCTACTTATTTAAATTTTAATAGCAGGTTGTTAAATCTGTAAGGGAATAAGATTGGAAGTTATATTTCATTTTTATTAAATATCATTTTTAAATTGAAATCTTTTTTTAATTGTGTATATTATTTAAATATTTATTATTTAAATGAGTGTATTTGATGTATTTCTCTATTATGTTTTAAATATTGATATTTGAAAAATGTCGTTATTTTCAAAATTATGGGGCATATCATCAACAAATTGCGATAATTATCGCAAAGCGCTGCTAGCGTGAAAATTTTTATCGACGGCGAAGTCCTGTTTTTATCGCCGCAGTATTAGCAAGACACTGCTACCCAGCGATAGCTAGCAGTTCCGGCGCCAATGGATCGCGATAAAATCTTAGCGCCGGTGATAAAAAAACACACGCTAAGCCGAGAAAAGTCGAGCTAGGCCAATTATCGCCAAAATCAGCCCGACAATTGCCAACAGGCCTGCATTTTGCATGCAGCAAGCGGGAAAATGCACTATAAAAGGCTCCCAACCAAAAAAAGAAAAACAAAATGGAGACCACAGAAGAGAGCAGAGACATGGAGGAAGCTGGGACAAGTGTGGAGCCTACAGCAAACCCCACAGCCAGCCAGGAGGAGCAGAGAGAGAGCCAGGGGAAGGCCAAGAGGAGGAGGAGCCCCAGGTTCAGCCGCCAGGAGAATCAGGTCCTGTATGGCCTGGTGGCTGAACATCAGCAGGAGCTATTCATCAGGAGGACAGTGCCATTGTCCAGGAAAAAAGAGATCTGGGAGGACATCACAGCAAAGGTCAATGCTGTGGGAGAGAGGAAGAGGAGGACAGTGGAGGAGGTAAAGAAGCGCGAAAGAGAAGATGGCAGCCAACCGGAGGGCAGCCATGGTGACTGGAGGTGGTAGCCCTGGGCCCCTGCTGGAGCTGGATGAGCAGGAGGAAATGGTGGCGCAAGTCATCACCGAGGAGCCGGTGGTTGGAGTGCCGGGTCGGGACACTGCTGAATGTGACCAGACACAACCACAGGGTGAGTACAAACTATGGAGTGGGAAGACGGGGGTGGATGGCCACGATGGCACACATGTACAATAAATAGCATTGCATACCCACAATTACTGTGGTTCAGGTCCCAAATAGCCCTGTGCATGGTGGCATGGACACACATCAACTGATCCAACATAAACATTGCTAGACACACTTTGACGGACACACTGACATTGAAATGTGCACTGAAAACTCAGAAAAACACAGTCCAGGTACATCATCAGACCACAAAATAAGTGCCACATCACATAGCAAAATGCCACATCACATAGAGACGCAGCATGCTGCCAAAATGCACCCCTTGCACCATCACAACCCATATCCAAATCATCTTCACAAGGCCGCAACTGCCATGTGCCAAAATGAGTATGCAGTGTGAATGTGACTGATCACATGCACGAGTAAGCATGCCAACAGAAAGACCAGCACACCTGCAAAATAGCACATGTGTCTGACTTGTGTGCAAGGATGTGTGTGGCCAACAAGGGTGACTTGGAGGACCACACACAACCTTGCACACGAGCCAGACACATGTGCAATGTTGCAGGTGTGCTGAGCTTGTTGCTGGCATGCTTACTCGTGCACGTGAACAGTCACATTCACACTGCATACTCATATTGGCACATGGGAGATGCAGCCTTGTGAAGATGATTTGGATAAGTGTGGTGATGGGGCAAGGGGGACATTGTGACAACCTCATGCATGTTCTACAAAAATGACCCCTTGCCTGTACATGCTATGCAGCACTGCGTACAGCAAGATGAGAAAGTAACGAGTGACTCTGCATACCGACAACACATGCAATGTCACACCAAAAATACGTATTTAGTCGTGTGCCCTCCATTGCAAAATGCGATCCAGGGCGCACCATGAAATCCATTCAGTCATCCAAAGTCTACTTACCTGCATTCACACATATCCCTGTCCATACTACCCACCACCCTCCCCCCCACGTCAACGCATGGCATGTACTATTTCCTCTTGCAAATTCAAAAACTCTTTATGTCTGAGAAAGCTAGATCTTCAAAAATAACAATATCACCAACCTAGTCCCTCTCCCCTCACTATGATGTACAAGTGTCCGAGCATAGGATCCTTGGCTCGTTACTATGACATTTCTCCTCTAGTACCTTTAATATGAAGAACCAAGTAAAAAGGGGAATAACAACCAATTTTCAACACAGGCCATATAAACAAACATCATCATCACAAATAAATTCATCCGAAAGTCTATTTCACACTCCCTCAAGGCATGTCACTACCCATGTTGCTCTGTACTCTTTGATAGCCATTAGCAGTGCGTAATCTGTGGTATCCAGAAGGTAAACACTAAAAACACAATATACAGGCTGCCGCTTTAGATTCACCCATCATGCATGTCTACAATGGTGTTGAATGGTTACATCTACGTGCTATAAAGGCCCTACCCTGGTACCAGCTCACCTGGCTCAGTGTTGACATCGCTCTCGCTGTCTTGGTCTACCAATGGTCCAAAGAAATGGTCCCATGCCCTAGCCGCCTCAAGGGATCCCTTGCTCACCGTACCCTTGACCAGTAGTAGCCTAACTATCCCATCACACTCTGCCCATTTGGTGAACTCTCACTCCCATTGATCTCAACTTGTGGCCCCACTTGCCTTCCAGTGCATCGTAATATCCCCTCATGGCCACTAATAATCCCCTATCCATAAACTTGCTGCAATCCCACTTTGAGCTGTGTGTGGGAAGCAATGTAGGATACAAGCCCCCAACGCCAGATCTACCTCCCTGTCCGTAACACCTTCAATAGTGCCATCACTACGGTCCAATAAGTAGCCCAAAGTGGTCACCCCCAAATCATGTGAGGGAAGTTTGCCCCCTCTCCCTGAACCCTTGGGCATTCGTATGAGTCAGTGTTGAAACATGCCTTGACTTTTAGCCGGTGTGAGGTAAGGCGATATAAAACATTAAAAAGAAGCATTTGAAAGCGGGCGTGCCTGGTGCATCTCCACGCTTACTCTACAATCTCAGCACAAGCCCTTTCCGGTATCTCTCTCCCTACATCTACCTCCCATTTCAATTAAGTATGTCCAAAGGGGGCAGCTCCTCAAGATTCATGCGCATGTACAGGCATGTGACTGCCTTAAACTTTACAGCTGCTGTTAATATGTATTGGCATCCTAAAGAAAGCTCAGGTCCTGCTTGGACCTCTTTACAATGCGCACAAATATCCGCTGTGATCGCTGCATGGAGTAGGAAGTCCCCCCTTCTAAAATCAAAGCGCTTATGCAGAGTACAGAAGGTCACCGCCTGGTATGATGCACAAACCTGCCCACCACTGCCACACACACTCCACATGTGGGCCCAAATCTGTGGGTAATGGTTGTGGAGACAGTCTGCTCAGACAGCAACAACAATTTCTATACATGCTGCACCATACTCTGAAAGGGTAAGCCAAAAGAAGTGCAGGAAGCAAACCATGTAAGATTAAACATGACAGACGCAATGCACACAACACAAATCACAAGGAGCCAAAGTGACTTAGAGGCACATGTGTCCTACACAGTGCAGCTCTGTAGAAAAAACACGGTGGATATAATCAAGGACGTCCTTAAAATTATCGCTGCTTCAGCGGCAGGAAACTGCCGCCAAAGCGGTGATAATGTACCTGATAACATGCTGCAGAGAATTCTAATAGAAACCCATGTTCACACCAGAACATGTGCTTCTATTGGAATTCTATGCAGCATATTTTCAAGAACATCATCGCCGCTTGTAGCGGAAGTTTCCTGCCGCCAAAGCGGCGATAATATTAAGGCCGTCCCTGATAACATGCCCCCAAGTAGGCTCCCATTGCCAATGTGCCAAAAGTGGGCCCTCATCACACATAACTAATAGCACACAAAACACATGCACATGTGCAAGCCCCTGCAAAGCTGCAACTCCTTGTGCCACACTGATAAGGCAAGTGATAGGGCTTGATGGATAGCATGCCTGCAGGACAAAGAGATTTACATGGTGCAGGACACCTCACTGATGTTGCGGAGTGAGGAACACATCCTCAAGGGAACATGTCACACCCTGTCACAACCTTATGTACACACAACCCCTGATGTGAACAAGACACATGATGACCTACTATGCACAAGTATCACAACTCTGACAAGGACACACAATCCACCCAGCTTTCCACATGTCTGCATTGTACATACACAGAAGTCAAAGGCCCATTTCATGAAAGGGACAAGGGGCATCTAAACAAAGGCAGCATGTGCCACCATCACACAATGCAGTGTACACACATACTAATCTGAGTACATCAACATTGCCTAATAGGTGTTCAGGACTGCATTAGTCACATAGCACAAACCAGGACACAACAGGTAGCATTTGTGTGTAGACACTGTCAAGACACATTTCTCACATAGGTAACTTGTGATATTACAATGTGCAAGTACACCCTCACATCCGTGATGTCTCTGAAATAATCACCATCCAGAAAATAACATGCATATTGTACAAAATATCTATAATGTACAGTCTCCCTCAGTCTGATTGTTAAGTCAAATAATGCATGCCCATACATGGATACCACTGTTAAACTGTATCTCCCATGAACATTTCAGACGGAGAGACAACACCTCCTGGACAGCAGGATGACCCACTCCGCCACGATGACTTGTCTGAAACCCCCACCATCAATGTGGATGAATTTCAGCGTCTCCTGGATTCCTGTGCCACACCAACTCCAGGAGCAGGGCCACCCAGCAGCTTTGCGCCAAGTCCACCCCCTGCATAAACCACCCAGCAGCAAGCACCTCCCACCACAGCTGCCTCACAGGACCCTGGTAACCCATATGTGGCCTTTCACAGCATGGTGCTGAGGTCCAGCGTGAGACGTGGGACTATGTGTGGGTGGGGTTGGAGAGCCTGGCAGCCGAATTTGATGACCTACGTGGGTGTCTGCATCGCCTCGACAACCACATGCAGAGGATGTCAGACATCTACATACCCCTCAATAATATCCAACGCACCATGAATGACATTGCTGGGGTCCTGATCCGGAGAGCTGACACACTGTCCCGGCAGGATAGCCCCAGTAGTGTCTGTGCCGCATTATCCAGACTGTCACGGATAATGGAGGCCATGGAGCAGAGGGAACTCCAACAGATGGCTGCCACGGCTGAACACCAGCGCAATCTTGAAGGGACATGGCAGGCCCTGCTACATCATATCACATCTGCGCCTCCTCACAGTCTTGCGCTGCTGGCGCATCCACATCCTCAGCTCCGCACCCTGATGTGTCTGTGCCTCACAGTGCTGCTCCCACCATACCACCACCCACATGTGAGACACATGACACATCAGAGGACGAATCTGAGGATGAAACTGCCACACTGGTAATGCGCAAGTACACCTACCAGTGACGTACAAAGGCCTGTCTCACCATTGCATTGTACATACCATCATTCCACTGACCTTCCCCTTCCACTGTCTTCCGACGTCCACCAACACCCAGCTTGGGCCCACACATGGACCTGCAGCAAATCTCTTTTTTCCTTGACAATGGCACTGCAAACTCCGCCTCTTCCCTTGGCTCTGTCACTCACAATGGACTCTGCCTGCCACTCCAACAGGCATCCAGCCAATCCTGTGTCGTATGGGCCACTTCTGGTCCAGTCTAAACCTTGTCTTGTAAATAAATTCCCTAAAATCACACAGATGCGTGTTTCCATGACCAATCAAGTATTTAACTAAGGCAATAAGTAAGGGGCTGGGAATTCACAAGAAGGTCCAGCAAGGGAAATACAATCAATGTACATGTGTCACCTGACACGGATAGGCAGTGAGATGACCGTGTATGTGCAAAAGCAATCAATCAATTTTTTCTATCACAACATCTTTAAAGTGCACCACTAACCCGTGAGTGTCTCAAGGAGTGGGGGGGGTGGGAGTCTGCCACTGCTTGAAAATCCCGTTCTTGAGGAGTCTCATTAAGGTTAGCATGTCCTGTGCCTGCCGTAGGAGAGTGGGGAGAGTGTTCCAGTTCTTAGCGGCGAGGTGGCATAATGATCTTCCGCAGGAGGTCGCTTTTCAGATGCGGGGGACTGTGGCGAGTGCGATGTCAGCGGAGCGGACCTGCTGGTTTGGGGTGCAGAAGCTGAGTCGTCTGTTGAGGTATGCAGGTCCGGTGTTGTGGAGTGGCTTGTGTGCGTGTTCAGGAACGTGAAGGTGATCCACTTGTTGGTGGTGAGCCAGTGCAGGTCTCCCAGGTGGGGTGTGATGTGCTGTCGGCAAGGGATGTTGAGGACCAGGCGTGCAGAGGCGTTTTGAATGTGTTTAAGTCGTTTCCAGAGTTTGGTCGAGGCTTCTTCATAGAGGGTGTTTCTGTATTCCAACTTGCTGCTGATGAGAGCCTGTGTGACTGTTCTCCATGTTTCGGTGGGAAGCCACCTGTAAACTTGCCAAGCATCTGGAGGGTGATGAAGCAGGAGGACGAGACGGCGTTTACCTGCTTTGGCATGGAGAGAGTAGAGTTGATGATTAACCCCATGTTGCGTGCGTGGTTGGTTGGTGTTGGATCTGTTCCCATAGCGGCCGCACACCAGGAGTTGTCCCAGGCGAAGGGGGTGGATCCGAGGATGAGCATTTCTGTCTTGTCCGAGTTTATCTCCAGTTGGCAGTTCTTCCTCCACTCGGCAACGGCTTACAGTCCTACATGGTGTTTGGTTGTGTAAGGGAGGGTGGCCATGGTGAGGGAGAAGATCCGCTGGCTGTCGTTGTCGTAAGAGATGATGTTGAGGTTGTGCAGTCGGGTAACGTGTGCGAGCAGTGACATGTACATGTTGAACAATGTTGTGTGAGGGATGAGCCCTGGGGTAAGCTGCTGAAGATTAATGTGGATCCTGAGCAGGAAGGGTGGAGGCGGGCGGCATGGGTTTTTCCGGAGAGGAAGGAGGTGATCCAGTCACGAGCCTTGTCTCTGATCTCGGTGTCGTGTATGCGTGTGCATAGTGTGCGGTGCAAGACAGTGTTGAAGGTGAATTACAGGTCCTGGGCAATGAGTGCTGCTGTTTCGCTGTTGTCCATCCGTGGCATTATGTCATTGGTGGTGGAGATGAGGGCAGTTTTGCTGCAGGAGTTGCCGCAGAAGCGTGAATGGGACGGATCCAGGATGCTGTTTCCATAGAGTTAGTGGGTCAGTTGTCTGTTGATGGTCTTTGCAACGACTTCTCACAGGAATGGGGTCAGTCTTGTGTTTGTGGAGTAAGGGGTTGATCTCGGCGTGCTTCCAGCTCTACGTGAATGTTGAATTTTCGAAGGAGATGTTGATGCTTATCTGGAAATGGGGTGCAATGGTGGTGCTGGCTTTGGAGCAGATGTGGTGTGGGGATGTGTCTTACGTTGATCCGGAGTGGATGTTGTACCAGATTTTGATTGTGTTTGTGTCGTTTATGTTGGTCCAGGAGAGCAGGGGGTTGGGGTGGATGGTGTCCGTGGGGATGGAGGTCTCAGTGCCATTCGTGGCAGTCGTGACGTTGTAGCTGTCGTGGATGTCTGCACTCTTGCGATGGACGAAAGTGTCAAGGGAGTTGCACAGGTCTTGCAAAGGTGGGATGTTGTTGGTGTTGGAGCTGGTGTTGGAGAGTTCTTTCACTAGGTTGAAGAGCACTGAGCTGGTTCGTGCGTTGTTGGCTATGCAGTCTTTGAAGGAGGCCCGATTGCGGATCTGATGAGGTGATGGTGTCTGCGTGTGGCGTCTTTGTGGGTTGCGTAGCTGTCCAGTGTCTGTTCACGGTGCAATTTCTTTACTAGCTCATGGCAGGTCTGCATTGAGGCCTGGTGGTCTGCATTGAACCAGCTGGCTTACTTCCTGGTGTGTCTGTTGGAGTGTGTCTTAATCTGGGCGAGGGTGTTGGCGCAGTCACCGATCCTTTGTCTGAGGTCCTGGGCGGTGGAGTCAGTGTCGGTGGGTGTGCTCCAGGCAAGGCTGGTGGTTAGCTGGGCTTCTGTGACTTTGCTCCAGCAGTGCCGGTGGATCTGTTGGGTGTGGTGGTGCATGGTCTCTTTATGGAAGGCGAAGTTGATGCATCATTGGTTGTTCCAGTGGAGGTTGGTTGTGTGGTTGGAGTAGACGTGGGAGCTTGCGGAGAATATGTGGTCAAGCGTGTGGCTGGTGTGGTGGGTGGGTGTTGTGATGAGTTGTATGAGTCCGAGGTTGGCCAGGTTGTCGATCAGGGTGGTGGATATGGTGCCGTTTATGTACACGAGGTGGAAGTTCAAGTCAACGTGAAGGATGTAGTCTGTGGATGTGAGAGTGTGTGTACTGACAAAGTTGGCGATCGCGTTGCAGAACTGTGTTTGGGGTCTGGAGGCTCTGTAGACGAGAGTTGCTCTGAGGGTGGTGTTGGGATTGGTGTGGATCTGGAAGTGCAGGTGTTCGGCGTTGCTGAGGATGTTGTCGTTGTTGGTTGAGACTCTGAGAGTGTTCCTGTTGACGATGGTAATTCCTGCTCCTACTCCGTTGGTGCGGTCCCTGTGGTTGATCTTGTAGCTGCACAGGATGGCTATGGCGAGGTAGTGTTCCGAGGAGGGGTACAATCAGTTCACTGTCATGAAGGCCATGTCTGGGGAGGTTGAGTCGAGTAGGTCCCAGAGTTCACTTGCGGGTTGGCGTCCGTTGCGGGTGTTGAGGACAATGCATCTGAGGTAGTTGGGTTCCTACCCAGTGGGTGGATTTGCTGATTGGATGCTGGTGACGACGCTGTTCCGGCAGGAGAGGTGTCCTTGTGTGCGTTTTGGTCCGGGCAGGAAGCAGGTGTGTGATCTTCCTATGTTGAGGGTGTTGAGGGTGCTAGCATCGTATAGGCAACGTGTGTATTTGCGTTTGTGATCCCAGGATGTTCCTGCACTTTGCGCGGTCCTGGCGTGGACGTACGCCAGAGGAGGGGGAGGTGGGAGGATCTGCCTGGCGTGTGGGTGGTACGATTGGGCGTGTTGCTGTGCGGGTCAGCAGGGGAAACTGTGGCGGGAAGGGAGAGTGGAGGCGGTTTGAAAAACACGTGTCCGAATACAGGGTAAGAAATGTAAATGAGCAAAACAACTAAATCCGGCAGAAGGGGGCACAGTGGGCCAAACTAAATTACACTTGCGATGAAGGTACAGATGAGACAACAGGAGGCAGACAGTGAAGAAGGGGCACAGGGGGTCATACGAGATTACACAGGCCAAATTGCACTGCCCACATTGATCAGATAGCACAATCTAGCAATATACCAACTCTGACCCACGTCCATGTAGGACATATGTGTGAGAAAGTGCCATCTTTCTTGCATGGTATTCCCCCACTTTTTCCTGAATTGCTGAATGTACTTTGACTGAGTGTGTCCTAGACTCCTGCCAATCAGGTGCCCAGGGCCTATGTTCCTTCCCTAAAAACTAAAATCCCAAATTGGCAAACCCTCGCCACATATCCGCCCCTGGTAAATGGTACCCTAGGTACCCAGGGCCTTGTGACCAGGGAAGGCCTCTAAGGGCTGCAGCACTTATTGTGACACCCTTAGAGGCCCTGTACCCTAACACAACCACACTGCCCTTGCAGGCAGAGTGTCTGGGTACAAGGCAAAACAAAGAGTCGACATGGCACACATCCCTGTGATGCGGTGCTGAGCTAACGCCGGACGCGCAAACAACTAAGACTCACAGTAGGAGTTAACCGGAAGAGCCTTGAAGGAGTGCAGTTTATCACACGCGAGAGCTCCAGGGTAAAGGTATACCCACGCTGGGTAAAATCCCGAAGTGTTTTTATTACAAGATAGGCGGAAATGCAGGGTTAAGTGACAAAACCCCACGCCCTGAAGAAATTGCCGTGAGTGTACCCAAAGGCAATGAAACATGTCGGCATTTTAATAGGAGTAGACACACAGCATGGAATAAAATTGTAAGCCAGTGTGTTCTAGCTCAGATCTGTATATAGTTGTGGGGTTTTCTTCGGTGCACATAATTTGGCACTATCTCTTCCTTTACACACACCTAAGCACTTTACTTTTTGGGTTGTTACCCATTCTTCCTCCCTTACACAAATCTTATTTTCGTAACGAGGGTAGCTGATGATGAGACCTTGAGGTAGCAGGCGAGTACCTTCCTGCTTAAACCTCCCTGGTGTTGCTACCGTGAGGCTTCCTCGCTCCTCTCCTACACTTTTCTCACCACCATTGGGTGTTTAGAGACAGACACTTGGGGACCACAGAGACTAATGTACCTCGTATGAATTTCTTTTTTCTTTGCAAATTGGTGAATCATACCCATAAGTAGCATAGATGGTGTTACCACATGCTGTATAGATTGTCTTAAAATATATGACAACGGGTATAGATGTTTGAACTGTATATTCACCTTGGGAACAGGTCATTTGTTGTATAGAAACGTATGAGTGGGGGACGACCTGCTCTCTGCCCCTAGAGCTCCATTTTGTGTTGTGGACACATCCCTGTGTGCCATGCCCACAACCTACACTGCCCTGGCATACATCAGCCACCCCTCTAGCTGGGTGCCCTATGCCAGTGGTGTGGGCACAGGAGCATGAGCCCTGTGCACCTACAGTACCCAGGTCCATTCCTGGGCACTGTAAGTGCAGTGCTGTCCTTTAAGAGTATATGGTACTGAGAGCTCATCGAACACGAACTCCACAGCACCATAATGGCAACACTGAAGACTGAGAAGTTTTGTATCAAACTTCTCAGCACATTAAACCCGCACTGATGCCAGTGTGGGATTTAATATACAAAGCACTACAGAGGGCATCTTAGAGATGCCCCCTGAAAACGAACTTACAATCCACGTCTGGTCTGGGAGGCTGCCTAGGCTGCCACACAGCAGACATGTTGCTGGACCCCAGGGTGGAGAGCCCCCGCTCTCTTGGGCCTGCAACAATGCACATCCTGGGCGAGGTGCTAGGTCTCCTCCCTCAGGATGGGCAAGGGGAAGCTTCAAAGGCATGCCGCCTCTGTGAGCTTCTCCAGGCCACTTGCTGTACCCAGCAAACTGCCCCCACCCCCGGTTCTGACCCCCACTCTTGCGGGAAGACTGGCCGGGAACCCCAAGTAAGGACAAGGGATGTGGCAGCCTGCCCACCCCAACCCTCAGGTGGGGGAGGCGAGGTGAAGCACATCTTCGGGCGCTCGCCATCTTGAAGATGGGAAGCCCTGCCCAATCAGGACTAGGCTACTGCCCCCCTTCCACAGGATAGTGGCAGGATAGGGGGTGTACCCACCCCAGGGCAGGGACCCATTGGTCCCTGCCCTTTACCTACCTGTAACGCCCCTAAATCTAGTATTTAGAGGCACCCTGAAACTTCCTTCTCAGATTCCAGATTCCGAAAAAGCAAAGAAGAGCAAGAAGAAAGAAGACCTGCCGTGCAACTGCTAAGAAGAGGAAGACACCAACTGCTTTGGCCCCAGCCCTACCGGCCTGTCGACCCTCGAACGTGCTCCTGCTAAATCCCGGCCCCACTTGTGGCCAGCAACCTCACAAACCCCGGAGGACCTGGCTACCTTGTGACTCTGAGCATCTGGGACTCCCATGAGCAGTTGCTCTGCTCAAAGCAAGTTTCTAACCCCTGGCATCATCCCAGAACCGCAAACCCTGCACACTCTGCACCCACCAAGCCTGGCCTGTGCCGGAGTGGACAAAGACCCTGAGGACGTCCCCCCGGCGACTGTGACCCCGAATCCGGCCCCCAAGAACTCACCTCGATGCTCATGACAACGCCTGCAGCCTCAGAACCAGGGACCCCCCCCAACCACGATCAACAGAGGGTAAGATTTCCCGACACCTAAAGGCACCCCTGCACCCGGCACCCTGCGGCCCCCTGTGCCCGACTCCTGGGTACCTACCCATCCTCCAACTACCCAAATTACCTCCCGAAGGGGTGGTGGTGCCTGAAGAATCTTCTTCCCCGAGCTTGCAGCCTTTGTTCCTCCTGGAGCATTCCCATTGCAATCCATTGAGTGCCCGAAGGCTCAAAAGCACCCTGCACCCAGCCACCCGAGTGGCCCTGGCAGTGTAACTTCTACTTCTACCTACTTCCCCATTTGCCCTGAGCAAGTGACCAGGAGCCCAGCTCCCACAGCTGCTTGGCCAGCTAGTCAGCAGCCACCAACCAAGGCCCCCCTGCCTCCCATAGGATAACATTGGGCCTAACTCACTCTGCACCCGGCCGCCACAGTGCCGCAGAGGGTGTAACAACTGTACCAACCTGACCCTGGGAGTCCCCTGAGTCTGTGCCCCGAACCTTAACTCTGCCAGTCGAGTACCTACCCAAAAGCTGATAACCCAATTTTATTTCATAGGGTAACATTGATTGGTTTCATCTGAAATTTCTTCTAAGTTTGGAGATTCTAAAACTTAAAATATTCACCTAAAATCAACCGAGTAACAAAAACGGAAATACTCACCTGCTATTAGGAGAGATCCCAGTGCTGGATCTTGGTGCCCAGCACTGACCCTGAAAAGTACTCACAACCATACTTACCACTAACCCAATTTTCTTCCATAGGAAATCATTGACTGTTTTTTCTGTGAAATTTCTTCAAAGTGTCAACTTTTGAAATAGCAAAATATTGCCTAAAAATCACAACAGTAACTAAAACAAATTTATTCACTTGTTTCCAAGACCTTTCCCAGGACTGAATCTAGGATCCAGTCATGGAATTAGAAAAGTAATGCTGGAAGTAATCTATTACAAATAACTTAAAACTCACATTGAGCTCAATGTATTATTGTGTTTGAAATTGTGTTGCCTATTGTAACAACTTGTAACTATTACCTACCAAAGTCAATTGCATATTGCAAAAGTATTTAACTAATGCCTCGCATTCTGAGGAAGCATATTTTGATACCTATTGTTGGTTCTAAAATAAAACAACCGTATATTTTTTATATAAACCATTGGCCTAGAGTTCAGTACTTGAATGTGTGAGACCATTTGCTGACTGAATGTGTACAACAAATGCTTTACACTGTCCTCTGATACTGCCTTACTGCTTGACCAAGCTACCACTTTAGAGAGTAAGGTTATATCTAACTTTAACCTCTGCCAAACCTCTGTGGACTGTGGACTCTGTGCACACTGTACCTATTTGGGAACAGTATATACAGAGCCACTTTCTCACAATATGCATGTGTGACAACATGTACAAGTCTGTTGCAGGACACAAGTAGTGTCACCAAGAAGGATAGCAAAGCATAACCTCCTGGCATATCGCCTTACACAGGACGTGTTGGTCAAAGATTGTTGTGATGTAGCACATTGCATGTCACATCTCTAGGTGTTCACAACAGATTCACATTGCTGATGAGACCAAAGGGCACAGGTCTAACATACATACATGGAACTACAAAGTAAGCCACACTGAAGTTGAGTCTACAATAGTTACTGAAGCCAAAGTGCAAAGCGTCAGTCAGCACCTACCTGTGCACAAACAATGTCAAACCAACTTCAGAGCCCTGCCATGAAGTGCCCACATATTGGCCAATGTGCCCACGGATGTCAGTTGAAATGCACTTAGCATATAGTCTGAATCAGTGGCAAGATTACAAGGGTGTCATCACTATGAGCCAATGCGAACGTTACAGCTGGGATGAGTGGCTATGGCACTGTTGGCACAGGGAGCAATGCAGCATGTCACCACTTGTGTGCAGCAGAACTGTGTGCCTGCAACCAAACATCAAGCAAGAAACTCGAAGTTAAGTCTGTATTCCGAACAGTGCAAATCCAAAAAGACACCTGTGAATGACCTCTATTCCAAAGTCATGACTCAGGGGCATATGTATCAAACGATTTTGTATTCGCAAACGCTGCGAATCGCAAAAAAACAGCGTTTGCGAATACAAAATCGCAAAACGCGATCTATGTGCCATTTTCGCATCGCTTTATTAAGGAATCGCTAATTTTGAAATTCCTTAATTTTGCGTAAGCATTTAAGGAATCGCAAATTACGATTCCTTAAATGCTATGTAACACGCACCCAAGTTGTGCGATTTCTCCTTAAGAAATCGCAAATTACCACCAACTTCAAGTTGGTGGTAATTTGCGATTTCTTTGAAAAATGCACTTGTTGGCATTTTTCAAAGTGCCATGTGGCGCACATACATGCCCTAAGGGCATGTATGTGCACCACATGGCACTTTGCTCATTTCAGGGGTGTATCAGGGTGTCATCATGACACCCTTGCACCTTTGAAATTATTCTCAATTTGCGATTAGCAAATTGCGAATCGCAATTTGAGAATTACTTCCCTTTCATTCCTATGGGCCTCCTGGCCCATAGGAATGAATGGGAAAGGTATTCCTTAATTGCGATTTCGCAATTTGCTAATCGCAATTAAGGAATATTAAGAATTCGCATAATATGTGCGAATTTTTAAATACATCCCGTTTTGCAATTCTCAAATAGCGATTCTCAAAAAATCGCTATTTGAGAATCGCAAATACGGTTTTTGATACATATGCCCCTCAGTCTCATATAACTCATGTGACTCACTAACACTGTCGTGCTATGTGACGTTAACAATGGACACACAAATGACCAACAGCATGCATGGAATGGAGATCGATTGGCCATGCCCAGGAACATGTGAGATGTTGGAGGTCACAATAAACTGTCACCAGAGTAGGCCGTAAACCATATTTGCTAATCTATCTCACATGCAAGGTCATTGTGCTCACATCTAAGGCATCTGGCCTCAATCCATCCTGCTGAGTGACAGGTCAGGACCACAGTTACACATACAATGATTACTCCAGTTATGGTATGAGTTGCACACAATGGAGCAAGCCCCACTACTCCGCATCAGCCATGATATAAGTGCAAGCAGTAATCTAACATTAACAATATTTATTCAACAATATGAAAGATACAAAAACCCTACACTAATCTATGACCCTAACTCTAGACCTAAACTAACTACAAATATTTTTACTAACAAAAACTATCTACCCTAACTATTTACAAACACACAAAATGAATAAAGACATCAACCTCCCACCCAAAGTTAAATGAAACCTATCCCCAAATCATATAAGATTCAAGTAGTAAAAAAGTCTAAATCTACAACTAACTAAGCCTACACTAAAACTATTCTAACTAATACACACAACTATGACATAACACAACATAATGCAAAAATAGGGACATTGTGAGAAGGGAGAAGAGGGGGATGGGTGAGAACAGGGGCAGTCCTTATTGCAGTCCAACGTGACTCCGGATATCGTGGAGGTGCCGGTTCAGGTAAAGAAGTTCACGGCGAATGTTTGTCAGTATGGTGTTGTTGTTGCGAACCATCTGCAGTAGTTGTGACAGGACCGGATCCATGGGTGCAGGTGCAGGTGCTGGTGGAGGTGCAGGTGGCGGTGCATGTTGGACTGGCACCTGTGCGGGTGTTGCGGCAGGGGGATTGACCGTGTGGGAGCCCACACTGGCACTTGAGGTCGAGGGGATGTTGCTGCTGCCGGTCAGGACACATTCCGGCAGTGACTTCCAGCTCCCTGCCTTCTTCTCGGCCCGGTACCTCCTTGCCATCATTCTATAACCCTTATGGACCTTCCTCACGTGGAGGTACCGGTCCTTGGCAACCTGGAATCTGTGCTGCTCCTCAGGTGTCATGTTGTCTGTAAAAAAAAACTCAATGTCAGTTTTCTGTCCCCTACACTATGTAAACGTCCAACATGATATCTGTATCACAAGTTAAAAACAACATGGGAGGCAACACACCCGCTTCACCCTGTTAAGTCAAAGACTGACCTGTTAAACCCAATGTCTACGCATGATTCAATCACTACATGCTGTGGAGACTGACATGACAGTGCATGGCATGGTACATGCACTGACACAACTAAAAGCTAATGACACTCTACAAACATGGCACCATTGGACAACCGGGCTGTGGGTGACAAGTACAATTGACTTCAGTCGGGAGGCATAACCCCTACGTGCATAGCACAACCCTCTCCCATCCTGTGACAGACAGCTGCATCAAAAGTACAATGCACATGTGCAGCCATGTGTGTCCCCCAGTAACTGTGTGCAGTACATCAAGTCAGTGCCAAGACAGGCACTCTTGCACAAGCGTGCAAGGGTGTATGTGTGCAGGTGTGAATAACTACTTATTGTATTCTCACACTACATGCACAATAACAGGACTGGGACTGCCCTACTCACACTTGCAATCATGCTGCATCATGCCGCACACATGGAAACATGTTTGGTGTATGAATGCTGACTTAGGCACTTACTCACTCCACCATTACTATGCAATTGGTGATAGTCATCCACTGCGAGGGGGAGACATTATTGGCCCCCAACTGCTACTCATGCATGTGTTGTAAACACCAATCTCACTCCATAGTAGAGATGAACATGCATGCATCAACTACGCAAACTGTTACAATCGATTACACATTGTAATGGCACCCTGGGGTAATGAGGGTTATGTAATTCTTATGGCTAATGCGTACACACAGATATTGTTGCCGCAGGCTGGATTCGCAAATCTATGTGACATCAAATGATGCATAGCTAATGCATGCATATGAAATGTGTGTTGAGTAATGTCACCAATTGTGTCAGCTGAGTTGGTACACATGATCCTGATTCCAGCATGGAATGTCCACACGGACATAGCCTGTCAACACCATTGCAGTGCACAAATATCAAATTTCAATTGACTTACACATCTATAGAATGTTTTTGTGTAACACGCCATTGACAAATTTGGATCTGAGCTACACCCTGCCACTTCTGGTTCTGTGCTATGCAGCATACCTTAGGGATCACTGTGCCAAGATGTCTGACCTTGTACGGACAGAAATGCACTGCCTCATTGTGCACAATGCTACACACACTGCACGCCCCTTGGACGATGTTTACAGCATGTAAGTGTGCCATCTTGACTAGGCTGTGCAAATGAACATGGGAGAAAATGCTAGTGGCCTATTGCCAACACAACTGCAGTGTAAATGCCTAGTTGGCAGCATTAGTTGCTCGGAAATAGGCACATACATTGACATGTGTATCACTGACTGTTGATGGACAAAGTCACGGAAATGCTGAATACCTCTGCACATCGTAGGCAATTGACATGCGAAACACACCCATACTGCTAATCAACAACGTGTTGCATTTGGCACAGACACTCATGACCCCGCAACATACCAATATTTGTTGTCACTACTCACCAGTGGCGTGTGGGTCCCGGAATCGGTCTATGTCCCCCGTGGTGATAGGTTGGCATCCATCTGTGAAAGGACAAACGTAAATAGGTGTTGTTAGCAAACCCCAGCAAACGTGGCATATTCACAATGTGAATTATTACAGTGATGGACAATGCTACATCCCTGTGGTGTTGACTTCATGTTGGCCACATGACTGGGCCTACTTTGAATGGCATCCACACACGACCTGTGGAAGCAGAGGCTGCACAGCCAAAACATCACTGCTGGCAGACCTGCACATATGAGTTGTGTCACGCAATATCAAGGCACCTCATCCACACAGAGCGCGAAAAAAACAGTTGCACTCATCATCCTTGACCTATCGCTGCGTCGTTCACCACTGTCTCTCAAAGCCCACCAATATGCAGACTCCAACAAAGGGATCCAAGACAAGGTCCTCAACTGGATCTGCTCCTTCCTCAACGGACATACGCTGTGGGTCAGACACCCCCCTTTTGTCTTGGAGCCTACAACAACCACCCGTGGAGTCCACCAGAGATCCTCACTCAGCCCTACAATCTTCGACATCTACATGGCTCCGCACGCCACAATCGGGATTAGCTATGGACTCAACCTTGTATCATAGGCATACGACTGACAACTCTTCCTCGACACATCCAACTAACACAACTCCGACAAACACATGTATTGAGAACCCATGGCAGAGCTTGCTAAATGAATGTCAAACAGCTGCATACAAGTGACCAACAACAAAAGATAAGTACCCATCATGCTCCAAAACCTCCACGCATGGAATTACACAGGGTCCTCACACGGCATGGGGAACCCACACCCCAACACGGACAAGGCACGCAACATGGAATCCATCATGGACTCCGATGTCCAAGATAATTGCAAGATTTATCCGGACTCATCATCCTGCTTCCACACACTCTGCCTCCTATGTCAGACAGTCAAATGACTCCTACTCAAACACACATAGACACTCACTCATGCCCTGTGCGACAGTTCACCCTACTACAGCACCACAGTCCATGACGGAATTTACATGAACCACATCCGCAAGCTGCAGGACATCTCAAATGCAACCACAGGACAGATCCTCACACTGCCAGGACCCTGTCACACCTCCCACCACCTACGCACACTCCACTGTCTCCACATCAAAGCTAGAGTCACCTTCAAGATGTTCACCCAGGCTCACACAGCCATCCACAACACTGGGCCTACATACCTTAACGTCCAACTCTATTTCCATGGCACATCAAAGGACCCGACGATCAGACCAGCTAGCCTATGCCGTGTTCCCCCGCCTCAGATCGTGAGTCTGCTTCTTTTCCAACCTTGCAGACATAGCCTGTGGCAACCTTCCGCTACACCTCTGACAGGCAAAGTTGCTCCCCATCTCCAAGCACTAACTCTGAACATTGCTCTTCAACAGACACACCCCTTGCTATACTTCAACATGCAAACACCGCCACGCACCCTGCAACCCTTCCTGCTGAGTATACGCTCACAATAAGCATGTGTATTTTGGGATGGTTAACACCGGGGATCTCCATTCCTATGTGGTATTTCCAGTGGCAAACTTAATCTACGCGGTCATTGCAACGCCAATCGTCACTACAACTTGCACTGCATGGCGCACATCAATAATGGATATTTGGATTGACTATTCCAACACCTTCCCTACTGTTGCACACACTGTAGTTGGAAGAGTAAGTCATACAAATCCAAAGTCAAGGTCATCGTGCGCAAGTATTTTTTGCAAGTAGCATTGCATTAACCACGTTGTTACAGTGTCACGGTCTTGCGACAGCATAAAGACATCATATCTTCGTGTCACATATGTCACTCATATATGTACGTAACATTAGTCATGGACAAAAAGGGAATTGGTACTTAGGCATGACTCCTGTGTAGTCCAGCAGGTCGGCCTTCCGCGCCAGCATGCCCTGCCAGCGGTGCTTCCACTGGCACACGGTCCTATTGACTTTGTAGCAGCGGAGCATCTGCACCCGCACACGCTCCCACCGCAACTTCCGCACTACCACACTGTAGCCCTGGAGGATACGTCCTCTCCTCTCCAACATCAGAGGCAGGTAGCACCGCACCAGACAGAGTAAGCCCCCCAATGCCCCCGCTGACATCCGCCCTGACCTTCCCACAGCCGACATCTCCCAGCACCCCAGTTCTCACCCAAGACAAACAAAAGAAAACCCTCTAATGACAGAAAACTGAAAATAACCCACAACAAACACAACAAGACTGAGGACAGTAGACAGTAAAAAGTAACAAAAATGTAAAATAATTACAAAAGACACTTTAGACAGGACACAGCAACACTCCAAAATCCACTCTCCAACACCACAGTCTACAAGACAATTCCTTCACTCAGCCAAATCAACCACAATATGCTCACAAGAGAAAGTGAAAGTGAATGCCACACCCGAGGGAGACAGGAAGCATGCATACATCACTTCCTGTGTGTTAGAGGCAGTTTTTGTACAATGCGACAAAAATCTGCACGATAAGGGGCCGCTAATGTACTCAGGCTGATACTGTAATGTGTATGCGGCCCGTTTTATTAAATGCGATCATAATCTGCACGCTAAGGGGCAGCTAATGTACTCAGGCTGAATACATGCAAACAGAATCTGCACGCTTAGGGGCCACTAATGTCCTTAGGCTTACTGTAATGTGTATGCGGACAGTTTTATTAAATGCGATCATAATCTGCACGCTAAGGGGCAGCTAATGTACTCAGGCTGAATACATGCGATCAGAATCTGCACACTAAGGGGCCGCTAATGTACTCAGACTTACTGTAATGTGTATGCGGCATGTTTCATAGATTGCAATGGGTTTCTTCACGCTAAGTGGCCGCTACTGTCCTGATGCTGATACAGTATTGTGGAGTGTGTCCTGCCATGTCTTTTCAAATGCGCTGGAGAAATATCATTGCGTTTGATATAAAAATATCACGCCCCGCCATTTTTCAGACAATGATGGACAGTCAGGCCAAAACTCTGATCACAGCACAATCATACAATGTGAAGGTAGGTTTGCACAATGAAGGCAGACTCCATTCTAGGGTTACATCTTTTTATAGAAAGGCAGAAATATTTGGCAAACACAGCTTGCTGCCTACATCCAGAGGCCAGCCGGGCAAGCATTGTGAGCATTTACACAGTGTTTAAGCCGCAACCCGGGGGCCGGCCGCATATACCGGAAGAGCGAACAAGCCACTAAGAGCGTCTTCCATTTTCCAAAGAATAAACATGTAAAACAGACAAGTGAAACAATCAAGAACAAGGGAGAAAAGAAACCCCTCCCCCAATAACCCTCCCACAACCCCACCTTCCGCACCGGTTGCAGCCTCCCGAGATGATAGTAAGCATACACAATATGTGTGAAAGGGAGCCCCCTCGTCACTCCACTGGGTGAGCGGCGGCGGATGATTGCTCCATCGGTGGAAGCCATCAGACCTGCAAGTACTTGGGGCATGTGACTTCCCTCAGATCTCGGGACAATGAAATCACAAAGGAGCAACACAGAGTTGTGAAATCTCTCACCCTTCCCTCTGCACCCCGAGACAGACGCTCCAGAGCTAATAGGTTCCTTAGACGTTGTAACCAGGACAGGAGCCCTGGAACTGCCACTGTACCCCACTGTGCTAAGATAACCTGCCTGTCCGCCAGCAACGCTGGGACTATTTGCCTACCCCTGAGGGATGTTAGCGGGAAGGCCTTCAGATGTGAGAGGCCAAGAAGAGTGTACTCCGGTGCGCCGGGCATTGCAATGTCGCACGCTGTATCTATGTTATCTAAGGGCTCACCCCAATATCTTTTCAATTTCGGCCAATGCCAGAGTAAGTGCACAAGGGTACCAGTCATTCAGCATCCCCGACAGCAGCGATCTGGCTTTCTTTTATCCCAGACATGTAGTTGCACAGGTGTGCAACACCAATGAAAGCGAACCTTAAAGGAGGTTCCAGCCCCCGCTACACTGTGCGCAGTGTGGTGTGCGCGATACAGGATACGTTCCCATTCCTTGGGGAAAGCGGCCTCCCCAGCTACATTTCCCACAAATCCTACGCTTTTGTGCACTGACCACTCGGACTGCTCAAAAGCATTTTGTACAGCTCAGATATGAGGGGACGTTTGTCCTCCTTACGCGCTAACCACTTCTCATATGATGTAAACAACCTTGAGTCCCGTGACCCAGTGTGTTATTTGGCGTTATGAATACACATCAGCAGCGGGCAAATCATAATCCTGTAGGGGCCGCAAATATGTTACAAGCCATTCTAGATCAAAGATAGACCCTATGCTCTTGCAGCCCTGTTCTCGCCAGCGATGGAATATCGCTGATTCCTGACCCGGGGGCAAGTCCGGGTTATCCACGCTGGAGTTCATCGGTGAGGGGAAAGAGGTTGAGCCCTTCCGTACTGCCACCCCGTCCAAAACCTTGTGGGTGGGCGCCCTAACCGGCGAAGAGTACAAGCCCCAGGGCCAGTGCTTATGGGCTAGCCACAATTATATCCAGATGTTTTTGCCCGCCACAGACTGGTCCATGAAGTTCCAGTGCTTCTCCGATAGCAGCCTTTTCCATTCCACTATATATAAAAGGCATGTGGCTTGGTAGTAGCCACCAATGAGGGGCAATCCCAGGCCACCTTGCATTTTCGGGTGTGTAAGCTGCACAAGTGAGAGGCAAGGCGGCTTGCCCTCACTGACAGACTTATTAATGAGGGCTTGCAATTGTGTGAGTGCACGGGGGTGGGACACCATGTGTCCAAATTGAAATACATAGGGAATCCGTGGAAGAATCAACATTTTCACTCCCGCTATGCATCCAAACCATGTGAGGCGCAGTTTTGAGCAGGCGTCCAGCGCCTTAGCCGTCTCATCCAACAGTGTTGAATATTTGAGCTTCACTGTACAGGCAAGAGTCGGAGCCAGTTGGAGACCCAGGTACTGTGTATCCCCCTGCACCCAACAGAATGGGAATTGTTGTTCCATAGCCAACACTTCCTCAGGGGTATACACAGACTACCTTTTATGTTCCAAGACAGTTGACACCCAAAATGGCATGTAACATTACTCATCCCCACCTCTTTTGCTAATTTCACAGACATTCATTCAAAAAAAGATGTGAATTGTAAGGGCACTACTCACCTGGGGTGGTCTGTAGGTGATGAGTATGTGCGCAGATCAATCCGACAATAAGGTTGGGCATGATGTGCCCTACTCACACATGAGGCTCACAAGTTGCTGTGGGGGAGTGGGAGTGCAGCTCCGTCTCAGCCAAATAGCCATGTCCATCGTTCCGCATGTAAGCGTGCTGGGTGTGAGATTGTTTGATGTTGACTTTCATCTCGTCCATGGCTTTGCTGGCGACGTAGGTGGCAGCTCTTCCTCAGCCTCGTGATTTTACGATCCCGGTCAAGTCTGCAAGGGCAAGGTTGTCAGAGCAGCAGTTCCTCTTGGGGATGTTGACGTTGACTCTCCCGTGGATGTCTTTGTGCCTGATGATGTGTAGTGAATTGTAGGTGTGTGTGAGTAGTTTGAGGGTTACTTTCTCCTTGTCGGTGCTACATTGGATGTTCTGTATGTGTTGCCTTTTGTGTTTGGGACATGGGTTTCTGAAGACAGGTGTGTCTGCAGCTTTCAGGCTGTGTTAGAACTTGTGTAGTGGCGTTTTGTATATCCCTGGGTTGAGTTTGTTGCAGTAGTCCAGTCTGCTGGGGATGAGTGCGTTTTTGACAATTTTAATGCATCCTGGGGTTATCCATTGTGATGTATTAGGTTAGATCAGTAGACAGCTGTAGCACGCAATGGAGTAGATCTGGCAGGGCAGGATGAGGGAGGATTAGAGATGATGCCAAACTTGCGTGCATGGTCTGTCAGTGAGGGCAGGCTCACAAGGGCAGACAACCACCAGAGGTTGTCCCATGCGGATGTGGATGGACCGGAGATGAGGAGGTCAGTCTTCTCACAGTTGAGCTTTATGCAGAGGTTTGTCATCCAATATGCTAGTTCCGACATTCATTCCTGGGAGCTGGCTTTTGTGTCTTCTGCGTTATTCGTGAGGGGTAGAATGAGCTGTGTGTTGTCTGTGTGGGATGATATGCTTACCCCTTGCTGTCTAGCAATGACAGTGAGTGGGGACATGTGTATATTGCAAAACGTGTGTCTTAGTGACGCTCCATGTGGTACTCCGCAGTTGTTGCCTGTGGTTTTGGAGATAGGGGTGGGTGATGGTCCTTTGGCTTATTTCGGGGAAGAAGGAGTGGATCCAGGAGAGGGCTGTTCCTCGTATCCCCTTGTGATGGTGTCTGCTATCTGGGGTGTGGTGTGAGAGGGTGTTTAAGGCTGCATAGAGGCGTAGTAGTATGTGTTGTCCCCAATGTGACACAGGTCAAGTGGCATGCATATGTAATCATTGGCAGCATGGTGTACGTTCTTGGTGCTGTGCTTGATGCCAAAACAAGACTGGAAGTGGTCCACGATGGAGTTCTCTTCAATGTAGCCAGTCAGCTGGGTGTTTATGGGTCTCTCAGTGACTTTGACCACCACGGGGTGCAAGGAGATGGTCAGATAGTTCGTCTTGTCTGTTGGGTCATACTGCCAATGAGCCAATTTGTTATACATCGTGACCGGTCTTGACGGTCTTCATGAAGGTGTCTAGGGATGGTGTGCATGTGAGCCTTGCTGTTGGCTCATTCAATGTCTTGGATGCATGCAGAGTTTATTTCCCCCATTTGGCACCATTTCACACCCAATTTACAGCTTAGACCCACAGTTCACACCCACTTTTCAGATTTGCACCCAATTTAGGACACATTTTTCCAAATTGAGCACCAAATTCCCACCCATTTTTCTGCTTGGAGACACAGTTCACACCACCTCTCAGATTTGAGCCCCATTCCACACCCACTTCTGAGATTTGAGCCCCATTCCACACCCACTTCTCCACATTGAGCCCCATTCCACACCCACTTCTCAGATTAGTGCCCCATTCCACACCCAATTTTCTGATTTGTGCCCCTTATCACGGCCTTAACAGTTATATTTAACAACAAATTAACCAATGAAATCATTTTTTGGCACTTCAAAACCCATACATTATAAATTATCATGTCAAGTACACCCTGTGAATCATGAATTACATACTATTTGACACAACCATTGATGAGTTGTGTGCCTGATTTTACTCATTGTAAAGTCAGCTTGTGCACGATTGACGCACTATTGCATCTCTGGGATGATGAAACATACACAGCATGATTTTACTTTGGTACTCTTGCAATTATTGTAGAATGGTAACATTTCATAGTGATATACTGATGCAGGAGAGTAACTTCCAGACAGGGTATGTGTGTTGAGTTTGTTTATTGTCACAAACAGTACTTGAGGTTCTTTTCTACATACATGTATTTGCTTTTGGCATTCACAATGTGATGTGCTCATGTGAAGAAATTATTTATGATCCTGTCCCTTTGTGCAATTCCAGCAATAGTGGCTGTGGGGTGTGGGCCACCTTGCTGATCCTCGTCATCATCATGTTCATCGCCCGGTGCTGCAGGCACTTGTATCCAGGGGGATTTGTGCGGACACAAATGTTGTGCAATACACAACATGCCAGTATTATTTTGTTCACCATTTCTGGGCTGTACAGCAGTTTGCCACCTGTAATATCCAGGCAACGGAAACGTGATTTGAGCACGCCAAATGTACGCTCCACGATACCATGTGTGTGTCGATGTGCATCATTGTACTGCCTCTGTGCCTGGGTGGTGTGGTTTCGTATGGGTGTCATCATCCACGGGCAGAGAGCATATCCTTGATCACCTATGACATGTGAGGGATAGATGGGTACATGATTCATTAGGCATACTATGTTGGCAGTGTTGACAGTTTATTATCTTGTGATTTTAGCAATTTTTAGACTTAGGTTAGACATGTGTTGCTTCTGGCTATTTAGCGGCATCAATGCTGAGTACATTGCCTCAGTGTTGATCGTCCAACCATCCATTTTGCTTGTGTTTTCTGCACAGTTGCATACGTGTCACTACAAATGTACAAAATGGGAATGAGACCTGCCCAAAAGCCACAGACACCAACAGGCAGCCTGGCTCTCCTGACATCTAGCCAGGGCACTGATCCACACTCCTCGCAGTCACCGCCATGTGAATGTTAAAATGTCATCGGCCACGCATGACACAGCTCACATTCAGACATGCATCTCATGCTGATGGCAGACCTGTGACACCACACAAGCCATGCAATTGTATGTTCCGTGAGGAAACGAGGGACAGTCCGCAGCCACCTCACCTGAAGGGCCCACTGGAGACAGTGAAGGTTTGAAAACACCATCAACAATAACTTTTGACTCAACGTAAACTTCATGGCCTGGGTCATCTGTCACTAGCAGGGCATGAAACTCACATGACTCCACTTCTCCAAATCATTTACACTATGTGGTTTATTTGACCAGATCAGATTGGCCACACACTTCACCAAGCTGATACACATGCCATGGCTCACCTTTGCACACTTCTTAGCATTTGTAATTGTTTAGCATTTGACCTATCTATTTCAACACACAAGTAGTGGCCGAATAGACATCCACTTACTCATCGGGCAAGCAAATGACACACCATATCACAGGGGTGAGAATGAGAAATATGTATGGCAGAGTGAGAGAGGAGATGCTACTAAACACCATCAACAGCAGCACCAACAACACTGCAGTCAACACCAATGGCGCTGTATGATGGTTTCACGACATATTTTCCCGGCCTATGCATGCACATTTGCCCCACAATGCACTTCCTACAATCAAAGTGCATTGTTACAACCTTGGTCACGACAAACCTCTGAATTGACATACTGATTGTACATGTGTGAGTACTTATGCAATGTTGGGTCACCCTAATAGGTCACCAGCAACAAGAACTGCAACATGATCATCTTCATCAACAATGCGACCACACACCGGACTGGGATACTAGTGAGAATGACTTTGATTAGGTACATAGATGGCCAGGTGCTGGGGGTTACTCTACACCATGGGTACTCACATAATTTCTCTCTGGTCACAAATTTGCAGTGTGGTTTGTGGCAGTGTGCCGCACGGGTGGGGGCGGGGTCAGTGGGGAAGGGGGCAGGGCTAGGGAGAAAGGAAACTAACCATGTGGTTGGACACAGGACCCTGGGGCAGACACCCTCGTTCACTGAGCCACCAGACCTGGCATACACACATCTCTCTCTCTCTCTCTGCCTCCCTCTCTCTCTCTGCCTCCCTCCCTCTCTCTGTCTCCCTCCCTCGCTCTATCTCTCCCTCCCTTGCTCTATCTCTCCCTCCCTCTGTCGCCCTTGGTCTCCCTTCCTCTGTCGCCCTCATCCCTCTGTCTCCATTCCTCTGTCTCCCTCCCTCTGTCTCACTCCCTCTGTCTCTTTCCCTCTCTCTCCCTCTGTTACCCTCTGTCACTTCCCCCCCCTGGCAGCCTGGGCTGGGACCGCTTCCTGGGCATACACACATAGCCACACCCCAGTACTTCACAGGTCTTTCATGGACCATTTACTTGTTAACGAATTTTTGTTATATTTCACCTCTTGGCGCACATGCATCTCCACTCTGACTATCGCTGGACTCGCACAGCCCCCATGGTGCAGAGTCTCTCGGAGTCCGCGCTGGTGCGGCAGTGTTTGGTGGTACTCTTATAAAATCTGCAGACATGGCACACAGGTACAATGTCTGCAAGGTCCGCAGCCCATCAAGAAAGGCTTGCCAGGCCACTGGCGGCATGTGGGACATACGATGAGTACCCGTGCTCTACGTAGTGGAGCCTGTATACCTCATCCTCGTACACAATACATCAGCATATTGCACGTAGTGGTGTGCCCATGCATTTTGTGCCCCCCCACCCAATCAGTACCTAGGCAATGTATTTACATCCTTCCTCTTGATGGGTCAACATGATTGTGTTTTTTGGGCATGTGGTGTGTTCAGTTGGTACTTACCCACAAGCAATGCATTTCCATATGTGCCATCTTGGAAGCGCTGGTTTATGATGCAGTGTCGGAAGATGAATGCATCATGCACACTCCCTGGAAATTTGGCAATGACATTTGTGAACAGTCCGCGGTGGTCCACTATTGCCAGCACATTCATTGAATGGGTCTGCTTCCTGTTGCGGTATATGTGTTCGCTGTCCGCAGGGGGCACAAATGGTACATGTGTGCAGTCAATTGCCCCGATCACCTGTGGTAAGCCAGCAATGGCATGGAATCCTTGCTTGATGGCAATCTGCTCCTGCACATTGTTGGGGAAGTGAAGGTGCTGGGGAATTAGGCTGAGTATGCCATCCAAGACAGTGGGGAGGAAGGTTGAGAAGGCTGCCTGTGGTACTCCACCAACTCTGGCTGTTGTTGGTTGGAATGTCCCAGAGGCCAAAAAGTGCAGCACCTTGAGCAGTTTTGTCTGCGGAGGGATGTTGGTAGTCCGCTGTGTTGGTGGCGTCAGCCTGTGGGCAATAAGGGTCAGGATGTGCTGGATGGATGTCCTTTTAAGCCTGTAGTGGGCTATGACTTCCTCTGGCCTTAAGTCTGCGAGGTAGACACGTCTGCGCAGTGCCCGCTGTCTTCTTCGTCGCTGCATGGGTGGTGGTCCTGGGGGTGGTGGCATTGGCGGTGGTTGTTGTTGTTGCTGCCTTGGTGGGACTCCAATCTGCATGATGACTACCTCCATGGCTTCTGTGGCTGTTCTGGGGAAGCTCGGGCCTACGCTCCCTTATATACACCCACTTATCTCCAGTGTAAGTCAGGTTTTTATCAGGTGTTAATAACTGGAGTTAGCTGGAGTTAGTGTGCGTTTTTTTGTAGCTAAGCGGGTTGGCGATATCCTTGATAATAGTGAGAATCTGTGTTAGCGGCTTTTTCGTGGGATTTCAGTCAGGAACGCCTACTTTGCATGTCATTAGCGTTGATTATCGCTGGCTTGAAAGGCGATAAATTTCCGGTCGCTATCACCGGAAAAGTAACGCTAACAGTGGTTAGCGACGCCTTGTTGATAGGGCGTTAGAATTATTGCCACTTTATCGCCAAAAACTGACGCTAACATGGCGATAAGTCCCTTAATGATATGCCCCAAAAAAAAAAATTTCATTAATATTTTCATTTAAAACATTTTGTTTTGGGGTTTGCCGTGTAGTGAGGGAGCTAAATAAAATTTCTGTTATTGCAAATAAAAATGTGTATTTTATAACTATTTTTATAGGCTACATTGTATGCTTATTTTCATATAAACTATGTTTCAAACATGTTTTGCTATTAGATATTTCAGTGTTTTCTAGAATATAACTAATAGTTGAAATGGTATTTTTAATTTTTATGAACATGGACACCTTCCCTACTGTTGTATACATTGGAGTGGGAATAGTACATTTTACCCATCTAAAGTCCAACTCTATTCCTTCTGTGGCTTAGATTGGAGTGGGAATTTTAAATCTAATTGTAGGAGAGTAGGATCTGCACTTATGTTGCCCCCACTTTTTTTTCTGATGTTAACACTGGTTTCTGGCTATAGTCTGGCCCGGTCCCTGCTAATCAGGGCCCCAGTCTCTCTGTTCTCTCTAAACAACTTGGAGTGTATATTAGATGCACTAGGGATTGGTTACTGTGGTGCCTTATGATCCCCTAGTATATGGTACCTTAGGTACCAAGGGCATAGGTACTTTACAGGCCTACCAGGGACTGAAGCATGTATTATGCCACCCCTGGGAAGCAGACTAAATCTGACACCTCAGGCCTGCTACTGCAGCCTGGGTGAGGTAGTGTTAGCACTCCTCACAGAGGTATAGGTTCCTATATCTCACCATACACACACCTTTAAACCTATCAGTCACCCCTACAGCAGGCCCTATCAATCCTGAGGGCAGGGTGCTTGGTTTACAATATGAGTGGGTGCCTCTGCCTGAGCAGGACCCCTCTGCAGCTGGCAGGGACTATTCCCTGTGGCTGTTTGTGGGTGCGGTTAAACCATATACTCTTAAGTGCATTATAACCTCCCGGTTAATGCTAACTTTGGAATGACTGCTTCAAAACATGTTGTGTTTGGTGTCAAACAACTTGGAATCTCACCCCCCACACCAGTAACTGGTGTGGGAGTATGATCCCACCCTTCTAGAGGGGACGAAATGTACCCACTGTGGAAACACGGTAGAAATCTGAAAGAGCACTGGCATCAAAAAATGGATGCCACCAGCCCAGACACTGGGCTGCCCTCCTGCTGCTGACTGAAACTCGCAGTGGAGGAGGCCCAACAATAGGCATCCTGTCACAGGGAGGTGTCACCACCTTCCAGACAGGATTTAGTGTATTGGAGCTGGGTGGGTGCACTCTAAGAGTGCTTTGAAGTCCTGCACTGGGGGAGCAGTAGGCTCCTCTGTGCATATGCCAGCTCAAACCGGTTCAGGGGCTACTAGCCCCTGCTCTGGCATGAAACAGGACAAAGGGTAGTGGGTGTAACCACCCACCCCCCTGACCCTCCTAGAGGAGTGGTCATAGAGCTAGTCCCTCCCTTTCTTTTATTGGAACACCTTGCCATTGCAAGTTAGATAACCCTGGATGACGCTTTACAAGAAGAATCCTGGTCCTTCGACGTTCCACTACCTTTGGAAGACAGAAGAATCTCCCTTGGAGTCAAGGAGTGACTCCCCTGCTTGACAGGCACCAAAACTTGAATCAACGGTCGCAAACTTTCCCGCTCCCGCCAGAGTCCGAAGTCCCTGCAGCCCTGGAAGTAGATTTCCTGACTTCTCAATGGCCATTGTGAGTCCCCAGCAGAGCTGAGGCGAGTGGACTCCACGAGTGACGAGGAACCGCAATACCTGGGTACCGTGCACTATTGTCAAGTGCAACCCCTTCACGACATTCTACGAACTTGTGCTTTGGACCACTTGTGGCCCAAGCCTCCAGCAGGTTGTGCACCGAAAATCAGAGGCCTACCCTATCCCAAGTGACCGTGGGCTTCTGTAAGGCATTTCCTCATGAGGCGTCTTTGCGATCCCTTGCCCGTTGGCTTGTGGGTCCCCTGAAGACTTTCTTACCAAACCAAAGGGCTCCCCTGGTTGCTCCAGGCCTGCCCTCACTCACCCTTGCTGGGTGAGTCCCTCAGACCTTGCTGGTCTGCACCATTGACTCTATTCACTTTTCACAAGACTTGCTGTTGCCAAGGCTTGTTGGCTCCAATCCGGTTGCCGACACTGGAGTCAGCTGCAGACTTTGTGGGACACTCCGAATCCAGCTGCTGGTTATCGGCGATCCCTCCTGGACCTCGTGAGCGAAGATTCAAAATACCCTCAAGCACCTGAAATCACCCAACATCCGTGGGCATCCATCTTCCTAGCCCCGGGTCACTGGCAAGTGACTGTGAACACTGTCCCTTCTGCTTTCCGGTCTTCTTCATCTTGAATCCAGCCTTGGATTCCACCGGACACTTCTTCAGTCTTCGCAAGCAGCAAATCTTCTTTGGCTTCCAAAGAAAACAGCGACGCGACCCGACACCAACAGACACCTATGCACCCGTCTTCCCTTGGTGAGGTAACTCGTGCACTCCGGTGCCCTAGTGTGTGTTGGCCCTCGAATTACTTACCTTGTAAGTGGCTTGCTTGTAGACTTCCTCGAAGTACCCTAAAACTTTAAAAATCCAACCGCGATGTGCTCCATTGTAATCAATAGGGAACCCGCAGCTGTGTTCTCACACTGCATGCATCTCCCGTGGGTCTTTTACTTACCTGCCTTGGGTGGATTAGTGAAGCCCCAGCGATTCTACAGGCCCTAGGCCTTGTCCCCTTGCAAGTCGAGTTTGCTAAACCTCTTTTTTAGTATATGGTCTGGTACGCCCCTAGGGCCCCAGCCATATTTGTGCTTAACTTATTGTGAAACGTTGATATTTGAATGTGTTCCTGGCTTCTAATCTCATAAAGAGATTAGTAGAGTGTGTCTAAAAATAAATACATATATATTTGATATATATACCTCTGTGGTGTCCTTTCATTTGGTAATTCAAGAGATTATAAGGTAAAACAAGCTGCTTTACATTCCTCTGAGACTTAGCCTGAAGGCTCCACAGCTACCACTAGGATAGCTTTCTTTAAAAGGTTGTCTTAAACCTATCTACCATTAGAGTCGAATTGGACTGGTGCAAGATGGCCACTATAACTAGTGACCAGCATATGCCAGGCCAACTTCTCACACTGATGCTCCCACAGTCCATCACTTTCCCTACTGTTGCTTAGACTGGAATGGGAATAATAAATCTAACCTCCTTGAAATCTAATGCTTTACCTACTGTTGCTTGGATTGGAGTGGGTATAGTAAATCTAACTCCTTCGAAGTCCAGTGCTTTCTCTACTGTTGCTTCAATTGGATTGGGATTAGTAAATGTAACCTCTAAGAAGTCTGATTCTTACCCTAATGTTGCTTAGACTGGAGTGGGAATAGTAAATTTAACCACTGCGTAGTCCAGCTCTGTCCCTACTGTTGCTTAGACTGGGATGGGAATAGTAAATGTAACCCCAACTAAGCCCAAGACTTTCCCCACTGTTGCTTACACTGGAGCCTGGAAAAGTAAATCTTCCCCTTTGGAAGCTCAACGGTTTTCTTACTGCTGCTTACAGTGTATTTTAAAATATTTTAGATATTTTTTCATTTATTTTTTGTATATTTTGGGTTTAGGTTATTTTTTGAAAAATGTTTCGATATTTATTATATTGTGTAGTTAATATTTTTGTGTATATAGAGTTTTTAATCTGATTTTTATGCTTGTTAAAATAATGTATTTAAATGTGTGAATTATTAAAATGTTATTATATTTGAGAAATGTGTTTTTATTTTTAAATTTAACGTACAGTATTAAATAAAACTATGTAATATGTTTTAATATTTTAATTAGGTTAAATAATGTTGCTGTATATATGTTTGGTATGTCTTAATTCATTTTACTGTTAATATTTAAAAAATTTAATATTTTTTTAATTGGTCATTTATTGTTTAGAAATATATGTATGTACACACACACACATTTATACATATATGTACACACAGACATATATATACATATATATACACACACACATATGACCTCTTTAGGTGACCCTTTCCAACTAAGGTGCGAAATTGGTAAATTCTTTCGCAAAGTCCGTCTACATTTCTTTTTCAAGAATAAAGAAAAAGAGACGATGAGCCAGGCTGATCAAATTCTGGAGTCAAATACGGGCTTAAAACCACCTTCTACTTTTAACCCGCCAGCACATCTGGTACCAGATCATGTCAAAGTTTTCGAACAAGCAGTAATTCATGATGTCACCTCCCTTTGTTCTAGAAATGACATCGGCTACTGCAACTTTCCATCTCTACAGAAACAAGCCATGACAACATTATCTAATGACGATACCATTACCATCAAGCCCGCAGATAAGGGTGGTGCAATTGTCATTATGGATACAGTGGCCTACCGAAAAAAATGTCTAAGACAACTGAATGATGGCAAATCTTATCGGGTCTTGCCTGAAGATCCAACGGTTAGACTGTCTAGGGAGATACACGATCTTGTCTATGAAGCAAAAGAATCAGGTTGGATCACACCGCAAGAATCTGAATTCTTAATCACTAAACATCCAGTCATGCCTTACTTTTACATCCTCCCAAAAATACATAAAGCCACTAGACCACCGCCAGGACGTCCCATTATATCAGGGATAGGGTCTTTGTTAGAACCCTTGTCCACTTTTGTGGACTTCTTCCTGCGGCCATTGGTCAAAGAAATGCCAACATTCCTACAGGACACCAAAGATGTCCTTAGACTACTTCCGGAGATCCCTTTCGACATCGAGACCGACCTGTTGGTAAGTTTCGATGTCGAATCACTCTATACATGTATTCCCCAAGAGGAAACTTTAGAAGCTATTAGAGGTCTTCTAGACACTAAAGATCTGGTCACGATCACACCTATTAACTTCATTATGGAATGCGCCAGGTTGGCAATGAAGGAGAATTTTTTCAGGTTTGAGGAAACCATCTACCTCCAAACCTCAGGAACATCGATGGGTAGCATTTTTGCGCCCAGCCTGGCGAATCTCTATGTTCATCTTTTTGAACAGAACAGTGTGCTGAATGACACCAACCCCTTCCGTGACAGAATTGTCATTTGGAAGAGGTACATTGACGACATCCTTGTAATATGGCATGGGAACGTTACCACTCTACTAGATTTTCACGCCTGGCTCAATTCTCAAAATAATTTTTTGAGGTTCACAGTAACACATGATAAATCTACATTGCCTTTCCTGGATATCGTCATCTACCCGACACATGGGACTCTTGGGAGTGAACTGTACAAGAAACCCCAGGCGAAGAACTCTCTTTTGAGTTTCCAAAGTCACCATCCCAAGTCTTTAAGACAGAATCTACCAGTTGGACAGTTCTTGCGTATTCGCAGGAACTGCTCTACCAAAGAGACTTTTGATAAACATGCCAAAGATTTATCTCAACAATTGAAAGTGAAGAAATATCCGACACCTTTGGTTAGACAAGCTCGCAAAAGGGCGTCCAACAACAACAGAGATGCTCTTCTTGCGCCTCCTACACCCAAACCACCACTTACTAGACTGACATTTGTTAACACCTTTAGCACACTATCGAATAGTGTGCAAAAATCGGTACGAAAACATTGGCGCATTTTGAATCTGAGTGACGAGAATATTCCCCCTCCCCTGTTCTCTTTTAAGAGAGGGACCAGTCTAAGGGATAATCTCATACACACACGACCTAAAGTCAAAGCTAACATCAAAACACCCATACTGTGGGACTTGCCACCGGTACAAGGCCATTATCCTTGCGGCTCTTGTTCGGTATGCTCACAGACAGAACCCACCAAGTCGGTAGACATTGGCTCCTCAAAACCCTGGATTTTGCGTAAACACACCAACTGTAATTCAGAGAAAGTCATCTATCTGATTACATGTCCTTGCTCACTTAAATATGTAGGGATGACTACCCGTAAAATTAAAGTGAGAATCAGTGAACACAAGAGCACCATTAGGCGCAAAAAACAAGCCACCAGAATGACTAACCATTTTGTGACACTAAATCACAAACCAGAAGATCTCAAACGGCTCATTTTGGAACAACCATTTATTCCGCCACATGTTACAGATGTCACTAGGTTCCTGTTTCTGAAGGAACAAAAATGGGTTTTTAAACTCAAAAGTGACTGCCATGGGCTAAATGACGATATTCCATGGTCTTCGCTTTAAGAGTAAACACGTTTTTCTTCTTCAACATCCATACATAATGACAGTCTGGATCAGCAGGCATTCATTAATATATTCTGAATGGTATGCTAAGCGCATCGACACTGATTATATGTGACTCCTTCACCACCCGTAATTATATGAGGAACAATGACCGTATTGCGGGACGAACATCTCAAACTGAGGGCTTAGATCGTTTGTCGAATTAAGACATCACATATTGGGTGTATTTATTTATTTTGGGTAACTAACTCCACTATTGTCTTTTGAGATTAAGAAGTAGGAGTAATTCGATACCCACAAGATTTAGAGAGACCACGCAAACCCGTCCTGTTTTCCGGTTGGGTTGGGTGGTAAGACTACAATTCCCAGACTCACTAACGTAACGGGATGACGTAATCCAACAGCGTCCTAATACCGACGCGCACCCGGTATCCTGGGCAACCAAGACCATCATTCTTTACTTAAACTAACAACTCACACTCCGCAGGTTACCTCCCCTTCTAGCTCAGCTCCGACAAGAGGTACCGACGGATAGGTGAGCGGAAATATTAACACTCTACTTCACTTTTATGTTTGGGAACACGAGCGCAGAGGGACACATTAACTCCTTTCCGTGTTTTGACTGAAACAAAGTACAATTACGAACTCTTTTTAACGGATTCGAACGCCTTTACAAAAAAAGTACCCTTGGTTTTGCAGTTAGGAGATTTACTCCTCTTACTAACAGATCACCAAGTATTACCACCTTAGGTAACCTAATTGAGTCCAATTCAGTTTTTTACCTATTTTATCACAATCAAAGGGCTTACGGTGAACCTCCGGCAGTTTAAAATTCATGCGGTGTGGGTAACAGCGGTTTTCAAACAACAACCCAGTAAACAGGTTTTGATATGGTTGAACCCTCTTATCATTTCACAGAGTCGGGCCTCCATAACCTGAGCAGTTGCCAGGTGAGGCGAGGTGCACACCCACTACTAATTGGGTAAGTGCCTAGAACTTCTTCCAATACACTAATTTAGACAGACTTATTGCAGTCAAGATACATTTATGAGTATTAGCATACTAGATATATTTCTCTGGATGCTTTGTTTTTGACCTTAGAATGTTACGATGTCACTGGTTTTGCTGTGTTGTGTTTTCATTTTGTCTTTATCCGTGCAGGTCAATGGAGTAAAATTACTTCCCACGGAGCCTCTTGGCCCATCAATTGGGTTCAGGTTGTATATACAAATTCTCTTGTCATTTTGGCACCAATCACTCTTGCAGTAGCTCTATTGGTCCTGATGAAAGCTTGGATGAATCTCATCCGATAGCAGAAACATGTAGACCACTTCCAGCACAGTTATTTGTTGAAACTGTTGTAGCACTGTTTTTATCTATTGTCATCAAGGTAGCGTTACAATAAAGTCTATTTTGTGCCCTGATAGACAATTTTTAAATAGCACTTGCTCACTAGCACCCTTCACTAAGCACTGCAGCCATCACCCTCAACTACCATAACACCCTGCCTTCATCAACAAAAAAACACGATACCATTTAGAGGTCTGGGACATTTATGAGACCAATATCTACAATTTCCAAGTAGGAGATGGTTCTCAAGCAAGTCCCGGTTTCCCAGATGATGAAGCGAACCACATCTTGTGGATGATGGGAACCATACTCATATATATATACATATACATATGAATTCGCAGCTTCATTACACTCAGCATTACCCTCACTTTTGTGTTCAGGTCTTCAACATCACTAGACTCATAGTTTTTTTATGTGTACTACTATATATATATAACCACAAAGAACGGAGATCCGCTTGTGCGCTCAGATCAGGTAAAGAATTCACCAACGCCCAAGGGTCATTCAAAAGGGGTTTATTGTTGTCATAAACCCGACGTGACGCGTTTCACCCTCTGGGGGCTTGTTCACACACTGTGATGTCCACCGGCAAGGGCTTACATACATTTCCGGTATACACATAACCATAGACAGAGGACTGGAAAGTCTGTTTTAGGCGCCATTTTGAAATGGTACATTTGAGTATAGAATAAAGATGACTATTCACAAAATTTTCAAAATTCTCATTATGTAAATAAAATACAAATATGAATTTATCATTGTTTACATCCAGAGAGAACATAACTTAACTCTCTCCCAGAAAAAAGCTATACAAGAACTAGCCAATGATGACAGCATAGTGATCCGGCCCGGGGACAAAGGGAGTAATATTGTCATTTTATCTAGAGATATGTATGAAGCCGAAGCAACACGGCAATTGAGCGATACCAACACATACGCAAAGTCTAACAGGACAGAATATAACAATAGCATCACAATTATTTGGGAAAGATTGTGGGGGTGGAAGGACAAGGGCCTGATAGAATGGGAGGAATATCGTTATCTTAAAAAAGATTATCCTATCCTCCCTGTTATGTATCTACTCCCAAAAATACACAAGGATAGAGACAATCCCCCTGGCAGACCCATCATTTCTTCCAGGGGATGTGTTTTGGAGAACCTGTCACGATACGCTGATCATTTCTTGAGGGAACATGTAGTCACCTTGCCCTCAAAAATTCGAAGAAAGAACCAAAACCGGCTCAATAGGTATATATTAGGGCCTAATGAATAGGTACCTGTTGAAATACAAAGCTAGATTGAAAAGGAATGGACAGATTGAAATACATAAAACACTCAACAAGAGTTGTGGATATAAAAATATATCTTTTGTGTTTGTTTTATTTCTTAGTTAGATTATTCATTTCAATTTTTGCATAAATTCTTACAAAAGTTCAATCAAGTAAATACATATATAAATATTATACATACAATCAAAACAAATCAATATGTGTATCTATTAATCAAAACATGGTTCAAAACCCCACACAAGAATCAAATTCATGCATACACACACTCAATCTAGGTCACATTCAACACAACAAATCAGAAAGTGAGAGAAATTATCCTTAGGTATTCAAATGGATGTAGTGATTGATGTATCATCCAAAGGACGCCAGATGGTACTCTAAGAGGAAGGAGGTCAGCAAATCAAGCGCCAACGCGCGTTTCGATATAGGGCCGACTCAGGGACCCCACCTTCATCAGGGCGTAGACCAAGGATAATATGGGGCAAGAACAGAACCTAAAGATTAATCAAATGAACATGTATAAACAAAAGATAAATACAATCAGTTTCAACAAACAATTTGCTGTATTCAAATACATTATTCTTCAGAAGGAACATTGTTATACATCAGTCCAAAACATTTCCAATCGCTAGCGGATAAAGATCAATCACAAAATTAATGAATATGGCCCAAAGGGTCTTCAGGTAGCTAAAACACACATGTAACCCAGATACGTGAGTGTCAAATATAAAGGAACGGTGAAACCCAGCACCAAAACCACACGGAAACAATAACAGGAAGGGAAAAAGTAATGAAAAAATAAATCGTGAATAGTAAAAAGTCACATACAAAATAGAGGATTAAAAGGAAAGCGCCCACGCCAATTCTTTGAGATCTCGTGTGCACTGAATAAAACCTACACAACTGAATAGGGGGAGAGATAGACCAATGATGGTACATACTAAAAACTGGATCCTTGATAAGCCGTTGAAATCAGTATGCCGAACCTATATGCAAACGTAGTCGGGTGTCAAGAGGAAGCATCCAGCCTTGTTCACATGAAAGAGATTCACTCCGTCTGGCTGAAAAATAGGTGTATAGAATATGGCCAAATCGAAAACACCGGGAATCTACAGAAGGCAGTATTTACAATCAACGTTAATCAAAATTGCGGCATACAAAATAAGCCTTACAGTAACGTGAGAAAACATATTCACGAATTGCAGAAAGAAATAGATAAATAATCGACAACATACTTAAATCGGCAGTGGCGACGTGTAAGGACGAACAACAAGGGCTTCAAAGCTAGTCTCGTGGAACTCGGGAGCGTAAGTTAGCATGGTCTACCCTGATAGGTGGGTGACCAATTACGAAGTCATGGCGGTTACTGGAACGGATGAACAAGATTTCTATAAAAAAATGTACAAACAAAGATATAAATATGACAGCCCCTAATGGTCCTAGAGAGCAGCATAGTAACAAACTGATAGATCTCCTAATGTGCGGTGATGGCATTAAAGTTACTGGGTACTCCTGTACAGACCACAGCGTATGCAACGCCGTGATGAATAAGCCTGCCAAAGATAGAGATATAAGGCACACATGACATGGATGGTAATAACTGAAACTGACAATCTGGGGGAAACATCTGTCGCAACCTAATGCTACCGCAGCACACTTACTAAATGGTAAGGAGTCCAGATCCCACGTTCCCTCGGTTCCTCAAGGACGGCAAAAATCGGCGTCGGGAGTGCCTTCGCTAAAGGCATTGGAAAGCCCGCCGTACTAAAATACAGGTGGCCAATTAGCAGGTAACCAATGAGGCCGTTGGTAGGAAGGAGATAACTAATCATAGAAAGGGGACTGGCGCAGTAGAGCTTTATACGGTGTTCGAAAGAACTAGCGCCATCGTGGAAAGGATCCTAGAGTTCAAAGAGCAATAAAGCCACCACAGCACAACATATAAATATAACATGACAGACACCGGACGAAAATAACAATGATGACTATTTAGACCAAAAGCTAAATAAGATCAGGGAAATGAAGACGTGGCATCAATGAGGTGTTGATCCAACAACCATATCAAGATCAGCATCCAGAATCATACAATTATGGTGACTACGCGCCTTGGATTTAAAAAGGGCATTGAGAAAATTAAAGATAAGAATATAAACAAATAATCCACAGATTACCAAAAAGTAATAAGGTGAATCCTACAGATAACTAAAAGCCAATAATATCTCTAACCCGCCACATAAAAATACAAGAATGGCGTAACAGAAAAAAATATGAAATAGATAAACAAATTAAATAAACTAAACAAACAAGTTCAAAGCTCCTAAAAGAATGATGGGGCCATACATAGTATCATGAAAAGAGAATTAGTCAGAACGGGGAGATCATATGATAGCATTCTCCCATAAGATAATTTCATTAAGGCCATGTTGGACAGAGTCAAGATAAAAAATCCAAAAGGTTTCCCTTTTCTTCCTGATGGAGGTGGGATTCCTCCCAGGTGGGGTGTATATCTTTTCCAGGATTGTCCATTTCAAATCAGAATCTTTGTGGTTCATACTCAGCCAGTGATTGACTAGAGGGGCAGATGTTTTTCTAATGCGAATGTTTGATTTATGCTCGCAAATCCGCAGTCTTATCTCCCGGCTGGTTTCCCCGATGTAGGGAAGATTTTAAACTTACATAGACTTGGTGGTATTTGGTGTGGACTAACTTACACGAGTGAGCAAATTAAAGTAAGGGTGTGCATGTGAATTGCTTCCACGACAGAGGTTGGGTGTGTTATGTTCTGGGTTGTCTACTTGTTGGGTATCTTGGGGGGAGGGTTCCGAGACCTAATAGGTATGACAAGACAGTACTATAGTCAAGCAGTGGAATTGTGGTGGGTGCGGAATTTCTGATTGAGGTGTGCAAGGAAGGTCCAACCTACCATCACCAACATCCTATTTTCTGGTGCAAATGTATGTGCAAGATCCCTACAACAGTGGTATGTCCTATAGGGTATCATATCAAAATATTAAGAAATCTGGTAGGGCTGTTGTTGCTGTGAATTTTCAAAGCCTCAACATCAATAAGAGTAAAAGTAGTACAAGACAACGACCCAACGGATTGTACGAGCTACTGGTGAATATGAGTTTTATATTACAACCTTTCACAAAGAGTGGCACTGGCCAACTGGGCAAGACTAGCTACTACAGTACAGACAGACTGATAGTATGTAGTAGTAGTAGTAGTACTCAGAGTCATCATAGCGGAGGCAGGGATAAGATTTTTGAAACCGTACAGATCGAAGGATAATTGGTGGTAAAAAAATAGCATTTGGAAACACACTATAGTTCGGGAAAAATGGGGCAGTAAAAGTTATGGAATAAGAAATATTATTAAAAACAAGAAGACTTACTGGGGCCAGCAGAGGAGCCCTCAGCGGTGTCCTCCTGGTGGTGTTCCTGTCCCGCCGACTGCCCAGTCCCTGTCGGTCTGCCCCTGGGTGCTGATGAACGGGAAAGATATAAGAAAGAGACAAACATTGATGGATGGTGTCAAACAAATACAATATTTTTCAACAACGGTCAAAAAACACTTATGTAAACAACAATTGCAATAACTACATTGACCGATCTCATCTGGTCAACATGTAATATTGGGGGATTCGCAGTTCGACTACTTAAGTTACTATTTATCAACAGTAATCCAGTCTTCCATTCTGATTCCAGAAAACTAAGTTACAACTAAGCCTAAGTAGTAGTACAACGTACCACCCAACCTAGCCCACCTATTCCAGGCATGCCAATTGTACATTAAGTATGCATTTCCACTGTATTCCTCAACAATGCGTATGGTCCAATCATGGAGGACACATGAACATGACTACATTTTTTGTATACACCAAATTTTGGTTTGATTGATGCTGATCTGCTACTGCTAAGTAACTGCTAAGCCTACCTCCACTCATTGAACAAACTAGAAAAGGTTCTAAAGACTGCCGTACTAGCAGCACGTCACGTAACTGAGTGAGGGGGGCATCACGCATACCACTAACCAATTAGAAGCTCATACAAAGTACCTAAACCTAAGTATCAATCCGCCCCTCTATATTAGTGACAGGACAAAGTAAGGAGTGGACGTGAGTCACTGTAGCATTACGTAACTTAATTTCTCTAAAATAAACTCGTAAAGAATCACGCTAAGCAAGCGCAAACGCAAAGCTGCAAACAAGTAAGATTAGTAGTAGCGCAGAAAGCAACGCGATCAAGTAAAAGCGGTCGCAAACAGGAAATATCGACTGCGAACATGCGCAAACATGCATTGCGCGACCCGGAACAGGAAGTAAGCATCGCGAGAGGGCGGGACAAGTGAAAACAAGATGGCCGCGCCCGTGAGCAACCGCATGGGTAAGTTGGCGACCCGCGATCACACAAAAAATACCGCGAATACGGCAAAAAAACTTCCGCGTCTTCGCGATATTTCCGGCCTGTTTGCGGAGATTTTCTGCATTTTCGCGATAATTTGCGAAAGTTAATTTAGCAAATTCCGCCCACCCCTACTATTGAGCCGGTTTTGGTTCTTTCTTCGAATTTTTGCCTTCTACCCCGCCTAAACCGGTTCCTTATTGTGCTTTTGGGGTCCCCCTTTCTTAAGTGGTCACCTTGCCCTCATACGTCAAAGATACAAAAGTTTTCTTGGGCAAAATTCATGACCTTAAATGGGAATCAGACCTTCTATTAATGACAATGGATGTGAATTCCCTCTATACAGTCATTAACCATGACCAGGGTATAGAGGACTGCGCTAGATTCCTTAAATGCAGACACATAAGACACTGGGACCACACACAGATGATATTAGACATCGTCAGATATTGTCCGACCAACAACTACTTCATGTTCAATGATGAGATTTATAAGCAATCCCTTGGTACTGCAATGGGAACCAGCTTTGCACCTAGTTTTGCAAATCTCTTCATGGGAGCTTGGGAAGAGGACATCAGAAAGGAAGTAAATCTACAGAATGAGTTTGCCAAGGTCAAACTCTGGTTACGATATATTGACGACCTGTTTGTTGTCTGGAAAGGCAGCAAACAGGAAGCACACACCTTTATTACCTAACTTAACCAAAATACCAAAAACTTAACCCTTACGTGCTCCATCAGTGAATGAAGGGTAGAGTACCTTGACACATGCGTGGAGATCGAACAGAACAAGGTGACTACTACTCCGTTTAGAAAAACAACGGCAGGAAACACCTTACTGCATGCCTTAAGTAGCCACCCAAACTAAAATGGAGCTTTCCCTACGGGGAATTGCTCAGAGCTAAAAAAAATTGCAGCACTGAGGTAGGCTTTCTAAGGGAACAAACAATCATGCTACAGAGATTTAAGGATAGAGGGTATCCCACTTGGGTGCTCAAAAAAGCCATGGAAAGAGTGAAAACAGTCAATAGAGACACACCATATTAGAGACTGTATCCAACACAGATATTACTGATGAATGTGATATCTCAGACACCCGCATGATACTGACTTTTAATGGGCACTCTGACCAAATCCGCAAGACTGTTTCCCATAACTGGAACTTACTTAGAGGAGACCCTATCATAGGGAACTCTCTACCCACACGACCGAAGATAAGTTACAGGAGGGGACGTAACTTTAAAGATCTTCTAGTACACAGTGATCTGCCCAGTAAGAATGACAAAAGAAGCATAGACCTACAGGGATTTTTTCCATGCGGCCATTGCAAGGCCTGTGGAAATAGTCGCATGCAGAAAGAATTCTGGAATAGCAGCACAAGTAGCATGGTCAGTATTACGCAATTTCTCACATGTAGCAGTACTAATGTCATCTATGTACTAGAGTGTCCCTGCAAACTTAAATATGTAGGAAGCACAACACACATGGTGAAGAAAAGAGTCCTCGAACACATGAGGGCCATTACTAATAGAGACCAACAGTATCCCATTGCCTGCCATTTTGAGACCGAACATTTCTCAGATTATACCAAACTGTCTAATGTTATAGAACAAGTAATGCCTAATAGAAGGGGTGGTAATAGGACTCTCAGGCTGAGGGAACGAGAGTCAAGACATATTGTAGGGATGGGGACGCGCCATCCGAATGGGCACAACATTGATGAGGAGATGGCCATACATCTACAGAATGAATAACACCACAACAGAAATCATCCTCAGGTTTAATCTATTTTAATTTGTAATTAATTAATTTTAATTTGTAATTAATTAATTTGTTTTAATCCATTCGGCCAATTGCTGCTACTGCTCAGACTACCTGAATGTCTTATATATATTTTTCAAGTCTTATTGGTTACAACTACTGTTATTATTACATTGGAGTTATGTGTAGATGTTTGTCCAGCAACTTTGGACCTACAGCTTGTGCCAAGCTTACATCACTTTGCATATGTATTCAAAATTTATATGCTACATTTTATCTTTACAGGAGGAAAGGAAGGGACCATGTCTCGGGCTCGCGACCAAGGATCCCTACCCTTTTCTTCAGCTGCATCCCAGGGAACAGATAAGATCTCGCTCAATTTTACTTAAGATACATGATATTATTTGAGCACATGTTTTTTATTTATTTTTTTAAAATCTTTTTATTGAATTTAAACAGATACAACTTACTTGCGTAATCACGAGGCAATCGGCATATTTCAGCATATAAGATTGTGCATTATATACAACCTGGGGCACATTCAGGGGACGTCTTGTGAATTTCGTTTTGATCTTTGCAACTCTGATTCCACTGTAGGGGACACACATAGCTCACCTTGGTATGTATTCCATTTGCCCCACTTTCTGTCCCATTTTTTAGGGCACCCTCTCCCCTTAAACACCTCTTTCTCTGCAATCATGCACTTATCATATTCCCTAGACCACATCCGAAGCGAGGGTCTGTCTGCCACTCCCCATTTCCCTGCTATCTCTCTCTTGATCAGTGTGCAACCCAATGTCATGAATTGTCGTTCGGCCTCTGTAAGGTCAGTCTGCTCCCAGATGTTTAGGAGACCCAGCCTAGGCGTGAGGGCTTGTTCTTTCCCCAGGGCGTCTAGGATATTTTTTGTGGCCCCCTCCCACAGGGGTCTCACCGCTGGGCATTCCCATATCATGTGAAAAAATGATGCGTCTTGCTGACACCCTCTAAGGCATACCACATTAGGCCTAGATCCTATTTTCGACAGGGTCACTCCCGTGAGGTAGGACCTATGTAAAAGTTTTAGCTGGATAAGTCTATACCGCTGTGTTATGGCCGCCTCTCTAGGTGACATCAAGGCCGCCTGCCAGTCCTCGTCGTCTATTGCACCAAGTCACTTTGCCATTTATCTCGAAGTTTATTAAAAGTGTCTGGCAGATTATTACACAGTTCTTTATACGTAAGTGATATGGCCTTTTTCAGCAGAGGACCATCCAATAGCCTGTCTTCCAGAGTGGACGTGTCAGGGATATCTGCCATGTCTGGGATCGCTGTCGTAAGGGCGTGTCTCACCTGTAGGTAGTGAAACACCTCCCTCTCAGCCATAGCATACGTCCTTTGTAAGTCGTCGAACTTGAGTACCGCCCCCCGTTTTACCATGTCTCCTATCGTGGATATTCCAATGGTGTCCCATTTATCGAACCCCGGATGGTTGCCCAGGAGTCCCAAAGTCTGTGTGCACCACATGGGTGTTGCCTTGGTAAGGATCGTGGTCCAGCCCAGGCGAGAGTTCGCCAAATGCCATATCTCTACCGTGTGTGCCGTAGGGCCAATATATCGTCCTTTCCTGACCTTAGAGTATAGTGCCTCCAAATAGCCCAATCTGCCCATCTGATACCCATCTAGCATGTAAGCTGGGTCCGCCGGGGATCCATATATCCAGTGGTTGATCACCACTAGCTGCGTCGCCCAATAGTAAAGGCGGAGGTCGGGGAGGGCAATTCCTCCATCGTACCACCCTTTAGTCAGCTTATGCAGGGCTATTCGGGGGGATCCTCCATCCCATAGCAGTGTGCGAATTTCGCTCTCTACTCCGTTGAAATAGGCGTCCGGGATCCTGTGGGGGCAGTTCTGAATAATGTACAAGAACCGAGGAAGAGCCAACATTTTAAAGAGGGCTGCCCGCCCCACTAGAAACAGAGGCAGAGAGCGCCAGTGCTTGACGTCCTCTCTAAGCCTGGCCAGGGGGGGCGCCAGGTTACGTTCGTAAAACAGCTGAGGGTCTGGGGTCACAAAGATCCCAAGGTATATGAAGCCTAATGATGTGACTTCCACATTACATCCCGACGGTAGTCTGGGGGCTTCCCCTTTCAAGATAAAAAGTATTGATTTACTCCAGTTGATGGCATACCCCGAGTACTTCCCAAAGTTTGTGAATATGTCCAAAACCCCACATAAGGACCTGTAAGGGGACGCCAGGTATAGCAAAATATCATCTGCATAAAGTGATATCCTGTCATCGTGATCCTCCACCCATCGCAAAGCTCTCACCATAGTGTCTCGCCTTACCCAAGACGCCAGTGGCTCCAGCATCAAAGCAAACAACAGGGGGGAGAGAGGGCAGCCCTGTCTTGTACCTCTCCCCAGGGGAAAGGACCTGGATGTACGGTTGATCACTCGTACTTGTCCCCGTATTTCTGTATATAGGAGTCGCACCCATCCCATATATTTTGGACCGAAGCCCATACGCCTCAAGACCTCGAATAGGTAGGGCCATTCGATGGAATCAAATGCCATTGAGGCGTCCAGAGAGAGGATCACCGCCTCTTCCTCAATAAACTCCAGACGGGCAATGATACTATGTAGACGTCTGATGTTCAACCCTGTGTTCCTTCCGGGCATGAAGCCCGACTGATCCATGTGGACCAGTGACGGAAGGACCACTATCAGGCATTGGGCAAGAACTTTAGCTAAGATTTTAGCCTCCGTGTTAATCAGGGAAATCGGGCGGTATGAACTACACTCTGTCGCTGGCTTCCCGGGTTTCCTAAGTACTACAATGGATGCTAGTCGTAGGTCCGCTAACAGGAGACCCCTCTCATAGCTTTCTTCAAACATATCTCGCAGCTGCGGCGTTACCTGCGTAGCCGCCACTTTCAGGAATTCTATAGGGATACCATTGGGGCCCATCGCTTTGCCTGATTGGATCTTGCTCATAGCCTGGTAAATCTCCACATCCGTCAAATCCCCCTCCAGCGCTTCCCTGTCTTCTTCCGACAGAGCCGGCACGTCACTGGCTGCCAACAATTGGCGTGAGTCTTCAGAGGTGTATGAGGTGGAGGGGGTATACACTTGTTCCAAGTAAGTGGCAAAGGAGTTGGCTATATCTAGCGGGTGGGTAACCTGCGACCCGTCTCCCAAAGTTAGCAGAGGCACCCATCTCTCCCCCTGTTCCCTCCTCTCCAGCCACGCCAATAATTTCCCAGCTCTGTCCCCTATTTCGTACAGTGTGTGCGTGGTGTGAAGGAGTTTAGCTTGTAGCTTTTCTCTGGCCAGGGACCGGTACTCTTCCTGTTTAAGCTGCAATTGGTGTCTAATGTCGTCCAAGGGGGCCCTAATGTATTCGTCTTCCAGTCTCTGGAGATCTCCTTCTATTTGGACTATATTTTGTCGCCGTTTTTTAGTATACCCTACTTGGAGAGCCAGGGCCTGTCCCTTAATCACCGTCTTGAACGCCTCCCAGACCGTTTGTGCCGATGCCACTGAGCCTACGTTTTCCTTAAAGTAATTTTGAGTGCATTTAATTAGATCCACCTTAGCATCTGGGATCTTCAACAACCCGGGGCACATGGACAGGGTGGTGCGTGAATGGCACTCAAAAGTTATTAACTCTACTGTCACTGGGGAATGATCTGAGATACCCCGTGGGAGGGCCCTAGGGTTTCGAAACTGACCAAGAGCTCCGGACTGTGTTAGGAAGTAGTCTATCCGCGAAGAGCTTCTGTGTGCGTTCGAGTAGTATGTAAATTGAACCCCGTCTGGCTGGAGCGCACGCCAAATATCAACGAGGCCTAAGGCCCCTGCAAACTCTTTCATCTGTGTGTGCGGTGAGTGTCTGGGTGGAAGCCTGTCCCTGCTGTCATTCATTGTCATGTTGAAGTCTCCTCCCATTAGTAACGTACCCAAGGGAAGATCTGCCACCACCTTCCCCAAATCTGCCAACGCTTCTCTGCCCATCGCTGGAGGGAGGTACACCAAGACCACGTTTAAGGGCCTGCCCTCCCACTGCACCTCCGCCACCGCAAACCTGCCCCTCTGGTCAGCCCAAGTCCTCCTTACCGTGAGTGCTACATTTTTCTAACTAGGATACCCGTTCCCCGGGACCCAGAATTGAATTCGGAGTGGACTAACAGTTTGTAACCCCATCTTGTAAGTGCTTTGCATTTGTTGCCCACCAAGTGCGTCTCCTGGAGAAGCACCACGTCAGGGGCTTGTCTTCTAATGTATTGCTGCACTATTCCCCTCTTAATTTTATCCCCCATGCCATGAGCATTCCACGTCATCACCACAAGTGATACATCCCTCTTAATCACTGCCATCTGGTGTCTTAGGAGCAAATCCACTCACCCAACCATCTCCCACACCCGAGCTGTAAGCCATCTGGGGGGAATACCCCCAACGTCTCCCTGCGTCTGAGAAAATTCGATTTTCGATCGTGATCGAATCGACCCGCCATTTTGTGCTCCGCCGCCATTTTGTGTTGCCTTCACTCAGGCAGCACGGCGAACAAAGTCTATTCTGCTTTTTCTGCAGCTTTGTGTCAAAATAAGCCTTCTGCCTCTATTTGCAAAGCTGGTGTTAGGACTGGCCGAGTACACTAATCCCTGTCTGGTTTTTCTAATCCCCGTCTCAAGTATCTGTTGGTTCACACTATTCTCTTCTGACTTTAGATTATCGTCTGGCCTTCACTGTCCTCTGCTAGCATTCTCTCGTTTCACAACTGTCCTCCAACACACACAAACGTATCTCGCCACCTGCAAGTTAGTTGCAGACCTGTTAATGAATTAGTTCAAGGGAGGGGTGACAAACACAGTTGGAGGAGAGGTTTCTTCGAGTCATCTGATACTTTGTTTTCAAACCTTTCCTATTGGTTCTGTCCTGTTTTCCAACTTTTCTTATTGGCTCTTTCTTATATGTTCTGGGTGTGTATTTGGTAATGTATATTTCACATATGTGGTATATAAGATTGTGCGCCACGGAGTGAAGTGGCAGTCTCCTGAGAACCTACCTTGTGTACTTCTGGGATAACTGTACTAGCTGCAGCTAATAAATCCGATCTTCTAACGCCTAACAGAGTGCTGCTCTGTGTTGCTGAGCAGGAGAACCCCGGAGATTAAGGCGTACCCTGCGCCGCCAGGCCCAAAAGGTTCTGGTTCTTCAACTGGCGCCCAACGTGGGGCGGCTTCAGTGGTACCGGTTCTGCCTGAAGGTCGTGAGGATCCCCGCAAGAAAATTCCGGAGGATTCGCGAGCCACGTCAAGCGACCCCTGTATGTCGAAAGTGGTCCGAAGGTTTTTTGCAGCGTGGTTACTCCTTCCTGACGGCTACTGACGACCGCTGCCCTGACTGCCGCCCTGCCTTGGCCCTTCCTTTGGTGATGTATGGTAAGGCGAGACGATAGACGGGCCTCTGTTAGCGTGAGAAGACGTCCTTAGTTAAGTATTTGGTGGGCCACTCCCACAATTTTGTTTCTTGGTTGCTTTGATCCCTTGGTTCTTAGATTCGACTATTGCAATAGCCGAAGCCGAGGGGTAAGTGCATTTGTGCTGCGTAAACTGAGTTTTATCCCCTTGAAGTTTGTGAACAGTCCGGTGAAATTACGAGATGCCTGGTCTGACTAAGTTTGGAAAACTTTGTTGCTTTGGTTGTACTAGGGATTCCCGGCTTGAGGACTCTTTTCCGATTCCTTCGGTTGGAACTCCCACATATGAGCTCTATTCAAAACATGGTATTGGCCCCATTGCCTTTAACGAGGCATGGACCCGATACACAAAGAAAGATGGTGTTCTAAAATGGCCAGAAAATGGTAGCTTTGAGCCTGATGTGTTAGACAATTTAGAAGCAGTCTTATTCAAAAGAAAAGCCCGGCCGGCAATGTTTGACTCTTTCCGCCTTTGGCGTAAGGAAGCCAAACAGAAAGAAATTAAGCAAACAAAACGGGATAGAAAAGCACAGGGTATGACAATTATACAGGCTGCCCAACGATTTAAAGACGATGAAATTGAGAATGCGACGGAAATCTCAGAGAGACAGCATCGTGTGTCGATAGATAAATGCTATCCGGTGTTGCCTGTTTCCCCTTCCGAAAACAAGAGAGATTTAGAAGAAGATCCCTTAATGTCCCACTTATTGAGATTGCCTCCGCCTTATGCACAAGGTGCCAATACACCCCAGTTGTTACAGCCTGTTCAGCCGCCAGCGGTACCTCCGCCTGTCCCGGCTCTTCCGCATTTGCCTCCTCCAGTATTACCACCTCTGCCAGTTTTACCATTAACTTCGACTTCTTTGCCCTCATCTCCTGATCTTCGATCTCCTTTGCCTTCTGCACCTCCTGCAATTATCGGTTCTCCGTCTGTTAGTTCACCTAATACTTTGTCTCCTATTCTCATGTCCAATTCTCCGTCTATGCGTAAGCGACTCACGGACACTGTCACTGGTATTCTATCTCCTTTCTTTGAAGCGTTAAATGTGTCTCCGGCTTTTGCTCGAAGACAATCTCGTAGTCAGTTCCCAGATTCTGAAGAACGAGAGAGATTGGAATCTCTCGCACGAAAATGGATCAAAAAGGGTCCCCAATACAGTGTGCTCGATATTATGCCTACCTTCTCACAATGGAATGCACCCACGCAAAGATATGTTTTCGATGTAATGTGTGATACTCTTATTAAAGAATGGGAGGATGTGAATTTAAATTTGGTTCCACAGGGCCTGCTAGATGTTCAGGCTGACTTTGATAAAGGACTTATTGTGGGCTCCAAAGTTGAAAATGCTGTAAGGACACTTATTTTCTTTAGAAATGTATTATCCTCTCAGACTTTCCTTGATTCCGATCCGTCGGTTAGACTGACACTAAAAAATTATCCCATGAGAGAGGTTCCTCCAGTATGGAAGGAAGAGGTTGCAGCTGTAAGTGCTAAGCCAGCTATTCCCGCTCATTTTCAGCGTATATGGGTACATGTACCCTGGAAGAGATCTGAAGTTTTGGCCCTTAAACAGACTCTACCGGATCCTCGTAAAAACCCTGCGGGTTATTATAAAGAATTATCACAGACAGTTGACGCTTGCATCATGAACCTAGCTGATATCGATATGTTGATGGGAAATGTAGTTCCACAGACAATATGGGCTAGGATTCGTAAAGAGAATCACGCACAGGAATTAGGTGCTAATTGGGATGTTATAACTGCCACAGATAGAGACCAAGTGGGTAGTGCAAAGCCTGACGCTTTGATTTCAGAACTCCCTGGTAAGATTATTACATTAATGAAAACGATGCATTGAGAGTTAATTGGGATAAATTAGCGGCATGCAAACAAAAAGAAGATGAAAGTGTCTCTGATTTCTTCACTCGTTTCGAAGAGACATTTATTGATCACAGTGGTCAAGATATGGCTACAGAGGGTGGACAGCGATTATTTGTGGACAAATTTGTATTTAATTTGCTTCCCGAGCTGTCACACAAATTGAAAGATTCAGAAATTTCAGGGGCTGTTTCTTCCTCTGCCCAGATATTGGCTACTGCACAATATTATGAAAACAGAGATAAAGAAGAAAAAGAAAAGCAAGAGAAAAAGACGAAAGAATTAAAAACGAAGGTTCGCTTGCAACAAGCTTATCCTCCTCGCTATGCTCAGCCTCAGTTTCAACAGCCTCCGCAGTTTCAGAGGTTGTATCAAAAACCTGAGCCACACATTCCACGACCTTTGTTAGGACCTAATCAATGTACCTATTGTAGAGAAGAAGGTCATTTTAAGAATAGTTGTCCGGTTTTATTGCAGCGCAATGGAGCATTATCTGCTCTACGAGGTCGTGCTGGCCTCCAGTCAGCAAACAGAGGTAGAGGACGAGGTGTGTTGACTCAAGAACAGCGTGCCCTTCCTTCTCCCAATTCCATGAATTACTTTGATCAGCAAAATGTTAGGTCTACACAGTACTACAATGAAGACCATTTTATTGAAAATGGAAATGAAAGTCTTCATGCTAATTAGGACAGCCATGGACAAAGTAAGGGAGTTGTGTCGGTTCCGGTAGATCAGAATGGACCTTATGTTAACATCACTACAATGGGTGTTTTAGAGCCATTTCTTCTAGATACTGGGGCGATGAGAAGTTCTATCATTCATTCTAAACTCCCTGGGGCACCTTTGTCTGGCTTAACAAATGTATCTGTAGGATTTTCTGGCGCCCCTGTTCGTAATCCGGTTTCTTGCCCTCTGCCTATCTCAATTGGCCCTTATGATTTGGAAGCTCCACTTCTTTTGACGAATGGATGCGGTGAGAATCTGTTGGGTTTGGACTTATTGAAAAGAATGCATGCTACGATATATTGTTCTCCTTCTGGTGTACATTTTACTTTAGGACAGAAACTGATTTCTCCAATGTATTTGTCCAAAGATCAGTTTCCACCTGAATTGCTTTCTCTTCCGGCAACGCTTTGGGCCACGGGTCCGAACGATGTGGGCTGTCTTGAAATTCCACCTTATGTTGTAACTCTCAAGCCTAATGTTGAATTGCCGCGTATTCCGCAGTATAGAATTTCCACTGAAGGTGAAAAAGCGCTTTTGGAAATCATTCATGATTTGATTCAGAAGGGTGTGGTTGAAGAAACGAGAGGAAACACATGCAATAGTCCTATTCTTCCTGTTCTTAAACGCACTGATCCTTCTCAGCCACCTGTATATCGTTTCGTAATTGATCTTCGGGAGGTAAACAAAATTGTTGTACCACAATTTCCTGTCGTTCCAGATATCACTGCTCTGTTGACAATGATACCTTTTACAGCGACTTGGTTCTCTGTTATCGATCTAAAGAATGCCTTCTTTAGTATTCCCATTGCAGAAGAGAGTAGGGACATTTTTGGCTTCTCTCTTGGAGGCCGAAGCTTCCGGTTTAAGCGCGCACCTCAAGGCTATTGTGAAAGTCCCTCCATTTACAGCCAAGCTTTAAAATGTCATCTTGATACTTTTCATTTGCCGTCTGGTGCTGCTCTTATACAGCACATGGATGACTTGTTGATCGCTGCTGATTCAGAAGATATTTGCAAAAATGTCACTGTTGCATTGTTACGCCATTTGTTTAATCTGAATCACAAGGTTTCACCTTCCAAACTCCAATATGTCCGTCGAGAGGTTACCTATTTGGGTCATCTCCTATCAAAGGAGGGACGACGATTAACACCAGAACGAATTCAGGCGATTACGCAAATGTCTGTGCCATCCACACAAAGGGAGGTATGTGCCTTTCTGGGTATTACTTCTTACTGTAGGCAGTGGATCCCTAACTTCTCTCTGTTGCCCAAGCCTTTGTTGGCACTTACTTTGAAAGATACGCCTCAGCCCCTTCCTTGGACTGACGAGTGTCAAAGGAGTTTTACTGACTTACGTACTGCTCTGTGTTCTGCTCCTGTACTGGGTACTCCTGATTACAGTAAGCCTTTTACGCTCTATGTTCATGAGAGAGAGGGTTGGGCGTTGTCAGTTTTAACACAGCAATTTGGAGACAAACAGCGGCCATGTGCCTATTTTTTTCGGCTACGCTAGATCCCGTAGCTAAAGCATTACCTAGTTGTCTCAAAGCGACAGCAGCAGCAGCAATTTCTATTCGACAGTCTGCTGGAGTGGTGCTAGATAATACTCTCATTGTCATGGTACCACATGCAGTGGATACCTTACTAAACAGAACGAAAACGCAGCATCTTACGAGTGCTCGTCTAACTGGATACGAACTGACGCTTTTGGCTAATCACGTACACATCAAACTATGTAATACCCTAAATCCAGCTACTCTGTTGCCCCTTCCAGATGAGAAAGGTGTTGAGGAGCAACATGATTGTTTCTTCCGTACTGAGGAAGAGACAAAAGGAAGAATTGACTTGAAAGATACGCCGCTAGAGAATCCGGATGGAACTCTATGGGTAGATGGTTCTTGTTTTAAAATGCCTAATGGAGATACAATTTCAGCCTATGCTGTAACTACTGTACATACAGTTGTGGAAACAGCACGCATCAGACACAACTCAGCTCAAGCAGCAGAACTGATAGCATTAACAAGAGCATGTGTATTGTCAAAAGGGAAAAGAGTGAACGTGTACACCGACAGTCAATACGCCTTTGGTGTAGCGTTCAATTTTGGGCGTCTTTGGAAAGAGAGGGGATTCCTTACTTCACATGGCACTAAAATACAACATGGTCAGTTGGTGACTGATCTTCTTGAGTCACTTGCCTTGCCCACCCAAATAGCAATTGTGAAATGTAGTGCGCACAAAAAGATTACAGATGATGTTGGCCGAGGAAATGCATTTGCAGATGAAGTAGCGAAAAAGACAGCGAGAGACGCTACAAGTCGAATGTATGTGGCGGGTCCTGCGAATTGGGTCAGAGAGAGAGGAATGTATTAGAATACAGTAGAAAGTGTAAAATCGATTCAGAAAGAGGCTATAGAGAAGGAATTGAGTAGGTGGAAAGAAAGTACGGGAATGTTAGATGAGATGGGTTGTTGGGTGGAATTATCTGAACACCAATGTTGGCTGTTACCAGATGCCTATGTACTCCCAGTGGTTACTATGGCACATGGTCCAGCCCACTTAAGTGCAAAAGGTATATGCAAGCTTTTGGCTCCAGTGTGGCAAAATGAAGGAATCCCAAAATGCGCAGACAATGTAGTGAAACATTGTATTGTTTGTTTAATGTACAATCCGGGAAAGGGTACCCCAATTCCAGCGGGTCACTTTGCTCCTCCGACATATCCATTTGAGGTGTTGCAGATCGATTACATACACATGGAACGATGCAACAATCTCAAATATGTTCTGGTGGTAGTATGCGCCTTCTCAAGGTGGATAGAAGCATACCCTCTAAAAGACAATACAGCCTTATCCACAGCCAAAATTTTACTGAAAGAATTTTTCCCTAGGTTTGGTTTGCCGCGCATTGTCTGGAGTGACAATGGGAGCGAATTTGTTGGCCAAGTCATGCAAAAAGTTTGTGCGGGTCTTGGTATCAAGCAAAAGTTCCATGTGGCAAACCATCCACAGTCAGCAGGTTTAGTGGAATGTTATAACGGAACCTTGAAGCTCAAACTAGCGAAAGTCCAAGCTAGTACAGGACTTAATTGGCCCGATGCTTTGCCACTGGCTCTCCTGTCCACCAGAACTGCTGTGCACTCTCGTTTGGGACTTAGCCCTTACGAAGTGGTCTTTGGGCGTCCAGCTAATGTATGGGGAGTCCCTCGCCCTAGGAAATACTCAGACTTGCCATATCCATTGTTGATTGACTACTTGCATGAACTTACAACTAAATTGCGTGTTCTCCATCAACAGGTTCAGAGTGCTTTACCGGAGGCTTCCACAGATCCAGGTCATTCCATCCGACCAGGTGACTGGGTCTGTACAAAGAATTTCCAAAGGACGAGAAATTTGGAGCCCAGGTGGAGGGAGCCTCGTTTAGTACTTTTAACAACGAGAACAGCAGTCAAAGTCGAAGGAAAGAAGAATTGGATTCACGGCGTGCATTGTAAGAAAGTGCCTTTGCCTCTACCCTTCGATCAATGGGTGCGTAGGGGCATTGGTGACTCTGATAGTGAGCAGGTTCCACGATTTGTACCCTTTAGCGATGCACACCTGAATGGGACACTGTCTGAGAAAGAGGACGACGACATTCTGCAGGAAGCGATAACACCACATTGTCGCTTAGATACGACAAATCCACGAACATTGTTCTGAGACCAAACCGTACCTGATAAAGAACATTATAATCTGAGACCTAGACCAAAAAACACTTAAGATTTTTGTCTCTCCTGTGTAGTATTCTATCCCGGTTGCAGGGTCACGGTAGGAGTCTTGATTGTGACCTGAGTAGTGGTAATAGGCCTGCAGGACTTGCAGTGTCATAGGACGGTTGATAATCATAATTCAGTGATCGAGGAAGATTGCCGTGAGCATCCATTAGAAAGATGGAAACTACACTAGACAAAAGAGAGAGAAGAAATGAAAAGAAAAAAGAATCCTGTAAATTAACGTACAGTCGTTTCAGTATAACCTTATGTATTATTATATTATTGTGTATCCTTCTGGCGTTTATAAGTTGGATTATTTATGCTCTGCAGCAAAAAGTTGTCTCTCCTTTTTCCTCTTCGTCTTCTTCTACTGTCTCTCCACATCTATTTCATACCCTTCCTCAACATGAACTCATTAGAAGAACTGAATATTATAACAATTCCTTTGTCCAGTTATTACATCAACACCAGTTAGTGGTCAATACAACTGACTGTTGGGTGTGTGGACTTATGCCACATACCACAGAAAAAGGAATGCCATATTTAGTTCTCCCGTTTTGTTATGAGGGTTCTGCTTGGGCTTATTTTGTCATCTTCTCCAATGCCTTCGAAAGCAAATTCAAACGATCCGTTAGTTCATATATTGGTGGTCCAGATTTTAGTCATAGCTCATTGATAAAGGGAATGGTAGCTATGGCTAAAATCATGGAAAATAGTAAGATTTCCATTGACGAAAGGAAAGCGTATACAAATTGGAACGTCGCCCATTATGTCACTAGCCTTAGTGATAAGGTTAAACAAAGAAAATCTCCACCAATTTGGACTATTCCTCATCAGGGAAATTTCTGTCTGCAAATAAAGGATCGGTCTTCTGACACCATACAAAGAAACAACTGTTCCCACACATACGTCTACTCCTCTCAGAACTCGCCTCCTCTAGTGCCATCTCAAGGCACGTATTTTATCTGCCACAATAGGGCTTACACGTGGTTGCCAACAGGTTTTTCTGGTACCTGCTATATAGCTTTCCATCTTCCCCCTACATACACCGCTTCTGCAAACTATCATCGAAACAGCTATGGCAGAGGGATTATTGATTCAAAAGACACAGCAGGACAAGAGGGAGGAGATTTCCTCAAAGGATTTCTTCCTTTTTGGGGTCCAATGGCCAACAGCAGAAATATAAGGCAACTGGTCCGTGTCGTAGAAAGCAAAAAAGACATCACTGTAGGAGCCTTAAGTAATATCACGGCAGAACTACAGGCGGATCGTCTTATGACCTTACAAAACCGAGTTGCCTTAGATTTTGTTCTTGCGGATCGTGGTGGAGTATGCAAATTGATCGGGTCAAGTTGCTGTATTTTCATACCTAATGACGCTCCGACAGTATACCAAGCTATCACTAAGTTGCATATAATCTCTGAGTCGATTCATCAGGACAAAGGAGATTGGTCATTTTCGGACTGGTTTTGGGGACTACTGTCCAAATGGGGTTGGAAAGCGTTGACATTCCTTGGAATAGTTTTGACCATTATTTTCTCTTGTTGCCTTTGTATGCACTGTGGTCCCGCCATCTGTGACCTTTGTGCTACTATGTGCATCCCTAAACCCAAATCACAAAGAGCAGAGAACATAAGAATGATGTTACAGCAACAGCTCGATGACCTCATGGCCATCGACATTGACTCAGATTAACATGAGTCTATCTTGCCTGAGTTCTGGCAAAAGGAGGGTCTGAGAAAATTCGATTTTCGATTGTGATCGAATCGACCCGCCATTTTGTACTCCGCCGCCATTTTGTGTTGCCTTCACTCAGGCAGCTCGGTGAACAAAGTCTATTCTGCTTTTTCTGCAGCTTCGTGTCAAAATAAGCCTTCTGCCTCTATTTGCAAAGCTGGTGTTAGGACTGGCCGAGTACACTAATCCCTGTCTGGTTTTTCTAATCCCCGTCTCAACTATCTTTTGGTTCACACTATTCTCTTCTGACTTTATCTTATCGTCTGGCCTTCACTGTCCTCTGCTAGCATTCTCTCGTTTCACAACTGTCCTCCAACACACACAAACGTATCTCGCCACCTGCAAGTTAGTTGCAGACCTGTTAATGAATTAGTTTGAGGGAGGGGTGACAAACACAGTTGGAGGAGAGGTTTCTTCGAGTCATCTGATACTTTGTTTTCAAACCTTTCCTATTGGTTCTGTCCTGTTTTCCAACTTTTCTTATTGGCTCTTTCTTATATGTTCTGGGTGTGTATTTGGTTAATGTATATTTCACATATGTGGTATATAAGATTGTGCGCCACGGAGTGAAGTGGCAGTCTCCTGAGAACCTAACTTGTGTACTTCTGGGATAACTGTACTAGCTGCAGCTAATAAATCCGATCTTCTAACGCCTAACAGAGTGTCCCGTGTCTCTGTGTAGCTGAGCAGGAGAACCCCGGAGATTAAGGCGTACCCTGCGCCGCCAGGCCCAAAAGGTTCTGGTTCTTCATGTTAACCCCCATGTCTACATGAAATACTGTTGCAGTGTCCCCTTCTCGCCCTGAATTACGTTCGGCTTGGTCCCAACTGAAATATGCTGCCATTTTGCCGTTGCCATGTGAACTGAAACAATTCAAATAACCCGGTGTCCCTCCCCTGAACTGCCCATCCTCCCCATCCCCCCCCTGCTCCCTTGCCCGTGGATTTAGAACTACCCACCCCCAAACTCGGCAGAGTGCCTTGTGACCCTCCCATGAAGTTCTAGGGTGTTGGCTAACCGCCGTATCCCCCTCGCCATGCCATTGTGGTCGTGCCAACTTATAGGACACTGTATATGCACTTCCCCCCGTTTGGTAGATCCACCCACTGGACCCTCAGTGTTAGCGCAGTGGTTCACCAGTAGTTCTCATCTGAACACAGTCTACCCTACCCCTAGGGTCAGTCTTCGCCACCACGCCTTATCTCCTCCTTCTCGGCCAGGGAGTCAACGTCCTCTTTGTCTTGCCGTTCAGTGCCAATGGGCGTCCAGGCACCTGCCCCATGACCCCGTCGCGGGCCCCCGCCTTTCCTCCACCCCTCCAACCAGTCTCAGGCTTCTTCAGGTGTGGAGAAGAAGTTAGTCCTCCCATCCGCTTCCACTCGCAGTTTCGCAGGAAACAACATAGCATATTTCACCTCACGTTTACGCAGTTCTCGTTTTACTTCCAGAAAACTACGTCTTTGTGCCTGGACCTTTGCGGTGTAGTCAGGGAAGAAGGTGACCGTGCTGTTGTCTATCTTCAGTGGAGGAGTGGTCCTGGCTGTTTGCAGGATAGTATCTCTGTCTCTAAAGTTGAAGACCCGTGTGAAAATGGGGCGCAGAGGAGCTCCCGGCTTAGGACGGCCCCCCGGCACCCAATGGAGAAGTAGGCAGACAGTCTTTTGGGTCGGAGTTGTTCAGTGATCAACTCTTCCACATACAGGTCGGTCGCGGGTCCTTCGGACCGTTCGGGAACCCCCAAGATACGAATGTTATTTCTTCGTGCTCTCCCTTCGTATTCGTCCAGCTGTTTCGCCATCGAGGCTTGTTGTATTTGCAGTATGTTGACTTGGCGTTGAAGCTGAGATGTGTCCGCCTGCAATTCAGCTGTAGTATCCCCCAGAGCACATGTTTTTGATTGTGGGGAAAGGGGAGAACCACGGTAACAGGCATATACTGGATAAAAAGCTTCATTGTATCCAAAGACGGAGGGAAGGTGGCCGAACCATGAACTAGCATCATATACTTCACCCACTAATCAGGGTTTTATAATTGCACTCCGTGTAAGACTGAAGGCAACATCGACAGCCTCAGTTCTATTGTGAGAAAGGGGAGATAAAAAACATGCATGACCAACGCTGGTGTTACAGTATCTGGCAGTACAATCTCAAGGAACGTTTATTTATTTATTTATTTCGCGATTTTTATTGCGCAAACAAATACCCGAAGGTGTCTCGGCGCATGTGACAAAAACGAGAGACCAAACCGCAGGATTACTGATTGAACAGCCATGTCTTTAAGAGCCTACGAAAGCTTATCAAATTGGGGGCAGTTTTTATGGTGAGTGGCAAAAGGTTCCAGAGTTTAGGTGTGGCAACCAGGAAGCGCCTGTCTCCCCAGGTTGCCGTTCTCGTGCGAGGTAACGGAAGCAGGCAGGAGTTGGCAGATCTCAGCTGTCTCTTGGGGCTGTACAGCTGGAATGCTTCAATCAGAAACTTTGGACCGACAGATAGTGGCCCCGTTACAACTGACTCCTGCGGCTGAGGCTAAGCGTAATGTCAAAAACAGCTGCACGCTTGCATGACTCTGTGTTTTATAGTCTCCCCGTCTGAGAGCGTAAATGCATGTTGCAAGACTGCGCTCAAAGTTTAGGATCTAGACCGATCCAAGATGGCGCTCAAAGTTTAGGATCTAGACCGATCCAAGATGGTGCTCGTGACTAGGAAGAGAGAGAGAGAAAGATCCTGCTCAAGCGGCAGGTGAGTGAATTCTGATTTTAAATGAGGGTATGCGGTTCAGAGTGCAGATAAAAACACAGTAAACAGAGTAAAAGACACAATAAACACAGTAAAAGACCGAAATCCGGTCAGTGAACTAGCAGCAACAAAGGAAATATTAGTATCAGCAAATGTCCCTGAGTAAGCAGCAGCAAGTACCCAAGGAACAGATAGTGGCCCCGTTACAACTGACTCCTGCGGCTGAGGCTAAGCGTAATGTCAAAAACAGCTGCGCGCTTGCATGACTCTGTGTTTTATAGTCTCCCCGTCTGAGAGCGTAAATGCACGTTGCAAGATGGCGCTCAAAGTTTAGTATCTAGACCGATCCAAGATGGCGCTCAAAGTTTAGGATCTAGACCGATCCAAGATGGCGCTCGTGACTAGGAAGAGAGAGAGAGAAAGATGTATGTTTCCATTAAGGTACATAATTGTATCTCAGTCCAAGTCTTATTGAAGACTGGATTAATTAAGCATGTCCCCTCAACATCAGATTCTGTGTGCAGTAGTTCAAGGAGGCGTATAAAGCACGTAGTGACGCCATAATGACATGCATACAGCGCACCTGTGATCAAGGCTACTGATGTAGCTGAAACGCGTAAGGAGGACTTTGAACGAGGCTGTCTCTTAGTGAATTAAAGTGCAAGTTTTTACCTGAAGTCCGGTCGGGCGTTCTTCTTTTCGTTTGAATTGGAGGTTTGTTGGATATATATATATATATATATATATATATATATATATATATATATATATATATATATATATATATATATATATATATATATATATATATATATATATATATATATATATATGTATATATGTATATATATATGTATGCAAATAAAGTCCTGACCTCCCGATTTCACAAAGGGAGTTTGGAAACAGGTACGGACCTCAGTCAATGCTCAATACTGTCATCCAAGAAATGCACCAAGCGGTTTCAAAGTTCAAATCCTGACATTTTATTTCATTTCGTCAGACAAGTGTCCGCCTCAGACGCGTTTCGATCGCCTCCGCGATCTTGATCACCTGACGCGCTGATGCCGGACCTCCCATTAAAAAGACAGTTTCACCCAATCAGAAAGTTTACTCAAAATGGACATAAACAAAATACTTAAGTTGTGGGAGTATAACATCATGATCAAAATTACAAATAAATCACTAAGGTTCAATTCAAGATAATTAGTTGAAGATATAAAATATACCTATAATTTATAAAGATCAAAAATTTGTGTGGAGAACAGCAAATATATTATTTCTCCTCCACGCTTGAGTAACAGCCGCCGCTGCTCCAGAACAGAGGGTGCGTCGCCGACCGCGGACTACCCTAGCAAAGTCCGCATAACATTACCACATGCCTTGAAACAAATCCAAGGATGACGACGCCTTGTACTGGCTCAATTGCTTTTAATGTCAGTCAGCCGATTGAACGCGTTTCGCCTGTCCTGCAGGCGTGATCAAGCCTGCAGGACAGGCGAAACGCGTTCAATCGGCTGACTGACATTAAAAGCAATTGAGCCAGTACAAGGCGTCGTCATCCTTGGGTTTGTTTCAAGGCGTGCGGTAATATATATTTTATATATATATATATATATATATATATATATATATATATATATATATATATATATATATTTATATATATTATACAATCCAATTCAAACGGTACTGAAAAGGCGCTGACACCGTGGGAAATCCATCAAGAAAATATTTTATTCACACCAAAGCCAAACGCGTTTCGACGGACTTGCCGCCTTGGTCACTGAACACAGGTAAGACATAATTACTGCGTTTAAATACACCTTTAGCTTGTTAACCTATGGCGGTTATTCATAAACATAGAAAGAGTCACTGTTATGTAACGAGTATTTTTTTTAAAAACAAGTGTTTGTACAAAGTAATAATGATTTCATGGACGTTTAACTTTCCATCGTTAAACATAAAACATGAGCATTGCAAACATGTGCTTAAATGTTATTAAATTGACTCGCTAACAAAACAATTAAACCCAAGTGGGTAGTGGCTGCATGTGACTCCAATATGAGGGTTCAGAGCGCCTAAAGGAAAAACAAGCTAGTATTAATCCTGGCTGAACCAAAAGTCTAAACCTGTGCTTCAGAAGAGTGAGCAAAAAACACAAAAAGAAGTCTTTCAAATAAATGAAAAAACACACAGTGCAGTGTTACTTCAATGCTACATGTACTGTGTTGCATTTATTTAGCATTATTATTGCAGATGCACACTGAGGGCCTCATCCGCGTTAAGTCCATTCGGAATCCTGCTATTGAGTAGCAAGATGTATCTTGATTCGAGTTTGCGCAGAGATAGTAATCTGTTCCCTTCTCAAATGTTTTTGGGGACACTATCTATCACAAAATATGTGAGATCCTCACTTCTACCCCTGTGTATGGTGTTTATGTGACGTGCCACAGGGTAAGATGGATCATCACTATTTATTGCACGTAGGTGCTGCAGAATTCGTACGTGTACCTGATGGATGGTGCTACCCACGTACAATTTATTACAGGTACACTTGAGAACATACACTGCAAATTCTGTTTTGCAAGTGAAATTACTGCGGATTTCAAAAGGAGTATGTTTGAAAGGCAAACTTAGGCTGCGGGTGTTAACCCCAAACTTGCACGCCTTGCATTTCGCACATTTATAGAATCCATTCCTTGCTTTGAGCCAATCTGTTTTGGTGTCTAGTCTGGGTGAATTGCAAACTAGCTCCTGCCTCATTGATTTTGCTCGTCTGAATGTGATTTGCGGTGGTTTGCTACATATCTCTCCTATTGTTGGATCACTTCTTACCGCTTGCCAATGTTTCGTCAGTATTCTGCGTATGTTGTTGTGATAGATATTATAGCCAGTGATAAGTCTTGGTGGTATGCTAGCTGGAGGGTCGCTTGGTGGTATGGAAATAGTTTTATCTCTTTTAAGTAGCTGCGATCTCTCCACTGTGGCACATTTGTTTTCTGCCTTATAGAGGATCTCTGGTTTGTATCCCCTATTGTTTAGCCTGTCAAAGAGTTCTTCTTTCGCTTGATTAAAACTGGTTGATGAACTGCAGTTTCGTTTCATCCGCAGACATTCCCCATAGGGGATACTTTCAATCAGTTTGCTGGGATGGAAACTGCTGCCATGTAGGATAGAATTCCCTGAGGTGCTCTTTCTATAGGATCTTGTTTCTATATTGCCATCTTGTATATACAGTTCTAAATCTAAAAAATGAATTGACTCTTTGCTGGCAGTGCAAGTAAATTTTAAATTCAACTCGTTATTGTTGAGATCTTCAGAAAACTTTAAGGCAGTTTCTTCTGTGCCTTCCCACAGGATAAAGATGTCATCTATATACCTTGTGTACAATTTTACATTCTCTTGTATTTGTGATAGGTACTCAACCATGAGTACTTGCTCCTCCCACCAGCCCATATGCAAATTAGCATAGCTGGGGGCAAAGCAAGTACCCATGGCCGTACCTTGAATTTGTTGGTAGTGTAGCCTGTCATACAAAAAAACATTATTATGTAAACACCATTTCGCCATGTCTAGTAACATGGCTGTGTGTTGGTACAACTCCAATGGCCTTTTGTTAAGAAAGAATTTCATGGCATTTAGACCATCATCATGCTTAATGCTCGTATACAGACTCTGTACATCAAGTGTCAAAAATATAGAACTGTCATTCCATTGATGATTTACTATTTTTGTCAAAAAGTCCCCAGTATCTCCAATGTAGGAAGGTAGGCTCCGAACGAAGGGTTGGAGAAAATAATCAATATATCTGCTGGTGTTTTCGAAGAGACCCCCTATAGCTGAAATAATAGGTCTTCCAGGGGGGCACACAGGGTTTTTATGAATCTTAGGAATAAGATATAATTGTGGTGTTACTGGATAATCATTTTTGAGAAAATCCATCTCTTCTTTAGATAATAGTCCCATTCCCTTCCATTCATACAGGGCTCTATGGAAACGTTCTTTCACCCCTGTAGAGTATGTGGAGCTGATGCGGCTGTAGCAGTTAGCATCCTGTAGTTGTGCCATTGCCTCCTTATGGTACATGTCTGTGGGCCATAGGACAATGTTACCGCCCTTGTCAGACCATCTGACCATTATGTCGTTCCTCGATTTGATTTTTCTGATTAGTGTGTTATACTCAAAGGATCTGTTGTTATAGTTCGTGGTAAAGTTCTTGTTACTATTGAGAGCTAACTCTTTGAGATCTTTAATGACATTGTCCGAAAATATATCAATGCCATCCCTCGGCATGACTGGAGAAAAGATGGATTTAGGTCTGAAGGGGCTTTGTGACCGTTGAAATATGTTAACGTCTGAGCTAATTGCTGCATCCGCAGGAGATATCTGGCTTATTTCTTGGTGCAGTTCTTGTAAATTCTGTAAGAGAGGCATATCTGCTACTTGTAAATCACTTGCAGTGGCATTTGTATTGTCTGTTGATGTCATGGTGGTTGACTTTTTGTTGACATTGTAAAAATATTGACATAGTTTCAATTTTCGAATGTATTGAAACAAGTCTATTCTGGTTTGTGTATAGTCGAAATTAGTGACTGTGCAAAAGGAAAGTCCCAATGATAAAATATTTTTCTCTTTTTCCGATAGCTCCATCTGAGACAAATTGATTACTGTGTTATCTACATTTTCTGCAGGTTTTAATTGCGTTTGTTCTTTCTGTATGACTGTTTGCCTGCTTTTTGCTGCACGTTTCCCCCACCTCCTGTTTTTCCTGCTCCTTCTTTTTGTTGAGCTGTTGATTTTTGTTCTGGTTTCGACGTTCTGGGTCTCAGGCTCATGACCCTTTCTAAGCGTAAAAAACCAAACTCTTGGATGGGTGTGGGTGCGCTGCAGCTCGGTTCTTGCGGTGTTGCCCCCTCTAGATCTGATTCTAGTTCTGAGCTGAGTTCCGACTCACTTGGATCGCTCATTCTCGGAATCTGCCCCGCTGAGGATGAGGATATATATATATATATATATATATATATATATATATATTTCTTCTAAGACTATTAAACATATTACTTTTAAATAATAAACAATTTAAAATACTTTACATCTGCCAGAGACTTCTAGCCGCCCCTTTCTGACCATAGAATATTTCCCAGGCGTCAGATTGGATCTGGAAATTTTTGAGTAGTACCTCTGCATGCCGGTAGGTGGCGTCCTTAGTCTTTGTGCCGGAAATGACATGCGCATTTCCTATACAGTTGCCCCCCCAGTGCGATTACATCAGTTATTTTCTTTCCATGCCATCAGTGCAGATCCAGAGAGAGCTAACTGCCACTTTTTGGACACATTTTTTGACATTTTCACTACTATTTTTTTTATTTTTCTCCCAGTGTGCTAGGGATATCATAAAAACACCTATGGGTTTAAACCTTGTGGTTCCTATAACAGATAGATGTCTGAGGCAGACCCCCTTCTGGTTTGTTTCTGGTTCCTGGAGTCAGGCCATGACGCCAAGGTCTGTGAAGACTGCCGCACATTTAACCCCAAGGCGCTGCAAGAGCGATACCTGAAGTCACCTGACGCCAGTTGGGTCCGTGATACTTCAGGTCCCTGTCGTTTGGAAGGTCCCAGGCCCATTTGCTTAGCTGTCCCAGGCGCTTGTCATCACGCTTGAAGTTGTTGGGTAAGTAACATAAAAAGTCCAGGTCCAAGACTAAGCGTTCTTTGACTTCGTCACACCGGCCCAAATCATCCGTTGACATGTGGGAATGGCCTTACCACTCTAGGCCCAACTTCCACATGTCAGCTGCTGGGCGTGCTCTGTGTCTGCTCCCAGAGTTAGAGTGACCCCCTTCCTAGTTATGTAAGTTTTATTAGGTCATGTATCTTATATTTGGGAGGGGTGACCCCTGAGGAGTGAGTCGGGCTCTTTGGATCTGGTGCTATATCCAGACTGGCTCCAGTCGCAAGACCGCAAGCTTCCCTGGAGTCAGTTCCAGTGATGTCATTCCTGTCACCACTTACGCCCCATGGTGGTTTCAACTCCATTATCATACCCGAATCCAATTCGGAATCGGATCGGCGTCACCCAACCTGGACTCTGACACCGTCCAGCACTCGACCTTCTGAGTCCGGGCCAGGGCCTTCTTTTTTCGACAGGCCTTATGAGGAGTATGATTGGTGAGGATCTGAGCATCTTTATCGATACCAGAGCCCCACAGTAGAACCCAAAGACAACTAGTATGAGGAAATGATGGATTCCAGTGGTCTTGACACCTCTCCAGATGCTGGCTTATCCTCTCCACCTGGTGAGACTACGGAGAAAGGGGTTTCCTTTCCCATGGTTGTGAGGTGGGTGAATGAGGCCCTGGGCTTTATGCTGCCCTCAGGTGTTTTAGTTGGGTGTCCCCCACACAGAACCTGTCCTCTCTTTTAATAAAGCCCTCACAATGTCCTGCGCTGGACATGGGCCAAGCCCTGCACAATGGCTCCTGTGCACAGGATAATTGCCCACTGCCATCGTACTGCTCTTGGGAATCTAGTTTTCCACACCCAGCTCCCTTCCCCAGAAAGCCTGGTTGTCCAGGCCTCCACCTTCAAAGTTAACCCTAGTGCATTACCTACCACACCACAGTATAGGGAATCCAAAAGGTTGGATAGCTTTGGTAAGAGGAGGTTCTCTTTCACAAGGCTTGCACTGAGGTTGTCGAACACCATGTGCCTCTTAGGCCAATATACCCACACAGTTTGGGATTCGGTTGCGCAAGTGATGCACATGGTCTAAGAGGAGGCCCGAGCCATACTGCCCCAGGCTATTGCTGATGGCAGGGACACAGCAAAGTTCATCATTCGCTGCAGACTGGATATGACTAACTCGCTAAGCAAAGCGATTGTGTCGTCAGATGCCACACCTGGATGAGATCTACTGCCTTTTTTGGAGGATGTCCAGGAATCCCTTATGGCCATGTCATTTGATGGCAATCGCCTCTTTGGTGATAAGGCAGATTCTATGCTGGAGTCCTCTAAGGACAGCCAGACCTCTACCTGGTTGTCCATTCCCACTCAGCCATCAAGACCAACATCCCTGCAGTCCTTTTTGGGCCGTGGACATGGTTCCCACAAGTCTCGTTGGGCACACAGCCAGAGATCTACACAGTCAGCCACCCCCTGTCGGCTGCACCCTCAAAACCCCTTTGGTTTGCCCTCCTACCACCATGGGCAACCAGTTGGCGGCGGGATACGATATCATCTGCCACTCTGGCAGTCCATAACATTGGACAAGTGGGTACTACAAATTGTTCAGCGGGGTTACTCCATCCCTTTCTTAGAAACCCTGCCGCACATGCCATCTTCAGACCGACTAATGGAGGACCACCTTACCCTACTCCTTTAGGAAGGTTAGGCTCTTTTGGTCAAAGACGCCATCGAGAGCGTGCCAGGATAAGAAGTAGATCGTGGTTGCTATTCCTGCTACTTTGTCTATGTCTATGTCTATGTATTGATTTTTGTAAGGCGCGCATATCACCCAAAGGTCTCATAGCGCCGACAGATGTTCAGATGGTAAGGTAGGAGGCAAGCAGAGTTAAAATAGCCATGTCTTTAAAAGTTTGCGGAATTTCTGATGGCTGGGTTCAAGTTTTATGTGCAAAGGTAGAGTATTCCAGCTTTCTGGGGCAATTTTGGAGAAGGATCTATCTCCATTTTTGACGGTTCGTACTTTGGGGACCGCTAGGAGGTGAAGACTGGACGATCTAAGTGTTCTAGCAGGGCGGTAGTTCATCAATTTTTTTGCTAGGTAGGCAGGACCATTGCCGTTCAGGGATTTATGGACTAGGCAGCACATTTTAAACTTAATACGTTTTTTGATGGGGAGCCAATGAAGCGTCTTCAGACAGGGGGCAGAGGAGGTGCGGGCGGGTAGATCGAGGGCCATTCTGGCTACTGTATTCTGAAGAACCTGTAATTTATTTAGGAGGTTCTCATTGATGGAGGCAAAAAGAGCATTGCCATAATCCAAGCGACTAATGATTAGTCCCTGGATTAATGGTAGGCAAGAGGACAGAGGAATCCACTTAAAGATTTTCTTTAGGTTGCGCAGGAGACCGAAGCTGGTATGAGAGATGTTATTAATGTGTTCTGTCAAGGTAAGCTTATTGTCTAGCATTATGCCCAGGTTGCGGGCTGCTGGTTTAGGAGGAGGACAGGCACCCAACGGTGCTGGCCACCATTCGTCGGACCAATGCTTGTGAGCATTGCCAAAGAGCATGATCTCCGTCTTAGACGCATTCAGTAGGAGATAGTTCTCTGTCATCCAGTCCTTAACTGCTAGCATGCAATTTTGGAATCTCGATTTGGTGTCGGTTGCGTTTGGTCCCAGGGTAATAAGGATTTGAGTGTCGTCAGCGTAAGACACGGTCTCAAATCCGTAGGCTTTAATTAATCTTGCAATGGGAGAGACATAAAGATTAAAAAGCGTGGGGCTCAAAATAGAGCCCTGGGGCACACCTTTGTCTGCTTCCTGATTGGCAGATGAAAATTTGCCAATCTGAACCTTTGAGGTACGTCCGGTTAAGTAGCTTTTGATCCATGCCAGGGCTGCGCCCTCGACACCAACCTCAGTCAGCCGTTCTATCAGAATGCTGTGTGAGATGGTGTCGAAGGCTGCGGAAAGGTCTAGTAATATTAAAATGGCTGATTGTTTGGCATCCAGGGCCAACCTGATGTTATCGACTGTTTCAAGTAGGGCTGTTTCGGTGCTATGGAATGCCCTAAAGCCAGACTGGGAAGGATCTAGAATTTTGTTGGACTCAAGGTGTTTAATGAGCTGAGTATTAATTAGGGATTCCATGACCTTGCCAAACAGCGGAAGCAGCGAAATGGGCCTGTAATTCATAGGAAGGGACGGATCGGCAGAGGGCTTCTTCAGGATAGGTCTGACGATGGCTTCTTTCCAGTGTGAGGGGACCGTTGAGTGAACAAGTGAAAGATTAAAAATTTTAGTTAAGTGAGGTACCAAAATGGGCGCAATTTTAGATAGGAGGAGAGAAGAGGCTGGATCAGCGGGGGAGCCTGACTTAATTCTGTTCAGGGTGTTAGCGACTTCTTCATCCGTAAATAAGTGGAATTGGCTAAGGGTTGTGATGGGAACCGGCAAGGATATATTGACGGGTGAGTCAGGTGAGGAAGTAGAAACATTGGGGTTGGTGACTTTCTGATGCCCTAGAAGGATGGAGGCTTCTGTCCTATTTTAGACCTTCTCCCTCTCAATTTCTTCCTGAAGGAGAAATTCAGCATGCTTAGGTTGGCCCTGGTTCTGTCTGATCTGGAGACTGGATGGTAGTCCCGGATTTGCAGGACACCTACTTTCATATACCCTTCCTGCCTGGCCACAGGTGTTATCTTTGGTTCACATTAAGCCACAAACATTTTCAGTTTGCAGTGCTTGCTTTTGGCCTCACCAGCGCACCTTGGGTGATGGTTTTGGTTGTAGCACATCTGCCAAGGTCAGGGGTTCCAGTGTTCCCCAACATCGACGACTGGCTGTTATAGGCGGGCTCTTGCATTTACTGGGGTTCACAATCATTGTGCCAAAAGCACACCTTACTCCCTCTCAGGTGCTCCCTTTCATCTGAGCTATTCAGGGGATAGTGTAGTTTTGGGCCTATCCTCTGGAGCGGCAAGCTATGATTTTGATGTTTCAGCCTCTATCCTGGATTTAGGTGAGACTAAATCTGAGGTTGCTGGGCCTAATGGCCTCCTGTATCCTGCTGGTAACACTTGTCCGCTTGCCTAAGCGGGCTCTGCAGTGGGACCTGAAGTCCCAGTGGGTGCAGCATTAAGGAAATCTCTCCGGCATAGTCCAGATTTCGGAGGGAACTGCAATGATCTGAAGTGGTGACTGATAAACCACTATTCGGGTAAGCAGCAGGCCCCTCTCTCTTCCCCACTCAGAACTGACTCTAGTGACAGATGCATCCCTCCTTGGTTGGGACAGCCATTTGGGAGAGGTAAAGATCAGAGGCCTCGGTCTCCAGTGGAGTCTCTGGTCCACATCAACCTTTTGGAGTTGAGAGTGATTCGCCTGACATTGAAAGCCTTTGTTTCTTCCATCAGTGGAAGGCTGGATCAGGTGTCATCACCACTGCCATGTTGTATTGGAACAAACAGGGCGGGGTGGAGTTGGGACCCTGTCCCAAGATACCCTGAGTGTCTGGACATGACTGGAACATCTGGACATATTCCTGGTGGTTCAGCATCTGGTGGGCTCTCTGCTCGCCAGAGCAGACAAACTCAGCCGTCTATGCCTAGCGGATCATGAATGGCATCTCCACCCGAAGGTGGTACAAGGTCTCTTCAGAGATTGGGGAGAACCTTGGTTAGATATGTTCGCCACCACTTAGAACGTGCAATGTCAGCACTTCTGTGCGCTGGAGTTTCCAAAGCGACTCTTACTCGGAAACAGTTTTCATCTCAAGTTGAGCTCATACCTCCTGTACGCCTTTCCACTCACACCACTCTTGCCCTGAGTTCTCAAGAAGATGTGGAACAACCTCACTCAAATAATTTTATGGCTCCGGATTAGGGACTAAGTGTATGGTATCCTGAACTCCTGAGCATGAACATCGGCCCTCCGATCAAGCTGCGCCTTCGGGAGAATCTACTGTTGCAGCAACAGGGCAGGGTCCTGCCCCAAACCTACGCACGCTTCGCCTTCATGCTTGTAGATCGAGCGGCGGCAGTTGACAGTTTTTAACCTCCCTACAGAAGCATGTGCTGTCATTCTGGCAGTCAGGCATCACTCAACCAAAACAGTATACTGTTGCTGTTGGAACAAACCTGTGGATTGGTGTGCTACCAAACATGTTGATCCCCTTTCTGCACCTCTATCAGAATTGTTATTTGTTCTTTCATTAGCCTGGCAGGGGTTTGTTTGGGGCACAGTTAACAGGTATCTTTAGGCCGTATTAGCATTCTTAAAGTTGCCGGGCCAGCCCATCTTGTTTAAATCATCTGTTGTGACTACTTTTGTAAAAGGACTACAACACATTTTCCCTCCAAGACCCTTCATCATGCCTGAATGGGACTTGAATCTCATTCTGACGTTCTTGATGTGCTTGCCCTTTTAGTCTATGCACAGTTGCTCTCTACTTCTCCAGACCATTAAAACTGTCTTCCTAGTGGCCATTAGATAGGCCGGGGGGGTTAGCGAACTGCAGACACTCTCTATGGACCCTCCTTACAAACCGTTTTCCCCAGAAACATGTACCTCTTTCCTACTGAAAGAGGTGACACCTTTTGAATTTGACCAGACCATCACACTGCCTACCTTATTTGCTCTGCCTCACCCTTCCAAAGAGACGGAGAGACTCCACTGCCTGGACCCAAAAAGAACATAATCCTTCTACATTGATCGTACCAAAGAGTTCCGGGTAGACGATCAGCTTTTCATTGGGTTTACCAGAGCAAAGGAAGGAAAGGACTTGCAGAAAAAGACCATCTCAAGATTGATTGTGCTCTGCATTAAACTCTGTGCACTGGCCAATAAGCAAACCCTTGAGGGCTTGGGTGCTCAGTGCACTAGAGCCAAGGCTGTGACAACTGAGTTAGCTTGCAGAGTTCCTGTCTTGGACTTCTGCCAGGCTGCGACATGGGCTTCTGTGCACACATTTACCAAGCACTGCTACCTGGACAGTCAGATCCATAGTGATGGGCACTTGGCCCATTCGGTCCTCCAGGACATCCTGGTCTAAATCGGTTTGCTTATTTGCTTACCCACCACCGGGGAAGTATTGCTTGGGTATTTATTCCAAGGTAAGGAATCTGTGGCTAGAAGACTCTATCAAATGAACAAATTATTTACATTGCCTTATTTGGTAGAGACTATCTAGCCGTAGATTCCTTACCGAACCTCCCCGCTCTACAAACTAATTTCTCTCCACATAGGGTAACCCTTGTAGGTCCTTGGTGTCTGCACACTGGTCCGTCAGTGTTCAGTTGTGGCTCCATACTCCTGGTGTGGAACTGACACAAAAAGAAACTGATATCCATGTTGGTGTGGTGCCTATATAGGCAACGCACACGTTGCAGGCACGAAGCCAAACTACGTCACCTACCGGCACGCAGAGGTACTGCTCAAGAATTTAAGGATCCAGTCTGTTGACTGGTGGAATATTCTATGGTAAGGTATCTGCGGCTAGATAGAGTCTCTACCAGATGAAGCTTTACTAAGGGTAAGTAAATTGTTCTTTAATGTCAATATTTATTAAGAAACCAATATTTGTACCTGTTTCTGGTCGATATTTTGTAGTTTCCATTTTAAGTATATAACTACTATAGTTTTGACACAATATTGCTGTCACTCGATATTGTTGTTTATAATATTGTGTCTGTTAATCTCATTGTACACTATATAAATGTAGCCTTAGGTGCTGGAGACAATTCCAACAACTACATTTACCTTGTTATCGCTAGCCTGTAAATATATTGTCTCTAGCATGTCCGCTTGGTGCGCATGCAAGATAGCTGTGTGTTTTTCAGTCCATTGTTTTGTAGTAAATGTGGGAAAAATTAAAGCATGCAAAGGCTTAACACGCTCAGTCTAACGTGACAAGTCCTTACAAAGTTGAGAAACCTACTAGCCCTAATGGGATTTCTTAACGTGTTGGGAGCTTGCAAGGTGGCAAACATCTGCAGGAAGTCCGGAGCCAGACCATTGCCATTGCTGGATCATTCACATTTAAAGAAAATCACATTCATGTTGGAATTTTGGGAATTTTTTTAAGTTAATTTTGTAAGCCTTTGATGTCAGATTCAGATTCAGAAAAACTTTATTCGATTGTAAGAAACAATCATAAAAGTATACATAGAAAAACATGAATACATTAAATCATAAAACTTCAATTAAAAATTACATAGTACCCAAGGATTTGCAGAAAAATACATTATAAAATCATCCTTTTCCTGATGAATATCACTTTTTTCAAATACAGGGTAAGTGTTGCAACACAAAGATGGTTATCCAGGCGTTGAATATCATACATCACACGGCGACATTGCCGATGCCCAATCACCCTTAAAAACGACAATAAAATGTCTCGCCTAACTTGATAATAAAATTTACAAAACAATACAACATGCATAGTACTTTGGGGAGAGATTTCATCACAAGGGCAGGGAGACAATTCATGAGACCAATCATTGATTGTTGGGAAACTGACCAATCTATGGAAAAGTCCGAATCTGAGACGGGATAATAAAAATCTATCATAATTACCCGGGACGTGGATCAAGTAAGGTTGAATATTAAAAGATGTTAAAATTAATTGATGTTGTAAAACAGTGGGTTTTAAAACCTCCACAGCACATCTTGTTGATTCTAAAAATGCCAGGCCCTCTTTTTTAAGATCTTTCCGTGAAATTGCTGAGATAGTAAGAGGATTTAAAAAATAATCCAACTTGCCCATGTCGGTTAAAAACTTTCGTACATAACTCAGCCATGGTATCCTCATATGTCCATCTAACTTTAAGACATCTGACAATATATTTCTATTAAGCTTAGGTTCTTCTTTTGACCACACCCTGTGCCATAATAGCACAGGTTCTAGCTTAATAAGGTCCGATGT